>NC_135232.1:421959898-422598701 GCF_051348905.1 Ranitomeya variabilis | reverse complement strand
CACTTCTGGACGGCAACTGGCGGTGTTGGAGCCCAGGGACAGGTGGAGGAGGAGGAGGTGGAGGAGGTAGGAGGGATTGCCACACACACAGAAGGGGAACAGCTGACGTTACTGAACCCCAATAACAGAGGAGGGACTGTTGACTGTGCGTACAGCACTTCTGGACGGCAACTGGCGGTGTTGGAGCCCAGGGACAGGTGGAGGAGGAGGAGGTGGAGGAGGTAGGAGGGATTGCCACACACACAGCAGGGGAACAGCTGACGTTACTGAACCCCACTAACACATTGGCGAGGTGTTTGGCTCTGTGCGTACAGCACTTCTGGACGGCAACTGGCGGTGTTGGAGCCCAGGGACAGGTGGAGGAGGAGGAGGTGGAGGAGGTAGGAGGGATTGCCACACACACAGCAGGGGAACAGCTGACGTTACTGAACCCCAATAACAGAGGAGGGACTGTTGACTGTGCGTACAGCACTTCTGGACGGCAACTGGCGGTGTTGGAGCCCAGGGACAGGTGGAGGAGGAGGAGGTGGAGGAGGTAGGAGGGATTGCCACACACACAGCAGGGGAACAGCTGACGTTACTGAACCCCAATAACAGAGGAGGGACTGTTGACTGTGCGTACAGCACTTCTGGACGGCAACTGGCGGTGTTGGAGCCCAGGGACAGGTGGAGGAGGAGGAGGTGGAGGAGGTAGGAGGGATTGCCACACACACAGCAGGGGAACAGCTGACGTTACTGAACCCCACTAACACATTGGCGAGGTGTTTGGCTCTGTGCGTACAGCACTTCTGGACGGCAACTGGTGGTGTTGGAGCCCAGGGACAGGTGGAGGAGGAGGAGGTGGAGGAGGTAGGAGGGATTGCCACACACACAGCAGGGGAACAGCTGACGTTACTGAACCCCAATAACACATTGGCGAGGTGTTTGGCTCTGTGCGTACTGTTATGACCCCAATGGCGAGGGTCTCAGAGGAACGTGGAAGTCTGCAGAATACAAAAATCCAGCTCATAGGGCAGTGGTAACTGGGTTGACCATATATCTACTCCTAACGCCAACACTAGAAGTAGCCGGGGATCATTCCTACGTTGATTCTAGATGACACGCGCCAGCCGGAGAATCTAGCTACCCCTAGTAGAGGAAAACAAAGACCTTTCTTGCCTCCAGAGAAGGGGACCCCAAAGCTGGATAGAAGCCCCCCACAAATAATGACGGTTAGGTAAGAGGAAATGACAAACACAGAAATGAACCAGGTTTAGCACAGAGAGGCCCGCTTACTGATAGCAGAATAAAGAAAGGTAACTTATATGGTCAACAAAAACCCTATCAAAATCCACACTGGAAATTCAAGAACCCCCGAACCGTCTAACGGTCCGGGGGGAGAACACCAGCCCCCTAGAGCTTCCAGCAAAGGTCAGGATATAGATTTGGAACAAGCTGGACAAAAATACAAAACCAAAACAAATAGCAAAAAGCAAAAGGCAGACTTAGCTGATATAACTGGAACCAGGATCAGTAGACAAGAGCACAGCAGACTAGCTCTGATAACTACGTTGCCAGGCATTGAACTGAAGGTCCAGGGAGCTTATATAGCAACACCCCTAACTAACGACCCAGGTGCGGATAAAAGGAATGACAGAAAAACCAGAGTCAAAAAACTAGTAACCACTAGAGGGAGCAAAAAGCAAATTCACAACAGCGTACAGCACTTCTGGACGGCAACTGGCGGTGTTGGAGCCCAGGGACAGGTGGAGGAGGAGGAGGTGGAGGAGGTAGGAGGGATTGCCACACACACAGCAGGGGAACAGCTGACGTTACTGAACCCCAATAACAGAGGAGGGACTGTTGACTGTGCGTACAGCACTTCTGGACGGCAACTGGCGGTGTTGGAGCCCAGGGACAGGTGGAGGAGGAGGAGGTGGAGGAGGTAGGAGGGATTGCCACACACACAGCAGGGGAACAGCTGACGTTACTGAACCCCACTAACACATTGGCGAGGTGTTTGGCTCTGTGCGTACAGCACTTCTGGACGGCAACTGGCGGTGTTGGAGCCCAGGGACAGGTGGAGGAGGAGGAGGTGGAGGAGGTAGGAGGGATTGCCACACACACAGCAGGGGAACAGCTGACATTACTGAACCCCACTAACACATTGGCGAGGTGTTTGGCTCTGTGCGTACAGCACTTCTGGACGGCAACTGGCGGTGTTGGAGCCCAGGGACAGGTGGAGGAGGAGGAGGTGGAGGAGGTAGGAGGGATTGCCACACACACAGCAGGGGAACAGCTGACATTACTGAACCCCAATAACAGAGGAGGGACTGTTGACTGTGCGTACAGCACTTCTGGACGGCAACTGGCGGTGTTGGAGCCCAGGGACAGGTGGAGGAGGAGGAGGTGGAGGAGGTAGGAGGGATTGCCACACACACAGCAGGGGAACAGCTGACGTTACTGAACCCCACTAACACATTGGCGAGGTGTTTGGCTCTGTGCGTGCAGCACTTCTGGATGGCAACTGGCGGTGTTGGAGCCCAGGGACAGGTGGAGGAGGAGGAGGTGGAGGAGGTAGGAGGGATTGCCACACACACAGCAGGGGAACAGCTGACGTTACTGAACCCCACTAACACATTGGCGAGGTGTTTGGCTCTGTGCGTACAGCACTTCTGGACGGCAACTGGCGGTGTTGGAGCCCAGGGACAGGTGGAGGAGGAGGAGGTGGAGGAGGTAGGAGGGATTGCCACACACACAGCAGGGGAACAGCTGACGTTACTGAACCCCACTAACACATTGGCGAGGTGTTTGGCTCTGTGCGTACAGCACTTCTGGACGGCAACTGGCGGTGTTGGAGCCCAGGGACAGGTGGAGGAGGAGGAGGTGGAGGAGGTAGGAGGGATTGCCACACACACAGCAGGGGAACAGCTGAAGTTACTGAACCCCACTAACACATTGGCGAGGTGTTTGGCTCTGTGCGTACAGCACTTCTGGATGGCAACTGGCGGTGTTGGAGCCCAGGGACAGGTGGAGGAGGAGGAGGTGGAGGAGGTAGGAGGGATTGCCACACACACAGCAGGGGAACAGCTGACGTTACTGAACCCCAATAACAGAGGAGGGACTGTCGGGACTGTGCGGACAGCACTTCTGGACGGCAACTAGCGGTGTTGGAGCCCAGGGACAGGTGGAGGAGGAGGAGGTGGAGGAGGTAGGAGGGATTGCCACACACACAGCAGGGGAACAGCTGACGTTACTGAACCCCAATAACAGAGGAGGGACTGTCGGGACTGTGCGGACAGCACTTCTGGACGGCAACTAGCGGTGTTGGAGCCCAGGGACAGGTGGAGGAGGAGGAGGTGGAGGAGGTAGGAGGGATTGCCACACACACAGCAGGGGAACAGCTGACGTTACTGAACCCCAATAACAGAGGAGGGACTGTCGGGACTGTGCGGACAGCACTTCTGGACGGCAACTAGCGGTGTTGGAGCCCAGGGACAGGTGGAAAAGCAGAGGAACACAATGTAGGCCGAAGCCTGAGAAAGTCGTAAGGGAACCTTTAACCCCCCCTAAGGCGTTTGTAGCTGAAAGAGCCAGCTTGTGCAGCACAAAAGATGCAAAAAGAAAAGGTGGCTCTTTTCATCATGCTCCTTGCAAACACAGAACTAAATACTTATAAAATGTGTCCCCTGAAACCGTGAAACCGTCCCGGAGGTAGGACTTTCCTTCGTAATATGACGCAGCACAGCCGTCATTCCTCCCCCCCGGGCGCCGCGCCCCGGCTCCTCAGCGTAGTTTGATTCCGTCCCGGAGCCTGCGCTGTTATGTTATCCCTTGGCCAGGCACACTTAGCGCTGCCCATCTTCTGACATCATTTGGTGTCAGGCTGGCTGCGCCTGTGCGGCCACGCTGGCCGAGAGCCCGCCTCGCAGTGTCTTCTGATTTTATCCCACTGGGGGCCTGGGATCCATGGCCATGCGCAGTGCATATCCTCGCCTCTCACTCCCCTCCCTACGGCTTCTTAAGACTGTGCGGTGTCACGGCCGTGGCATGCTATTAGGGACCAGCTGACACCGAACAGTCTGAAGAAGCCGTAAGGAGATGAGTGAGAGGTGGAGGTTCAGATATGCACTGCGCATGTCCATGGATCCCAGGCCCCCAGTGGGATTAAATCAGAAGACACTGCAAGGCGGGCCATCGGCCAGCGCGGCCGCACAGGCGCAGCCATCCTGACACCAAATGATGCCAGAAGACGGGCAGCGCTAAGTGTGCCTGGCCACGGGATAACATAACAGCGCAGGCTCCGGGACGGAATCAAACAACGCTGAGGAGCCGGGGCGCGGCACCGGGGGGGGGAGGAATGACGGCTGTGCTGCGTCATATTACGAAGGAAAGTCCCACCTCCGGGACGGATTTACGGTATCAGTGGACACATTTTATAAGTGTTAAGTTCTGCGTGTGCAAGGAGCTAAACCAAAATAGCTACCTTTTCCTTGTGCAGCATTACTGCTGCACAAGGATGCTCTTTCAGTAACAAACGCCTTGGGGGGGACAGATTCCCTTACATTTCAGTTGTTGTGTCAGCGTGGCGGTCGCATGACACATTGCCGGCTACACAGCTGGGGATCAGCTGACGTTACTGAAACCCAATAACACTGGGTCGTATGTTTTGACTGTGCAGACGGCACTTCTGAGCCTCAACTGGCGGTGTTGGAGCCCAGGAATTTAAGTTCGGGTGGTAGAAAGATGAACACAACAGGAGACCTGGATAACGTATACAGTGACCTAATTATTTAATCAGGAGGAGGAGTGGCAAATTCCTGCGAGATCCAGGCCTTGTTCATTTTCAGGAAAGTAAGCCGGTCAACGTTATCGGAGGATAGTCGCATGCGACGGTAAGTTAGTACACCACCTGCAGCACTAAAGACACGTTCCGATAATACACTGGCCGCAGGGCAAGACAGCACCTCCAATGCATACTGGCTTAGCTCTGGCCATGTATCCAGCTTTGAGACCCAAAACTTGAAAGGGGAAGAGCCGTCTGGGAGTACAGCAAGAGGGCAAGACATGTAGTCTGTCACCATCTGACGGAACCGTTGCCTCCTGCTGACTGGAGCCGTCTGTGATGGTGTAGACTTTTGTGGCGGGCACAGAAAACTGTGCCACAGTTGGGCCATACTGGTCTTGCCTTGGGCAGAGGCACTGCTTCTGCTCCCTCTTTGTGCAGAGCCTCCACCACTGCCTGGACGCACTGAGCTGCTTTGGAATGCACTAGCAGCACTTCTCTCAGTTGGAATGGAGAAGATGATGGAATTGACCAGTGTGTCTTGGTACTCCCGCATTTTTCGCTCCCGGTTCAACGGTGTGATGAGGCTTTCTACGTTGTCCCGGTAGCGAGGATCGAGGAGGGTGAACACCCAATAATCAGACATGTTGAGAATGTGGGCGATGCGGCGGTCGTTTCTCAGGCACTGCAGCATGTAATCCACCATGTGCTGCAGACTGCCAACTGCCCAAGAAACGCTGTCCCCTGCTGGAGGCGTGATCTCTGCCCGCTCGTCATCACCCCACCCTCGCTGTACACACTGAGTACTGGACAATTCGGTAACTCCCTCCTCTGGACGGATGTCTTCCTCTTCCATTGACTCCTCCTCATCCTCCTCACAAACTGTCCCCTGCCTACGCGTTTGTGAGGAACCACGTGGCGCTGACTGTCCAGAAGATGATGGAAATGGTGAATCCTCATCCTCCACCTCTTCCACAACATCATCCCTTAGCGCTTGCAGTGATTTTTCAAGCAGGCAGATAAGGGGGACAGTCATGCTGACTAGTGCATCATCTGCACTCGCCATCCGCGTGGAATAATCAAAGGGACGCAAAACCTGGCAGACGTCATTCATAGTGGCCCACTCTGTGGTTGTGAAGTCTGTACGGCGCTGAGTGCGACTTCTTTGCGCCTGAAGCAGCTGGTACTCCATTACAGCTTGCTGCTGCTCACACAACCGCTCCAACATATGTAACGTGGAATTCCACCTGGTAGGTAGGTCACATATGATGCGATGTTCCGGCAGGCGGTGTCGGCGCTGCAGAGCCGCAATGCGCGCTTTTGCCGTGCTGGAACGCCGCAAGTGAGCACACTCTAGGCGGACCTTGTGCAGCAGTGCATCAAGATCCGGATAGTCCCTCAAAAAGCTCTGCATGACCAAATTGAGCACATGTGCCAGACATGGGATGTGAGTGAGGTTGCCGAGGCCCAGAGCTGCCACCAGATTTCGGCCATTATCACACACTACCATGCCTGGCTGGAGATTCGCTGGCACAAACCACACATCGCTCTCCTGCTTGATGGCATTCCAGAGCTCCTGCGCTGTGTGGCTACGATTCCCCAAAAAAATTAATTTCAAGACGGCCTGTTGACGTTTGGCCACGGCTGTGCTCATGTCGGTCGTAACAGGTACACGTTCATCACGGGTCCATGTGGAGGTGGACTGTGACGGCTCCTGCAGCGATGATTCTGAGGAACTGGTGTAAGAGGAGGAGTCAATGCGTACAGAATGGATTCCTGCAATCCTTGGAGTGGGCAGGACACGTCCTGCGCCACTCGCACGGTCTGTACCCGGCTCAACGACATTAACCCAATGGGCAGTGAGGGAAAGGTATCGCCCCTGTCCATGTTGACTGGTCCACGCATCGGTGGTGAGGTGGACCTTGCTACTGACGGCGTTCAGTAGCGCGTGTTTTATGTGTCCCTCCACATGCTTGTGCAGGGCAGGGACGGCTTGCCTGCTGAAGTAAAAGCGGCTGGGCACATTGTACTGTGGGACTGCCAATGACATCAAGTCACGGAAGCTGTCAGTCTCCACCAGCCTGAATGACAGCATTTCCAGTGACAGAAGTTTGGCAATGCCTGCAGTCAGAGCCTGTGCTCGTGGGTGGTTTGACGAGAAAGGCCGCCTTTTCTCCCATGCCTGTACTACCGATGGCTGTAGACTGGGCTGGGAGTGTGTGGATGACTGGGAAAGTGGTGCTGCGGGTGGAATTACAGCAGGTCTCTGGACAACAGGGCCAGAGGTTCTTCCACGGCGATCCTGGGAGGAAGCCGAACCAGCTGCGTGTGAGCTGGAGGAAGAGGCAACACGAGCTGAAGAGGTGGTAGCTGCCGCTGTTGGTTGGCCTAGCTCTTCAGTGTGTTTTTCTAACAACGCCGCGTGCCTGGTCCGCACATGTTTCCACATGTTGGAGGTATTGAGGCTGCTGACATTTCGACCTCTTTTGACTTTTTGATGACACACCTTGCATCTGACATAGCAAATGTCATCTGCAACTGTGTCAAAAAAGGACCAGGCACTGCAAGTCTTGGGAGCGCCCTTTTTGGCTTTTGGAAGAGACATGCTCCTAACGGGTGCCAAAGCGGAGGCTGCAGGATCCGCAGTCTTCCCCCTCCCTCTCCCTCTTTGGGCCATACGGGGAATCTCTTCCTCAGAGCTGCTCCCACCACCTTCCTGTCCCTCACGCCAAGATGGGTCAAGGACCTCATCATCTACACTACCCTCTGCCCCCAACTGCTCCTCCTGGGTAGTCTCAGCAGCAGAGCACGCACCAGTAAGTGGCACCTGAGTGTCATCATCAGCTGATGCGGCCTGCGATGTGGTGACCGGAGCCACTGGCCCACCCGCCTCTTCAGAGGAAGAGAGAAAAAGCTGTTGGGCATCACTGCACCCTGCCTCTTCTTCCATTTCTCCAATGCTGCTTGGCTGGCCCCCTGTTTCCAAGCCAAGAGATTCAGAGAACAGAAGTAGAGACGGCTCCTGTCCTGGGCTCTCTGTCTGCCTGGGCAATTTGGCAGGTGGTGAAGAGACAGATGGCTGCTCTCCAGTGCTCTGTGTCTGAGAGGATGTGGCACTAATTGAAGTTGATGCATTAGCTGCCATCCATCCGACAACGGCTTCAATTTGGTCTTCACGCAGCAGCGGTGTACGGCGCTCTGACACAAAGCTGCGCATGAATGACTGTTGCCTGGTGAAAGTGGGTGCTGATGAGTCACCGGTGCCCGCAGCAGGCACAGAATCCCCACGTCCCCTCCCTGCTCCGCGCCCACGCCCACGTGCCTTACTCACTGCCTTCTTCATCTTGGTTGACTGATAAAGATAAGCAGAAAAGTACTAACGGCTTTGTGTGCTTATTCCTGAGCAACTCCTCCTAACAGGTATAAGAAACACTAATTTTCTAAAGTGTGGACTAGACTTTAATATGAGCTAATGTGGCCTACACAAATGTAAAGTGGTGTAACTGGTGTGTTTGGTGAACTTTATTATTTATTTATTTTTGGGGGGCTGAACTGACAACGGATAGAGCTGCAGTCACACGGAGACCGTGCAGACAGCCGTAAACGGCGCTGCAAGGCCCAAAAACCCTCCTCTACGTTATCCTATGTAGTGTTTTTCCACAAATTAGCTGGAGACGGGTGGAAAGACACTAATAGGATTTTTTTGAATAAATTAGCAGCAGACTACACTACTTAAAACAAAATGAAAATTGATTTGGCGGTATGACGCAGTGAACAACCCTGAGCTGGAGACAACCAGGCTATGGCTGCTCACAGACTACAGGGCGAGCTGCAGTCACACGGAGACCGTGCAGACAGCCGTAAACGGCGCTGCAAGGCCCAAAAACCCTCCTCTACGTTATCCTATGTAGTGTTTTTCCACAAATTAGCTGGAGACGGGTGGAAAGACACTAATAGGATTTTTTTGAATAAATTAGCAGCAGACTACACTACTTAAAACAAAATGAAAATTGATTTGGCGGTATGACGCAGTGAACAACCCTGAGCTGGAGACAACCAGGCTATGGCTGCTCACAGACTACAGGGCGAGCTGCAGTCACACGGAGACCGTGCAGACAGCCGTAAACGACGCTGCAAGGCCCAAAAACCCTCCTCTACGTTATCCTATGTAGTGTTTTTCCACAAATTAGCTGGAGACGGGTGGAAAGACACTAATAGGATTTTTTTGAATAAATTAGCAGCAGACTACACTACTTAAAACAAAATGAAAATTGATTTGGCGGTATGACGCAGTGAACAACCCTGAGCTGGAGACAACCAGGCTATGGCTGCTCACAGACTACAGGGCGAGCTGCAGTCACACGGAGACCATGCAGACAGCCGTAAACGGCGCTGCAAGGCCCAAAAACCCTCCTCTACGTTATCCTATGTAGTGTTTTTCCACAAATTAGCTGGAGACGGGTGGAAAGACACTAATAGGATTTTTTTGAATAAATTAGCAGCAGACTACACTACTTAAAACAAAATGAAAATTGATTTGGCGGTATGACGCAGTGAACAACCCTGAGCTGGAGACAACCAGGCTATGGCTGCTCACAGACTACAGGGCGAGCTGCAGTCACACGGAGACCGTGCAGACAGCCGTAAACGGCGCTGCAAGGCCCAAAAACCCTCCTCTACATTATCCTATGTAGTGTTTTTCCACAAATTAGCTGGAGACGGGTGGAAAGACACTAATATGATTTTTTTGAATAAATTAGCAGCAGACTACACTACTTGAAAAAAAAAAAAAAAAAGAACAGTATGAGGCAATGAACCACCCTCCCTGAACTGAATACAACCAGCTATGGATGGCCTATGTGGCTGCACTCAGACTAGAGAGTGGGCTGCACTCACACACACACACACATACAGACCTTGCAGATCGCTGTGAAAACAGCGCTACAAGGCAAAAGCAAGGTGAATAGTAGGTGAACACAGCGGTTGCTAAATTAGCCTTTGGAAAGCACAAAGAAGCAAATCGCTATCTCTAAACTGTCCCTCAGTCAGCAAACAGCGTCCTGTCACTAACTGAATTCACAGCAGAGTGATCGCAAAATGGCGCCAGCGACTTTTAAACTGCATCATGACATCATTTCAGCAGCCAATCACAGCCTTGCCAGTAGTTTCATGCCCTCCATGCTAAACAGGATGTGCCCACACTTGGAATCATTCTCATTGGCTGAATTTCTGCTTTTTGAATCTTGGAACTTCCGATTCCGGTATCCGATACGCGGCAAGTATCGGAATCCCGGTATCGGAATTCCGATACCGCAAGTATCGGCCGATACCCGATACTTGCGGTATCGGAATGCTCAACACTAATTATTAAGCTATAATCCCAAGAATGGACACAAACTCTATTAGAACAGGAAATCTCGAATGAGAAAGAATGGGAATAGTTTATACCATCACAGAAAGACCAAACATAATGCTAGTCCAGCCTAGTTGAAAAATAATGTCCCATGTGCCAGACAAGGCCCTGACCCTACCCCAGGGAGAAATCCCATGAGCCAAAATATCCAGAATCAAATACAAAAAGAAGATGCATGATGGTGTATACACAAAACACATAAACCAGATTATTGTAAATAGTGGCCACACCGACCATAAGACTCCAGACACGTGCCTGCAGTTAAACCCTATAAGGAGAAGCAGCAATTTTAAGCAACGAGCCTAAAAAAGGTCCAAAATGCCAAGTCCCAGGTGAACCGAAGGCTGGAACCCCAAATCTTCAGTTGTAATTCGATGATAATACAGGAGCCATCCAATTCCAATGGAGACCCATTGAAGCAATGTTGGTGATGATGAACCGATCTCACCCCAGAAATCCTGTAAAAAGGAGCTCCTCATTAAGACCTGCTGGGGCAACAGAACCAAGGTTAAAAATCCATTGGGATTCAGCACGCAGTAGGCAAGGTTTTTATGGACCACCCTTGTTGGATAGCTGGATGTGTTCCAGCCCCACCACCCGTGTATTCAGCATACAGCCTGCGTGATGGGCCAGAAAATGGGCCGCTACAGGAGTAAGTGCCCTGCCCTTGGACAAGTCACTGGAGGCCAAATTAATGGTGGAGAAATGTTTTTGAACCCTCCACCTCAATTTCTGCAAAGTTTGACCCACATACACCAGCTGGCATGGACAAATAAGAGCGTAAATCACGCAGGTGGTCTTATGTTATGATCCTTAGTGGTTGAGGATCACAAATTACTCCAGCTAAGTAACAAACATAGGACAAGCTTTAGGGAGGTGGTAAACTGGACTGACCGCAAAACTGAACCTATCCAAACACACTAAAGGTAGCTGGTGAACGTGCCTAAAAATCCTAGACGTCTCGAGCCAGCCTGAGGAACTAACTACCCCTAGAGAGAAAGAAAGACCTCTCTTGCCTCCAGAGAAATAATCCCCAGAGATATAGAAGCCCCCAACATGTAATAACCGTGAAGTAAGAGGAAGGCACATACACAGGGGTGAAAACAGATTCAGCAAATGAGGCCCACTAATACTAGATAGCAGAAAATAGAAAAGGGGTCTGTGCGGTCAGTAAAAAACCCTTACAAAATATCCACACTGAGATTTCAAGAACCCCCGCACCAACTTACGGTGTGGGGGGAGAAACTCAGTCCCCTAGAGCAACCAGCAAGCGAAGAGACCACATTTTAGCAAGCTGGACAAGAAACATGATGAATGCTGATAATCAAAAAATGAACAAACAAAAACTTAGCTTGTCTTGGAGAGACTGGGAGCAAGGTAGTCACAAGGAATCTGAAGAGCACAGAATACATTGATAGCAGGCAAGGAACTGAGTATCCAGGTGAGCTAAATAGGAAACCAACCAAGGATAACGAACCAGCTGATGCAGCCAACCTGCAGAAAGACAACACTACACAGTACCACTTGTGACCACTAGAGGGAGCCTAAAAATAGAGTTCACAACAGTACCCCCCCTTGAGGAGGGGTCACCGAACCCTCATCAAGACCCCCAGGGCGATCAGGATGAGCCGCGTGGAAGGCACGAACCAAATCGGCCACATGAACATCAGAGGCGACAACCCAGGAATTGTCCTCCTGACCATAGCCCTTCCACTTAACCAAATACTGAAGCCTCCATCTAGAGATACGAGAATCCAAAATCTTCTCCACCATGTACTCCAATTCGCCCTCGACCAGCACCGGAGCAGGAGGCTCAACAGAAGGAACCACAGGTACCACATACCTCCACAACAAAGACCTATGGAACACATTATGAATGGCCTGCTATACTGTTATGATCCTTAGTGGTTGAGGATCACAAATTACTACAGCTAAGTAACAAACATAGGACAAGCTCTAGGGAGGTGGTAAACTGGACTGACCGCAAAACTGAACCTATCCAAACACACTAAAGGTAGCCGGTGAACGTGCCTAAAAATCCTAGACATCTTGAGCCAGCCTGAGGAACTAACTACCCCTAGAGAGAAAGAAAGACCTCTCTTGCCTCCAGAGAAATAATCCCCAAAGATATAGAAGTCCCCAACATGTAATAACGGTGAAGTAAGAGGAAGGCACATACACAGGGGTGAAAACAGATTCAGCAAATGAGGCCCACTAATACTAGATAGCAGAAAATAGAAAAGGGGTCTGTGCGGTCAGTAAAAAACCCTTACAAAATATCCACACTGAGATTTCAAGAACCCCCGCACCAACTTACGGTGTGGGGGGAGAAACTCAGTCCCCTAGAGCAACCAGCAAGCAAAGAGATCATATTTTAGCAAGCTGGACAAGAAACATGATGAATGCTGATAATCAAAAAATGAACAAACAAAAACTTAGCTTGTCTTGGAGAGACTGGGAGCAAGGTAGTCACAAGGAATCTGAAGAGCACTGAATACATTGATAGCAGGCAAGGAACTGAGTATCCAGGTGAGCTAAATAGGAAACCAACCAAGGATAACGAACCAGCTGATGCAGCCAACCTGCAGAAAGACAACACTACACAGTACCGCTTGTGACTACTAGAGGGAGCCTAAAAATAGAGTTCACAACAGTCTTACAATTAATATAGGACTGCAGCCTATTTATCTTCCCATCCGCGGGATTGACAAAGACATCTCTAGTGGCCACCATATGGGCACAGATGTTACAACCACCAAAGGCAAAGGAGCCCCTGAGCCTGGTACCCCGATTTGTTCTAACTTGCTGCCTCCTATAGTGACTCCTGGTCATGAGGTCCGTGAAGTTCAGAGCCCTTCTGGCCATAACTAAGGGTTGCTCCCCCACGACCGCAGAAGTGTTCAAATCCTTTGTAAGGATCCCCCAGTGTCTTTGCAAAATGGCCCTGATGTTCCCCCAGTTATCATTAAAGCTAGTAATGGGTTTATCATCATGTACCTTAGCATGGGTGTCCATGAGTGATTCCTGTGTATGGATCCATGCCCGCTGGAAGGCCATGGAGATACTCCTATGTGGATAATGTCTTTCCTTAAAGCGATCCGTTAGATTCCGTGCCTCAGTCCGAAAATCCGCATCTGTGGTGCAGTTTCTTCGCACCCTCAGGAAATGACCAGTTGGAACACCATTCCTAGTGTGTAATGGGTGGAAGCTCCTGTATTCCAACAGGCTGTTGGTAGCAGTTGGCTTCCAAAACAATTTTGTGGAGATGGAGCCATTGTCGAACAATATTTGCAAATCCAAAAAAGTCACTATGGAAGACGACATGGAGTAAGTAAAATATTGTGCATGTTGACATTTAGAGATTCAATGAACCTACAACAACCCTCCGTAGTCTCTGTCCAGATGAAGAACACGTCATCTATATATCTCGACCAATGGCAGATGCTGTTTTTGAAGGCCAATTATGGATAAACCACCGTAGCCTCCCACCATCCTAAAAAAAGATTTGCGAGGGCCGGGGCACATCTGGCCCCCATAGCCACCCCAGAGGTCTGCAAGTAGTATGTTCAGTCAAACAAAAAAAATGATGCCTGAGAATGAAATCCAGCAAATCAACCACCATGCATCTGTCATGTCGGACGCTGTTCACAATAGGGCGTCCGACAGACAGCGGTAATTCCACATACGTCCACTACACGCTCAGTGGCATCGGCTAGACTTTATCCAGCTTGCTCAGGGTTAATCTAGATGGTAATTTGGTTGGAGGCTGGGTCACGCCCACGGCCTTTAAATAGTCATGTTGGACTTTGGGCGTCGCCGATTATAGCTTGTGCTTTGTGCCTAGCACAAGCTTTGTGTATTATCCTTTGTCATATTCCTCCTTCCTATATTTGTATTTGTTTTGCCCTGTGCACATCATAGTGTATTCCTGTGTGTCTGCGGCGTGGTGCGTTTTTCAGTTTTCCCTGTCTGTGCTTTTTGTGGGGATTGGGGTGTGGTCTCTTCACTGGGTGGCGGGTGGTGGTTTCAGCTTAGGGCTGAAACAGGAGACAGGGTCAGGCCTGGCAGCCCAGACATGCACACCTTTAGTGTAACTTCTGGGAAAGGAACAGACAGGGTTTCCCTAGCCTGAGGGATATCGCAGGGGCCCGGGTAACCAGCCTTAGTCTACCCAGTACTCCCGTGACATTATAATCGGCCCAAAAAGAAAAAAAAAAGGAAAGTTTTTTTAATGTCATGGATACCATGAATTCCATAACCCGCCAGTTGGAGGCGCTGTCCTTACAGGTCACTGAATTGAAGGGGGCGGTTCAGCAACAGGGTCTAGTAGTATCTAATGTGCAAGTGGAAACTGCAGGTAGAGTTGCAGAGCCAAAAATCCCTTTACCTGAGAGGTTTGCTGGGGAACGCAGTAAATTTGTTGTTTTCCGTGAAGCTTGCAAATTATATTTTCGTATGCACCCGCTTTCCTCAGGTAATGAGGCTCAGTGTGTGGGCTTGGTTTTGTTATTACTGAATGGAGATCCCCAAGCATGGGAATTTTCATTACCTTCTGATTCAGCTGCATTTAACTCAGTGGAGAGGTTTTTTTTCTGCTCTTGGACTTATATATGATGATCCTGACAGATTGGCTCTAGCAGAATCTAAAATATGCGCTCTCCGCCAGGGGGAGCGAATGGCGGAGGATTACTGTTCTGAATTTTGCTGCTGGGTGGTGGACACACAATGGAATGACCTGGCGCTGCGGAGTCAGTTTGTATATGGGGTTTCGAGAAGGGTTAAACAAGCCCTCCTGATGTATGAGACTCCTGCTTCTCTAGAGTCTGCCATGAGTCTTGTCCGCATTGATTGTCGTTTGCGTCAGGGGGCGCTAGAGACGCCGCCTATGGGGGAGGTCATAGGTGCACGCGAGGTTGCTGCAGGTGAGCCCACGGAGCCTATGCAAATCGTAGGGGTGTCACGTCAGCAAGCCCCCTCGCTTAGGAAGCAGGGAGCCTGTTTTTGCTGTGGTAAAAAGGGGCATTATGTAAATGCTTGTCCTCTGTTTTCTAAGAAAAGCGCAATGGCGGAAAACTACTAAGCTCAGAGGGTGTGAAGGAGGCCAATCTGAGCTTATGCATATCCTCCTTGGTGGTCTCTCAATGTATGCTCCCTGCCAGAGTTATGGTCGCTGGCAGAGAGCTGCCAATCACTGTTTTTGTGGATAATGGTTCGGCCACTAATCTCATTGATGAGGAGTTTGCGCGCACGGCCTGGTTCACGGACGAAAAATTGCCTCACCCTATCCAGGTGGTCACCATCAATGCTACCCCTCTCCCACAGGGGGAGATTACTGAGTTTGTGGTTGAGGTGAAACTCCACATTGGGGTTCTACATTCTGAGCATGTTACATGTAGGGTGCTCAGTAATCTTCCTGCACAAATGGTTCTGGGTTTTCCATGTTTACCTATGCACTACCCGGTTATTGACTGGAAAACTCAGGACATAATTCAGTGGAGCGGATTTTGCCAGGAGAATTGCCTGGCCACATGTGTGTCCGCTGTGACTCCAAGCATTCCTGAGTCACTGCTGGATTTTGCGGATGTGTTCTCAGAGAAAGGTTGCTCAGAATTGCCACCACATCGCCCCTATGACTGTACTATTAGGTTTAAACCAGGGGCTAAATTGCCGAAAGCTAGGATGTTCAACATCTCTGGGAGAGGCAAGTGTTAAAAGACTACATTGCTGAGAGTCTGAGCAAAGGGCACATCAGGCCTTCGTCCTTGCTGGTGGCAGCGGGGTTCTTCATCATTAAAAAGAAAGATGGCGGACTACGCCCGTGTCTGGATTTCAGGGAGTTAAACCAGATTACGGTTCGTGATCCATACCCTATGCCACTGATACCTGATTTGTTCAACCAGGTGGCTGGTGCTAAGTGGTTTTCCAAGCTTGACCTCAGGGGGGCGTACAACCTCATAAGAGTCCGTCAAGGTGATGAGTGGAAGACGGCTTTTAATACTCCTGAGTAGTGTTGAGCGATACTTTCCGATATCGGAAAGTATCGGTATCGGAAAGTATCGGCCGATACCGTCAAAATATCGGATCCAATCCGATACCGATACCCGATCCCAATGCAAGTCAATGGGACGAAAATATCGGAATTAAAATAAACCCTTTATACACTTGTAGGTTCATTCTACATGAAGGAAAACAACTAAGAATAATGTAGGATGTATTGGGGGACGTGGCGGAGACATTAAAGGCACAGAGGTTTAGCCCAATGTAATAGAATAGCAGGATTTTTTTTTTTTTTTATGACGTTCGGCGTTAGAAAGAATTTGACTATGTTATTTTTTTTTTTTTTTATGTCACATATTGATGTTTCACTATCACTACTTCAACGCCCTTCACCTTCTTTTTTACTTCTCCCACGCTTTCTTCTTCATTATCCTCATCATCAGCTTCTTTGACATCAACTTCTTCACCTTATTCATCTTCTTCTTCATCTTCTACCTATTATTTTTTGGGTTACATTGTTCATATTCTTTTTATTTTACTATTATCTTCATCATATTCTACTTCTTCATCATATTCTTATTTGTGACAGGCATTCCCGTAGTTGTTATCTATAAAAGTTTGAAGATTACACCTTCCGTTCTGCCTGTCACAAAAGAGTTACATTTGTCCGCGTTCAGTTTGGCCTGCAGCATCAGGCTTTATCCAGGGGCACCACGAGGAGGATCGGACTCACCCCCATACACTGCTTAGTCTTCTTCTGCTTATAATTTAGATAATATTTTTTGCTCTGATATTTAGTGTTATGCTTAATGTTCTTCTGCTCTTTGTTCTGCAGCCTCTTGTTCTTCTGCTTCTCGGTCTTCCAGGTCGTCGTCGTCTCCAGGGTTGTCGTCTCCGGGGTCGTCGTCATCGGGGTGGTCTTCAGGGTCGTCGTCTCCGGGGTCGTCGTCATCACGGTGGTCTTCAGGGTCATCGTCTCCAGGGTCGTCGTCATCACGGTGGTTGTCGTCTCTGGTGTCGTCGTCATCTTAGGGGTGTTCTTCCGGGTCATCGTGTTTAGTCTCTTGAACTTGGAAATGTAGCAGAAGGTACAAGAAGGCTGAGAAAATGCCGAGAACCAGCTGATGGAACTGGAACTCGGATGGCTACCCGAAGGTCCAAGAGCCAATGGAACTACCGAGGACCAGCTGACGTTACTGGAACCCGGTTACTAAGCAGGAGGTACCCGTGCCTGAAAGCACTACCAAGGACCACCTGACGTTGGTGGAACTCGGATACCCAGAGGGAGGCACCTAAGCCAAAGGCTCTGCCCGGAACCAGCTGACGGTACTGGAACCAGGATGGGGAGCAGAAGGTACAAGAGCAAAAGACACTGCCGAGAACCAGCTGACGGTGCTGGAACCCGGATGGGTAGCCGAAGGTCCAAGAGCCAATGGAACTACCGAGGACCAGCTGACGTTACTGGAACCCGGTTACTAAGCAGGAGGTACCCGTGCCTGAAAGCACTACCAAGGACCACCTGACGTTGGTGGAACTCGGATACCCAGAGGGAGGCACCTAAGCCAAAGGCTTTGCCCGGAACCAGCTGACGGTACTGGAACCAGGATGGGGAGCAGAAGGTACAAGAGCAAGTGTCTGCGTGGCTTTTGCAGGACACGATGCCGGCTGCACAGCAGGGGAACAGCTGGCGGTGCTGAACCCCACTGACACATTGGCTGGTGTTTTTCTCTGTGCAGCTAGCAGTACCGGGCCCCAACTGGCGGTGTTGGAGCCCAGGGCTCTGCAGGGGGAGCAGAGTGTAGGCCGAAGCCTAATTGAACCAATTTCAAAGGTAACCTTTAACCCCCCCCTCAGGGGTTACAAAGTAGAAGAGCCACAGCTTATGCAGCAGTAGTGCTGCACAAGTCAAAGGTTGCTCTTTTAATTTCGCTCCTTGCACACGCTGAATGAAACACGTATAACATTTAGCCCTTTAAACAGTCAAACTGTGTTGGAGGCGCGAGTTCCCTTTGTAATGAGACGCAGGACAGATGTCAAGAAACCCACCTTGGTGCTGGGTGCAGCCTCCTGAGCGTTGTTATTTGCTGTACAGGAGTCTGCGCTGTCGTGTTATCCCCTGGCCTAGCGCTGTTAGCGCTGCCCATGTTCTGGCATGATTTAATGTCGGCCGGTGTGGTTCGCGATGACCAAGAATCCCAGCCCCGCAGTGTCTTAACATTGTTAAAACACTGCGGGGCTGGGATTCAGGGCCTGGCGCAGCACATATGTTCGCCTCTCACACTCGGGTCCTTACACCCGCTTCAGACTGTGCGGCGTCATCTGATCCCTTATCGCATGCCACGGCCATGAAGCCGCACAGTCCGCAGAAGGCGGAAGGAGATGAGGGACAGGCGAACTGATGCACTGATCATGCCCATCAATCACACCCTCGCAGTCCCAATAACTAAGACAACGAGGGGCGTTGTGTGGGTCAGGGCGGCCGCAGAGGCGCAGGCAGCCAAACCATGATGCCAGAAGACGGGCAGCGCTACCAAGGGGGTTGCAGCGTGTCATTACAAAGGAAAGTCACACCACCGGGACGGTTAAATGGTCACACAGAGGACACATTTTAGACGTGTTTTCAGTTCCACATGTGCGAGGAGAATACGTTTATGAGCCACCTTGCACACATGCAGCATTACCGCTGTACAAGGTGGCCTTTAAAACGTACAAACGCCTGGGGGAGGGGGGACAGGTTCCCTTCAATTTCAGTTCTTGTGTCTGCGTGGCTTTTGCAGGAAACGATGCCGGCTGCACAGCAGGGGAACAGCTGGCGGTGCTGAACCCCACTGACACATTGGCTGGTGTTTTTCTCTGTGCAGCTAGCAGTACCGGGCCCCAACTGGCGGTGTTGGAGCCCGGGGTCAGCAGGAGGAGGAGAGGGAGCAGAGTGTAGGCCGAAGCCTGCACTGGCGGCAGCTTTTGGGTCTGTTGTGCCTGCGTGGCAGTTGCAGGACACGTTGCCGGCTGCACAGCAGGGGAACAGCTGGCGGTGCTGAACCCCACTGACACATTGGCTGGTGTTTTTCTCTGTGCAGCTAGCAGTACCGGGCCCCAACTGGCGGTGTTGGAGCCCAGGGCTCTGCAGGGGGAGCAGAGTGTAGGCCAAAGCCTAATTGAACCAATTTCAAAGGTAACCTTTAACCCCCCCTCAGGGGTTACAAAGTAGAAGAGCCACAGCTTATGCAGCAGTAGTGCTGCACAAGTCAAAGGTTGCTCTTTTAATTTCGCTCCTTGCACACGCTGAAAGGAACATGTATAACATTTAGCCCTTTAAACAGTCAAACTGTGTTGGAGGCGCGAGTTCCCTTTGTAATGAGACGCAGCACAGATGTCAAGAATCCCACCTTGGTGCTGGGTGCAGCCTCCTGAGCGTTGTTATTTGCTGTACAGGAGTCTGCGCTGTCGTGTTATCCCCTGGCCTAGCACTGTTAGCGCTGCCCATGTTCTGGCATGATTTAATGTCGGCCGGTGTGGTTCGCGATGACCAAGAATCCCATCCCCGCAGTGTCTTAACATTGTTAAAACACTGCGGGGCTGGGATTCAGGGCCTGGCGCAGCACATATGTTCGCCTCTCACACTCGGGTCCTTACACCCGCTTCAGACTGTGCGGCGTCATCTGATCCCTTATCGCATGCCACGGCCATGAAGCCGCACAGTCCGCAGAAGGCGGAAGGAGATGAGGGACAGGCGAACTGATGCACTGATCATGCCCATCAATCACACCCTCGCAGTCCCAATAACTAAGACAACGAGGGGCGTTGTGTGGGTCAGGGCGGCCGCAGAGGCGCAGGCAGCCAAACCATGATGCCAGAAGACGGGCAGCGCTACCAAGGGGGTTGCAGCGTGTCATTACAAAGGAAAGTCACACCACCGGGACGGTTAAATGGTCACACAGAGGACACATTTTAGACGTGTTTTCAGTTCCACATGTGCGAGGAGAATACGTTTATGAGCCACCTTGCACACATGCAGCATTACCGCTGTACAAGGTGGCCTTTAAAACGTACAAACGCCTGGGGGAGGGGGGACAGGTTCCCTTCAATTTCAGTTCTTGTGTCTGCGTGGCTTTTGCAGGACACGATGCCGGCTGCACAGCAGGGGAACAGCTGGCGGTGCTGAACCCCACTGACACATTGGCTGGTGTTTTTCTCTGTGCAGCTAGCAGTACCGGGCCCCAACTGGCGGTGTTGGAGCCCGGGGTCAGCAGGAGGAGGAGAGGGAGCAGAGTGTAGGCCGAAGCCTGCACTGGCGGCAGCTTTTGGGTCTGTTGTGCCTGCGTGGCAGTTGCAGGACACGTTGCCGGCTGCACAGCAGGGGAACAGCTGGCGGTGCTGAACCCCACTGACACATTGGCTGGTGTTTTTCTCTGTGCAGCTAGCAGTACCGGGCCCCAACTGGCGGTGTTGGAGCCCAGGGCTCTGCAGGGGGAGCAGAGTGTAGGCCGAAGCCTAATTGAACCAATTTCAAAGGTAACCTTTAACCCCCCCTCAGGGGTTACAAAGTAGAAGAGCCACAGCTTATGCAGCAGTAGTGCTGCACAAGTCAAAGGTTGCTCTTTTAATTTCGCTCCTTGCACAAGCTGAAAGGAACACGTATAACATTTAGCCCTTTAAACAGTCAAACTGTGTTGGAGGCGCGAGTTCCCTTTGTAATGAGACGCAGCACAGATGTCAAGAATCCCACCTTGGTGCTGGGTGCAGCCTCCTGAGCGTTGTTATTTGCTGTACAGGAGTCTGCGCTGTCGTGTTATCCCCTGGCCTAGCGCTGTTAGCGCTGCCCATGTTCTGGCATGATTTAATGTCGGCCGGTGTGGTTCGCGATGACCAAGAATCCCAGCCCCGCAGTGTCTTAACATTGTTAAAACACTGCGGGGCTGGGATTCAGGGCCTGGCGCAGCACATATGTTCGCCTCTCACACTCGGGTCCTTACACCCGCTTCAGACAGTGCGGCGTCATCTGATCCCTTATCGCATGCCACGGCCATGAAGCCGCACAGTCCGCAGAAGGCGGAAGGAGATGAGGGACAGGCGAACTGATGCACTGATCATGCCCATCAATCACACCCTCGCAGTCCCAATAACTAAGACAACGAGGGGCGTTGTGTGGGTCAGGGCGGCCGCAGAGGCGCAGGCAGCCAAACCATGATGCCAGAAGACGGGCAGCTCTACCAAGGGGGTTGCAGCGTGTCATTACAAAGGAAAGTCACACCACCGGGACGGTTAAATGGTCACACAGAGGACACATTTTAGACGTGTTTTCAGTTCCACATGTGCGAGGAGAATACGTTTATGAGCCACCTTGCACACATGCAGCATTACCGCTGTACAAGGTGGCCTTTAAAACGTACAAACGCCTGGGGGAGGGGGGACAGGTTCCCTTCAATTTCAGTTCTTGTGTCTGCGTGGCTTTTGCAGGACACGATGCCGGCTGCACAGCAGGGGAACAGCTGGCGGTGCTGAACCCCACTGACACATTGGCTGGTGTTTTTCTCTGTGCAGCTAGCAGTACCGGGCCCCAACTGGCGGTGTTGGAGCCCGGGGTCAGCAGGAGGAGGAGATGGAGCAGAGTGTAGGCCGAAGCCTGCACTGGCGGCAGCTTTTGGGTCTGTTGTGCCTGCGTGGCAGTTGCAGGACACGTTGCCGGCTGCACAGCAGGGGAACAGCTGGCGGTGCTGAACCCCACTGACACATTGGCTGGTGTTTTTCTCTGTGCAGCTAGCAGTACCGGGCCCCAACTGGCGGTGTTGGAGCCCAGGGCTCTGCAGGGGGAGCAGAGTGTAGGCCGAAGCCTAATTGAACCAATTTCAAAGGTAACCTTTAACCCCCCCTCAGGGGTTACAAAGTAGAAGAGCCACAGCTTATGCAGCAGTAGTGCTGCACAAGTCAAAGGTTGCTCTTTTAATTTCGCTCCTTGCACACGCTGAAAGGAACACGTATAACATTTAGCCCTTTATACAGTCAAACTGTGTTGGAGGCGCGAGTCCCCTTTGTAATGAGACGCAGCACAGATGTCAAGAATCCCACCTTGGTGCTGGGTGCAGCCTCCTGAGCGTTGTTATTTGCTGTACAGGAGTCTGCGCTGTCGTGTTATCCCCTGGCCTAGCGCTGTTAGCGCTGCCCATGTTCTGGCATCATTTAATGTCGGCCGGTGCGTTTCGCGATGACCATGAATCCCAGCCCCGCAGTGTCTTAACATTGTTAAAACACTGCGGGGCTGGGATTCAGGGCCTGGCGCAGCACATATGTTCGCCTCTCACACTCGGGTCCTTACACCCGCTTCAGACTGTGCGGCGTCATCTGATCCCTTATCGCATGCCACGGCCATGAAGTCGCACAGTCCGCAGAAGGCGGAAGGAGATGAGGGACAGGCGAACTGATGCACTGATCATGCCCATCAATCACACCCTCGCAGTCCCAATAACTAAGACAACGAGGGGCGTTGTGTGGGTCAGGGCGGCCGCAGAGGCGCAGGCAGCCAAACCATGATGCCAGAAGACGGGCAGCGCTACCAAGGGGGTTGCAGCGTGTCATTACAAAGGAAAGTCACACCACCGGGACGGTTAAATGGTCACACAGAGGACACATTTTAGACGTGTTTTCAGTTCCACATGTGCGAGGAGAATACGTTTATGAGCCACCTTGCACACATGCAGCATTACCGCTGTACAAGGTGGCCTTTAAAACGTACAAACGCCTGGGGGAGGGGGGACAGGTTCCCTTCAATTTCAGTTCTTGTGTCTGCGTGGCTTTTGCAGGACACGATGCCGGCTGCACAGCAGGGGAACAGCTGGCGGTGCTGAACCCCACTGACACATTGGCTGGTGTTTTTCTCTGTGCAGCTAGCAGTACCGGGCCCCAACTGGCGGTGTTGGAGCCCGGGGTCAGCAGGAGGAGGAGAGGGAGCAGAGTGTAGGCCGAAGCCTGCACTGGCGGCAGCTTTTGGGTCTGTTGTGCCTGCGTGGCAGTTGCAGGACACGTTGCCGGCTGCACAGCAGGGGAACAGCTGGCGGTGCTGAACCCCACTGACACATTGGCTGGTGTTTTTCTCTGTGCAGCTAGCAGTACCGGGCCCCAACTGGCGGTGTTGGAGCCCAGGGCTCTGCAGGGGGAGCAGAGTGTAGGCCGAAGCCTAATTGAACCAATTTCAAAGGTAACCTTTAACCCCCCCCTCAGGGGTTACAAAGTAGAAGAGCCACAGCTTATGCAGCAGTAGTGCTGCACAAGTCAAAGGTTGCTCTTTTAATTTCGCTCCTTGCACACGCTGAATGAAACACGTATAACATTTAGCCCTTTAAACAGTCAAACTGTGTTGGAGGCGCGAGTTCCCTTTGTAATGAGACGCAGCACAGATGTCAAGAAACCCACCTTGGTGCTGGGTGCAGCCTCCTGAGCATTGTTATTTGCTGTACAGGAGTCTGCGCTGTCGTGTTATCCCCTGGCCTAGCGCTGTTAGCGCTGCCCATGTTCTGGCATGATTTAATGTCGGCCGGTGTGGTTCGCGATGACCAAGAATCCCAGCCCCGCAGTGTCTTAACATTGTTAAAACACTGCGGGGCTGGGATTCAGGGCCTGGCGCAGCACATATGTTCGCCTCTCACACTCGGGTCCTTACACCTGCTTCAGACTGTGCGGCGTCATCTGATCCCTTATTGCATGCCACGGCCATGAAGCCGCACAGTCCGCAGAAGGCGGAAGGAGATGAGGGACAGGCGAACTGATGCACTGATCATGCCCATCAATCACACCCTCGCAGTCCCAATAACTAAGACAACGAGGGGCGTTGTGTGGGTCAGGGCGGCCGCAGAGGCGCAGGCAGCCAAACCATGATGCCAGAAGACGGGCAGCGCTACCAAGGGGGTTGCAGCGTGTCATTACAAAGGAAAGTCACACCACCGGGACGGTTAAATGGTCACACAGAGGACACATTTTAGACGTGTTTTCAGTTCCACATGTGCGAGGAGAATACGTTTATGAGCCACCTTGCACACATGCAGCATTACCGCTGTACAAGGTGGCCTTTAAAACGTACAAACGCCTGGGGGAGGGGGGACAGGTTCCCTTCAATTTCAGTTCTTGTGTCTGCGTGGCTTTTGCAGGACACGATGCCGGCTGCACAGCAGGGGAACAGCTGGCGGTGCTGAACCCCACTGACACATTGGCTGGTGTTTTTCTCTGTGCAGCTAGCAGTACCGGGCCCCAACTGGCGGTGTTGGAGCCCGGGGTCAGCAGGAGGAGGAGAGGGAGCAGAGTGTAGGCCGAAGCCTGCACTGGCGGCAGCTTTTGGGTCTGTTGTGCCTGCGTGGCAGTTGCAGGACACGTTGCCGGCTGCACAGCAGGGGAACAGCTGGCGGTGCTGAACCCCACTGACACATTGGCTGGTGTTTTTCTCTGTGCAGCTAGCAGTACCGGGCCCCAACTGGCGGTGTTGGAGCCCAGGGCTCTGCAGGGGGAGCAGAGTGTAGGCCGAAGCCTAATTGAACCAATTTCAAAGGTAACCTTTAACCCCCCCTCAGGGGTTACAAAGTAGAAGAGCCACAGCTTATGCAGCAGTAGTGCTGCACAAGTCAAAGGTTGCTCTTTTAATTTCGCTCCTTGCACATGCTGAAAGGAACACGTATAACATTTAGCCCTTTAAACAGTCAAACTGTGTTGGAGGCGCGAGTTCCCTTTGTAATGAGACGCAGCACAGATGTCAAGAAACCCACCTTGGTGCTGGGTGCAGCCTCCTGAGCATTGTTATTTGCTGTACAGGAGTCTGCGCTGTCGTGTTATCCCCTGGCCTAGCGCTGTTAGCGCTGCCCATGTTCTGGCATGATTTAATGTCGGCCGGTGTGGTTCGCGATGACCAAGAATCCCAGCCCCGCAGTGTCTTAACATTGTTAAAACACTGCGGGGCTGGGATTCAGGGCCTGGCGCAGCACATATGTTCGCCTCTCACACTCGGGTCCTTACACCCGCTTCAGACTGTGCGGCGTCATCTGATCCCTTATCGCATGCCACGGCCATGAAGCCGCACAGTCCGCAGAAGGCGGAAGGAGATGAGGGACAGGCGAACTGATGCACTGATCATGCCCATCAATCACACCCTCGCAGTCCCAATAACTAAGACAACGAGGGGCGTTGTGTGGGTCAGGGCGGCCGCAGAGGCGCAGGCAGCCAAACCATGATGCCAGAAGACGGGCAGCGCTACCAAGGGGGTTGCAGCGTGTCATTACAAAGGAAAGTCACACCACCGGGACGGTTAAATGGTCACACAGAGGACACATTTTAGACGTGTTTTCAGTTCCACATGTGCGAGGAGAATACGTTTATGAGCCACCTTGCACACATGCAGCATTACCGCTGTACAAGGTGGCCTTTAAAACGTACAAACGCCTGGGGGAGGGGGGACAGGTTCCCTTCAATTTCAGTTCTTGTGTCTGCGTGGCTTTTGCAGGACACGATGCCGGCTGCACAGCAGGGGAACAGCTGGCGGTGCTGAACCCCACTGACACATTGGCTGGTGTTTTTCTCTGTGCAGCTAGCAGTACCGGGCCCCAACTGGCGGTGTTGGAGCCCGGGGTCAGCAGGAGGAGGAGAGGGAGCAGAGTGTAGGCCGAAGCCTGCACTGGCGGCAGCTTTTGGGTCTGTTGTGCCTGCGTGGCAGTTGCAGGACACGTTGCCGGCTGCACAGCAGGGGAACAGCTGGCGGTGCTGAACCCCACTGACACATTGGCTGGTGTTTTTCTCTGTGCAGCTAGCAGTACCGGGCCCCAACTGGCGGTGTTGGAGCCCAGGGCTCTGCAGGGGGAGCAGAGTGTAGGCCGAAGCCTAATTGAACCAATTTCAAAGGTAACCTTTAACCCCCCCTCAGGGGTTACAAAGTAGAAGAGCCACAGCTTATGCAGCAGTAGTGCTGCACAAGTCAAAGGTTGCTCTTTTAATTTCGCTCCTTGCACACGCTGAAAGGAACACGTATAACATTTAGCCCTTTAAACAGTCAAACTGTGTTGGAGGCGCGAGTTCCCTTTGTAATGAGACGCAGCACAGATGTCAAGAATCCCACCTTGGTGCTGGGTGCAGCCTCCTGAGCGTTGTTATTTGCTGTACAGGAGTCTGCGCTGTCGTGTTATCCCCTGGCCTAGCGCTGTTAGCGCTGCCCATGTTCTGGCATGATTTAATGTCGGCCGGTGTGGTTCGCGATGACCAAGAATCCCAGCCCCGCAGTGTCTTAACATTGTTAAAACACTGCGGGGCTGGGATTCAGGGCCTGGCGCAGCACATATGTTCGCCTCTCACACTCGGGTCCTTACACCCGCTTCAGACTGTGCGGCGTCATCTGATCCCTTATCGCATGCCACGGCCATGAAGCCGCACAGTCCGCAGAAGGCGGAAGGAGATGAGGGACAGGCGAACTGATGCACTGATCATGCCCATCAATCACACCCTCGCAGTCCCAATAACTAAGACAACGAGGGGCGTTGTGTGGGTCAGGGCGGCCGCAGAGGCGCAGGCAGCCAAACCATGATGCCAGAAGACAGGCAGCGCTACCAAGGGGGTTGCAGCGTGTCATTACAAAGGAAAGTCACACCACCGGGACGGTTAAATGGTCACACAGAGGACACATTTTAGACGTGTTTTCAGTTCCACATGTGCGAGGAGAATACGTTTATGAGCCACCTTGCACACATGCAGCATTACCGCTGTACAAGGTGGCCTTTAAAACGTACAAACGCCTGGGGGAGGGGGGACAGGTTCCCTTCAATTTCAGTTCTTGTGTCTGCGTGGCTTTTGCAGGACACGATGCCGGCTGCACAGCAGGGGAACAGCTGGCGGTGCTGAACCCCACTGACACATTGGCTGGTGTTTTTCTCTGTGCAGCTAGCAGTACCGGGCCCCAACTGGCGGTGTTGGAGCCCGGGGTCAGCAGGAGGAGGAGAGGGAGCAGAGTGTAGGCCGAAGCCTGCACTGGCGGCAGCTTTTGGGTCTGTTGTGCCTGCGTGGCAGTTGCAGGACACGTTGCCGGCTGCACAGCAGGGGAACAGCTGGCGGTGCTGAACCCCACTGACACATTGGCTGGTGTTTTTCTCTGTGCAGCTAGCAGTACCGGGCCCCAACTGGCGGTGTTGGAGCCCAGGGCTCTGCAGGGGGAGCAGAGTGTAGGCCGAAGCCTAATTGAACCAATTTCAAAGGTAACCTTTAACCCCCCCTCAGGGGTTACAAAGTAGAAGAGCCACAGCTTATGCAGCAGTAGTGCTGCACAAGTCAAAGGTTGCTCTTTTAATTTCGCTCCTTGCACACGCTGAAAGGAACACGTATAACATTTAGCCCTTTAAACAGTCAAACTGTGTTGGAGGCGCGAGTTCCCTTTGTAATGAGACGCAGCACAGATGTCAAGAATCCCACCTTGGTGCTGGGTGCAGCCTCCTGAGCGTTGTTATTTGCTGTACAGGAGTCTGCGCTGACGTGTTATCCCCTGGCCTAGCGCTGTTAGCGCTGCCCATGTTCTGGCATGATTTAATGTCGGCCGGTGTGGTTCGCGATGACCAAGAATCCCAGCCCCGCAGTGTCTTAACATTGTTAAAACACTGCGGGGCTGGGATTCAGGGCCTGGCGCAGCACATATGTTCGCCTCTCACACTCGGGTCCTTACACCCGCTTCAGACTGTGCGGCGTCATCTGATCCCTTATCGCATGCCACGGCCATGAAGCCGCACAGTCCGCAGAAGGCGGAAGGAGATGAGGGACAGGCGAACTGATGCACTGATCATGCCCATCAATCACACCCTCGCAGTCCCAATAACTAAGACAACGAGGGGCGTTGTGTGGGTCAGGGCGGCCGCAGAGGCGCAGGCAGCCAAACCATGATGCCAGAAGACGGGCAGCGCTACCAAGGGGGTTGCAGCGTGTCATTACAAAGGAAAGTCACACCACCGGGACGGTTAAATGGTCACACAGAGGACACATTTTAGACGTGTTTTCAGTTCCACATGTGCGAGGAGAATACGTTTATGAGCCACCTTGCACACATGCAGCATTACCGCTGTACAAGGTGGCCTTTAAAACGTACAAACGCCTGGGGGAGGGGGGACAGGTTCCCTTCAATTTCAGTTCTTGTGTCTGCGTGGCTTTTGCAGGACACGATGCCGGCTGCACAGCAGGGGAACAGCTGGCGGTGCTGAACCCCACTGACACATTGGCTGGTGTTTTTCTCTGTGCAGCTAGCAGTACCGGGCCCCAACTGGCGGTGTTGGAGCCCGGGGTCAGCAGGAGGAGGAGAGGGAGCAGAGTGTAGGCCGAAGCCTGCACTGGCGGCAGCTTTTGGGTCTGTTGTGCCTGCGTGGCAGTTGCAGGACACGTTGCCGGCTGCACAGCAGGGGAACAGCTGGCGGTGCTGAACCCCACTGACACATTGGCTGGTGTTTTTCTCTGTGCAGCTAGCAGTACCGGGCCCCAACTGGCGGTGTTGGAGCCCAGGGCTCTGCAGGGGGAGCAGAGTGTAGGCCGAAGCCTAATTGAACCAATTTCAAAGGTAACCTTTAACCCCCCCTCAGGGGTTACAAAGTAGAAGAGCCACAGCTTATGCAGCAGTAGTGCTGCACAAGTCAAAGGTTGCTCTTTTAATTTCGCTCCTTGCACACGCTGAAAGGAACACGTATAACATTTAGCCCTTTAAACAGTCAAACTGTGTTGGAGGCGCGAGTTCCCTTTGTAATGAGACGCAGCACAGATGTCAAGAATCCCACCTTGGTGCTGGGTGCAGCCTCCTGAGCGTTGTTATTTGCTGTACAGGAGTCTGCGCTGTCGTGTTATCCCCTGGCCTAGCGCTGTTAGCGCTGCCCATGTTCTGGCATGATTTAATGTCGGCCGGTGTGGTTCGCGATGACCAAGAATCCCAGCCCCGCAGTGTCTTAACATTGTTAAAACACTGCGGGGCTGGGATTCAGGGCCTGGCGCAGCACATATGTTCACCTCTCACACTCGGGTCCTTACACCCGCTTCAGACTGTGCGGCGTCATCTGATCCCTTATCGCATGCCACGGCCATGAAGCCGCACAGTCCGCAGAAGGCGGAAGGAGATGAGGGACAGGCGAACTGATGCACTGATCATGCCCATCAATCACACCCTCGCAGTCCCAATAACTAAGACAACGAGGGGCGTTGTGTGGGTCAGGGCGGCCGCAGAGGCGCAGGCAGCCAAACCATGATGCCAGAAGACGGGCAGCGCTACCAAGGGGGTTGCAGCGTGTCATTAAAAAGGAAAGTCACACCACCGGGACGGTTAAATGGTCACACAGAGGACACATTTTAGACGTGTTTTCAGTTCCACATGTGCGAGGAGAATACGTTTATGAGACACCTTGCACACATGCAGCATTACCGCTGTACAAGGTGGCCTTTAAAACGTACAAACGCCTGGGGGAGGGGGGACAGGTTCCCTTCAATTTCAGTTCTTGTGTCTGCGTGGCTTTTGCAGGACACGATGCCGGCTGCACAGCAGGGGAACAGCTGGCGGTGCTGAACCCCACTGACACATTGGCTGGTGTTTTTCTCTGTGCAGCTAGCAGTACCGGGCCCCAACTGGCGGTGTTGGAGCCCGGGGTCAGCAGGAGGAGGAGATGGAGCAGAGTGTAGGCCGAAGCCTGCACTGGCGGCAGCTTTTGGGTCTGTTGTGCCTGCGTGGCAGTTGCAGGACACGTTGCCGGCTGCACAGCAGGGGAACAGCTGGCGGTGCTGAACCCCACTGACACATTGGCTGGTGTTTTTCTCTGTGCAGCTAGCAGTACCGGGCCCCAACTGGCGGTGTTGGAGCCCAGGGCTCTGCAGGGGGAGCAGAGTGTAGGCCGAAGCCTAATTGAACCAATTTCAAAGGTAACCTTTAACCCCCCCTCAGGGGTTACAAAGTAGAAGAGCCACAGCTTATGCAGCAGTAGTGCTGCACAAGTCAAAGGTTGCTCTTTTAATTTCGCTCCTTGCACACGCTGAAAGGAACACGTATAACATTTAGCCCTTTATACAGTCAAACTGTGTTGGAGGCGCGAGTTCCCTTTGTAATGAGACGCAGCACAGATGTCAAGAATCCCACCTTGGTGCTGGGTGCAGCCTCCTGAGCGTTGTTATTTGCTGTACAGGAGTCTGCGCTGTCGTGTTATCCCCTGGCCTAGCGCTGTTAGCGCTGCCCATGTTCTGGCATCATTTAATGTCGGCCGGTGCGTTTCGCGATGACCATGAATCCCAGCCCCGCAGTGTCTTAACATTGTTAAAACACTGCGGGGCTGGGATTCAGGGCCTGGCGCAGCACATATGTTCGCCTCTCACACTCGGGTCCTTACACCCGCTTCAGACTGTGCGGCGTCATCTGATCCCTTATCGCATGCCACGGCCATGAAGCCGCACAGTCTGCAGAAGGCGGAAGGAGATGAGGGACAGGCGAACTGATGCACTGATCATGCCCATCAATCACACCCTCGCAGTCCCAATAACTAAGACAACGAGGGGCGTTGTGTGGGTCAGGGCGGCCGCAGAGGCGCAGGCAGCCAAACCATGATGCCAGAAGACGGGCAGCGCTACCAAGGGGGTTGCAGCGTGTCATTACAAAGGAAAGTCACACCACCGGGACGGTTAAATGGTCACACAGAGGACACATTTTAGACGTGTTTTCAGTTCCACATGTGCGAGGAGAATACGTTTATGAGCCACCTTGCACACATGCAGCATTACCGCTGTACAAGGTGGCCTTTAAAACGTACAAACGCCTGGGGGAGGGGGGACAGGTTCCCTTCAATTTCAGTTCTTGTGTCTGCGTGGCTTTTGCAGGACACGATGCCGGCTGCACAGCAGGGGAACAGCTGGCGGTGCTGAACCCCACTGACACATTGGCTGGTGTTTTTCTCTGTGCAGCTAGCAGTACCGGGCCCCAACTGGCGGTGTTGGAGCCCGGGGTCAGCAGGAGGAGGAGAGGGAGCAGAGTGTAGGCCGAAGCCTGCACTGGCGGCAGCTTTTGGGTCTGTTGTGCCTGCGTGGCAGTTGCAGGACACGTTGCCGGCTGCACAGCAGGGGAACAGCTGGCGGTGCTGAACCCCACTGACACATTGGCTGGTGTTTTTCTCTGTGCAGCTAGCAGTACCGGGCCCCAACTGGCGGTGTTGGAGCCCAGGGCTCTGCAGGGGGAGCAGAGTGTAGGCCGAAGCCTAATTGAACCAATTTCAAAGGTAACCTTTAACCCCCCCCTCAGGGGTTACAAAGTAGAAGAGCCACAGCTTATGCAGCAGTAGTGCTGCACAAGTCAAAGGTTGCTCTTTTAATTTCGCTCCTTGCACACGCTGAAAGGAACACGTATAACATTTAGGCCCTTACACAGTCAAACTGATTTTGAGGCGTGAGTTCCCTTCGTAAAGAGACGCAGTACAGCTGGCAAAAATGCCACCTTGGTGCTTGGCGCGGCCTCCTGAGCATCGTTATTTGTTGCACAGGAGTCTGCACTGTCGTGTTATCCCTTGGCCTTGCACTGTTAGCGCTGCCCATCCTCTGACATCATGTAATGTCGGCCGGTGCGGTTTGCGATGACCATGAATCCCAGCCCCGCAGTGTCTTAACATTGTTAAAACACTGCGGGGCTGGGATTCATGGCCTGGTGCAGTACATATGTTCGCCTCTCGCTTGGTTTCTTACACCCGCTTCAGACTATGCGGCGTCAGCTGATCCCTTATCGCATGCCACGGCCATGAAGCCGCACAGTCCGAAGAAGGCGGAAGGAGATGAGGGACAGGCGAAGAAATGCACCGTTCATGCCCATCAATCACACCCTCGCAGTACAAATACATAAGACACCGAGGGGCGTTGTGTGGGGCAAGGCGGCCGCAGAGGCGCAGGCAGCCAAACAATGATGCCAGAAGACGGGCAGCGCTACCAAGGAGCTTGTTGCGTGTCAATACAAAGGAAAATCACACCTGAGGGACGTTTTAATGGTCGCAGAGGACTCATTTTAGACGTGTTCAGTTCCCCATGGGCAAGGAGACTAAGTTTCTGAGCCACCTTGCACACATGCAGCATTACTGTCGTACAAGGTGGCTGTAAAACGTAGAAACACCTGGGGGAGGGGGGACAGGTTTCCTTCAATTTCAGTTCTTGTGTCTGCGTGGCTTTTGCAGGACACGATGCCAGCTACACAGCAGGGGAACAGCTGGCGGTGCTGAACCCCACTGACACATTGGCTGGTGTTTTTCTCTGTGCAGCTAGCAGTACCGGGCCCTAACTGGCGGTGTTGGAGCCCAGGGTCAGCAGGAGGAGGAGAGGGAGCAGAGTGTAGGCCGAAGCCTGCACTGGAGCAAGTTGAAAGGGAAACTTTAACCCCCCCCCAGGCGTTTGTAGCTGAAAGAGCCATCGTGTACAGCACTAATGCTGGAAAAGGTAAACTTAGCTCTTTTAATTATGGTCCTTGCACATGCTGAACCTAACACTTATGAAAAGTGTCCCCTCCTACCGTGATACCGTTCGGTAGGTGGAACTTTCCTTTGTGATGTGACGCAGCACAGCCGTCATTCTTACCCCCTTGGCGCCGTGCGCCGCCTCCTCAGCGTTGTTTGAATCAGTCCCGGAGCCTGCGCTGTTAGGTTAGCCCTTGGCCATGCACACATTTTGCGCTGCCCGTCTTCTGACATCATTTGGTGTCAGGCTGGCTGCGCCTGTGCGGCCGCGCTGGCCGAGATCCCGCCTCGTACTGTCTTCTGATTTCATCCCACTGGGGGCCTGAGATACGTGGCCATGCGCAGTGCATATCCTCGCCTCTCACTCCCCTCCCTACGGCTTCTTCAGACTGTGCGGTGTCACGGCCGTGGCATGCTATTAGGGACCAGCTGACACCGAACAGTCTGAAGAAGCCATAGGGAGATGAGTGAGAGGTGGAGGTTCAGATATGCACTGCGCATGTCCATGGATCTCAGGCCCCCAGTGGGATGAAATCAGAAGACAGTACGAGGCGGGATCTCGGCCAGCGCGGCCGCACAGGCGCAGCCAGCCTGACACCAAATGATGTCAGAAGACGGGCAGCGCAAAATGTGTGCATGGCCAAGGGCTAACCTAACAGCGCAGGCTCCGGGACTGATTCAAACAACGCTGAGGAGGCGGCGCACGGCGCCAAGGGGGTAAGAATGACGGCTGTGCTGCGTCACATCACAAAGGAAAGTTCCACCAACCGTACGGTATCACGGTAGGAGGGGGCACTTTTCATAAGTGTTAGGATCAGCATGTGCAAGGAGCACCACGAAAAGAGGCACTTTTTCCCTTTGCATCATTACTGCTGCACAAGGTGGCTCCTTCAGTAACAAACGCCTGGGGGGGGGGCAGGTTCCCTTAAATTTAACTTGTTGTGCCTGCGTGGCGGTCGCAGTACACGCTGCCGGCTGCACAGCAGGGGAACAGCTGGCGGTGCTGAACCCCACTAACACATTGGCGAGGTGTTTGGCTCTGTGCGGACAGCACTTCTGGACGGCAACTGGCGGTGTTGGAGCCCAGGGACAGGTGGAGGAGGAGGAGGTTGGAGGAGGTTGGAGGAGGTAGGAGGGATTGCCACACACACAGCAGGGGAACAGCTGACGTTACTGAACCCCAATAACAGAGGAGGGACTGTCGGGACTGTGCGTACAGCACTTCTGGACGGCAACTGGCGGTGTTGGAGCCCAGGGACAGGTGGAGGAGGAGGAGGTTGGAGGAGGTTGGAGGAGGTAGGAGGGATTGCCACACACACAGCAGGGGAACAGCTGACGTTACTGAACCCCAATAACAGAGGAGGGACTGTCGGGACTGTGCGGACAGCACTTCTGGACGGCAACTGGCGGTGTTGGAGCCCAGGGACAGGTGGAGGAGGAGGAGGTTGGAGGAGGTTGGAGGAGGTAGGAGGGATTGCCACACACACAGCAGGGGAACAGCTGACGTTACTGAACCCCAATAACAGAGGAGGGACTGTCGGGACTGTGCGTACAGCACTTCTGGACGGCAACTGGCGGTGTTGGAGCCCAGGGACAGGTGGAGGAGGAGGAGGTTGGAGGAGGTTGGAGGAGGTAGGAGGGATTGCCGCACACACAGCAGGGGAACAGCTGACGTTACTGAACCCCAATAACAGAGGAGGGACTGTCGGGACTGTGCGGACAGCACTTCTGGACGGCAACTGGCGGTGTTGGAGCCCAGGGACAGGTGGAGGAGGAGGAGGTTGGAGGAGGTTGGAGGAGGTAGGAGGGATTGCCACACACACAGCAGGGGAACAGCTGACGTTACTGAACCCCAATAACAGAGGAGGGACTGTCGGGACTGTGCGGACAGCACTTCTGGACGGCAACTGGCGGTGTTGGAGCCCAGGGACAGGTGGAGGAGGAGGAGGTTGGAGGAGGTAGGAGGAGGTAGGAGGGATTGCCACACACACAGCAGGGGAACAGCTGACGTTACTGAACCCCAATAACAGAGGAGGGACTGTCGGGACTGTGCGTACAGCACTTCTGGACGGCAACTGGCGGTGTTGGAGCCCAGGGACAGGTGGAGGAGGAGGAGGTTGGAGGAGGTTGGAGGAGGTAGGAGGGATTGCCACACACACAGCAGGGGAACAGCTGACGTTACTGAACCCCAATAACAGAGGAGGGACTGTCGGGACTGTGCGGACAGCACTTCTGGACGGCAACTGGCGGTGTTGGAGCCCAGGGACAGGTGGAGGAGGAGGAGGTTGGAGGAGGTAGGAGGAGGTAGGAGGGATTGCCACACACACAGCAGGGGAACAGCTGACGTTACTGAACCCCAATAACAGAGGAGGGACTGTCAGGACTGTGCGTACAGCACTTCTGGACGGCAACTGGCGGTGTTGGAGCCCAGGGACAGGTGGAGGTTGGAGGAGGTTGGAGGAGGTAGGAGGGATTGCCACACACACAGCAGGGGAACAGCTGACGTTACTGAACCCCAATAACAGAGGAGGGACTGTCGGGACTGTGCGGACAGCACTTCTGGACGGCAACTGGCGGTGTTGGAGCCCAGGGACAGGTGGAGGAGGAGGAGGTTGGAGGAGGTTGGAGGAGGTAGGAGGGATTGCCACACACACAGCAGGGGAACAGCTGACGTTACTGAACCCCAATAACAGAGGATGGACTGTCGGGACTGTGCGTACAGCACTTCTGGACGGCAACTGGCAGTGTTGGAGCCCAGGGACAGGTGGAGGAGGAGGAGGTTGGAGGAGGTTGGAGGAGGTAGGAGGGATTGCCACACACACAGCAGGGGAACAGCTGACGTTACTGAACCCCAATAACAGAGGAGGGACTGTCGGGACTGTGCGTACAGCACTTCTGGATGGCAACTGGCGGTGTTGGAGCCCAGGGACAGGTGGAGGAGGAGGAGGTTGGAGGAGGTAGGAGGGATTGCCACACACACAGCAGGGGAACAGCTGACGTTACTGAACCCCAATAACAGAGGAGGGACTGTCGGGACTGTGCGGACAGCACTTCTGGACGGCAACTGGCGGTGTTGGAGCCCAGGGACAGGTGGAGGAGGAGGAGGTTGGAGGAGGTTGGAGGAGGTTGGAGGAGGTAGGAGGGATTGCCACACACACAGCAGGGGAACAGCTGACGTTACTGAACCCCAATAACAGAGGAGGGACTGTCGGGACTGTGCGTACAGCACTTCTGGACGGCAACTGGCGGTGTTGGAGCCCAGGGACAGGTGGAGGAGGAGGAGGTTGGAGGAGGTTGGAGGAGGTAGGAGGGATTGCCACACACAGCAGGGGAACAGCTGACGTTACTGAACCCCAATAACAGAGGAGGGACTGTCGGGACTGTGCGGACAGCACTTCTGGACGGCAACTGGCGGTGTTGGAGCCCAGGGACAGGTGGAGGAGGAGGAGGTTGGAGGAGGTTGGAGGAGGTAGGAGGGATTGCCACACACACAGCAGGGGAACAGCTGACGTTACTGAACCCCAATAACAGAGGAGCGACTGTTGACTGTGCGTACAGCACTTCTGGACGGCAACTGGCGGTGTTGGAGCCCAGGGACAGGTGGAAAAGCAGAGGAACACAATGTAGGCCGAAGCCTGAGAAAGTCGAAAGGGAACCTTTAACCCCCCCCCCCAAAGGTGTTTGTAGCTGAAAGAGCCAGCTTGTGCAGCACAAAAGATGCAAAAGGAAAAGGTGGCTCTTTTCATCATGCTCCTTGCAAACACAGAACTAAACACTTATAAAATGTGTCCCCTGCAACCGTAAAACCGTCCTGGAGGTGGGACTTTCCTTCGTAATGTGACGCAGCACAGCCGTCATTCCTACCCCCCCGGCGCCGCGCACCGGCTCCTCAGCGTTGTTTGATTCCGTCCCGGAGCCTGCGCTGTCATGTTATCCCGTGGCCAGGCACACTTAGCGCTGCCCGTCTTCTGGCATCATTTGGTGTCAGGATGGCTGCGCCTGTGCGGCCGCGCTGGCCGAGAGCCCGCCTCGCAGTGTCTTCTGATTTAATCCCACTGGGGGCCTGGGATCCATGGACATGCGCAGTGCATATCCTCGCCTCTCACTCCCCTCCCTACGGCTTCTTAAGACTGTGCGGTGTCACGGCCGTGGCATGCTATTAGGGACCGGCTGACACCGAACAGTCTGAAGAAGCCATAGGGAGATGAGTGAGAGGTGGAGGTTCAGATATGCACTGCGCATGTCCATGGATCCCAGGCCCCCAGTGGGATTAAATCAGAAGACACTGCGAGGCGGGCTCTCTGCCAGCGCGGCCGCACAGGCGCAGCCATCCTGACACCAAATGATGCCAGAAGACGGGCAGCGCTAAGTGTGCCTGGCCACGGGATAACATAACAGCGCAGGCTCCGGGACGGAATCAAACAACGCTGAGGAGCCGGTGCGCGGCGCCTGGGGGGTAGGAATGACGGCTGTGCTGCATCACATTACGAAGGAAAGTCCCACCTCCGGGACGGTGTTACGGTATCAGTGGACACATTTTATAAGTGTTAAGTTCTGCGTGTGCAAGGTGCTAAACAAAAATAGCTACCTTTTCCTTGTGCAGCATTACTGCTGCACAAGGAGGCTCTTTCAGTAACAAACGCCTTGGGGGGGGGGGGCAGATTCCCTTACATTTCAGTTGTTGTGTCAGCGTGGCGGTCGCATGACACATTGCCGGCTACACAGCTGGGGATCAGCTGACGTTACTGAAACCCAATAACACTGGGTCGTATGTTTTGACTGTGCAGACGGCACTTCTGAGCCTCAACTGGCGGTGTTGGAGCCCAGGAATTTAAATTCAGGTGGTAGAAAGATGAACACAACAGGAGACCTGGATAACGTATACAGTGACCTAATTATTTAATCAGGAGGAGGAGTGGCAAATTCCTGCGAGATCCAGGCCTTGTTCATTTTCAGGAAAGTAAGCCGGTCAACGTTATCGGAGGATAGTCGCATGCGACGGTCAGTTAGTACACCACCTGCAGCACTAAAGACACGTTCCGATAATACACTGGCCGCAGGGCAAGACAGCACCTCCAATGCATACTGGCTTAGCTCTGGCCATGTATCCAGCTTTGAGACCCAAAACTTGAAAGGGGAAGAGCCGTCTGGGAGTACAGCAAGAGGGCAAGACATGTAGTCTGTCACCATCTGACGGAACCGTTGCCTCCTGCTGACTGGAGCCGTCTGTGATGGTGTAGACTTTTGTGGGGGGCACAGAAAACTGTGCCACAGTTGGGCCATACTGGTCTTGCCTTGGGCAGAGGCACTGCTTCTGCTCCCTCTTTGTGCAGAGCCTCCACCACTGCCTGGACGCACTGAGCTGCTTTGGAATGCACTAGCAGCACTTCTCTCAGTTGGAATGGAGAAGATGATGGAATTGACCAGTGTGTCTTGGTACTCCCGCATTTTTCGCTCCCGGTTCAACGGTGTGATGAGGCTTTCTACGTTGTCCCGGTAGCGAGGATCGAGGAGGGTGAACACCCAATAATCAGACATGTTGAGAATGTGGGCGATGCGGCGGTCGTTTCTCAGGCACTGCAGCATGTAATCCACCATGTGCTGCAGACTGCCAACTGCCCAAGAAACGCTGTCCCCTGCTGGAGGCGTGATCTCTGCCCGCTCGTCATCACCCCACCCTCGCTGTACACACTGAGTACTGGACAATTGTGTAACTCCCTCCTCTGGACGGATGTCTTCCTCCTCCATTGACTCCTCCTCATCCTCCTCACAAACTGTCCCCTGCCTACGCGTTTGTGAGGAACCACGTGGCGCTGACTGTCCAGAAGATGATGGAAATGGTGAATCCTCATCCTCCACCTCTTCCACAACATCATCCCTTAGCGCTTGCAGTGATTTTTCAAGCAGGCAGATAAGGGGGACAGTCATGCTGACTAGTGCATCATCTGCACTCGCCATCCGCGTGGAATAATCAAAGGGACGCAAAACCTGGCAGACGTCATTCATAGTGGCCCACTCTGTGGTTGTGAAGTCTGTACGGCGCTGACTGCGACTTTTTTGCACCTGAAGCAGCTGGTACTCCATTACAGCTTGCTGCTGCTCACACAACCGCTCCAACATATGTAACGTGGAATTCCACCTGGTAGGTAGGTCACATATGATGCGATGTTCCGGCAGGCGGTGTCGGCGCTGCAGAGCCACAATGCGCGCTTTTGCCGTGCTGGAACGCCGCAAGTGAGCACACTCTAGGCGGACCTTGTGCAGCAGTGCATCAAGATCCGGATAGTCCCTCAAAAAGCTCTGCACGACCAAATTGAGCACATGTGCCAGACATGGGATGTGAGTGAGGTTGCCGAGGCCCAGAGCTGCCACCAGATTTCGGCCATTATCACACACTACCATGCCTGGCTGGAGATTCGCTGGCACAAACCACACATCGCTCTCCTGCTTGATGGCATTCCAGAGCTCCTGCGCTGTGTGGCTACGATTCCCCAAAAAAATTAATTTCAACACGGCCTGTTGACGTTTGGCCACGGCTGTGCTCATGTCGGTCGTAACAGGTACACGTTCATCACGGGTCCATGTGGAGGTGGACTGTGACGGCTCCTGCAGCGATGATTCTGAGGAACTGGTGTAAGAGGAGGAGTCAATGCGTACAGAATGGATTCCTGCAATCCTTGGAGTGGGCAGGACACGTCCTGCGCCACTCGCACGGTCTGTACCCGGCTCAACGACATTAACCCAATGGGCAGTGAGGGAAAGGTATCGCCCCTGTCCATGTTGACTGGTCCACGCATCGGTGGTGAGGTGGACCTTGCTACTGACGGCGTTCAGTAGCGCGTGTTTTATGTGTCCCTCCACATGCTTGTGCAGGGCAGGGACGGCTTGCCTGCTGAAGTAAAAGCGGCTAGGCACATTGTACTGTGGGACTGCCAATGACATCAAGTCACGGAAGCTGTCAGTCTCCACCAGCCTGAATGACAGCATTTCCAGTGACAGAAGTTTGGCAATGCCTGCAGTCAGAGCCTGTGCTCGTGGGTGGTTTGACGAGAAAGGCCGCCTTTTCTCCCATGCCTGTACTACCGATGGCTGTAGACTGGGCTGGGAGTGGGGGGATGACTGGGAAAGTGGCGCTGCGGGTGGAATTACAGCGGGTCTCTGGACAACAGGGCCAGAGGTTCTTCCACGGCGATCCTGGGAGGAAGCCGAACCAGCTGCGTGTGAGCTAGAGGAGGAGGCAACACGAGCTGAAGAGGTGGTAGCTGCCGCTGTTGGTTGGCCTACCTCTTCAGTGTGTTTTTCTAACTCCGCCGGGTGCCTGTTGCGCACATGTTTCCACATGTTGGAGGTATTGAGGTTGCTGACATTTCGACCTCTTTTGACTTTTTGATGACACACGTTGCATCTGACATAGCAAATGTCATCTGCAACTGTGTCAAAAAAGGACCAGGCACTGCAAGTCTTGGGAGCGCCCTTTTTGGCTTTTGGAAGAGACATGCTCCTAACGGGTGCCAAAGCGGAGGCTGCAGGATCCGCAGTCTTCCCCCTCCCTCTCCCTCTTTGGGCCGTACGGGGAATCTCTTCCTCAGAGCTGCTCCCACCACCTTCCTGTCCCTCACGCCAAGATGGGTCGAGGACCTCATCATCTACACTACCCTCTGCCCCCAACTGCTCCTCCTGGGTAGTCTCAGCAGCAGAGCACGCACCAGTAAGTGGCACCTGAGTGTCATCATCAGCTGATGCGGCCTGCGATGTGGTGACCGGAGCCACTGGCCCACCCGCCTCTTCAGAGGAAGACAGAAAAAGCTGTTGGGCATCACTGCACCCTGCCTCTTCTTCCATTTCTCCAATGCTGCTTGGCTGGCCCCCTGTTTCCAAGCCAAGAGATTCAGAGAACAGAAGTAGAGACGGCTCCTGTCCTGGGCTCTCTGTCTGCCTGGGCAATTTGGCAGGTGGTGAAGAGACAGATGGCTGCTCTCCAGTGCTCTGTGTCTGAGAGGATGTGGCACTAATGGAAGTTGATGCATTAGCTGCCATCCATCCGACAACAGCTTCAATTTGATCTTGACACAGCAGCGGTGTACGGCGCTCTGACACAAAGCTGCGCATGAACGACTGTTGCCTGGTGAAAGTGGGTGCTGATGAGTCACCGGTGCCCGCAGCAGGCACAGAATCCCCACGTCCCCTCCCTGCTCCGCGCCCACGCCCACGCCCACGTGCCTTACTCACTGCCTTCTTCATCTTGGTTGACTGATAAAGATAAGCAGAAAAGTACTAACGGATTTGTGTGCTTATTCCTGAGCAACTCCTCCTAACAGGTATAAAAAACACTAATTTTCTAAAGTGTGGACTAGACTTTAATATGAGCTAATGTGGCCTACACAAATGTAAAGTGGTGTAACTGGTGTGTTTGGTGAACTTTATTATTTATTTCTTTTTGGGGGGCTGAACTGACAACAGATAGAGCTGCAGTCACACGGAGACCGTGCAGACAGACGTAAACGGCGCTGCAAGGCCCAAAAACCCTCCTCTACGTTATCCTATGTAGTGTTTTTCCACAAGTTAGCTGGAGACGGGTAGAAAGACACTAATAGGATTTTTTTAAATAAATTAGCAGCAACCTACACTACTTGAAAAAAAAAGAAAATTGATTTGGCGGTATGACGCAGTGAACAACCCTGAGCTGGAGACAACCAGGCTATGGCTGCTCACAGACTACAGGGCGAGCTGCAATCACACGGAGACCGTGCAGACAGCCGTAAATGGCGCTGCAAGGCCCAAAAACCCTCCTCTACTTTATCCTATGTAGTGTTTTTCCACAAATTAGCTGGAGACGGGTGGAAAGACACTAATAGGATTTTTTAAAATAAATTAGCAGCAGACTACACTACTTGAAAAAAAATTAAAATTGATTTGGCGGTATGACGCAGTGAACAACCCTGAGCTGGAGACAACCAGGCTACGGCTGCTCACAGACTACAGGGCGAGCTGCAGTCACACGGAGACCGTGCAGACAGCCGTAAACGGCGCTGCAAGGCCCAAAAACCCTCCTCTACTTTATCCTATGTAGTGTTTTTCCACAAATTAGCTGGAGACGGGTGGAAAGACACTAATAGGATTTTTTTAAATAAATTAGCAGCAGACTACACTACTTGAAAAAAAATTAAAATTGATTTGGCGGTATGACGCAGTGAACAACCCTGAGCTGTAGACAACCAGGCTACGGCTGCTCACAGACTACAGGGCGAGCTGCAGTCACACGGAGACCATGCAGACAGCCGTAAACGGCGCTGCAAGGCCCAAAAACCCTCCTCTACTTTATCCTATGTAGTGTTTTTCCACAAATTAGCTGGAGACGGGTGGAAAGACACTAATAGGATTTTTTTAAATAAATTAGCAGCAGACTACACTACTTGAAAAAAAATTAAAATTGATTTGGCGGTATGACGCAGTGAACAACCCTGAGCTGGAGACAACCAGGCTACGGCTGCTCACAGACTACAGGGCGAGCTGCAGTCACACGGAGACCGTGCAGACAGCCGTAAACGGCGCTGCAAGGCCCAAAAACCCTCCTCTACTTTATCCTATGTAGTGTTTTTCCACAAATTAGCTGGAGACGGGTGGAAAGACACTAATAGGATTTTTTAAAATAAATTAGCAGCAGACTACACTACTTGAAAAAAAATTAAAATTGATTTGGCGGTATGACGCAGTGAACAACCCTGAGCTGGAGACAACCAGGCTACGGCTGCTCACAGACTACAGGGCGAGCTGCAGTCACACGGAGACCGTGCAGACAGCCGTAAACGGCGCTGCAAGGCCCAAAAACCCTCCTCTACTTTATCCTATGTAGTGTTTTTCCACAAATTAGCTGGAGACGGGTGGAAAGACACTAATAGGATTTTTTTAAATAAATTAGCAGCAGACTACACTACTTGAAAAAAAATTAAAATTGATTTGGCGGTATGACGCAGTGAACAACCCTGAGCTGGAGACAACCAGGCTACGGCTGCTCACAGACTACAGGGCGAGCTGCAGTCACACGGAGACCGTGCAGACAGCCGTAAACGGCGCTGCAAGGCCCAAAAACCCTCCTCTACTTTATCCTATGTAGTGTTTTTCCACAAATTAGCTGGAGACGGGTGGAAAGACACTAATAGGATTTTTTTGAATAAATTAGCAGCAGACTACACTACTTGGAAAAAAAAAAAAAAAAAAGAACAGTATGAGGCAATGAACCACCCTCCCTGAACTGAATACAACCAGCTATGGATGGCCTATGTGGCTGCACTCAGACTAGAGAGTGGGCTGCACTCACACACACACACACACAGACCTTGCAGATCGCTGTGAAAACAGCGCTACAAGGCAAAAGCAAGGTGAATAGTAGGTGAACACAGCGGTTGCTAAATTAGCCTTTGGAAAGCACAAAGAAGCAAATCGCTATCTCTAAACTGTCCCTCAGTCAGCAAACAGCGTCCTGTCACTAACTGAATTCACAGCAGAGTGATCGCAAAATGGCGCCAGCGACTTTTAAACTGCAGCATGACATCATTTCAGCAGCCAATCACAGCCTTGCCAGTACTTTCATGCCCTCCATGCTAAACAGGATGTGCCCACACTTGGAATCATTCTCATTGGCTGAATTTCTGCATTTTGAATCTTGGAACTTCCGATTCCGGTATCCGATACGCGGCAAGTATCGGAATCCCGGTATCGGAATTCCGATACCGCAAGTATCGGCCGATACCCGATACTTGCGGTATCGGAATGCTCAACACTACTCCTGAGGGTCATTTTGAAAATTTGGTGATGCCATTTGGGTTGACAAACGCGCCTGCAGTTTTTCAACATTTCATAAATGATGTATTCTCGCATGTTCTGGGGAAATTCGTTATTGTGTACCTAGATGACATTCTCATTTATTCATGGGACTGTGATACTCATTTAGAGCATGTGAGGCAGGTGTTACAGCTACTCAGGGAAAATAAGCTCTATGCTAAACTTGAGAAATGTGTATTTTTGGTTCAGGAGTTGCTTTTCTTGGGTTATATTGTGTCTGCTTCAGGGTTTAAAATGGACGCCGCTAAGGTGCAAGCGGTGCTGCATTGGGAACGGCCTGATAACCTAAAAGCACTCCAGCGGTTCCTTGGGTTTTCCAACTATTATAGAAAGTTTATCAAGGATTTTTCTACCATTGCTAAACCGCTTACTGACATGACGAAAAAGGGTACCAATTTCTCCGCCTGGCCTCAGGCTGCTGTGTGCGCATTTGAATTTCTGAAGAACAGTTTTGCTTCGGCCCCCATTCTGGTGCAACCGGACGTATCAAAACCATTTACGGTGGAAGTCGATGCGTCTGAGGTTGGAGTTGGGGGCGGTGCTGTCACAAGGCTCATCCTTGGGCGAGTTGCGTCCATGCGCCTACTTTTCCAAGAAGCTGTCGCCCGCCGAACATAATTACGATATCGGCAACAGGGAGTTGTTGGCTATCAAGTTGGCTTTTGAGGAATGGCGACACTTTTTGGAGGGGTCGGTCCATCAGGTTACAGTTATCACCGACCATAAAAATCTGCTGTATTTGGAGTCAGCCAAGCATCTGTCCCCCAGGCAGGCTCGCTGGGCATTGTTTTTCACGCGGTTCAACTTTTTTGTTACGTACCGACCTGGGTCTAAGAACACTAAGGCGGATGCTCTGTCCAGGTGTTTTCCGGGGGGAGAACCTGGGGAAGATCCGGTACCCATCCTCCAAAAGGGTGTAGTGGTCTCGGCTCTCACGACCGAAGTTGAGGCTGAGATTGCCGAGGCTCAGGAGGAGGTTCCACCAGAGCTTCCCATTAATAAATAGTTTGTACCGCTCCATCTTCGCCTAAAGGTGTTGGGTGAGCATCATGATGCAGTCCTGGCTGGCCATCCAGGGGTTAGGGGTACCTTGGAGTTGGTGTCGCATCGGTTTTGGTGGCCCAAAATCCGACAGGACGTGGTCTCGTACGTATCAGCATGTACCACGTGCGCTAGGGCTAAGACATCCCGCTCCCGTCCTGCTGGCACACTACATCCTCTCGGGGTACCAAGTAGGCCATGGACGGAGATTTCCATGGATTTTATCACATATTTGCCCTCCTCTGCTGGGAACACGGTCACTCTGGTGGTTGTTGATCGGTTCTCAAAGATGTCGCACTTTGTGTCCTTGCCTTCATTGCCTAACGCTAAGACTCTGGCTCAGGTATTTGTGCAGGAGGTGGTCAGACTTCACGGGGTCCCATCTGACATCGTGTCTGATAGGGGTACTCAGTTTGTGGCAAAATTTTGGAAAGCTTTTTGCTTACGGCTGGGGATCAAGTTGTCGCATTCTTCTGCGTTTCATCCTCAGTCAAATGGTCAGACTGAGAGTATGAACCAGAATTTGGAGCAGTACTTACGCTGTTTTGTTTCTTACAATCAGGAGGAGTGGTCGACGTTCCTTCCTTTGGCTGAGTTTGCTATAAATAATCACCATCAGGAATCGTCTGGGGAGTCCCCGTTCTTTTGTGTTTACGGGCTCCATCCTCAGTTTTGTACTCTGCATCAAGGGGGTTCTACTGGCATCCCGGAGGAGGACCAGTTAGGAGCACAACTGGCATCCGTGTGGAGGAGAGTGAAACAGCGCTTGCTAAACGTAGGTGCAAGGTACAAACGAGTGGCTGACAGTAAATGCGTGACAGGTCCGGACCTGAGTGTGGGTGACTGGGTGTGGTTGTCCACAAAAAACATAAAACTCAAGATTCCATCCTTGAAATTGTGTCCAAGGTTTATTGGTCCATTTAGGGTTGCCGCCATCATTAACCCGGTAGCCTACCGTTTGATGCTCCCTACGGTATATAAAATACACAACGTGTTCCACAGATCTTTATTAAAAAAGGTGTGGTGGGTTCTGTGGACACAGCGCCTATGCCACCTCCAGTTTTGGTGGATGGCAATTTGGAGTTTGAAGTCTCCAAGGTGGTTGACTCTCGAGTAGTGCACCACACATTACAGTACCTGGTACACTGGCGTGGTTATGGGCCGGAAGAGAGGTCCTGGGTACCAGCCTCGGACATACATGCGGACCGGCTGGTCAGTATGTTTCACTGCCACCATCAGGACAAGCCGGGTCCTATAAGTCGTGAGGGCCCTAGGGTCCCTCGTAGAAGACGGGGTACTGTCATGTCGGACGCTGTTCATACTAGGGCGTCCAACAGACAGCGGTAATTCCACATACATCCACTACATGCTCAGTGGCGTCGGCTAGACTTTATCCAGCTTGCTCAGGGTTAATCTAGCTGGTAATTTGGTTGGAGGCTGGGTCACGCCCATGGCCTTTAAATAGTTGTGCTGGACTTTGGGTGTCGCCGATTATAGCTTGTGCTTTGTGCCTAGCGATTCCGGTCTGGAGTGGTGGTTTTGTTGTAGGAATATCGTATCTGGTGGTGTATTATCCTTTGTCATATTCCCCCTTCCTATATTTGTATTTGTTTTGCCCAGTGCACATCATAGTGTATTCCTTTGTGTCTGCGGCGTGGTGCATTTTTCAGTTTTCCCTGTCTGTGCTTTTTGTGGGGATTGGTGTGTGGTCTCTTCACTGGGTGGTGGGTGGTGGTTTCAGCTTAGGGCTGAAACAGGAGACAGGGTCAGGCCTGGCGGCCCAGACATACACACCTTTAGTGTAACTTCTGGGAAAGGGACAAACAGGGTTTCCCTAGCCTGAGGGATATCGCAGGGGCCCGGGTAACCAGCCTTATTCTACCCAGTACTCCCATGACAGCATCCTGTCGGAATGCCCTACCATATCCAAAAAATACAACACCACGGTAATGCCATCCTCATGGCTGATGTTTGAGTACAATGACTCAACATCGCAGGTCACTAGTAGGGCCTCCGATGATAATGTAAGACCCTGGCAAATCCTGATAAAATGTGAAGAATCCCTCACAAAAGAGGGCAGATTTTTGACCAGAGGCTGCAAAAAATAATCAACATATATGCAAGCCTTCTCACAGAGGCTACCAATACAGGCCACAATCGGCTGACCCGGAGGCCTAAGGAGACTCTTGTGCACCTTAGGCAGCATATAAAACGTGGCCGTAACCGGGCATTCCACCCACAAAAATTGAAACTCCCAATGCTTAATGATGCCCAGGTCTCTGGCCTTTTCCAAGAGGTTTCTGAACCTGGCGGCAAACACTGCTGAGGGATCCGAAGGGAGTTTTCTATAAAAATTCCCATTCCCCAATTGTCGATGTGCCTCCTCCAAATAGAGGGCATGTGGCCACAGGACCACATTGCTCCCTTTATCGGCCTCATTTATGAGGAATAGAATATATAATCACTGCACTCCTACGATGAAGATACTTGATTCATGTGAATAATTTTTACTGGATAAATGTTCAAGTGAAGCGATAAGCACAAAACTTTTCGGCCAACCCGTGGCCTTGATCACTAAATTTCCTTCTTTCAAGTGTGTAAATAGTGCTGCTAGGGTATCAGCCAAAAACTAAAGGTAAGCAGACCTTAATATTAATGCTGCCGTGGCTGCCGTAGTGAAGAGTCGGTTGGTATATGCACCAATGGCTGTTTGTTTGAGAAGCCAGCCAGAGCCAATGTCTGATACTTTTGAAGAGATCAACCAGTAATGTGAGCGCTACCACATGCATTGACATGGCCGGTGTCTGCTTATCCCACTTACCCACCAACACTAGTCTAAGCCACTTTATCCACGGAAATCAGAGGACGGATCTGCACTGATTCCCTCACACTGCTGGTCTAACTCTTCAAAATTATCATACATTGGCCCTGGCTGGCTCCACAAACAAACAGTTATACTGACTCCCTCACATTACTCATAAATATTACTGGTTGATCTCTTCAAAAGTATCAGACATTGGCTCTGGCTGGCTTCTCAAACAAACAGCCATTGGTGCATATACCAACCGACTCTTCACTACTGCAGCCACGGCAGCATTAATATTAAGGTCTGCTTACCTTTATTTTTTGGCTGATACCCTAGCAGCACTATTTCCACACTTGAAAGAAGGAACTTCTACCTAAGGCGATTTAGTGATCAAGGCCACGGGTTGGCCGAAACGTTTTGTGCTTATCGCTTCACCTCATTTATCCAATAAAAATTATTCACATGAATCAAGTATCTTCATCGTACAAGTGCAGTGATTATATATTCTACTAGATTGTGGCCCGATTCTAACGCATCGGGTATTCTAGAATACGCATGTCCCCGTAGTATATGGACAATGATAATTCCAGAATTCGCGGCAGACTGTGCCCGTCGCTGATTGGTCAAGGCAACCTTTATGACATCATTGTCACCATGGCAACCATTATGACATCTACGTCTAGATTGTGGCCCGATTCTAACGCATCGGGTATTCTAGAATATGCATGTCCCTGTAGTATATGGACAATGATGATTCCAGAATTCGAGGCAGACTGTGCTCATCGCTGATTGGTCGAGGCAAACTTTATGACACCATCGTCGCCATGGCAACCATTATGACATCTACGTCGATACTGTGCCCGTCTCTGATTGGTCGAGGCGAATTCGCGGCAGACTGTGCCCGTCGCTGATTGGTCGAGGCAACCTTTATGACATCATCGTCGCCATGCTTTGCCTGGCGGCCTCGACTAATCAGAGAAGCGGGATTTCCAGGACAGACAGACAGACAGACAGAAAAACCCTTAGACAATTATATATATAGATGACTGAGAGAACCACGGGTTCCGTTCAGTTGCACCGTCACTTTCACAATTGTCGAGTGCTAGCCTTCTATACTCTCTATCCTTTATGAGGAAGGCCTCATTGTTTTTCAAACTATTAAGAGCACATTTTCTTCCCTGCTTAAGTTACCAGGAACCAGCGGCCATAGGGACATGGAAATTATGTCCTTTTTAACCAGTTCAAAAAACACCCTAATGGCCGGCACCAGGGCAAAAGGGGGAGACACACAAGATTTGTTTTTGTGGGCAAATCGATGCTTACCTGTAGTAGGTTCGGTTTCTTGAAGTAGCTGAATCAAGTCTTGCAAAACCTGCTGGTCAGATTGGTCCAAATCCTTAATTGCCTGGGGTTTGTTATGTAACACCCGTAGGACAAGATGCCTGCAAAATAAGTTTAAATCTTTTATCAAAGAGTGCGTGGGGAAAAACGTTAAACCCCTCTGCAGGACCCTCTATTCGGTGGCAGTAAGCACGTAATCAGAAAGTTTGATGACCTGTAAGGTGTCACTGGAAGCATCACCTTCTCATGAGTAAGTCACCGCCGTAGAAGATGTTAGAACTTGTGATAATTCTTGAACTGTTTCTGTGCCGGCAGATGGCGACCCCCAAACCTGGTGGTTCGTAATGGCATTTGAGCGGCGCTTGCGCCCCCTTTGGATGCGATGTCTGGCTCGCTTTCCACGGAAGATAAAAAAATTGCTGCCTGAAGTGTAGTTAGTGCCCCTGGAGGGCTCCTGTGTTGTGTCTCTAGTCCTTTGAGCTTGTGGCCACTGTCTCTGATTACCTTGATGTCTCCATTTAAAGGCCCTAGCAGATTTGGATTTCTTTTTATTCATAATGTCTGGGTCATATTTGTCCAAATTTTCCTTGAGTCTGATTTTAGAGGGCTGCACTTGTTTGCTGTGATCAAAATTTATCAATTTAGCTTTGAGGTCCTTGATCCTGACCTTAGTGGCAGCTAGGAGCTCCCTATCATGCTTCAATAGCATCTTCATGATTATGCTTGAGCATCTCAGTAACTCCTGTTCCCATGTGGTGCGAAATGCTGGGGAAGGCTCCCAGGCTGGATAGATTGGAACCCTTAAGCCACGGGGTGCAATATTGGATTTGAGGTACTCCTCCAGGCTGCGGATGTTCCACCATAGCCTGATGCCCTCTCTATGTGCAGCAGTTAAATCAGTGGAGAGTCTTGTGAAATCAGAGTCAGGAGTTGTTTTTTCCTGAGAAGAGAAGATGTTGGCAAACTGAGCCTGCCAGGTGGCCTCCCGTGCATCCCAATCCATGTCCTATCAGACGTAAGACCCTGAGAATCAGAGAACACAATATTATAAGAAATATGGAAAACACAGGGCACAAGGCGTGCCGTCACTCTGCCCTGCTACCAGTCAAAGAGCGACCACATGCATAATAACTATGTGGTCTACATAGCATGCAATTAATCTCTAATAAATAATGATCCAAAATAGGACGTGTGCCGCCTGGTATGGAAAGCCTACCAAAGGGGTAGACCACAATATAACAACTATATAGACAAAAGAGGCACCAAGCACACTACCGTAAAAATATAAATCAAAATCAAAAGGGGGTGCAAACAATGGTGAATGCCGAATCTTGTAATGTAGAGAAAGCAATACATGGCCAGCTAGGGTTGTTAAATGTTACAATGACATTTCCCACTGAATGCATTTGTATTGGTTGAAAGCAATGCAAAAGTTGAAAAACGCATCAAAAACGCTGCGTGTGAACATAGCCCAAGTGGGGGAGAAACATTTTGGTCTGGGGTTCATTATTTTGCCTTGTATACAAGTTATTACCCTGGAAAGGATGCACCTTAACATATTTCCCAGCAAAATCCATTTTGGTTTCGTTTTTGTATGTTTTTTGGTGCACCTGTAAAAATGTCTTGAAACTCTGACAACATTGCTTACAGATGTGACCTTGGAGTCAGAAATGCTTCCAGGGGTAATCCCCATGATGTGCCCATGTCACTTGAGCAGTGTTTCCATCATTTTCAGACATTTTTAGACCTTTAAAGGACCCCCGGGGGGGATGGCGGTAAAAATACTCGGGTTTCCCATAGACTTACATTGGGCTAGTTGCTCGGGTTGAGTACCCGAGTATTCCAATTTGCTCGACTCGAGCAACAAGCACCCGAGCATTTTAGTGCTCGCTAATCACTAGTACTGTGGGGTTTAAATTAACAAAGGCTATAATCTATAACAACAGATTAATGTTAGGTTTCTGTATATGTATAGTGTACAAAGCGGAAAGGAACGTGCAGAAACTGAGAGCAAAGGGAAGGTGCCCAAGAAATATGTGTGCACAAACATCACATATGCACCATTCATACGACCCACCTAAATCATGTACACATATCACACATATACAATGCATGGACCACAAGCACCATACACATAACACACAAGCGCCATGCACTCATGTCGCACATATCATGCATGCACCATGCAGACGTCAGACAAGCACACATTTTACACAATCATCATGCACATGTCACATACACTCCATGCACACATCTCATGAAAGTCCCATGCACACACATGACGCAAACACCATGCAAACACATTACACCCACATCAGGCACACACATCACGCAAGCACCGTGCACAAATGTCACATATGCAGTATGCAAATGTTCTTTTTAGAGAGAAATAAGACTCAAACCCTAGTGCCACCTATTTTATGTAGCAATCCTAAAAGTAAATATCAATCCTTTAATGAACGCTGTCACATAACAGAATAAAAGCCATACCAGAATATCAAATTTAAGATGTGTTTCGGGGTGTTTGGGGGTGTTGCTCCTCTTCAGTGCAAAGCTTGAGATTTGAAAGTATCAAGTTTCTTTTTTTTCAGAATTGGAATATAATAATAAAAAAAATCTAAACATTTGCATTTGAGTACAAAATATTTGACTTTTAGAATTGCTCACTTATTTTGCCAAGCATTTGTGTCATGAATTCTCTGACATGTAGAAACTGCACATTTTCTGAATGACTGAATCATCTGTGTTTTATAGTTTTAAACATATTTATTCAATCTCTATTTTACTATTATATGGTCATTGTCCTGTAGCAATTCTGAAGGAAACTGGTGTTAAGAGATATTGCAATTTATAGGGCAATCTATTCTGAGTTCAACAGCTGAGATCGAGCGTTTGACAGCACTTGCTTTAGAGACGAACAGATTGTGACATAATATAAATTAAGCTATCACTTTCTACCTTATTTTACTGAAAATGGAAGCATCCAAGGAAGCATAAAAGTACAAGCAATGACAGAAAACACAGTCTTGCAGAAATGTATTAACAGATTTGTTTTCACAAGTCAGTGAATGTCACACAGTATAAATGGCTGACTCATTAGATGTAAGCCACGTGCACATATACCAGATTACAGAAGTCTAAGAACACAAAGAGAAAAACTTACAACACTGCTGTGAGTTTCAATTGCAATCCGGCAATTGATATCTATCTGTCTCTCTACCTCATATCTATCTATCTATCTATCTATCTATCTATCTATCTATCTATCTATCTATCTATCTATCTATCATCTATCTATCTATCTATCTAACTCATATCTATCTATCTACACACGTGGTCAAAATTGTTGGTACCCCTCGTTTAATGACAGAAAAACCCACAATGGTCACATAAATATCTTTAATCTGACAAAAGTAATAATAAATAAAAAAAATCTATGAAAATGAACAAATGAAAGTCAGACATTGACTTTTCAACCATGCTTCAACAGATTTAAAAAAATAGATAAAACTCATGAAATAGGCCTGGACAAAAATGATGGTACTTAACCCCTTCCTGACATCAGACGTACTATCCCGTCGAGGTGGGGTGGGCCCGTATGACCACCGACGGGATAGTACGTCATCACCGATCAGCGGCGCTCACGGGGGGAGCGCGGCCGATCGCGGCCGGGTGTCAGCTGCATATCGCAGCTGACATCCAGCACTATGTGCCAGGAGCGGTCATGGACCGCCCCCGGCACATTAACCCCCGGCACACCGCGATCAAACATGATCGCAGTGTACCGGCGGTATAGGGAAGCATCGCGCAGGGAGGGGGCTCCCTGCGGGCTTCCCTGAGACCCCCGGAGCAACGCGATGTGATCGCGTTGCTGCGAGGGTCTCCTACCTCCTTCCTGGCTGCAGGTCCCGGATCCAAGATGGCCGCGGCATCCGGGTCCTGCAGGGAAGGAGGTGGCTTACCGAGTGTCTGCTCAGAGCAGACACTTGGTAAGCCTGCAGCCCTGCACAGCAGATCGTCGATCTGGCAGAGTGCTGTGCACACTGTCAGATCAATGATCTGTGATGTCCCCCCTGGGACAAAGTAAAAAAGTAAAAAAAAAAATTTTCCACATGTGTAAAAAAAAAAAAAAAAAAATTCCTAAATAAATAAAAAAAAAATATATATTATTCCCATAAATACATTTCTTTATCTAAATAAAAAAAACCCAAAACAATAAAAGTACACATATTTAGTATCGCCGCGTCCGTAACGACCCAACCTATAAAACTGCCCCACTAGTTAACCCCTTCAGTAAACACCGTAAGAAAAAAAAAAAAAAACGAGGCAAAAATCAACGCTTTATTACCATACCGCCGAACAAAAAGTGGAATAACACACGATCAAAAAGACTGATATAAATATCCATGGTACCGCTAAAAACGTCATCTTGTCCCGCAAAAAACAAGCTGCCATACAGCATCATCAGCAAAAAAATAAAAAAGTTATAGTCCTGAGAATAAAGCGACACCAAAATAATTATTTTTTCTATATTTTAGTTTTTATCGTATAAAAGCGCCAAAACATAAAAAAATGATATAAATGAGATATCGCTGTAATCGTACTGACCCGACGAATAAAACTGCTTTATCAATTTTACCAAACGCGGAACGGTATAAACGCCTCTCCCAAAAGAAATTCATGAATAGCAGGTTTTTGGTTATTCTGCCTCACAAAAATCGGAATAAAAAGTGATCAAAAACGGTCACGTGTCCGAAAATGTTACCAATAAAAACGTCAACTCGTCCCGCAAAAAACAAGACCTCACATGACTCTGTGGAGCAAAATGTGGAAAAATTATAGGTCTCAAAATGTGGAGACGCAAAAACTTTTTTGCTATAAAAAGCGTCGCTGGTTTCACACTTGCGTTTTTGTCTGCAGCGTTTTTTGCACAAAAAACGCATGCGTTTTTTCCCTATATTTAACATTGAAAACGCATGCGGTTTTTTTGTACGCGTTTGGTCGCGTTTTCAAACGCATGCGGTTTTTTTCTGCATGCGTTCATTTTCAGAAATACAACCTGCAGTATTTTCTTGCGTTTTTAAGCACATGCGTTTGTTTGCGTTAAAAACGCATGCATTTTTATCGAAAAAAAACAGAAAACACACTGAAAAGCCACCCACCACCATCAAGGTGATAAAGGGATCCAAACCCTAACCCTAACTCTACCCCTAACCTCACCCCTAACCGTTTAATGAACATTTTCTGACAGTCATAGTGCCACGTATTTCAGTGCCACGTATTTCAGTGCCACGTATTTCAGTGCCACGTATTTCAGTGCCACGTATCACGTATTTCAGTGCCACGTGTTTCAGTGCCACATATTTCAGTGCCACGTATCACGTATTTCAGTGCCACATATTTTAGTACCACGTATTTCAGTGCCACGTATTTCAGTGCCACGTATTTCAGTGCCACGTATATCAGTGCCACGTATTTCAGGGCCACGTATTTCAGTGCCACGTGTTTCAGTGCCACGTATTTAAGTGCCACGTATCACGTATTTAAGTGCCACGTATTTCAGTGCCACGTATTTCAGTGCCACGTATTTCAGTGCCACGTATCACATATTTCAGTGCCACGTATTTAAGTGCCACGTATTTAAGTGCCACGTATTTAAGTGCCACGTATTTCAGTGCCACGTATTTCAGTGCCACGTATTTCAGTGCCACGTATCACGTATTTCAGTGCCACGTGTTTCAGTGCCACGTATTTAAGTGCCATGTATCACGTATTTCAGTGCCACGTATTTCAGTGCCACGTATTTCAGTGCCATGTATTTCAGTGCCACGTATTTCAGTGCCACGTATTTCAGTCACGTTTAGGGTTAGGGTTAGGGGTAGGGTTAGGGTTAGGGTTAGGGCTAGGGTTGGAGGTAAAGTTAGGGTTGGGGCTAAAGTTAGGGTTGGGGCTAAAGTTAGGGTTAGGGTTTGGATTACATTTACGTTTGGATTAGGGTTGGGATTAGAATTATGGGTGTGTCAGGGCTAGGGGTGTGGTTAGGGTTACCGTTGGGATTAGGGTTAGGGGTGTGTTTGGGTTAGGGTTTCAGGTAGAATTGGGGAGTTTCCACTGTCCAGGCACATCAGGGGCTCTCCAAGCGCGACATGGCGTCCAATCTCAATTCCAGCCAATTCTGCATTGAAAAAGTAAAACAGTGCTCCTTCCCTTCCGAGCTCTCCCGTGCGCCCAAAAAGGGGTTTACCCCAACATATGTGTTATCAGCGTACTCGGGACAAATTGAACAACAACTTCTGGGGTCCAAGTTCTCTTGTTATCCTTAGGAAAATAAAAATTTGGGGGGCTAAAAATCATTTTTGTGGGAAAAAAAAGATGTTTTATTTTCACGGCTCTGCGTTATAAACTGTAGTGAAACACTTGGGGGTTCAAAGTTCTCACAACACATCTAGATAAGTTCCTTGGGAGGTCTAGTTTCCAATATGGGGTCACTTGTGGGGGGTTTGTACTGTTTGGGTACATCAGGGGCTCTGCAAATGCAACGTGACGCCTGCAGACCAATCCATTTAAGGCTGCATTCCAAATGGCGCTCCTTCCCTTCCGAGCTCTGTCATGCACCCAAACAGTGGTTCCCCCCCCCACATATGGGGTATCAGCGTACTCAGGACAAATTGGACAACAACTTTTGGGGTCTAATTTATCCTGTTACCCTTGTGAAAATACAAAACTGGGGGCTAAAAAATCATTTTTGTGAAAAAAAAAAAGAATTTTTATTTTCACGGCTTTGCGCTATAAACTTTAGTGAAACACTTGGGGGTTCAAAGTTCTCAAAACACATCTAGATAAGTTTCTTGGGAGGTCTAGTTTCCAATATGGGGTCACTTGTGGGGGGTTTGTACTGTTTGGGTTCATCAGGGGCTCTGCAAATGCAACGTGACGGCTGCTGACCAATCCATTTAAGTCTGCATTCCAAATGGCGCTCCTTCCCTTCCGAGCTCTGTCATGCGCCCAAACAGTGGTTCCCCCCCACATATGGGGTATCAGCGTACTCAGGACAAATTGGAAAACAAATTTTGGGGTCCAATTTATTCTGTTACTCTTGTAAAAATACAAAGCTGGGTGCTAAAAAATCATTTTTGAGAAAAAAATAAAAATTATTTTCACGGCTCTGCGTTATAATCTGTAGTGAAACACTTGGGGGTTCAAAGCTCTCAAAACACATCTAGATAAGTTCCTTAGGGGGTTAGGGCTAGGGTTAGGGTTGGGGCTAGGGTTAGGGTTGGGGCTAGGGTTAGGGCTTGGTTTAGGATTGGGGCTAGGGTTAGGATTGGGGTGAGGGCTACAGTTAGGGTTGGGGCTAAAATTAGTGTTAGGGTTGGGGCTCAAGTTAGGGTTAGGGTTTGGATTACATTTATGGTTGAGATTAGGGTTAGGGGTGTGTCAGGTTTAGGGGTGTGGTTAGGGTTATGATTGGGAGTAGGGTTAGGGGTGTGTTGGAGTTAGGGTTGTGGTTAGGGTTGGGATTAGGGTTAGGATCCTGTTGGCTTTAGGGGTGTGTTTGGGTTAGGGGTGTGGTGGGGTTAGGGTTAAGGGCATGTTCAGGCTAGGGGTGTGGTTAGGGTTATGGGTAGAGTTGGGATTAGGGTTAGGGGTGTGTTTGGGTTAGGGTTTCAGTTAGAATTGGGGCTTCCACTGTTTATGCACATAAAGGGCTCTCCAAACGCGACATGGCATCCAATCTCAATTCCAGCCAATTCTGCGTTGAAAAAGTAAAACAGTGCTCCTTCCCTTCCGAGCTCTACCGTTGCACCCAAACAGAGGTTTACCCTAACATATGGGGCATCAGCGTACTCATGACAAATTGGAAAACAACTTTTGGGGTCCAATTTCTCTTGTTACCCTTGGGAAAATAAAAACTTGGGGGGCTAAAAAAACCACTTTTGTGGGAAAAAAATATTTTTTATTTTCACGGCTTTGCGTTATAAACTGTAGTGAAAAACTTGGGGGTTCAAATTTCTCACAACACATCTAGATATGTTCCTTGGGGATCTAGTTTCCAATATGGGGTCGTTTGTGGGGGGTTTCTACTGTTTAGGTACATTAGGGGCTCTGCAAACGCAATGTGACACCTGCAGACCATTCCATCTAAATCTGCATTCCAAACAGCGCTCCCTCCCTTCCGAGCTCTGCCATGCACCCAAACAGTGGTTCCCACTCCACATATCGGGTATCAGCGTACTCAGGACAAACTAGACAACAACTTTTGAGATCCAATTTCTCCTGTTGCCATTGGGAAAATACAAAACTGAGGGCTAAAAAATAATTTTTGCGAAAAAAAAAGAATTTTTATTTTCACGGCTCTGCGTTACAAACTGTAGTGAAATACTTGGGGGTTTAAAGCTCTCACAACACATCTAGATAAGATCCTTAGGGGGTCTACTTTCCAAAATGGTGTCACTTGTGGGGGATATAATGTTTAGGCACATCAGGGGCTCTCCAAACGCAACATGGCGTCCCATCTCAATTCCAGTCAATTTTGCATTGAAAAGTCAAATGGCGCTCCTTCCCTTCCAAGCTCTGCCATGCGCCCAAACAATGGTTTACACCCACATATGGGGTATCATCGTACTCAGGACAAATTGCACAACATTTTTTGGGGTCCAATTTCTTCTCTTACCCTTGGGAAAATAAAAAATTGGGGGCAAAAAGATCATTTTTGTGAAAAAAATATGATTTTTTATTTTTACGGCTCTGCATTATAAACTTCTGTGAAGCACTTGGTGGGTCAAAGTGCTCACCACACATCTAGATAAGTTCCTTAGGGGGTCTACTTTCCAAAATGGTGTCACTTGTAGGGAGTTTCAATGTTTAGGCACATCAGGGGCTCTCCAAACGCAACATGGCGTCCCATCTCAATTCCAGTCAATTTTGCATTGAAAAGTCAAATGGCGCTCCTTCCCTTCCAAGCTCTGCCATGCGCCCAAACAATGGTTTACACCCACATATGGGGTATCATCGTACTCAGAACAAGTTGCACAACATTTTTTGGGGTCCAATTTCTTCTCTTACCCTTGGGAAAATAAAAAATTGGGGGCAAAAAGATCATTTTTGTGAAAAAATATGATTTTTTATTTTTACGGCTCTGCATTATAAACTTCTGTGAAGCACTTGGTGGGTCAAAGTGCTCACCACACATCTAGATAAGTTCCTTAGGGGGTCTACTTTCCAAAATGGTGTCACTTGTAGGGAGTTTCAATGTTTAGGCACATCAGGGGCTCTCCAAACGCAACATGGCGTCCCATCTCAATTCCAGTCAATTTTGCATTGAAAAGTCAAATGGCGCTCCTTCCCTTCCAAGCTCTGCCATGCGCCCAAACAATGGTTTACACCCACATATGGGGTATCATCGTACTCAGGACAAATTGCACAACATTTTTTGGGGTCCAATTTCTTCTCTTACCTTTGGGAAAATAAAAAATTGGGGGTGAAAAGATCATTTTTGTGAAAAAATATGATTTTTTATTTTTATGGCTCTGCATTATAAACTTCTGTGAAGCACTTGGTGGGTCAAAGTGCTCACCACACATCAAGATAAGTTCCTTAGGGGGTCTACTTTCCAAAATGGTGTCACTTGTAGGGGGTTTCAGTGTTTAGGCACATCAGGGGCTCTCCAAACGCAACATGGCGTCCCATCTCAATTCCAGTCAATTTTGCATTGAAAAGTCAAATAGCGCTCCTTTCCTTCCGAGCTCTGCCATACGCCCAAACAGTGGTTTACCCCCTTATATGGGGTATCAGCGTACTCAGGACAAATTGTACAACAACATTGGGGGTCCATTTTCTCCTGTTACCCTTGGTAAAATAAAACAAATTGGAGCTGAAATAAATTTTGTGTGAAAAAAAGTTAAATGTTCATTTTTATTTAAACATTCCAAAAATTCCTGTGAAACACCTGAAGGGTTAATAAACTTCTTGAATGTGGTTTTGAGCACCTTGAGGGGTGCAGTTTTTAGAATGGTGTCACACTTGAGTATTTTCTATCATATAGACCCCTCAAAATGACTTCAAATGAGATGTGGTCCCTAAAAAAAATGGTGTTGTAAAAATGAGAAATTGCTGGTCAACTTTTAACCCTTATAACTCCGTCACAAAAAAAAATTTTGGTTCCAGAATTGTACTGATGTAAAGTAGACATGTGGGAAATGTTACCTATTAAGTATTTTGCGTGACATATGTCTGTGATTTAAGGGCATAAAAATTCAAAGTTGGAAAATTGCAAAATTTTCAAAATTTTTGCCAAATTTCCATTTTTTTCACAAATAAACGCAAGTTATATCGAATAAATTTTACCACTATCATGAAGTACAATATGTCACGAGAAAACAGTGTCAGAATCGCCAAGATCCGTCAAAGCGTTCCAGAGTTATAGCCTCATAAAGGGACAGTGGTCAGAATTGTAAAAATTGGCCCGGTCGTTAACGTGCAAACCACCCTTGGGGGTGAAGGGGTTAATATTTTGTTGTGCAACCTTTTGAGGCAATCACTGCAATCAAATGATTCCTGTAACTGTCAATGAGACTTCTGCTCCTCTCGAAAGGTATTTCGGCCCACTCCTCAAGAGCAATCTGCTCCAGATGTTTCGTGTTTGAAGGTAGCATTTTCCAGACAGCATGTTTCAGCTCTTTCCAAAGATGCTCAACAGGATTTAGGTCAGGGCTCATAGAATGCCACTTCAGAATAGTCCAATGTTTTCCTCTTAGCCATTCTTGGGTGGTTTAAGCTGTGTGTTTTGGGTCATTATCCTGTTGCAAGATCCATGACATGCAACTGAGACCAAGCTTTTAGACACTGGGCAGCCATTTCTCTCTAGAATCCCTTGATAGTCTTGAGATTTCATTGTACCTTGCACAGATTCTAGACACCCTGTGCCAGATACAGCAAAGCAGCCCCAGAACATAACAGAGCTTCCTCCATATTTCACAGTAGGGACAGTGTTCTTTTCCTAACCACTTTCTGACCTCGGACGGGATAGTACGTCCGAGGTCAGATCCCCCACTTTGATGCAGGGCTCCGGTGGTGAGCCTGCATCAAAGCTGGGACATGTCAGCTGTTTTGAACAGCTGACATGTGCCCGCAATAGTGGCGGGTGAAATCGCGATTCACCCGCCACTATTAACTAGTTAAATGGCCGCTGTCAAATGCTGACAGCAGCATTTAACTGGCGCTTCCAGTCATCCGGCCGGAAATGAGCGCATCCCGACCCCGTCACATGATCGGGGGTCAGCGATGCATCAGAATGGTAACCATAGAGGTCCTTGAGACTTCTATGGTTACTGATCCCAGCTAGCTGTGAGTGCCATCCTGTGATCAGCGCTCATAGCAAGCCTGCATTTCTGCTGCATAGCAGCGATCTGATGATCGCTGCTATGTAGCAGAGGTGATCGAGTTGTGCCAGCTTCTAGCCTCCTATGGAGGCTATTGAAGCATGGCAAAAGTTAAAAAAAAGTAAAAAAAATGTGGAAAAAAATATAAAAAATATAAAAGTTTAAATCACCCCCCTTTCGCCCCATTCAAAATAAATCAATTAAAAAAAAATCAGGTGAACAAAGACGTGAGCACTGGTGCTGCACAGGTAGGTTCCCACACCATCATATCATGAATATAAAAGAACCTGGCACTCAACTTAGATGCATGTGACTTGAAAAATTTATTGCGTAGTACCAAAAACGTTTCGGTCTTATTTGACCTTCTTCAGTTACTACAGTACATAAGAAATTAGATAGATAAATCAATAAGAAAAAAATAAGTAAACAAAAATAATGAAATAGGAGGGGAATAAGGGGAAAACAAACAAAGTATATACAAAATGTAGAATCGGTCATATTTTAGATATTTGAAAAATGCAAAGAAACCACATAATAAACCTATTCCCAATTCCAGATACATTATAATGGAGGCAGAGAGGAGAAATATAGACTGGGGTACAGTACTTTGAGTGAAAATTGCATGGCGCCTTGTGCATCTGTCCAGTGGGTATGGTTAGAATCACTGGGGAGTAAATAGTGCGAATGGGTAATGGTGTCAGATAAAAGGGAATACCATATGTGCCCCGAATAGGTGATGGTTACCTGGGTTCCGGTGCCCTGCTCATGGGGTGAGCTGAGAGCTGTGGAGAGAGGAGGTATCCTTGAATATTATAAGTTACCATGCTAGGAAGCCGGCTGAAGCTCCTGGGCTTCTTGGTGTGGCGCTGTGTGTTGCTGCATAGCGCTGTGTATGGGCTGTGGTTCGCTGATTACCTGTTGCTGTCCGGAGCTTGACGCGGTGTCCACCACTTGTCAGTGCATGTGCCAGAGTAAGGAAGTGCTGACAGCGCACCCATTAAGTGAGCGCTCAGCGCCGACCGGAAGTGACATACCGGAAGTGCGTCACTGTGATGCCGTGATTGGCATGGAGAGATCGTCCAATAGGGAGTTGAAAGAAGTGGTAGGAGGCAGGTCCACAGTGCTGTGCAGAGCAAGAATGTGGCTCTTAGTGAAGTGATCACTTATAATATGCTCTGTGAGCGCTTAAAGTGCTGTGGCATTGGTGAGCGTTCCTGTGTCATCCATAATAGTGGGTGGTAATGATGTGATTGCGATGCCTCAGTAAAGATGACTCTGGAAAAATAGACATAAATATTAGTATACTTAAAGTAGATCAAGATCATATACATTATGCATAGTTACAGAGGACATATTGTATCTGACAAGTGGAATAATTAATAGAGTACATTTTACAGATGACTAGGATACTGACAAGTGGAATAATTAATAAAGTACATTTTACAGATGGAATAATGGAATAATTAAAAAAGTACATTTTACAGATGACTAAGATACTCAGGACCGGTCTTTGATAGTGGTTAATCATATTTAAAATGAGATGGAATGAAGGACATGGACACGGTATCAAATGGTAGGCCTGTTCAGATAAAGGATAATAAGTCGTAATCCCTATTTAGTCCCTTGGGATGTAAGGTGTCCAGGACATGAATCCAATATGCCTCACGGCATTTAAGGGAGGCCAATCTGTCACCCCCCATCTAGGAAATGGTATCTGTTCTATTACCTGGAATTTCATCTGGGACATATTATGTCCCATGGAAATGAAGTGTTGAGGGATTGGTAAAAGCATGTTCCTGCATCTAATTGTGGACTTGTGTTTTGATATCCTGTCGCGAATAGTCTGTGTGGTTTTGCCTACATATAACATGCTGCAGGGGCATAGACTACGTACGAGGAGTCACAGGTGAAAAAATTTTTGATGGAGAAGCTTTTTCCAGACCGCAGATGGTGGAAGGTGTTGCCTTTCTGAACGTTGCTACATTGAGTACAATGTAAACATGGGAAGGTCCCGAACCTGGGGTTTTGTAGGAAACGTTGTTTAGGGGGTTGCTTGTCAGTCCCCATGTCTGCTCTGATCAGTGTGTCACGGAGGTTGCGTGCCCTCCTGAAACAAGGGAGGAAGGGTTCCCTGAATTCCGGGACATTGGGATGAGCTGTGGCTAGCAGGTGCCAATACTGGCGAATATTCTTGTGTAAAATATACGCGAAAGGATGAAAGGAATGGACAAACGGGATGCGATTGTTTTTCTTAGGTCTGGCATTACTAGGTCTATGGGGTATGTCCTGTAAGATGGAGATTGGATAGCCCCTGGACTGAAATTTGGACTTAGTCTCATTAACCCGTTGTTCTCGTAGCCTATCATCTGAAACAATGCGGGACACCCGTTGGATTTGGGATTTAGGGATGGATCGTTTAACTGCATGAGGATGTAAACTTTGAAAATGTAGTAAACTGTTGCGGTCAGTGTTTTTCGTATGCAGATCTGTGGATAGTTGGCCATTATGATCCTTGATAACCACCGTGTCGAGGAAGTTCATCTTGTGTAAGTCGTGGGCGATGGTGAAGGAAATGCCTGTATGCCTGCCTCTATATCTGTGAGCGGCGCACACTGATGCAGCAGGGCGCGGGAGTGCCGCTCACAGATATACACCACCAGACCCCACACCAGGGCTCTCATCCAACCCACCACAGCGACATAAAACGCCAACAAGTTCGTTCTACGAATCCTCAAGGATCCTTATCCTCTACTCTATGCGTAATAAAGCGATTATATGATTAAGGCTCTGGTAGAGCCGAAACGTCATAATTACCTCTGGTCGCTTTCAAACACGCATATGTTTATGTCATTAATAAATTGTCACTATTGCATTTCATATACCTAAAGTGTGCGGTGTATATATATTCTTTATCATCTCTAATTAAGGTCAATTTATTATTTACTGGCAAACTCTTATTGATGAAATATCATACTGATAAATCAACTTCTAATATTTTTTCAACAGAAGATGAACTGGCGTCGATATATATACACTAAAAGAGCTTATACCTTATCAAGAAGAAGCACCGGGTAAATTTCCTGACTATGTCAAAAAGAAATTAAAATAATTTCCTACACTAACACTCAAGTCATTCATTGAAATATTTGTGAAGATGGTCTGTGGGGAAATATGACAGTTGTCAGCCCAAAAAACATTTGATAATATTATAAGGGAAGCATTTAAATAATTAAATGATCCCATATGTTACCAACGTTTACCTCAGGATCCAACTCTGATTTATCAAAAAGAGTTATTTATGATTCTTGACTCAGCTTTGGATGAAAGGATTATTTCTAAAAAGATTTGGGAAGGATTGCGAATCGACTCACGATCAGTTTCCATTTCTTATGTATTGCCAAAGTCCATAAAATTATGACTGATCCACGGGGACATCCCATCATCTCTGGTAATGGAAGTCTACTAGAACCAATTTCTGAATTGTTGGACCTTCTATTTGAAGCCCATAGTTACAGAGCTACCCTCATATATTAGGGATATGACCGAAGCCCGGCAGAGACTGGCTGAGATATATATCAGTGCAGACATGTATATGGTCATCTGTAATGTAGAATTTCTCATGAATATGGCCTTTTTGCAGCCAAACGCTATTTATCTAATTGCAGACTCGGTGCACCATTGATAGAATTTCTGAAGAAATTACTTGAGTATGCTCTCCCACAGAATTACATTGCTTTTAAGGATCGCTTACATGTCCAAAAAGGGTGTGGAAATGGGTGCGCCAACCTTTTTATGGGTTCACGGGAACATAAATGCATCCAAAATATGGACTATACGTCAACAGGCTCAGTGATATTACATATGAGATATATTCATGACGTCTTGTTTATTTGGCAGGGCTCAACAATTGAACTCAAGAGGTTCCTTCGATATTTGAACACCAACACTATGAATATTAAACTTACCCATACCATTACACAAAATTTAATAGATTTATTGGATTTGAAACTTTGAAAATAATAAAGTAGGGATTATGTCCACATTTACAAAACCCTTTATAGGATAGTCAAATATTGTTGGTTTGTTGGTTTTCATTTTGAAATAGATTTAGGGAAAGGATTCCTCCTACTGTAGGGGCTTTTTTTTAGCAGCAAAACGTATATCATATGTTTTTAAAATATTGGCAAGTTTTTTGCCTTTTATAAAACATGCATGTATTTTTTTATTATGTTGATGATTTTTAAGTATTGTGGGCTATAGTTTGTTGAAAAAGTAATTGAGGTATGCGTTTTATGCTTTCTAACTGTTTTCTTGGTCCTAATTTGTGTTTATCAATTTGGTCAACTGCAGATTTTGCTTTGGGTAAGGACTAATGTGGATAACTTCTAATACTTAAGCTATGTAATACTGTATCAGATTGTTGAAGAAGAGAAATTTATTTCCGTTCGTATCCATGGGAATAATGTTAATGACGTGTTTGGCTTAACATGAGTGTGCTTCTAGAATAGATCAGGACATCACCTGCAGCGCTGAAGATATGTTCTGAGAGAACACTGGCTGCCGGGCACGATAAAACCTCCAAGGCATGTGAGGCAAGCTTAGTCATTCATGCATTTTGGAAGACCAAAACGTGAAAGGGTCCAAACCCCTCAGATGGTATTGATATTTAGTTCTAGATATTCCTGCACTATCCTCTATATTTGATCACCACTTGTAAGACTTGGACTCTGTTGTGCTGGTGCCCAAGTTGGTCTAAAAAAAGTGTCAAAAGACTCACAGAAATTTCTTCTTTCACTTCCACCACTGCTGCTGCTGCTAATGATTTGGCATTGACAAATTGACAGGCCAGAGGTTGTAAGTCTACAGCTTCGATTAGAACTGTGTGCTTCACTGCTGTTTTGGAGAAAAGCTCTCTTAAGGTTGTATGAAAGCGTGTTTCACTACTCCTGCATTCGCTGGTCCCTTTCTAAAATCAGTGGGTTTTCTTTATGTATAAATTGAAACAGATTGTGTGTGATTCTCCAAGTGTCACATCCAAATAATTGATGACATAATTTGACAAGAGATGGGTGAGGCCGGCGTCACACTCGGCATAAGACAATACGGTCCGTATTTTACGGCCGTAATACGGCCGTAATACGGAGAAATGTTCCCAAAATAGTGATCCGTAGGCAGGGTGTGTCAGTGTATTTTGCGCATGGCATCCTCCGTATGCAATCCGTATGGCATCCGTACTGCGATATTTTCTCGCAGGCTTGCAAAACCGACATCTAATGGATTTATGTGCTCAAATGTTCGGGAAAACATATATACAGTATATATATATATATATATATATATATATATATATATATATATATAATTGAGACACATATATATATAGTCTGTATTTATATTTACTACAGCGCGATATCTGTGAAAAGCCGGTAATTCAATTGCCGGCTTTTCATTTCTCCTTCCCAAACCCGACAGGATATGAGACATGGTTTACATACAGTAAACCATCTCATATCCCCATTTTTTTTGCATATTCCACACTACTAATGTTAGTAGTGTGTATGCAAAATTTGGGCGCTGTAGCTGCTAAAATAAAGGGTTAAATGGCGGAAAAAATTGGCGTGGGCTCCAGCGCAATTTTCTCCGCCAGAGTGGTAAAGCCAGTGACTGATGGCAGATATTAATAGCCAGGAGAGGGTCCATGGTTATTGGCCCCCCCGTGGCTAAAAACATCTGCCCCCAGCCACCCCAGAAAAGGCACATCTGGAAGATGCGCCTATTCTGGCACTTGGCCACTCTCTTCCCATTCCCGTGTAGCGGTGGGATATGGGGTAATGAAGGGTTAATGCCACCTTGCTATTGTAAGGTGACATTAAGCCAGATTAATAATGGAGAGGCGTCAATTATGACACCTATCCATTATTAATCCAATTGTTTGAAAGGGTTAAAAAACACACACACACATGATTTAAAAGTATTTTAATGAAATAAACACAGCGGTTGTTTTAATATTTTATTGCTCTCTAAATCCATTTGCAGACCCTCGCTTGGCAAAACAATAAACCCACAATATACATACCTTCTGCTGACCCGTCACGTCCCACGAGGTAATCCATCTGAAGGGGTTAAAATAATTTACAAGCAGGAGCCCTGCAAATGCAGCTGTGCTCGTGCTTGTAATTCCCCGGCGAATGAAGGAAATGTAGGTCATTGACCTACATTTCCTTCAGTCGCGGTGATACGCCCCCTGGTGGATGTCCTCATATGACCTGGAGCGTGGGAAAAAGTTCCCAGGCTGCAGTTCATGAGAACATCCAGCAGGGGTGCATCACCGCAACTGAAGGAAATGTAGGTCAATGACCTACATTTCCTTCATTCGCCGGGGAATACACCGCTGCGTATTTCTCGCAAGTCACACTGCTGGTCCGTGTGGAATCCGTATTTTTCTCGCCCCCATAGACTTTGATTGGCGATTTTTTGACAAATGCAGCATGCTGCGATTTTGTACGGCCGTAGAAAGCAGTATAATTCTGAACCGTAATATACGGCTGATAGGAGCAGCCCCATTGAGAATAATTGTGCCATTTATTTTGCGAGTTTTACGGACGTATTTTCTGCGCTCTTACGTCCGTAAAACTCGCCAGTGTGACGCCGGCCTTAAAGTTTGTTTGAAATCATTACACTGTGTTCCAAATTATTATGCAAATAATATTTCCTCATATTTTCTCTAAATTACCTATCTGAATTGCAGTCATTGTTATTTTCCGGTCATCTACTATTCTAGTATAATTGCAATGTTTTGGAACAAACTGTTTATGAAAACAGCATCTTTTTAAAAAAAATAAACACTTAAAAGGCATGTTCCAAATTAGTATGCACAGCAGAGTTTTCAACCTTTTTTTTTATTTTGAATAAAAATATGGTCAATTGTGAAGTTATAAGCATTATCAGCTTATCACAAAATGAAATCAAACAGTTTTCAAGTGAAAACTTTATTCTAGGTGATGTTACATTTGCACATAGGACCCCTTGTTCGAAAGAAGCTTCTGAACTCCCTCATCCATTGAATTTGTCAGGTTTTGGATGGTTTCTGCTTCAATTGTTTTGCATGTGGACAGAATACCCTCCCAGAGCTGTTGCTTAGATGTGAACTGCCTCCCACCACCATAGACACTCCTTTTGATGATGCTCCAGAGGTTCTCAATGGGGTTGAGGTCAGGGGAAAATGGTGGCCGCACCATAAGTTTGTCCTATTTTAAGCCCATAGCAGCCAGAGATGCAGATGTGTTTTTTGCAGCATGAGACGGTGCATTATCATGCATGGAAATTATCTTGCTGTGGAAAACACGGTTCTTCCTCTTGAACCATGGCAGGAAGGGTGGTTTTAGAAACTCCACATAGATTATAGAGTTCATCTTTACCCCTTCAGTGATCATAAAGGGGCCAACAATCTCTCTCCCCATGATTCCAGCCCAAAACAGTACTCCACCTCCTCCTTGTTGGCGCCTTAGCCGTGTTTTCATGGGGTGTCCATCAACCCAATATTCAAAAAGGGCTCTAAAAGTGAACCTGGAAATTATAGGCCAGTAAGTCTAACCTCTACTGTTGGTAAAATATTTGAAGGGTTTCTGAAGGATGTTATTCTGGATTATCTCAATGAGAATAACTGTTTAACTCCATATCAGCATGGGTTTATGAGAAATCGCTCCTGTCAAACCAATCGAATCAGTTTTTATGAAGAGGTAAGCTATAGGCTGGACCACGGTGAGTCATTGGACGTGGTATATCTCGATTTTTCCAAAGCATTTGATACCGTGCCGCACAAGAGGTTGGTACACAAAATGAGAATGCTTGGTCTGGGGGAAAATGTGTGTAAATGGGTTAGTAACTGGCTTAGTGATAGAAAGCAGAGGGTGGTTATAAATGGTATAGTCTCTAACTGGGTCGCTGTGACCAGTGGGGTACCGCAGGGGTCGGTATTGGGACCTGTTCTCTTCAACATATTCATTAATGATCTGGTAGAAGGTTTACACAGTAAAATATTGATATTTGCAGATGATACAAAACTATGTAAAGCAGTTAATACAAGAGAAGATAGTATTCTGCTACAGATGGATCTGGATAAGTTGGAAACTTGGGCTGAAAGGTGGCAGATGAGGTTTAACAATGATAAATGTAAGGTTATACACATGGGAAGAAGGAATCAATATCACCATTACACACTGAACGGGAAACCACTGGGTAAATCTGACAGGGAGAAGGACTTGGGGATCCTAGCTAATGATAAACTTACCTGGAGCAGCCAGTGCCAGGCAGCAGCTGCCAAGGCAAACAGGATCATGGGGTGCATTAAAAGAGGTCTGGATACGCATGATGAGAGCATTATACTGCCTGTGTCCAAATCCCTAGTTAGACCACACATGGAGTACTGTGTCCAGTTTTGGGCACCGGTGCTCAAGAAGGATATAATGGAACTAGAGAGAGTACAAAGGAGGGCAACAAAATTAATAAAGGGGATGGGAGAACTACAATACCCAGATAGATTAGCGAAATTAGGATTATTTAGTCTAGAAAAAAGACGACTGAGGGGCGATCTAATAACCATGTATAAGTATATAAGGGGACAATACAAATATCTCGCTGAGGATCTGTTTATACCAAGGAAGGTGACGGGCACAAGGGGGCATTCTTTGCATCTGGAGGAGAGAAGGTTTTTCCACCAAAATAGAAGAGGATTCTTTACTGTTAGGGCAGTGAGAATCTGGAGTTGCTTGCCTGAGGAGGTGGTGATGGCGAACTCAGTTGAGGGGTTCAAGAGAGGCCTGGATGTCTTCCTGGAGCAGAACAATATTGTATCATACAATTATTAGGTTCTGTAGAAGGACGTAGATCTGGGGATTTATTATGATGGAATATAGGCTGAACTGGATGGACAAATGTCTTTTTTCGGCCTTACAAACTATGTAACTATGTAACCAGCCATCCTCCACTCCATCCATCTGGACCATCGAGTGTAGCACGGCACTCATCGGTGAACAAAACAGTTTGGAAGTCAGTCTTCATGTGTCGTTTGGCCCACTGGAGCCGTTTCTGCTTGTGTGCAGTGGATAGAGGTGGGCGACAGGATGGCTTACGCACAGCTGCAAACCTCTGAAGGACCCTGCATCTTGTTGTTCTGGGGACGTTGGAGTTACCAGCAGCTTCAAAAACTTGTCTGCTGCTATGACAAGGCATTTTTGCAGCTGCTCTTTTAACCTTACGCAATTGCCTGTTGGAAAGAGTCCTCAATTTTTCCTTATCAGCATGCACGCGTGTGTGCTGGGAATCAGCTACATACTTCTTGATTGTGCGATGATCACGATAAAGTGTCTTGGCAATGTTGATTGTAGTCATGCCTTGACCTAAATACTCCACAATTTGTTGCTTCTCAGCAGCCGACACATCCTTTTTCTTTCCCATTTTGGCAAAAAATGTAGGCTGCTTAATAATGTGGAACAGCCTTCTAAAGTAGTCTTGCCTTTATTTGGACACACCTGCCAAACTAATTTGCACAGGTATCTGCAATTGCTTTCAGTGATATAAAGAGCCCTGACACACATCACCATCAATGAGTTTAAAAGACAAACAAAAAAATTCTAACCTTATCACTCCTAAACTCTTTGTGCATAATAATTTGGAACACAGTGTATTGTTCACGTGGCTAACAAATGCATGAGCCTCCTCCTTCATTCCTTTCTATATGATAATCACATCATTGATATAATAACCATAAAATTCCAATTAATATTTAAAGGGGTTGGACTCAGTACAAATGCAGTGGGTACGGAAAGTCTTCAGACTCCTTTACATTTTTCACTCTTAGTTTCATTGCAGCCATTTGGTAAATTCAAAAACGTTATTTTTTTTCTCATTAACCCCTTAATCCCATATGACGTACTATCCCGTTGAGGTGACCTGGGACTTAATTCTCAGTGATGGGATAGTACATCATATGCAATCGGCCACGCTCACGGGGGAGCACGGCCGATCGTGGCCTGGTGTCAGCTATCGCAGCTGACATCCGACACTATGTGTCAGGAGCGGCCACGGACCGCTCCTGGCACATTAACCCTGGCACACTGCGATCAAAGATGATCGCAGTGTTCCAGCGGTATAGGAAAGCATTGCACAGGGAGGGGGCTCCCTGCGTGCTTCCCTGAGACCCTCGGAGCAACGCGATATGATCGCGTTGCTCCAAGGGTCTCCTACCTCCTCCTCCCTGCAGGCCCCAGATCCAATATGGCCGCAGGGCTGCTTCCGGGTCCTGCAGGGAGGTGGCTTGCAAGCGCCTGCTCAGAGCAAGCGCTTGCAAGCATCCATGCAGTGCCTGTCAGATCGCTGATCTGTCAAAGTGCTCTGCAAAGTGTCAGATCAGCGATCTGGCCCTATATCATGATGCCCTCCCCCCACTGGGGTAATGTTATAAAGTAAAAAAAATTCACATATGTAAAAAAAAATCCTAAATAAAGAAATAAAAAGAAGAATATTGTTACCATAAATACATTTCTTTATCTAAGAAAAAAACAAAACAATAAAAGTACACATATTTAGTATCGCCACGTCCGTAACAACCCGACCTATAAAACTATCCCACTAGTTAACCCCTTCAGTGATCACAGTAAGAAAAAAAAACGAGGCAAAAAACAACGCTTTATTATCATAACACGCGATCAAAAATACGGATATAAATAACCATGGTACCACTGAAAACGTCATCTTGTCCTGCAAAAAATGACCCACCATACAGCATCATCAGTAAAAAAATAAAAAAGTTATAGTCCTCAGAATACAGCAATGCAAAAATAATTATTTTTTCTGTAAAATTTTTTATCGTATAAAAGCGCCAAAACATAAAAAAAATATAAATGAGGTATCGCTGTAATCGTACTATCCCGAAGAACAAAGCTGCTTTATCAATTTTACCAAACGTGGAACAGTATAAACGCCCCCCCCAAAATAAATTCATGAATAGCTGTTTTTTGGTCATTCTGCCTCACAAAAATCGGAATAAAAAGCGATCAAAAAATGTCACATGCCCGAAAATGGTACCAATAAAAACGTGAACTCGTCCCGCAAAACACAAGACCTCACATGACTCTGTGGACCAAAAATATTGAAAAATTATAGCTCTCAAAATGTAGAGACGCAAAAACTATTTTTTGCAATAAAAAGCGTCTTTTAGTGTGTGACAGCTGCCAATCACAAAAATCCACTAAAAAACAGCTATATAAGTAATCAACCCCCCCTCATCACCCCCTTAGTTAGGGGAAAATAACAAAATAAAAAAATGTATTTATTTCCATTTTCCCATTAGGGTTAGGGTTGGGGCTAGGGTTAGGGTTGGGGATATGGTTGGGGCTAGGGATAGGGTTGGCGCTAGGGTTAGGGTTAGGGTTGGGGCTAGGGTTAGGGCTAGGTTTAGGGTTGGGGCTAGGGTTAGGGATAGGGTGGGGGCTAGGGTTAGGGCTGGGACTAGGGTTAGGGTTGGGACTAGGGTTATGGCTAGAGTTAGGGTTGGGCTAGGGTTAGGGCTAGGGTTAGGGTTGGGGCTAGGGTTAGGGTTGGAACTAGGGTTAGGGCTGGGACTAGGGTTAGGGTTGGGGCTAGGGTTATGGCTAGGGTTAGGGTTGGGGCTAGGGTTAGGGCTAGGGTTAGGGTTGGGGCTAGGGTTAGGGCTAGGGTTAGGGTTGGGGCTAGGGTTAGGGTTGGGGCTAGGGTTAGGGCTTGGTTTAGGATTGGGGCTAGGGTTAGGATTGGGGTGAGGGCTACAGTTAGGGTTGGGGCTAAAATTAGTGTTAGGGTTGGGGCTCAAGTTAGGGTTAGGGTTTGGATTACATTTATGGTTGAGATTAGGGTTAGGGGTGTGTCAGGTTTAGGGGTGTGGTTAGGGTTATGATTGGGAGTAGGGTTAGGGGTGTGTTGGAGTTAGGGTTGTGGTTAGGGTTGGGATTAGGGTTAGGATCCTGTTGGCTTTAGGGGTGTGTTTGGGTTAGGGGTGTGGTGGGGTTAGGGTTAAGGGCATGTTCAGGCTAGGGGTGTGGTTAGGGTTATGGGTAGAGTTGGGATTAGGGTTAGGGGTGTGTTTGGGTTAGGGTTTCAGTTAGAATTGGGGCTTCCACTGTTTATGCACATAAAGGGCTCTCCAAACGCGACATGGCATCCAATCTCAATTCCAGCCAATTCTGCGTTGAAAAAGTAAAACAGTGCTCCTTCCCTTCCGAGCTCTACCGTTGCACCCAAACAGAGGTTTACCCTAACATATGGGGCATCAGCGTACTCATGACAAATTGGAAAACAACTTTTGGGGTCCAATTTCTCTTGTTACCCTTGGGAAAATAAAAACTTGGGGGGCTAAAAAAACCACTTTTGTGGGAAAAAAATATTTTTTATTTTCACGGCTTTGCGTTATAAACTGTAGTGAAAAACTTGGGGGTTCAAATTTCTCACAACACATCTAGATATGTTCCTTGGGGATCTAGTTTCCAATATGGGGTCGTTTGTGGGGGGTTTCTACTGTTTAGGTACATTAGGGGCTCTGCAAACGCAATGTGACACCTGCAGACCATTCCATCTAAATCTGCATTCCAAACAGCGCTCCCTCCCTTCCGAGCTCTGCCATGCACCCAAACAGTGGTTCCCACTCCACATATCGGGTATCAGCGTACTCAGGACAAACTAGACAACAACTTTTGAGATCCAATTTCTCCTGTTGCCATTGGGAAAATACAAAACTGAGGGCTAAAAAATAATTTTTGCGAAAAAAAAGAATTTTTATTTTCACGGCTCTGCGTTACAAACTGTAGTGAAATACTTGGGGGTTTAAAGCTCTCACAACACATCTAGATAAGATCCTTAGGGGGTCTACTTTCCAAAATGGTGTCACTTGTGGGGGATATAATGTTTAGGCACATCAGGGGCTCTCCAAACGCAACATGGCGTCCCATCTCAATTCCAGTCAATTATGCACTGAAAAGTCAAACGGCACTCCTTCCGAGCTCTGCCTTGCGCCCAAACAGTGGTTTACCCCCACATGTGGGGTATAAGCATACTCAGGACAAATTGCACAGCAACTTTTGTGGTCCAATTTTTTCTCTTCTTTTTTATTTTTACTGCTCTACATTATAAACTTTTGTGAAGCACTTGGTGGGTCAAAGTGCGCACCACACATCTAGATAAGTTCTTTAGGGGGTCTACTTTCCAAAGTAGTGTCACTTGTGGGGGGTTTCAATGTTCAGGCACATCAGGGGCTATCCAAATGCAACATGGCGTCCCATCTCAATTCCAGTCAATTTTGTATTGAAAAGTCAAATGGTGCTCCTTCCCTTCCGAGCTCTGCCATGCGCCCAAACAGTGCTTTACCCCCACATATGGGGTATCAGCATACACAGAACAAATTGCACAACAATGTTTGTGGTCCAATTTCTTCTCTTAACCTTGGGAAAATAAAAAATTGGGGGCAAAATTATCATTTTTGTGAAAAAGTAAGATTTTTTATTTTTACGGCTCTACATTATAAACTTCTGTGAAGTACTTGGTGGGTCAAAGTGCGCACCACAGAACTAGATAAGTTCTTTAGGGGGTCTACTTTCCAAAATGGTGTCACTTGTGGGGGGTTTCAATGTTCAGGCACATCAGGGGCTATCCAAATGCAACATGGCGTCCCATCTCAATTCCAGTCAATTTTGTATTGAAAAATCAAATGGTGCTCCTTCCCTTCCGAGCTCTGCCATGCACCCAAACAGTAGTTTACCCCCACATATGGGGTATCAGCGTACTCAGGACAAATTGCACAACAACTGTAGCCATCCAATTTCTTCTCTTACCCTTGGGAAAATAAAAAATTGGGGGCAAATAGATCATTTTTGTGAAAAAATAAGATTTTTTATTTTTACGGCTCTCCTTCCCTTCCGAGCTCTGCCATGTGCCCAAACATGGTTTACTGTCATGATTCCCAATGGCAGGGACTTAGGCAAAAACGGACTAGCTCTAGGAAGATGGAATCTCAGATGACCGCGATGCTGAACCTAACACACAAATAATAGTAGCCGGGGGGCGTGCCTACGTTTTATCCCTAGACGTCTCGCACCAGCCGGAGATCTAGCTACCCCTAGTAGAGGAATACACAGACCTGACTTGCCTCCAGGGAAACCCCAAAAGTGATAGTAGCCCCCCACATATAATAACGGTTAGGTAAGAGGAAAACACGTACGCAGTATGAATATAGGTTCAGCAAAGAGAGGCCCTCTGACTAGATAGCAGAAAATACAAAAGAGGACTTCACGGTCACCTCAAAACCCTAATCAGCCATCCTGAAATTACTTTAACTCCGATATCAACTCATGACACCGGAGTAGTAATTTCAGATGACTAGAGCTTCCAGCAGCAAGAGTGAAAAAATGCGTGCTGGACAAAACAAACACAAAAAAAATACAAAAGATCCAACTTAGCTGAATTGCAGACTTGGAGCAGGTAGCAAGCAACAGAGGTGCTCTGGTAACATTGATTGCCGGCACTAGAATGACTGAGAAGCCAAACTAAATAGGAAACTCCCAATTCCTGATGGGAACAGGTGCACTGGAAATAAAAGACAAAAGTAAGCCAGTACCACCAGTAGCCACCAGAGGGAGCCAAAAACAGAATTCACAACAGTACCCCCCCCTTAAGGAGGGGGCACCGAACCCTCATGAGAACCACCAGGGTGATCTGGATGCGCCCTATGAAAGGCGTGGACCAAATCAGAGGCATGAACATCAGAGGCAGTCACCCAAGAATTATCTTCCTGCCCGTATCCCTTCCATTTAACCAAATATTGAAGTCTCCGTCTGGAAACGCGAGAGTCCAAAATCTTTTCCACAACATACTCCAATTCACCCTCCACCAGCACAGGAGCAGGAGGCTCAACAGAAGGAACAACCGGCACCTCGTACCTCCGCAACAACGACCGATGGAAGACATTATGAATGGTGAAAGATGCTGGTAGGTCCAAACGAAAAGATACAGGATTAAGAATCTCCCTGCTTAATCCGCACCAAATTATATGCACCCCGAAGATCAATCTTAGAGAACCACTTTGCCCCTTTAATACGAGCAAATAAATCGGTCAATAGTGGCAAAGGATACTGGTATTTGACTGTAATCTTATTCAACAGGCGATAATCAATGCAGGGTCTCAGGGAGCCATCTTTTTTACTCACGAAAAAAAAACCTGCTCCTAAAGGGGATGAGGATGGACGGATATGTCCCTTTTCCAAGGACTCCTTAATATACTCTCGCATAGCAGCATGCTCAGGCACAGACAGATTGAACAAACGACCCTTAGGAAACTTGCTACCAGGAATTAAGTCTGTAGCACAATCGCAATCCCTGTGAGGGGGGAGAGAACTAAGTTTAGGCTCCTCAAAAACATCACAATAGTCAGACAAAAATGCCGGAACTTCAGAGGGAGTAGATGAAGCAATGGAAACCAAAGGTACTTCCCCATGAGCCCCCTGACATTCCCAGCTTAACACAGACATTGTTTTCCAGTCAAGGGCTGGATTATGAGTTTGCAACCATGGAAATCCAAGCACTAAGACATCATGCAAGTTATGCAACACAAGGAAGCGAATCACCTCCCGATGGTCAGGAGTCATACACATAGTCACTTGTGTCCAGTATTGTGGTTTATTCCTAGCCAATGGTGTGGAGTCGATACCTTTCAAAGGGATAGGAACTTCCAAAGGCTCTAGGCTAAACCCACAGCGCCTGGCAAAGGACCAATCCATAAGACTCAAGGAAGCGCCAGAATCCACATAGGCATCCACGGTAATAGATGATAATGAACAAATCAAAGTTACAGACAAAATAAACTTAGACTGTAAAGTGCCAATTGCAAAAGACTTATCAACCTTTTTTGTGCGTTTAGAGCATGCTGATATAACATGAGCAGAATCACCACAGTAGAAGCACAACCCATTTTTACGTCTATAATTCTGCCGTTCACTTCTGGACAGAATTCTATCACATTGCATATTCTCCGGTGCCTGCTCAGAAGACACCGCCAAATGGTGCACAGGTTTGCGCTCCCATAAACGCCGATCAATCTGAATAGCCATAGTCATGGATTCATTCAGACCTGTGGGCGTAGGAAACCCCACCACGACATCTTTAACGGCGTCAGAGAGACCTTCTCTGAAATTCGCCGCCAGGGCGCACTCATTCCACTGAGTAAGCACAGACCATTTTCAAAATTTTTGACAATATATTTCAGCTTCATCGTGCCCTTGAGAGAGGGCTATCAAGGCTTTTTCAGCCTGAATCTCCAAATTAGGTTCCTCATAGAGCAACCCCAGTGCCAGAAAAAACGCATCCACATTGAGCAGCGCAGGATCCCCTGGTGCCAATGCAAATGCCCAATTCTGGGGTCACCCCGCAACAAGGAAATAACAATTTTAACCTGCTGAGCGGGGTTTCCAGAGGAGCGAGATCTCAGAGAAAGATACAATTTACAATTGTGCTTAAAATTCAAAAAACGAGATCTATCTCCAGAAAAAAACTCAGGTATAGGAATCTTGGGTTCAGACATAGGAGCATGTATAACAAAGTCTTGGATATTTTGAACTTTAGAAGCAAGAGTATTCAGGTTTGAAGCTAAACTCTGGATATCCATTTCTCAACAGCTGAGATCTGAGCCATTCAAGGGTTAAGAGGAGAGAAAAAGGCAGCAGATTGAAATTATGGCTAGACAGAACTTCTGAGTAAAAAAAAAAAAAAAGTGTCAGAAACTTCTTTTTTCTCTCTTTCTTCAGCCAATACCTTCAATACATTTTGGCCGGCAATACTGTCATGATTCCCAATGGCAGGGACTTAGGCAAAAACGGACTAGCTCTAAGAAGATGGAATCTCAGATGACCGCGATGCTGAACCTAACACACAAATAATAGTAGCCGGGGGGCGTGCCTACGTTTTATCCCTAGACGTCTCGTACCAGCCGGAGATCTAGCTACCCCTAGTAGAGGAATACACAGACCTGACTTGCCTCCAGGGAAACCCCAAAAGTGATAGTAGCCCCCCACATATAATAACGGTTAGGTAAGAGGAAAACACGTACGCAGTATGAATATAGGTTCAGCAAAGAGAGGCCCTCTGATTAGATAGCAGAAAATACAAAAGAGGACTTCGCGGTCACCTCAAAACCCTAATCAGCCATCCTGAAATTACTTTAACTCCAATATCAACTCATGACACCGGAGTAGTAATTTCAGATGACTAGAGCTTCCAGCAGCAAGAGTGAAAAAATGCGTGCTGGACAAAACAAACACAAAAAAAATACAAAAGATCCAACTTAGCTGAATTGCAGACTTGGAGCAGGTAGCAAGCAACAGAGGTGCTCTGGTAACATTGATTGCCGGCACTAGAATGACTGAGAAGCCAAACTAAATTGGAAACTCCCAATTCCTGATGGGAACAGGTGCACTGGAAATAAAAGACAAAAGTAAGCCAGTACCACCAGTAGCCACCAGAGGGAGCCAAAAACAGAATTCACAACAGTTTACCCCCACATATGGGGTATCAGCGTACTCAGGACAAATTGTACAACAACTTTTGTTTTCCATTTTCTCCTGTTACCCTTGGTAGAATAAAACAAATAAACTTCTTGAATGTGGTTTTGAGCACCTTGAGGGGTGCAGTTTTTAGAATGGTGTCACACTTGGTTATTTTCTATCATTCATATAGACCCCTCAAAATGACTTCAAATGTGATGTGGACCCTAAAAAAATGGTGTTGTAAAAATGAGAAATTGCTGGTCAACTTTTAACCCTTATAACAAAAACCCTTAAAAAAAAATTTGGTTCCAAAATTGTGCTGATGTAAAGTAGACATGTGGGAAATGTTACTTATTAAGTATTTTGCATGAAATATCTTTGTGATTTAAGGGCATAAAAATTCAAAGTTGGAAAATTGCCAAATTTTCTAAATTTTTGCAAAATTTCCGTTTTTTTCTCAAATAAATGCAGGTAATATCAAAGAAGTTTTATGACTATCATGAAGTACAATATGTCACGAGAAAACTGTGTCAGAATAATCAGAATCCGATGAAGTGTTCCAGAGTTATAACCTCATAAAGGGACAGTGGTCAGAATTGTAAAAATTGGCCCGGTCATTAACATGCAAACCACCCTTGGGGGTTAAGCGGTTAATGTACACTCTGCACCCCATCTTGACTGAAAAAAACAGAAATGTAGAAATTTTTGTAAATTTATTAAAAGAGGAAAGTTGAAATATCAAATGGTCATAAGTATTCAGACCCTTTGCTCAGACACTCATATATAAGTCACATGCTGTCTATTTCCTTGTGATCCTCCTTGAGATGGTTCTACTACTTCATTCATTCATTCATTCATTCTACAACTGGTGGAGGACTATCACTGTAGTCCTCCACCAGTTGGGCCTTTATAGCAGAGTGGCCCGATGGAAGCTTCTCCTCAGTGCAAGACATTTGAAAGCCCACATAGAGTTTGTTAAAAAACACATGAAGGTCTACAGACTATGAGAAATAAGATTATCTGGTCTGATGAGATGAATATAGACCTTTTTGGTGATAATTTTAAGCGGTATGTGTGGAGAAAACCAGGCACTGCTCATCACCTGCCCAATACAATTCCAACAGTGAAACATGGTGGTGGCAGCATCATGCTATGGGGGTGTTTTTCAGCTGCAGGGATAGGACGACTGGTTTCCATTGAAGAAAACATGAATGTAGCCAAGTACAGAGATATTGTGATAGAAATATATATATATATATATATATATATATACCATATAGATCTCACTTGCATGTATACTCCTTTACATCATATATACTTACATAAAGACAAATATATATATACTGTATATATATATATATATATATATATATATATATATATATATATATATATATATACTCAGCTAGTACTCAGCTAGTTTATAATCAATTGCTCAATTTAACCACATGAGCTAAGCCAGACAGATTGTATGGGGTTTTCCAGGCAAAAACAGGAACTTAGGCCAGATGTCCTGAAGTAATGTCTAGAATATCGCTAAGTCTTGCTGAAATAGCAGGATAAGGGTGACAGCTACGTCCAAGAGTGCTAAATCAGCTTGTTGCCAGGTAGACTTTAGTCAGAATATGTTATTTACTCAGTTAAATACATTATGTACTCAGTCAGCCAATGAAATAATAGCTAGACAATATGGTAATTAACTAACCACCCCTAACAACCCCTAACCACTCCTTTCTATATGCAATTATAAAACTATGTATGTACAATAAAGTATCAGTATTGATGGGATGCTTTTCTGACACAATGGTGTGCAGTCTCATTCCTTGAGCGCTCAAAATACTCAGTCTTATTGGGAACGGCCACAGCACACACAGGGATAGATTTATACAATCCAAATTTCCATATCAATATCATGGATGAAAACCTCTTCCAGAGTGCTCTGGACCTCAGACTTCACTGAAGGTTCACCTTCCAACAAGACAATGACCATAAGCACACAGCTAAAATAACAAAGGAGTGGCTACAGAACAACTATGTGACCATTCTTGACTGGCCCATCCTGAGCCCTGACCTAAACCCAATTGAGCATCTCTGGAGAGACCTGAAAATGGCTTTCCACCAATGTTCATCATCCAACCTGACAGAACTGGAGAGGATCTGCAAGGAAGAATGACAGAGGATCCCCAAATCCAGGTGTGAAAAACTTGTTACATCATTCCCAAGAAGACTAATGGCTGTTCTAGCTCAAACGGGTGCTTCTACTCAATACTGAGCAAAGGGTCTGAATACTTATGACCGTGTTTCAGTTTTTCTTTTTTAATGAATTTGAAAAAAATATACATTTCTGTTTTTTCAGCCAAGATGGGGTGCAGAGTGTACATTAATCCCTTAACCCCCGGAGCTTTTTTTGTTTTTGTTTTTCACTCCCCTTCTTTCCAGAGCCATAACTGTTTTATCTCTCAGTCAATATGGCCATATGAGGGCTTATTTTTTGCGATACGAGTTGTACTTTTGAAAGATTCCATTGGTTTTACCATGTCTTGTAACAGAAAACGGGAAAAAAATTGCAAGTGCGATGAAATTGCAAAAAAGTGCAATCCCACACTAGTTTTTTGTTTGGCTTTTTTGCCAGGTTCACTAAATGATAAAACTAACCTACGATTATGATTCTCCAGGTCATTACGAGTTCGTAGACACAAAACATGTCTAGGTTCTTTTTTTGTCTAAGTGGTGAAAAAAAAATCCAAACTTTGCTAAAAAGTGCTTGTTAAATGCCGCTGTCAGACTTTGACAGCGGTATTTAACTAGTTAATGGGTGCAGACTGATCGTGATTCCACTTGCGCCCATTGCGGCCACATGTTAGCTGTTGATAACAGCTGACATGTCGTGGCTTTGAGGTGGGCTCACCGCCAGAGCCCACCTCAAAGCAGGGGTTCTGCCAGCTGATTTACTATCTCGTCAGCTGGCAAAAAGAGGTTAATGAGAAAAAATGATATTTTTTTTAATTTACCAAATGGCTGCAATGAAGCAGAGAGTGAAAAACTTAAAGGGGTTTGAATACATTCAGTACCCACTGCATATTTATCTTCCCACATTGCTACTGTGATAATGACAAAGGATAGTGACCACTTGCCCCCCAAACTAACAACCTGTGTCTGGAGAAAAAAATGTTGTTCAAACTTGAAATAGCTGTGTGTCAATATGAAGAAAACTGCATTCAAGATGAAATATTGAATCTGTGTTTTGTAAGTACTGTACTTCTTAAAAAAAATATGACAGGCTGGTCAAGGTGACTTGAAGTGGAATAGAATTATAGAGACAAACCATACCACAAGTTAACCATTTATAGGAAGGAAGCCAGGTGAACTTGTTTCATACAGAGACAATCATTTAGTATCTCTGACATAACCTGGTAAATGGATGATAAGGGGTTAGAGATAATGTTCAACCCATTCTCCTAATTTTTCTCCCAATGATCTAATCCCTGAAATAATAGGCCTGAATGGTGGAGGGAAAATTCCCTTATGAATTTTAGGTAATGTGTGATAGATTAGAATAACAGGATGTAGAACTAAAATGTAATCTGCATTTTTTCAGTTTATGGCATTGATACTTATGCCATCATCTAACAATTGTTTTAATTCAGCCTACAATTTGGGGGTTAGATTATTGGGAATAGTTGCACAAACAGAACTGTCATTAAGGATTTTAAGATTTTTTTGCGGTATAGGGAGGCATTGAGGATCACCACACCACCTCCCTTATTAGCAGATCTGATAAGCAAATCATTGCTATGCGTTGGTCCGTTATCCCCTGGGATCTCTTTTTGTGTCACCAACATGTCCTTTTAACATGCTCTAAATAAACGTGAATTTTTATACATTCACTGCTGCTTCCTTTTTTTCCCTTTTTTTTCTCAATTTCCTTTCTACACTTTAAGCATGCATATGATGCCATTTTACTCTTGAGTTTAGCCCCTTTTTTGTCTTGTGTTTACAGCTTTATGCATTTTTGTCTCTAATTCATGGCTTCATGTTTTTGAGATATGTGTTTGATTTGTTATACATGATATTCATTGCAGTACTTGATGAAGGTCCATAGAGTGACTGAAACGTTGTAATTGGACTGCATTAAAATTTTCATAATCATCTAAAAGTTGAGTGCCTAAGTTTTTTTCTGATTATTACTCACGGGTTGGGATCCTACTTAGGCACCACTCACAGCTGTGCCAAGCTATATTCTCCACTTTAATATTTTGTCATGGGGCCCAAAAGAATTGATGCCAGTTTCTTGTAACACTCAAAAATACACAATAAAGTATTTGTAATTTTACAACAAATATAAATTAAATGTCCTGACCTAATTTCTTAATCTTCCCAAACACTATCGATACTTTTCACATCTCAATCATGATAAATTAAAATTTTTAACATTTTTATGGATTTTATTCCAGTTTATGAATTTGGCAGTTTGTGCAAGTTAGGTCAGATTGATCCAGCAAAACTCTTGACATAGAATAAAAATACAAAATGAAATTTTTAAAATATTGTTTCTATTCAAAAGTTTTACCAGTCACATACATCACTATAAAAGCACATTAGGATCTAAAACTAAAATTAAAAGAGTCATTCAGCTGTTTATGTAAATGGGATTTTCTTAATTAAAATTATTTTTCAGGTACAGAAAATTTTATATCCTTCACTTACTTTATTATCAAAATGCTAATAACTTTCTAATATACATCTTGGTTACAAAGGTTGAGTAAGAGCTCATACATCAACCCTCACCCTCGTCTTTGCCTGAAGTTCTTCAGCTTGTATTGACATTCCATCTCTGTCACTGAGCAGTTTTCTGCTTTTCATATGAGACATTATATCATTTCACATGTGAAAGTTTGGTTTCACCATTCTACTCTTTCTTCAAAATGGACTCCTCCTGCTTGCAGAAGGAAGTTGGAAACCTAGATCTACATGCTATGTGCACATAAGGAGGAATCCTATTAGAGCAATGGAACATTATGATTAGTATTCCCTGTTGCCCAAGTCTTGCACAAATTTACAGGGATGCTGTGATTTAATGCTGCAGTGGGTAGAGTTATATAGCTTTTATAGAAGTTTTCTAGGGAAGGCAACTTTGGCAAAAACTGTATCATGCTGAATTCTATTTGTGTAAAATACATATACACAATGGTAGGATTCTTCTCTTCTCGGCAGTTCAAGCAGTTATCATGTGATAGCTCATCTGTAAATTGCATACTTGTGGTCATGCATAGACTAGCTTCTCAACAGCTACTTTCAATGTTCAAATGTTTCACTGAGTGAAGTGGATGATGAGCCAGTCAGCACGTAACTACAAGTATGCAATAACACATGACAACCACTGGAAATGGCAAGCAAAGCCAAATGCTGCAATGTTGCATATTATATACTGTTAGAATTAAGCATGAGGCAGTTATTGCTGAAGTTGCTTCCTGAGGCAGAGAACCCCCTATAAATAGTCTGCAAAGTTTCTTATTAATGGAATGTGGGGCAAGATGCCATGATGACAGACACAAACTGTCATTTCAGGTCTGACAGGAGAGTGGACAAACTTCTGACTGTTTCTAATGTCAATTTGCAAATGATAAACACATAAGTAGAAGCCTGTCATTCTAAAGTAATGGGGTGTGGACAAGCTGTGGATGATCTGTCTCTAGTCACATGGTAGCTAGCTAACTTTTATAATTGTTTTTTTCTGAAATGCTCCAATGTTTCACATTTCAGTCAGCAAATATCTTTTATGTTAGGCTACTTTCACACTAGCGTCGGCACGGGGCCGACGCATACCGACGTGCCGACGCCCGTTGGGACAATAATGCCTGATGTGGGCAGCAGAAGCAGTTTTACAATGCTTCTGCTGCCCATTGCAAAGTCTGGGGAGGAGGAGGCGGAGTTCCGGCCGTGCATGTGCGGTCGGAAATGGCGGTCCCAACGCACGAAAAAACGTTACATTGAATGTTTTCTTGTGCCGACGGGCCGACGCTTCCAGTGTGCGACGCTTGCGATGTATGGACATACATCACAATGCGCCGCTAATGTAAAGTACATGGGCAAAAAAATGCATCCTGCGGGCACGTTTGCAGGATGCATTTTTTTGCCACAGCGGCGCATTGCGAAGTATTGAAAACTACACTAGTGTGAAAGTAGCCTTATACATATTGCCAAATTCAGCTCTCAGGTTCCCTTATCTTAAGCAAATCTCAGGGTTTTTTTGAGCAGCTGAAATTTATATTATCATGTTCTGCAGTTGCTGCGGTGTTTATTCTGATTTTCTTCAACAGCTGAAATATGAATTATAAAGTTCTGCAAAAATACCTTGAAAGCTGAACTAATATATTACATAACTTGCATTATTTAGATCTTCAAATTAAATCACCACAAACTTGTTTAGTGTGGAAATAAAAGCAATAAAAGCAGAATCTGTACAGTACAGAGTTAGGATGAAACTGGTAAGCAAATGTCTGACAAGGCAGGGCCAACAACAGCAGTCTTGAAACTGTCATCACCAATAAAGGATTTTGTGCAAATTACTAAATATATTTAAGAAAACATGTTCACTACTTTGTCCCTGTGTCATTTCTCATTATCACACATAACTTAATTTCTGGACATCTATGGTTTGATTTCTTTGATTGTGTGGATTGGATGAGTTGTTACGGACATCAAGGTGAGAATTTCATGTCATTAGCACTTTTAGAAATATATCTACTTAGAAAATTGGTGACATGTTCAATACTTATTTCACCCACTATAAGAATGTTGTGGCAAATTTGAATTTCAAAAGATCCACTCATCTCTAATTGTTACAAAAAGAAAAAAATATTTTATAATACAAAGACAACCGTAACAATTTGAAAGTTCATCTTAGTTTTCAAGATATTATTTACTCTTCAATGCTTGCTTCAAGTGTCTGAAAATCTTTCCAAATCATGTAAATGAGAAAGATTGTTTCAAAACAAGGTTCTAAGAAATATATTGAAATGGTACATGCATCTATGTAAATCTCAAAAGACTAGGACAGCTGAAAAATGTAAATTATGAGAAATGTATACACGGGTATAGATTATATTACACACACTTTTATAGACAATATCATACCTTTCAATGAAAAATAAATTCATAAATAAAAAGTAAAGCATAATTCAGTAACTATTCTGAACAAATAGAAAACTTACACAGAAGTACTATCATTTAGTGACTCAAAGCAAAAGAATAATAAAATAATTGGTTTTGCAAGTCCAATTGAGTTCCATATTTTTCTATTTATTTCACAACAGTCAAATATATCAAGTCTTTATGAAAGCATTTTTTTAAATGAAAGCATTATTCTGTACATTAAACAAGGATCATCTCATTATTTCAAAATTATTTGGCAGGTTTAATTTTCAAAAGAGTGGCAATATTTAATTTTTAGCATTGTTTTACTTTTCCTTCATCAATATTCTGTGCTCAACTTTTGTGGTGTAGCATATTTGTTCATCTATTTTGCATGTCTAAAAGGCCTGATCTATATACGCTTGTATTATATTAACCAGAATAGGAGAAGCCCAACCAGTTTGGGAGGTCTTCATACAGTGCTTTAAAGTTTGTTTTAGGTACCAGAACTGAATCTGAACTTGAACCAAAACCCATAAACAATTGACAGCAATGGGGACGTGAACTTTGGAAATGGAAAATATTCCCTCTCTCTTTCTCTTTCTCTCTTTCCCTTTCTCTTTTTTTTCTTTTCCTCTTTCCCCTGAAACTCCGAACTTTGCAACGGACTTTAGGGAGAAGTTCATGTTCGGCGTTTAGCACTGGACACTAGATGTCCGATACGAACCCCGAAATTTAAGTTTGGGTTCACCTATCTCTATCCATTATTCAGCCTAATATTTCAAACTTCAATATAATGTGAGGTAGACTTCAATGAAGATTAGAGAACAATAGAAGGATCACATGTTTAACATTAGACCACTTGAAAAACTACAGAATTTTGTTTAATTTTGCTAAGTAAAGTAGTAGTATACAGCAGGCTATGTGTTGACTGAGATTTAAGGATTTGCTATTAAATTACTAAATCTAATAGAATTATTATTTGTAGAAACAGTTTTTAAACACAAAATATTGATTGACATTTACCAACTCACCAGAGTCATAAAATTATTTGATTAAATCATCATTTTAAAAGTCTCTATTTTGAGATGATTTTCTTCCCGCTCCTGGAAAGTCTATTGTATTTTTTATTTTTTATAAATCGATCTTAAAGTAATCATACTGGAAATGAAACAGAACTTAGCTATTGTATACAGTATAATAGTTTGACGACTGTCTGGCCTAATTAATGCCAAGCAGCTTTTGATATCTTAATACAGTGATCACGATCAAGGGGCATTGTTTACAGAACTTTGCATGAAATTTTAAATAAATGCATGGTTTTACAGTATTGCAATGTTTTGGGTCATATTAGACTAGTGATTATGATTGTAAGAAACATAAACTACTTGATAATCTCTAGCTTTAAGGTGACAATGACTATTATTATCATTGTTACTCTGAAGAATGATTATAAATACTGTAGTGTGGAATATTAAATGTTGCTAAATTCTACAAATTGTACATCATCAATTGTTTTTATTTATCATTATTTTTGTAAATATGTTTCTATCAAAGTTAATTTCCTTTATAATTATATGAAAAATGATATGTATAGCAGCGAGAAACTTCAAATAAACAAAATTTATTTTCAACATTAATTCAGACACCATAGTGAGCCCTAAAATTGTTGAAGATAAGCAAAAACGTGTTTCAAATTAACTCAGACACTAGTACAGACTCATACAAAATTTCAGGAGACAAAATTAAATTAGGCCCAAATCTTGACGCTTACCCATTTTTTTATTTGCACCTTTTTTTTCCCCCTCACACTCTTCCAAGAGACATACTCTATTTTTTTCTGGCTGCTGTTGTTTTAAATATACCATTCACTTTATTATATACGGTAATATACAGAAAATGAGTAAAACCGAAAAAAAATATATCCTAAATTGAGACATTTTACTCTGCAGGTCTGTTTTGGCACACCTATTAAAATTACACTTTTCTACAGCCAAATTTGTTCACAGACGAAAACAGTTAAACTTAACTAATTTTGTGGTGTTGAAAATTATTATTATGCTTAAATTGGCTAATTTAAGTTAACTTTCAAGACACAGAGGATGTTGTAATTACTTATGCCACCCTTCATGCAGGCTTATAGAAAAATTGAATCTTTATTATTTTATCATCATTATTGCATTATTAGCAGCTAATCTTATTACATCATCTATTTAATCTATTGAGCCTTCAGTATTCTATCACTAAAAACCGCCAACTAAGCTCCAATGACATAATCCTAACTATAGCTGCATCACCTATTTTAATTAATGCTCTCTGTGTAAGTTATATAGTTTTAGGATTTCTTTGCTTAGTTTCTTAGCATACTGACGTGTTTCTATGTGTTTTTTGATTTTTTGCATTAACAAAGCAGATAGTTATTGCTACATATGCGGAGAAGTCACTTTTGCATTAGAAAGCTAAAACTTGACTGCTATGATAAGGAGAGTCTACAACCTATATGTTGGCTGCAGAAAAGGAGAACAGGGAAAGAGTTGAGCTTCACACATATGCTGTAATAGACATGCATCACAATTTACAGAGTGGTTGCATGGTAAGAGGCAATCTATACCTTTTGCAGTCCCAATGGTCTGGAGAGAGATAAAATCACACCTTATAACACAAAGGGAACTGAACGATCTTGTTTGAGATTTGGTTCTGCTCAATCTGCTCAAGAGTAAGGGTAAGTTCACGCAGGGTGTTTTTGCTGCGTTTTTTTCCTGCTTTTTTTATGCTAATTTTCAGCTGCTTTTTACAGTACCAGCAAAGCCTATGAGATTTCAGAAATCTCATGCACACACATTGTTTTTTGTGTCATCAGTATTTTGTGCTTTGCTGCGCTTTTTGGACATAGAACATGTCACTTCTTTCAGCGTTTTTGCTGCATTTTTTTAGTGTTTTTCACCCATTAACTTGAATGGGTGTTGAAAAAATGCAGCAAAAATGCAGCAAAATGCAGGTATCATTATTTGCTGCGTTTTTGCTGCTGAAAGTCCAAGGACATTAGCATTGACAAAGAGGGAAAAAAAACGTACCAAAAACGCAACAAAAAACGCACCCAAAATGCACCTAAACCTGCATTTTTGATGCAGCTTCTTTCCTGCCAAGAAGATCAGGTTTTGCTGCAGAAAAAAAAAGCAGCAAAAAATTCCCTGTGTGAACTTACCCTAAGTCTGAGCTCTTAGGTTCCAGGCCACAGTAGTGGAATCATAGCGGGTGATGATTGGATCATTTTGTTCTGCAATTGTGGTAAAGATCTTGTCCAATGCTTCTTCATAGAGGGTGATATTGAGGCATGCAACATCAACAGTTTAATGGAAGCACTGAAGATAACTCATAATCCAAAGGAATGGAATCTCTTCATAAATTTATCCAAAGCAAGCCTAAAAGCCATCTTGCTGCATAATGGCAGTGCACTACCTTCAATTTCAGTTTGTTATGCAGTCCACATGAAACAAACCTATGACAGCATGAAACAGCTGTCGAGGTGCTGAACTATGACCAACATTTGTGGCCCCTCTTTAGTGACTTAAAGGTGATTGCCCTCTCACTTGGTTTCCAGGGTGGATACGATACACACATAACTGCTGCTTTCTGTGTAAGTGGGACAGTTGTGAATATCACCATAATAAAAGAGACTGTCCTCTCCAACATTCACCTTAGTCAGGGAGTACAAATATCCTGCATTCAGCACTTGATCCACATAAGATTTTGTTACCCACTATTGCATTTGAAGTTAATGGTGATGAATGATGAACTTTACAAAGGCAATTAATAAAATTGATAAATTTCAACCGATGAGTGAAGCAAAGATAAAGGAAGGAGCTTTTATTAGACCACAGATTTGTAAGATTCTTGAAGATGAGGAGTTTCTCCGTTTGTTACGGGGCAAGGAAAAGGCTGCATGAGAAGCTTTCACATTAGTGGTAACTAGGGTTGAGCGACTTTCATTTTTTTAAGATCGAGTCTGGTTTTGTGAAACCCGATTTAGTCCAGAGTCGAGTCGAGTGAAGTCGGCCGATTATCGCTAAAAGTCGGGGATCGACCGAAACACGAAACCCAATGCAAGTCAATGGGGAAGCATAGCCGGCAGTGAGTGGAGGCCAGGAAAACACCTACAGTGCACATTTTACTGCCAAAAACATCCATTCTTGTTTTCTGAAGCTTGTCAATCTTAATTAACTTTATAATAATAGTTGGGCACTGGAAATTGGGGGTCATTTGGCAAAAGTTGTGGGGGTAGGGCTGGTTCAAGGTTTTAGTGGGCCCAGGAAACATGGACTACGTCATGGCGGTGGAGCAGGGAGAGGTAAGTATTTCAACGTTGCAAGTGCTGTGATCCTGAGCAAGCAGGGGGGGCCCACTCGTTCGCATTGGCACTGGCACAGGGCCCCTCAAAGTACGGCGGTGTGTTTGCATGGTGGGGGCGCCTCCCACCAGCAGCGACACTTTTGCGTACTCTGAGTGGCCCTGTGCCAGTGACGTTGCCAACGAGTATGCCCCCCCACCTGATGAAGGAACCTGCACTTTCATCTGCACCTTCCTCTTTGTCCCTGTGTAAGGTGGTATAATATGCGGGAAGGGGAACCTTACTTTCAGCAGGGTCAGATTCTGGCTGTGTAGAGTACAAGGGGAATGTAGTGGTCTAGGTCAATGTACCAGCAGACTCATCTAGCAGTGGCTGGGCAATGGGCAGGATGATGAGGAAACAGATATAGGGCCAAAGAATAAAGTAGGCTAAATGCAGATCAAAATTGGTAACAGGACTAAACAGGCGGCATTGCTTTGTTCAGTGGAGTAGCAAACCCAAGAGCAGCAGACACTGTTTCAAGGGCCTAACCACACTAGTAGGCCAAATGCAGTTTAATATCTGATAGTATAGGCCGAAAGCCAGAATGTGGAAGCTCAGCTTTGTTCAGTTGAGGACAACACCAGGGAGGGGCAGACACCGTTAGTAGGCCCTAACCACCATTTTGTTTTTTAAAAAACACTTAATGAGAGCCAGAAGGTTGAAGCTCAGCTTTATTCAGTTGAGGGCAACACCAGGCAGGGGCAGACACCGTTAGTAGGCCGGAACCACCATTTTGTTTTTTAAAAAACACTTAATGAGAGCCAGAAGGTTGAAGCTCAGCTTTATTCAGTTGAGGGCAACACCAGGCAGGGGCAGACACCGTTAGTAGGCCGGAACCAGCAATGTGTTTAAAAACAGCAGTTAATCAGAGCCGGAAGGTAGAAGCTCAGCTTTATTCAGTTGAGGGCAACACCAGGGAGGGGCAGACACCGTTAGTAGGCCGGAACCAGCAATGTGTTTAAAAACAGCAGTTAATCAGAGCCGGAAGGTAGAAGCTCAGCTTTATTCAGTTGAGGGCAACACCAGGGAGGGGCAGAAGCCGTTAGTAGGCCCTAACCACCATTTTGTTTTTTAAAAAACACTTAATGAGAGCCAGAAGGTTGAAGCTCAGCTTTATTCAGTTGAGGGCAACACCAGGCAGGGGCAGACACCGTTAGTAGGCCGGAACCAGCAATGTGTTTAAAAACAGCAGTTAATCAGAGCCGGAAGGTAGAAGCTCAGCTTTATTCAGTTGAGGGCAACACCAAGCAGGGGCAGACACCGTTAGTAGGCCGGAACCAGCAATGTGTTTAAAAACAGCAGTTAATCAGAGCCGGAAGGTAGAAGCTCAGCTTTATTCAGTTGAGGGCAACACCAGGGAGGGGCAGAAGCCGTTAGTAGGCCCTAACCACCATTTTGTTTTTTAAAAAACACTTAATGAGAGCCAGAAGGTTGAAGCTCAGCTTTATTCAGTTGAGGGCAACACCAGGCAGGGGCAGACACCGTTAGTAGGCCGGAACCAGCAATGTGTTTAAAAACAGCAGTTAATCAGAGCCGGAAGGTAGAAGCTCAGCTTTATTCAGTTGAGGGCAACACCAGGGAGGGGCAGACACCGTTAGTAGGCCGGAACCAGCAATGTGTTTAAAAACAGCAGTTAATCAGAGCCGGAAGGTAGAAGCTCAGCTTTATTCAGTTGAGGGCAACACCAGGCAGGGGCAGACACCGTTAGTAGGCCGGAACCAGCAATGTGTTTAAAAACAGCAGTTAATCAGAGCCAGAAGGTTGAAGCTCAGCTTTATTCAGTTGAGGGCAACACCAGGCAGGGGCAGACACCGTTAGTAGGCCGGAACCACCATTTTGTTTTTTAAAAAACACTTAATGAGAGCCAGAAGGTTGAAGCTCAGCTTTATTCAGTTGAGGGCAACACCAGGCAGGGGCAGACACCGTTAGTAGGCCGGAACCAGCAATGTGTTTAAAAACAGCAGTTAATCAGAGCCGGAAGGTAGAAGCTCAGCTTTATTCAGTTGAGGGCAACACCAGGGAGGGGCAGAAGCCGTTAGTAGGCCCTAACCACCATTTTGTTTTTTAAAAAACACTTAATGAGAGCCAGAAGGTTGAAGCTCAGCTTTATTCAGTTGAGGGCAACACCAGGCAGGGGCAGACACCGTTAGTAGGCCGGAACCAGCAATGTGTTTAAAAACAGCAGTTAATCAGAGCCGGAAGGTAGAAGCTCAGCTTTATTCAGTTGAGGGCAACACCAGGCAGGGGCAGACACCGTTAGTAGGCCGGAACCAGCAATGTGTTTAAAAACAGCAGTTAATGAGAGCCAGAAGGTTGAAGCTCAGCTTTATTCAGTTGAGGGCAACACCAGGCAGGGGCAGACACCGTTAGTAGGCCGGAACCACCATTTTGTTTTTTAAAAAACACTTAATGAGAGCCAGAAGGTTGAAGCTCAGCTTTATTCAGTTGAGGGCAACACCAGGCAGGGGCAGACACTGTTAGTAGGCCGGAACCAGCAATGTGTTTAAAAACAGCAGTTAATCAGAGCCGGAAGGTAGAAGCTCAGCTTTATTCAGTTGAGGGCAACACCAGGGAGGGGCAGAAGCCGTTAGTAGGCCCTAACCACCATTTTGTTTTTTAAAAAACACTTAATGAGAGCCAGAAGGTTGAAGCTCAGCTTTATTCAGTTGAGGGCAACACCAGGCAGGGGCAGACACCGTTAGTAGGCCGGAACCAGCAATGTGTTTAAAAACAGCAGTTAATCAGAGCCGGAAGGTAGAAGCTCAGCTTTATTCAGTTGAGGGCAACACCAGGGAGGGGCAGAAGCCGTTAGTAGGCCCTAACCACCATTTTGTTTTTTAAAAAACACTTAATGAGAGCCATAAGGTTGAAGCTCAGCTTTATTCAGTTGAGGGCAACACCAGGCAGGGGCAGACACCGTTAGTAGGCCGGAACCAGCAATGTGTTTAAAAACAGCAGTTAATCAGAGCCGGAAGGTAGAAGCTCAGCTTTATTCAGTTGAGGGCAACACCAGGGAGGGGCAGAAGCCGTTAGTAGGCCCTAACCACCATTTTGTTTTTTAAAAAACACTTAATGAGAGCCAGAAGGTAGAAGCTCAGCTTTATTCAGTTGAGGACAACTTGAATTAGGGACTGCATACAGACTTAGCAGGCTGTCCCCTGTGTGGACCATGCATCCAATACATTAACCCATTGAGCCACAAAGGACACGTAACCTTCCGTGGCCATGCCTACAGGTCCATGTGTCTGTTGTCAGGTGTACCTTTGTCAGTGTAGGCCTATTGGAAGGAGGGACCGCAGACAATGGGCTGGCTGTAGGCACTTTAAAATTGGTTCCAGGGGTACACGGGCAGCAGTGGTCTGGTCAGTGGAGGCCTAGTGGAAGGAGGGACCGCAGACAGGCTATCAAAGGCCTAAAATAACAAACAATAGGCTCATGGCAGTTTTACAGCGGTTACATGGATACACGGGCAGGCAGCTTGGTGGTGAGTGGAGGAGTATTTAAAGTAGGGACCGCAGACAGGCTATCAAAGGCCTAAAATAACAAACAATAGGCTCATGGCAGTTTTACAGCGGTTACATGGATACACGGGCAGGCAGCTGGTGATGAGTGGAGGAGTATTTAAAGTAGGGACCGCAGACAGGCTATCAAAGGCCTAAAATAACGAACAATAGGCTCATGGCAGTTTTACAGCGGTTACATGGATACACGGGCAGGCAGCTGGTGATGAGTGGAGGAGTATTTAAAGTAGGGACCGCAGACAGGCTATCAAAGGCCTAAAATAACAAACAATAGGCTCATGGCAGTTTTACAGCGGTTACATGGATACACAGGCAGCTTGGTGGTGAGTGGAGGAGTATTTAAAGTAGGGACCGCAGACAGGCTATCAAAGGCCTAAAATAACAAACAATAGGCTCATGGCAGTTTTACAGCGGTTACATGGATACACGGGCAGGCAGCTTGGTGGTGAGTGGAGGAGTATTTAAAGTAGGGACCGCAGACAGGCTATCAAAGGCCTAAAATAACAAACAATAGGCTCATGGCAGTTTTACAGCGGTTACATGGATACACGGGCAGGCAGCTGGTGATGAGTGGAGGAGTATTTAAAGTAGGGACCGCAGACAGGCTATCAAAGGCCTAAAATAACAAACAATAGGCTCATGGCAGTTTTACAGCAGTTACATGGATACACAGGCAGCTTGGTGGTGAGTGGAGGAGTATTTAAAGTAGGGACCGCAGACAGGCTATCAAAGGCCTAAAATAACAAACAATAGGCTCATGGCAGTTTTACAGCAGTTACATGGATACACGGGCAGGCAGCTTGGTGGTGAGTGGAGGAGTGTTTAAAGTAGGGACCGCAGACAGGCTATCAAAGGCCTAAAATAACAAACAATAGGCTCATGGCAGTTTTACAGCGGTTACATGGATACACAGGCAGCTTGGTGGTGAGTGGAGGAGTATTTAAAGTAGGGACCGCAGACAGGCTATCAAAGGCCTAAAATAACAAACAATAGGCTCATGGCAGTTTTACAGCGGTTACATGGATACACGGGCAGGCAGCTGGTGATGAGTGGAGGAGTATTTAAAGTAGGGACCGCAGACAGGCTATCAAAGGCCTAAAATAACAAACAATAGGCTCATGGCAGTTTTACAGCGGTTACATGGATACACGGGCAGGCAGCTGGTGATGAGTGGAGGAGTATTTAAAGTAGGGACCACAGACAGGCTATCAAAGGCCTAAAATAACAAACAATAGGCTCATGGCAGCTTTACAGCGGTTACATGGATACACAGGCAGCTTGGTGGTGAGTGGAGGAGTAGTGCAAGGAGTGTCTGTCCCAGTACTCCCAAAATATAAATAGATGTTAATGTCTCGCAAAACAACCAAAACAAAAAAAAAGGTGGCATACTTAGGTACAGGGGTGGGCTCATCTACTGAGTTTCTGACATAGTAATTTGGCAGTAACTATTTAATGGTGCCAATATAGGACACAGACACAGACTACTTTAAGTTGCATCATAGATGTCTACAAATTTGTATTGTCAGTGCCAGACATTGAATGATGTCAGCGAATAGACTAAAGATTGGTGGAGCTGTGCGACATAATTTTGCACGTGGTTGAGCACATTTTGAGCTGGGGTAGGGGGGAACTCTCTTGAGGCCGGCGGGACCGCCCCAGGGCCCCTCATGTTACAACGGTGTGTCTGACGTTGGGTGCGCACCACCACCGCCAGAGACACTACATTGTACTATGAGGGACCCAGTAGCAATGCCGTCAACCAAAAGCGAGCACACCCACCTCTTCAGACAAACAGCAGTCTCACGGGTGCTTGCGCCAAGTCGCGATACCACGGCCCCGTGTGGGGAGTTTTGCCATTTAGGGAGGTGTAAACATGTCGTATGCTGTACAATCAGCTGCAGCAAATTAGACATTAGAAAAGTAATTCACAGGCAAGAGCTTTTCATAGGAAAGCTAGGTGTCGGCCGGGCAAGGTGGGGCAAAAGATTTCGAAATCCAGTTGTGGTTCATTTTAATGAATGTTAGATCGTCAACATTTTGGGTAGCCAGACGAGTCCTTTTTTCGGTTAATATTGAACCTGCAGCACTGAATACTCTTTCTGATAGGACACTTGCTGCCGGGCAAGCAAGCTCCTGCAATGCATATTCTGCCAATTCTGGCCAGGTGTCTAATTTGGAGGCCCAGTAATCAAATGGGAATGACGGTTGAGGGAGAACATCGATAAGGGATGAAAAATAGTTAGTAACCATACTGGACAAATGTTTTCTCCTGTCACTTTCAATTGATGCAGCAGTACCTGTCCTGTCTGCGGTCATAGCAAAATCACTCCACAACCTGGTCAGAAAACCCCTCTGTCCAACGCCACTTCTGATGTGTGCACCCCTAACACTCCTAGTCTGCTGCCCCCTGGAGCTCGTGTGAGAACGATCACGTGCGCTGTGTGCTGGGAATGCCTGAAGCAAATGGTCAACAAGAGTTGATTGTTTGGTTGCTAATATTAGTTCCAAGTTCTCATGTGGCATAATATTTTGCAATTTGCCTTTATAGCGTGGATCAAGGAGGCAGGCCAATCAGTAATCATCATCGTTCATCATTTTCGTAATGCGTGTGTCCCTTTTTAGGATACGTAAGGCATAATCCGCCATGTGGGCCAAAGTTCCAGTTGTCAAATCTCCGGTTGTGATTGGTTGAGGGGCAGTTGCAGGCAAATCTACGTCACTTGTGTCCCTCAAAAAACCAGAACCCGGCCGTGACACGCAACCAATTTCCTGTGCCCCCGGGAAAGGTTCGGCATTAAAAATATACTCATCCCCATCATCCTCCTCGTCCTCCACCTCCTCTTCGCCCGCTACCTCGTCCTGTACACTGCCCTGACCAGACAATGGCTGACTGTCATCAAGGCTTTCCTCTTCCTCTGGTGCAGACGCCTGCTCCTTTATGTGCGTCAAACTTTGCATCAGCAGACGCATTAGGGGGATGCTCATGCTTATTACGGCGTTGTCTGCACTAACCAGCCGTGTGCATTCCTCAAAACACTGAAGGACTTGACACATGTCTTGTATCTTAGACCACTGCACACCTGACAACTCCATGTCTGCCATCCTACTGCCTGCCCGTGTATCCTCCCACAAATAAATAACAGCACGCCTCTGTTCGCACAGTCTCTGAAGCATGTGCAGTGTTGAGTTCCACCTTGTTGCAACGTCTATGATTAGGCGATGCTGGGGAAGGTTCAAAGACCGCTGATAGGTCTGCATACGGCTGGCGTGTACAGGCGAACGTCGGATATGTGAGCAAAGTGCACGCACTTTGAGGAGCAGGTCGGAGAACCCAGGATAAGTTTTCAATAAGCACTGCACCACCAGGTTTAAGGTGTGAGCCAGGCAAGGAATGTGTTTCAGTTGGGAAAGGGAGATGGCAGCCATGAAATTCCTTCCGTTATCACTCACTACCTTGCCTGCCTCAAGATCTACTGTGCCCAGCCACGACTGCGTTTCTTGTTGCAAGAACTCGGACAGAACTTCCGCGGTGTGTCTGTTGTCGCCCAAACACTTCATAGCCAATACAGCCTGCTGACGCTTGGCAGTAGCTGGCCCATAATGGGACAACTGGTGTGCAACAGTGTCATCTGCCGATGGAGTGGTTGGCAGACTGCGTTCTGTGGAAGAGCTGTAGCTTCTGCAGGAGGACGAGGAGGAGGAGGAGGAGGGGGTGCGAACGCCTACAGCCAACTGTTTCCTAGACCGTGGGCTAGGCACAACTGTCCCTAAATTGATGTCGCCTGTGGACCCTGCATCCACCACATTCACCCAGTGTGCCGTGATGGACACATAACGTCCCTGGCCATGCCTACTGGTCCATGCATCTGTAGTCAGGTGCACCTTTGTACTCACAGATTGCCTGAGTGCATGGACGATGCGCTGTTTAACATGCTGGTGCAGGGCTGGGATGGCTTTTCTGGAAAAAAAGTGTCGACTGGGTAGCTCGTATCGTGGTTCAGCGTACTCCATCAGGGCTTTGAAAGCTTCGCTTTCAACTAACCGGTAGGGCATCATCTCTAACGAGATTAGTCTAGCTATGTGGGCGTTAAAACCCTGTGTACGCGGATGCGAGGATAAGTACTTCCTTTTTCTAACCAGAGTCTCATGTAGGGTGAGCTGGACTGGAGAGCTGGAGATCGTGGAACTTTCGGGTGTGCCGGTGTACATGGCAGACTGAGAGACGGTTGGAGACGGTATTGTTTCCGCCGGTGCCCTAGATGCAATATTTCCTCCTACAAAACTGGTGGTACCCTGACCCTGACTGCTTTTGGCTGGCAAAGAAACCTGCACAGATACTGCCGGTGGTGCGGAAAATGGTGGCCTTACAGTGACGGAAGGGATGTTGCGTTGCTGACTAGCTTCATTGGCCGAGGGTGCTACAACCTTAAGGGACGTTTGGTAGTTAGTCCAGGCTTGAAAATGCATGGTGGTTAAGTGTCTATGCATGCAACTAGTATTTAGACTTTTCAGATTCTGACCTCTGCTTAAGCTAGTTGAACATTTTTGACAGATGACTTTGCGCTGATCAGTTGGATGTTGTTTAAAAAAATGCCAGACTGCACTCTTCCTAGACTCGGATCCCTTTTCAGGGATTGCAGACTGAGCTTTAACCGGATGGCCACGCTGTCCTCCAACAGGTTTTGGCTTTGACACGCGTTTTGGGCCAGATACGGGCCCGGCAGATGGAACCTGTTGCGATGTTGATGCCTGCTGCGGCCCCTCCTCCACCTCCGCTTCTGAACTACTGCCGCCTGCACCCTGTTCCCCCAATGGCTGCCAATCAGGGTCAATAACTGGGTCATCTATTACCTCCTCTTCGAGCTCGTGTGCAACTTCGTCTGTGTCACTGTGTCGGTCGGTGGTATAGCGTTCGTGGCGGGGCAACATAGTCTCATCAGGGTCTGATTGTGGATCTGTACCCTGAGAGGGCAATGTGGTGGTCTGAGTCAAAGGAGCAGCATAGTACTCTGGCTGTGGCTGTGCATCAGTGCACTCCATGTCAGAATCTACTTGTAATGGGCATGGCCTGTTAAATGTTTCACTTTCTAAGCCAGGGACGGTATGTGTAAAGAGCTCCATGGAGTGACCCGTTGTGTCGCCTGCTGCATCCTTCTCTCTTGTTGTAGTTTTTGCTGAGGAGGACAAGGAAGCGACTTGTCCCTGACCGTGAACATCCACAAGCGACGCGCTGCTTTTACATTTACCAGTTTCGGAAGAGGAGGCAAAAGAGCTAGAGGCTGAGTCTGCAATGTAAGCCAAAACTTGCTGTTGCTGCTCCGCCTTTAAAAGCGGTTTTCCTACTCCCAGAAAAGAGAGCGTTCGATGCCTTGTGTAGCCTGACGACGAAACTGGCTCCACAGCTCCAGACTTAGGTGGAATATTTTTATCCCCACGACCACCTGATGCTCCACTACCACTACCATCATTACCAGCTGACAATGAACGCCCACGACGACCTCTTGCACCAGACTTCCTCATTGTTTTAAAATCTTAACCAAAGTAACTTTATTTGTTGCTGTCAAACAACTTACACGGTGAGCTATAACTTCAGTATGATTTCAATATCCCTTAACAGGTTGGTGAGACCACAAGGAAAATCAGGCACAATGTTACACACTCTGTTTTCTGTGGCACAAAATCACAGAGATGACACACACGCAGGACTGTCACTCAAGCACTAATGTCAATATTAATCTCCCACCTAATTTTTTTTTTTTTTTCCTCAGGGAGACTTTAGAAACCAAATAATATTAAAAAAAACAAAAAAAAAAGGCTTTCTATGGCCCACAATTAGAGAGAGAGAGGTGGCACACCCAGGAGTCAAGACTGGCGCACAAGCTGAAAGGGCAATATTACTCTCCCACTGTTTTTTTAAGTTTTTTTTTCTTTTATTTTCAGGGAGACTTTAGAAACCAAATAATATTAAAAAAAACAAAAAAATAAATAGCCTTTCTATGGCCCACTGAATGAGAGAGAGGTGGCACACCCAGGAGTCAAGACTGGCACACAAGCTGAAAGGGCAATATTACTCTCCCACTGTTTTTTTAGGTATTTTTTTTTTCAGGGAGACTTTAGAAACCAAATAATAAGAAAAAAAAATAAATAAATAAATAGGCTTTCTATAGCCCACTGAATGAGAGATAGCACACACAGCAGTGGCACACAAGCCCTGACTGAGGCCAATATTTTTCTCCCACTGATTGATGTAGTGTTTTTGTGTTGAGGTAGATTTTAGAACACAAATCAAGGAAAAAAATAAATAAATGCTTTCTATGGCCCACTGAATGAGAGAGAGGTGGCACACCCAGGAGTCAAGACTGGCACACAAGCTGAAAGGGCAATATTACTCTCCCACTGTTTTTTTATGTTTTTTTTTTTTTCAGGGAGACTTTAGAAACCAAATAATATTAAAAAAACAAAAAAAATAAATAGCCTTTCTATGGCCCACTGAATGAGAGAGAGAGGTGGCACACCCAGGAGTCAAGACTGGCACACAAGCTGAAAGGGCAATATTACTCTCCCACTGTTTTTTTATGTATTTTTTGTTTTTTAAGGGAGACTTTAGAAACCAAATAATATTAAAAAAACCAAAAAAATAAATAGCCTTTCTATGGCCCACTGAATGAGAGAGAGAGGTGGCACACCCAGGAGTCAAGACTGGCACACAAGCTGAAAGGGCAATATTACTCTCCCACTGTTTTTTTATGTATTTTTTGTTTTTTAAGGGAGACTTTAGAAACCAAATAATATTAAAAAAAAAAAAAAAAAAAAAAGGCTTTCTATGGCCCACAATTAGAGAGAGAGAGGTGGCACACCCAGGAGTCAAGACTGGCGCACAAGCTGAAAGGGCAATATTACTCTCCCACTGTTTTTTTAAGTTTTTTTTTTTTTATTTTCAGGGAGACTTTAGAAACCTAATAATATTAAAAAAACCAAAAAAATAAATAGCCTTTCTATGGCCCACTGAATGAGAGAGAGAGGTGGCACACCCAGGAGTCAAGACTGGCACACAAGCTGAAAGGGCAATATTACTCTCCCACTGTTTTTTTATGTATTTTTTGTTTTTTAAGGGAGACTTTAGAAACCCAATAATATTTAAAAAAAAAAAAAAAAAGGCTTTCTATGGCCCACAATTAGAGAGAGAGGTGGCACACCCAGGAGTCAAGACTGGCACACAAGCTGAAAGGGCAATATTACTCTCCCACTGTTTTTTTATGTATTTTTTGTTTTTTAAGGGAGACTTTAGAAACCCAATAATATTTAAAAAAAAAAAAAAGGCTTTCTATGGCCCACAATTAGAGAGAGAGGTGGCACACCCAGGAGTCAAGACTGGCACACAAGCTGAAAGGGCAATATTACTCTCCCACTGTTTTTTTATTTATTTTTTTTTTTTCAGGGAGACTTTAGAAACCAAATAATAAGAAAAAAAATAAATAAATAAATAGGCTTTCTATAGCCCACTGAATAAGAGATAGCACACACAGCAGTGGCACACAAGCCCTGACTGAGGCTAATATTTTTCTACCACTGATTGATGTAGTGTTTTTGTGTTGAGGTAGATTTTAGAACACAAATCAAGGAAAAAAAAAATAAATGCTTTCTATGGCCCACTGAATGAGAGAGAGGTGGCACACCCAGGAGTCAAGACTGGCACACAAGCTGAAAGGGCAATATTACTCTCCCACTGTTTTTTTATGTATTTTTTGTTTTTTAAGGGAGACTTTAGAAACCCAATAATATTTAAAAAAAAAAAAAAAATAGCCTTTCTATGGCCCACTGAATGAGAGAGAGAGGTGGCACACCCAGGAGTCAAGACTGGCACACAAGCTGAAAGGGCAATATTACTCTCCCACTGTTTTTTTATGTTTTTTTTTTTTTTCAGGGAGACTTTAGAAACCAAATAATATTAAAAAAACCAAAAAAATAAATAGCCTTTCTATGGCCCACTGAATGAGAGAGAGAGGTGCCACACCCAGGAGTCAAGACTGGCACACAAGCTGAAAGGGCAATATTACTCTCCCACTGTTTTTTTATGTATTTTTTGTTTTTTAAGGGAGACTTTAGAAACCAAATAATATTTAAAAAAAACAAAAAAAAAAGGCTTTCTATGGCCCACAATTAGAGAGAGAGAGGTGGCACACCCAGGAGTCAAGACTGGCGCACAAGCTGAAAGGGCAATATTACTCTCCCACTGTTTTTTTAAGTTTTTTTTTTTTTATTTTCAGGGAGACTTTAGAAACCAAATAATATTAAAAAAACCAAAAAAATAAATAGCCTTTCTATGGCCCACTGAATGAGAGAGAGAGGTGGCACACCCAGGAGTCAAGACTGGCACACAAGCTGAAAGGGCAATATTACTCTCCCACTGTTATTTTATGTATTTTTTGTTTTTTTTAGGGGAGACTTTAGAAACCCAATAATATTTAAAAAAAAAAAAAAAAGGCTTTCTATGGCCCACAATTAGAGAGAGAGGTGGCACACCCAGGAGTCAAGACTGGCACACAAGCTGAAAGGGCAATATTACTCTCCCACTGTTTTTTTATGTATTTTTTGTTTTTTAAGGGAGACTTTAGAAACCCAATAATATTTAAAAAAAAAAAAAAAAAAGGCTTTCTATGGCCCACAATTAGAGAGAGAGGTGGCACACCCAGGAGTCAAGACTGGCACACAAGCTGAAAGGGCAATATTACTCTCCCACTGTTTTTTTATTTATTTATTTTTTTTCAGGGAGACTTTAGAAACCAAATAATAAGAAAAAAAATAAATAAATAAATAGGCTTTCTATAGCCCACTGAATAAGAGATAGCACACACAGCAGTGGCACACAAGCCCTGACTGAGGCCAATATTTTTCTACCACTGATTGATGTAGTGTTTTTGTGTTGAGGTAGAATTTAGAACACAAATCACGGAATAAATAAATAGGCTTTCTATGGCCCACTCAGTGAGAGATGGCACACACAGGGATGGCACTGTAGCAGAAATGCCAATCTTAATCTCCCACAAAAAAAAAAAAACAGGGACTGTCCTACAATTACTATCTCCCTGCAGTAATCTAAGCCAGGTATGGCAGGCAGCAATAGGAGTGGACTGATGCACAAATTAAATAAAAAGTGTGGACAAACAAAAAAGATAGCTGTGCAGAAAGGAACAAGAGGATATGTGCTTTGAAAAAAGCAGTTGGTTTCCACAGTGGCGTACACACAGCAATACAGCTATCACGGAGCCTTCTAGGGCAGCCCAATGAGCTACAGCGCTGAGGAAAAAAAAAAAAATAGCTTCCACTGTTCCTGCACACCGAAGGTGGTGTTGGACAGTGGAAATCGCTACAGCACAAGCGGTTTGGTGGTTAGTGGACCCTGCCTAACGCTCTCCCTGCTTCTGACGAAGCGGCAGCAACCTCTCCCTAAGCTCAGATCAGCAGCAGTAAGATGGCGGTCGGCGGGAACGCCCCTTTATAGCCCCTGTGACGCCGCAGACAGCAAGCCAATCACTGCAATGCCCTTCTCTAAGATGGTGGGGACCAGGATCTATGTCATCACGCTGCCCACACTCTGCGTTCACCTTCATTGGCTGAGAAATGGCGCTTTTCGCGTCATTGAAACGCGACTTTGGCGCGAAAGTCGCGTACCGCATGGCCGACAAGCACAGGGGTCGGATCGGGTTTCATGAGACGCCGACTTAGCCAAAAGTCGGCGACTTTTGAAAATGATCGACCCGTTTCGCTCAACCCTAGTGGTAACTTATTTTTGATGAAACTCGAGAGCAGATAACTATGAAGAGTTGGTGGAAAATCTCCTCAAAACATATAAGGTTCTGTCTGCTACTTCTTATATTCACAGCTAGACTTTTAGCAACAAACTGTGGAGCAGTGAGCGATGAGCAGAGTGATAGATTTCACCAAGATGCGGCTATGGAGAAAGGATATAAATGAAAATGGAATTCCTCAATGCTTGCAGATTACTGTTGGACAATTGCAAGTGATGAATTGATGCAGGAATACAAGAGACAAGCAAACTAGAGTTGTCACTGAATGAGGACCAAATTTTGTAGTGCAATTTTTGTAACTGTTTAAAATTCACAACAATGATAAGTGGCATTTACAATGAATGTGGTAGATTGAAAAAAAATGTAGTGGGAAAAATCTGCAACCATCTAGGCAGTATTACAAAAAAGGTCACATGTGTCCCCTTTTGTCTTTGGCAAAAATATTCATAGGCAGGAAGTTTAATGGAATGTTTGTCACATAACACATCTCAGTCAAAAAAGGATGATGTAAATATTCTCTGACAGTGACACCATCAGCTTGAGTCAGTGTTCTGCTGTTATGCTGGGTGAAGGACAAGTAAGTGCACAACAACGGGGAGAGGGGGTGCCTAAACACTAGGGAAGTGGGGAGTGGAGACCCCTAGGAAGATGTAAGAACACCCTGTCTGCCCTAACCATTCCTACATAGGTTCTTCTCCTATTGCCGAGGAGGAACCTAATCCCTGCCTGACTATAGCGATAGGCCCTGGTTAGGGAGGGAATGGGGTTTCACTAGACAGTCCCCACTACAACTACAGAGAGAGAGAGGGTAGATAAATGAGGGGAGCACTTAGCTTGAGAAGACAGCAGAGATGTCATGACAGCAATCCTCCAAGATCCAAAAAAGGAGTTAAACCGCACCCTCCAATCATATAGCCTCTATGGGCATATAGGCGCACATCAACATCAGGGGGTCTATCCCAGATGTACCAGTAAGTCCAAATCCAAAAAGAATCAAAAAGACAGTGCCACAATGGACAGTGAAAAAGATAGCTTACATTTTATTCTGCCTCCTGCGGCGACGTTTCGGTCAGAAGACCTTTATCAAGCTTGTCTCTAACATCATGTCTTCCCTCTATATGACATTGAATCTGTCAAAAACTGAACTCATTTTGCTTCTCCCTCTTAGCCTGAAATTGCCATTTTTGTGTGTATTTGTACCATAACTCCTAAGTAGCATGTTTTTTTTACATTCATTTCCTATATCCATATCTGTCACATTCGACTCAAAAACATTTCTAGGATTCAAATTCCACCTTCCCTTACCTTTGACTCTGCAAAAACCCATACTGTTGTTGTGAATCATACTTCATTCATTCTTCCCTTGACTACAGCAGCTCTTCACTAATTGGTCTCCCTCTTACTAAACTTTTCTCTCTCCAACCTATCCTGAATACAACAGCAAGAAAAGTATTTTTGTTCCATTGTTACACTGGTGTCTCCAAGCTGTACCTGTCTTTGTGCTGACTATGCATCTGTTACACAGTGCAATTTGAAGGTATCACTCTTACCCACAAAACTCTTTTCAAGACATATTATACTTCATAACAGTAGTAAAATTTGTATGATATGACTTGTGTTTATTTGTGGAAATGTAGGAAATTTGGAGAAAATTTCAAAAATCTTGCAATTTTCAAACTTTTAATTTTTATGCCTTTAAGTCAGAAAGTTATGTTACACAAAATAGTTAATAAATAACATTTCCCACATATCTACTTTACATCTGCATTATATTTGAAACATTTTTTTTAGGAAGTTAGAATGGTTAAAAGTTGACCAGGAATTTCTCTTTTTTACAACAAAATTTACAAAACCATTTTTTTAAGGACCACATGACATTTGAACTGACTTTGGGTGGGGCCTATATGACAAAAATACCACAAAATGACACGATTCTAAAAACTGCACACCATCAAAGTCCTCAAAACCACATTCAACAAGTTAATTAACCCCTTTCTGATATTAGACGTACTATACCGTCGAGATGGCCTGGGCTCGTATGACCACCGACGAGATAGTAAGTCATATGCGATCAGCCGCACTGACGGGGGGGAATCATGGTCGGGTGTCAGCTGATTATCATAGCTGACCTCCAGAACTATGTGCCAGGAGTGATCATGGACCGATCCCAACACAATAACCCCCAAAACACTGCAATCAAACATGATCGCAGCATTCCGGTGGCATAGGGAAGCATCGCGCAGGGAGGTGGCTCCCTGCGTGCTTCCCTGAGACCCTCGGAACAAGTCGATGTGATCGCATTGTTCCGAGAGTCTCCTCCGTTCTCCTCCCTGCAGGACCCGGATCCAAGATCCTTCCGGGTCCTGCTGGGAGGTGGTCAGCAATCTGACAATATATAGTCATGTCCCACCCTGGGACAATGTAAAAAAGTAAAAAAAAAATCCCACTGTGTAAAACTATGTTTTTAAAAATTCCTAAAAAGAGAAAAACAAAAAAAATATTGTTCCAATAAATACATTTCTTTATGTAAATAAAAAAAATAAAAGTACACATATTTAGTATTGCAGCATCTGTAACGACACGACCTATAAAACTGTCCCACTAGTTAACCCCTTCAGTGAACACCGTAAAAAAATAAATAAAAAATGAGGCAAAAAACAATGCTTTATCATCAAACCACCGTACAAAAAGTGGAATAACGCGATCAAAAAGACGGATATAAATAAACATGGTACTGCTGAAAATGCCATCTTGTTCCGCAAAAAATGAGCCACAATACAGCGTCATCAGTGAAAAAAAAAGTTATAGCCCTCAGAATAGAGATGCAAAAATAATTATTTTTTATATAAAAGTTTTTATTGTATAAAAGCGTCAAAACATAAAAAATGATATAAATGAGATATCGCTGTAATCGGACTAACCCGAAGAATAAAACTGCTTTATCAATTTTACTAAACGCAGAATAGTATAAACGCCTCCCCAAAAGAATTTCATGAATTTCTGATTTTTGTTCATTCTGCCTACCAAAAACCGGAATAAAAAGCGATCAAAAAATGTCATGTGCCGAAAATGGTACCAATAAAAACGTCAACTCGTCCCTCAAAAAACAAGACCTCACATGACTCTGTGGGCCACAATATGGAAAAATTATAGCTCTCAAAATATGGTGGTTCAAAAAATATTTTTGCAATAAAAAGCGTCTTTTAGTGTGTGACAGCTACCAAACCTAAAAACCCGCTATAAAAACCAGCTATAAATAGTAAATCAAACCCCCCTTTATAACTGCCTTAGTTAGGGAAAAATAATAAAATAAAAAAATGTATTTATTTCCATTTTCCCATTAGGGTTAGGGTTGGGGCTAAAGTTAGGGTTAGGGTTGGGGCTAAAGTTAGGGTTAGGGTTGGGGTTAGAGTTTGGATTACATTTACGGTTGGGCTAGGGGTGTGTCAGGGGTAGGAGTGTGGTTAGGGTTATGGTTAGGGTTGTGATTAGGGTTAGGGGTGTGTTGGGGTTAGGGGTGTGTTGGGATTAGGGTTAGGGGTGTGTTGGGGTTAGGGGTGTGGTTAGGGTTATGGTTAGGGTTGGGATTAGGGTTAAGGGTGTGTTGGGATTAAGGGTGTGTTGGGGTTAGGGGTGTGGATAGGGTTGGGATTAGGGTCAAGGGTGTGTTGGGGTTAGGGTTGGAGTTAGAATTGGGGGGTTTCCACTGTTTAGGCACATCAAGGGCTCTGCAAAGGCAAAGTCTGCATTCCAAAACACCACTTCTTCTCTTCTGAGCCCCGACGTGTGCCCCAACAGTGGTTTACCCCCACAAATGGTGTATCAGTGTACTCAGGACAAACTGGACAACAACTTTTACAGTCCAATTTCTCCTGTTACCTTTGGGAAAATAAAAATTTGGGGGCTAAAATATCATTTTGTGGGAAAAAAATGATTTTTTAAGTTTCACGGCTCTATATTATAAACTATAGTGAAACAATTGGGGGTTAAGAGTGTACGCCACAAATCTAGATAAGTTCCGTAGGTGGTATAATTTCCAAAATGGGGTCACTTGTGGGGGTTTTCCACTGTTTAGGCACATCAGGGGCTCTCCAAACGGGACATGGCGTCTGATCTCAATTCCAGCCAATTCTACATTGAAAAAGTCAAACGGTGCACCTTCCCTTCCGAGCTCTGCCATGCATCCAAATAGTGGTTTACCCCAACATACGGGGTATGTGTACTCAGGAAAAATTCCATAACAACTCTTATGGTCCAATTTTGTCCAGTTACCCTTGGAAAAGTAAAAAATTGGGGGAGAAAAGATCATTTTTGTGAAAAAAATATGATTTTTTATTTTAACGGCTCTACATTATAAACCTCTGTGAAGTACTTGGGGGTTCAAAGTGCTCACCACACATCTAGATAAGTTCCTTAGGTGGTCTAGTTTCCAAAATGAGGTCACTTGTGGAGGGTTTCCACTGTTTAGGCACATCAGGGGCTGTGGTTTATCACCACATATGGGGTATCAGCTTACTCAGGACAAATTTTACAACAATTATCTTGGTCCATTTTCTCTTGTTACCCTTCGTAAAATAAAACAAATTGGATCTGAATTGATTTTTTTGTGAAAAAAATTTAAATGTTCATTTTTTTTAAACATTCCAAAAATTCCTGTGAAGCACCTGAAGGGTTAATAAACTTCTTAAATGTGGTTTTGAGCACCTTGAGGGTGCAGTTTTTAGAATGGTGTCACTTTGGTATTTTCTATCATATAGACCCCTCAAAGTGACTTCAAATGTGATGTGGTCCCTAAAAAAAAATGGTGTTGTGAAAATGAGAACATGCTGGTCAAATTTTAATCCTTATAACTAGAGATGAGCCACCTCCCTAGTGTTCGGGAGACTTTTACCCAGGCCTCCCTGGTTGTGCTAAGATATTATTTGAACTGCCTTATAAGCATATCTATCTGTGTTTGGACTACCATTGACTTATTCGTGTCAAGTATCCTCAACAATAATTGTGCTTCATAGACTTTCTGCGTGATTGCACTTTCCTCTGAAGTTTCCTATAGACTGTTAAGCTGCGTATAATATTTACACCAAGTGTTGTGGACTTGAGTTTCTCTCTGAACCTGTTTGAATCACCGTGTGATAATGTAGACTTTACCACTTATAAAACTGTGTCCTGTAGTTGTCTTGTTCCATGCAAAGAGTCTCCTGAGTCGTCCCCTATAATTATTACACTATTTGAGGTGTTTAGTTGCTTCCTCGAATGTGTCGTCATGGACGTTTGTAAGGCGGCACATATTATCCATTACCTTGATGACTTCTTATGCCTGGGCCCAAAAGATTCGCCACAGTGTGAAAACACGCGGAAGTCCACCTGTGAGAAGGAGAGAGCTGGAGGGAGAGTGGACACCCCAGAGCCGAGGGGTTAGATTGAGAAAGAAAGAAGGCGGTGTAGCTTGGTTCATGGGTGGGGTACTCTGCTGATTAGCAGAAATTGCTACTAGGCCCAAAAGGATTTCCTGGGCAAGATGCCATTAAAAAATAGTACTTGGGTAAACAGGCGGTGTAGATTGCTTCATGGGTGGGATAAGCTGCTGAGTAGCACTAAATTCTACTAGGCCCAAAAAGGTTTCCCGGGCTAGATGCCGTTACAAAATAGTAGTTAGGTAAACAGGTGGTGTAGCTTTCTTCATGGGTGGGGTACGCTGCTGAGTAGCACTAAATTCTACTAGGCTCAAAAGGATGTCCCAGGCTCGATGCCATTACAAAATAGTAGTTAGGTAAACAGGCGGTGTAGCTTGCTTAATGGGTGGGGTATGCTGCTGAGTAGCACTAAATTCTACTAGGCCCAAAAGGATTTCCCTGGCTAGATGCCGTTACAAAATAGTAGTTTGGTAAACAGGCAGTGAAGCTTGCTTCATGGGTGGGGTATGCTGCTGAGTAGCACTAAATTCTACTAGGCCCAAAAGGATCTCCAGGGCTAGATGCTGTAACAAAATAGTACTTATGTAAACAGGCAGTTTAGCTTGCTTCATGGGTGGGGTACGCTGCTGAGTAGCACTAAATTCTACTAGGCCCAAAAGGATTTCCTGGGCTAGATGCCGTTACAAAATAGTAGTTAGGTAAACAAGCGGTGTAGCTTGCTTCATGGGTGAGGTATGCTGCTGAGTAGCACTAAATTCTACTAGGCCCAAAAAGATTTCCCGGGCTAGATGCCGTTACAAAATAGTAGTTAGGTAAACAGGTGGTGTAGCTTGCTTCATGGGTGGGGTACGCTGCTGAGTAGCACTAAATTCTACTAGGCCCAAAAGGATTTCTCGGGCTAGATGCCGTTACAAAATAGTAGTTAGGTAAACAGGCGGTGTAGCTTGCTTCATGAGTGGGGTACGCTGCTGAGTAGCACTAAATTCTTCTAGGCCCGAAAGGATTTCCTGGGCTAGATGCTGTTACAAAATAGTACTTATGTAAACAGGCAGTGTAGCTTGCTTCATGGGTGGGGTACGCTGCTGAGTAGCACTAAATTCTATTAGGCCCAAAAGGATTTCCTGTGCTAGATGCCGTTACAAAATAGTAGTTAGGTAAACAGGCGGTGTAGCTTGCTTCATGGGTGGGGTACGCTGCTGAGTAGCACTAAATTCTACTAGGCCCAAAAGGATTTCAATGGCTAGATGCTGTTACAAAATTGTAGTTTGGTAAACAGGCAGTGTAGCTTGCTTCATGGGTGGGGTACGCTGCTGAGTAGCACTAAATTCTACTAGGCCCAAAAGGATTTCAATGGCTAGATGCTGTTACAAAATTGTAGTTTGGTAAACAGGCAGTGTAGCTTGCTTCATGGGTGGGGTACGCTGCTGAGTAGCACTAAATTCTACTAGGCCCAAAAGGATCTCCAGGGCTAGATGCCGTTACAAAATAGTACTTATGTAAACAGGCAGTGTAGATTGCTTCATGGGTGGGGTACGCTGCTGAGTAGCACTAAATTCTACTAGGCCCAAAAGGATTTCCCGGGCTAGATGCCGTTAAAAAATAGTAGTTAGGTAAACAAGCAGTGTAGCTTGCTTCATGTGTGGGGTACGCTGCTGAGTAGCACTAAATTCTACTAGGCCCAAAAAGATTTCCCGGGCTAGATGCCGTTAAAAAATAGTAGTTAGGTAAACAGGCGATGTAGCTTACTTCATGAGCGGGGTACGCTGCTGAGTAGCACTAAATTCTACTAGGCCCACAAACGATTTCCTGGGCCAGATGCCGTTAAAATAGTACTTAGGTAAACATGCGGTGGGTGGCTGGGCTACTCTGCTGACTAGCAGACACTGAAGCTTTGGAGCAGACCTCTGAATCCCAGGCCATATTATGAGTAAACAACTCTGCAGACAACCTCACCCACCTGGAATTGACGATGGCAACGTCAGGTAAAACTGAGCAAGGGGACTAAATAAAAGAGTCTCCATTTTTTCAAAAAATTCGGCCACAGACACCACTTAAGTGGCATCAATTTCGCCAGAGTTTTTTAAAACGGTTGGTGAGGTGATTTTCAAAAATCATCAAGCTTTTAGTCTCCCCAAGATGACACAAGGGTAGAAAAGTCCTTGCGGATCCAGGATTTGTTCATCTTGATGAATGTTAGTCTGTCTACATTGTCACTGGACAGCCACATGCACTTATCTGTCAGCACACCACCAGCAGCGCTGAACACACGTTCAGAGAGAACGCTGGCTGCGGGGCACAACAAGATCTCCAAGGCGTGAGTGGCGAGCTCAGGCCATTTTTCAAGATTGGAAGCCCAAAATGAGCAAGGGTCCAGTTCCACAGTCATGGCATCGATGTTAACTTGGAGATACTCTTGTACCATCCTCTCTAAGTGTTGGCTGTGCGTCAGACTTCTTGTCTCCTGTGGCCTTGCAAAGAATGGTCTAAAAAAATCTTGAAACGATTGGAAAAAAATGCTGTTACCACCAGATACGATGTTACTGTTACGGTTAGAGTGAGGACTCGATAGTCCCACGGTTGGCAAGTTAGAACTCAGAGACTGACTACGTGCACCACTGGTGTTTTGTGGAAAAGCAGAAGTTAGATTCTGTAACAGTCTCTGCTGATACTCCTGTATGCGTGAATCCTTTTCTATGGCAGGAATTATTTCGCCAAATTTGGTTTTGTACTGGGGATCTAAGAGTGTGGCAACCCAGTAGTCGACATTAGGGTTGAGCGACTTTCATTTTTTTAAGATCGAGTAGGGTTTTGGGAAACCCGATTTTGTCCAGAGTCGAGTCGAGTGCAGTCGGCCGATTATCGCTAAAAGTCGGGGATCGACCGAAACACGAAACCCAATGCAAGTCAATGGGGAAGCATAGTCGGCAGTGAGTGGAGGCCAGGAAAACACCTACAGTGCCCATTTTAATGCCAAAAACATCCATTCTTGTTTCTGAAGCTTGCCAATCTTAATTAACTGTATAATAATAGTTGGGCATAGGGAATTGGGGGAAAGTTGTGGGGGGAGTAGGGCTGGCTCAAGTTTTTCGTGGGCCCAGGAAATGCGGACTACGTCACGGCGGTGTTGCAGGGAAAGGTAAGTATTTAAACGTTGCAAGTGCTGTGATCCTGAGCAAGCAGGGGGGGGCCCACTCGTTCGCATTGGCACTGGCACAGGGCCCCTCAAAGTACGGCGGTGTGTTTGCATGGCGGGGGCGCCTCCCACCAGCAGCGACACTTTTGCGTACTCTGAGGGGCCCTGTGCCAGTGACGTCGCCAACGAGTATGCCCCCCCACCTGATGAAGGAACCTGCACTTTCATCTGCACCTTCCTCTTTGTCCCTGTGTAAGGTGGTATAACATGCGGGAAGGAGAACCTTACTTTCAGCAGGGTCAGATTCTGGCTGTGTAGAGTACAAGGGGAATGTAGTGGTCTAGGTCAATGTACCAGCAGACTCATTTAGCAGTGGCTGGGCAATGGGCAGGATGAGGAGGAAACAGATATAGGGCCAAAGAATAAAGTAGGCTAAATGCAGTTCAAAATTGGTAACAGGACTAAACAGGCGGCATTGCTTTGTTCAGTGGAGTAGCAAACCCAAGAGCAGCAGACACTGTTTCAAGGGCCTAACCACACTAGTAGGCCAAATGCAGTTTAATATCTGATAGTATAGGGCGAAAGCCAGAATGTGGAAGCTCAGCTTTGTTCAGTTGAGGACAACACCAGGGAGGGGCAGACACCTTTAGTAGGCCGGAAAAGCCTATTGCATTTTTTAAAATGGTAATTTGGAGCAGAAGGTTGAAGCTCAGCTTTATTTAGTTGAGGGCAACACCAGGGAGGGGCAGAAGCCGTTAGTAGGCCCTAACCACCATTTTTTTTTTTAAAAACCACTTAATGAGAGCCGGAAGGTTGAAGCTCAGCTTTATTTAGTTGAGGGCAACACCAGGCAGGGGCACACAGACAGACACCTTTAGTAGGCCGGAAAAGCCTATTGCATTTTTTAAAATGGTAATTTGGAGCAGAAGGTTGAAGCTCAGCTTTATTTAGTTGAGGGCAACACCAGGGAGGGGCAGAAGCCGTTAGTAGGCCCTAACCACCATTTTTTTTTTTTAAAACCACTTAATGAGAGCCGGAAGGTTGAAGCTCAGCTTTATTTAGTTGAGGACAACACCAGGCAGGGGCACACAGACAGTCACCTTTAGTAGGCCGGAAAAGCCTATTGCATTTTTTAAAATGGTAATTTGGAGCAGAAGGTTGAAGCTCAGCTTTATTTAGTTGAGGGCAACACCAGGGAGGGGCAGAAGCCGTTAGTAGGCCCTAACCACCATTTTTTTTTTTAAAAACCACTTAATGAGAGCCGGAAGGTTGAAGCTCAGCTTTATTTAGTTGAGGGCAACACCAGGCAGGGGCACACAGACAGACACCTTTAGTAGGCCGGAAAAGCCTATTGCATTTTTTAAAATGGTAATTTGGAGCAGAAGGTTGAAGCTCAGCTTTATTTAGTTGAGGACAACACCAGGCAGGGGCACACAGACAGACACCTTTAGTAGGCCGGAAAAGCCTATTGCATTTTTTAAAATGGTAATTTGGAGCAGAAGGTTGAAGCTCAGCTTTATTTAGTTGAGGGCAACACCAGGGAGGGGCAGAAGCCGTTAGTAGGCCCTAACCACCATTTTTTTTTTAAAAAACCACTTAATGAGAGCCGGAAGGTTGAAGCTCAGCTTTATTTAGTTGAGGGCAACACCAGGCAGGGGCACACAGACAGACACCTTTAGTAGGCCGGAAAAGCCTATTGCATTTTTTAAAATGGTAATTTGGAGCAGAAGGTTGAAGCTCAGCTTTATTTAGTTGAGGACAACACCAGGCAGGGGAACACAGACAGACACCTTTAGTAGGCCGGAAAAGCCTATTGCATTTTTTAAAATGGTAATTTGGAGCAGAAGGTTGAAGCTCAGCTTTATTTAGTTGAGGGCAACACCAGGGAGGGGCAGAAGCCGTTAGTAGGCCCTAACCACCATTTTTTTTTTAAAAAACCACTTAATGAGAGCCGGAAGGTTGAAGCTCAGCTTTATTTAGTTGAGGGCAACACCAGGCAGGGGCACACAGACAGACACCTTTAGTAGGCCGGAAAAGCCTATTGCATTTTTTAAAATGGTAATTTGGAGCAGAAGGTTGAAGCTCAGCTTTATTTAGTTGAGGACAACACCAGGCAGGGGAACACAGACAGACACCTTTAGTAGGCCGGAAAAGCCTATTGCATTTTTTAAAATGGTAATTTGGAGCAGAAGGTTGAAGCTCAGCTTTATTTAGTTGAGGGCAACACCAGGCAGGGGCACACAGACAGACACCTTTAGTAGGCCGGAAAAGCCTATTGCATTTTTTAAAATGGTAATTTGGAGCAGAAGGTTGAAGCTCAGCTTTATTTAGTTGAGGACAACACCAGGCAGGGGCACACAGACAGACACCTTTAGTAGGCCGGAAAAGCCTATTGCATTTTTTAAAATGGTAATTTGGAGCAGAAGGTTGAAGCTCAGCTTTATTTAGTTGAGGGCAACACCAGGGAGGGGCAGAAGCCGTTAGTAGGCCCTAACCACCATTTTTTTTTTTAAAAACCACTTAATGAGAGCCGGAAGGTTGAAGCTTAGCTTTATTTAGTTGAGGGCAACACCAGGGAGGGGCAGAAGCCGTTAGTAGGCCCTAACCAAAGTTGAAGGCCAAATGCAGTTTAATTTCTTATACTATAGGCCGAAAGCCAGAAGGTGGAAGCTCCAATTTAGACAGTGGAGGACAATTTGAATTAGGGACTGCAGACAGACTTAGTAGGCTGTCCCCTGTGGACCATGCATCCACCACATTAACCCATTGCGCCGTAATGGACACGTAATCTTCCGTGGCCATGCCTACAGGTCCATGCGTCTGTTGTCAGGTGCACCTTTGTACTCACAGATTGCCAGAGTGCATGGACAATGCGGTCTTCTACATGCTGGTGGAGGGTTGGGATGGCTTTTCTCGCAAAAGAAGTGTCGACTGGTTAGCTTGTAGCGTGGTACAGCGTAGTCCATCATGGCCTTATTAATAGTAAATAAAATATATAACTAGGCTCTATGAACTTTTAAATAGGTTCCAGGGGTACACGGGCAGCATTGGTGTGGTCAGTGGAGGAGTATTGCAAGTAGGGGCTGCAGACAGGCTATCAAAGGCCTAAAATACCAAACAGTAGGCACTCATGGCAGTTTTACATCGGTTACATGGATACACAGGCAGGCACTCCAGGCAGCATTGTGGTCAGTGGAGGAGTATTGCAAGTAGGGGCCGCAGACAGGCTATCAAAGGCCTAAAATAACAAACAGTAGGCAGTCATGGCAGTTTTACATCGGTTACATGGATACACAGGCAGGCACTCCAGGCAGCATTGTGGTCAGTGGAGGAGTATTGCAAGTAGGGGCCGCAGACAGGCTATCAAAGGCCTAAAATAACAAACAGTAGGCAGTCATGGCAGTTTTACATCGGTTACATGGATACACAGGCAGGCACTCCAGGCAGCATTGTGGTCAGTGGAGGAGTATTGCAAGTAGGGGCCGCAGACAGGCTATCAAAGGCCTAAAATAACAAACAGTAGGCAGTCATGGCAGTTTTACATCGGTTACATGGATACACAGGCAGCTAGGTGGTGAGTGGAGGAGTATTTAAAGTAAGGACCGCAGACAGGCTATCAAAGGCCTAACATAACAAACAATAGGCTCATGGCAGTTTTACAGCGGTTACATGGATACACGGGCAGGCAGCTTGGTGGTGAGTGGAGGAGTATTTAAAGTAGGGACCGCAGACAGACTATCAAAGGCCTAACATAACAAACAATAGGCTCATGGCAGTTTTACAGCGGTTACATGGATACACGGGCAGGCAGCTTGGTGGTGAGTGGAGGAGTATTTAAAGTAGGGACCGCAGACAGGCTTCAAAGGCCTAACATAAGAAAATGGGCTGGCTGTAGGCACTTTATAATTGGTTCCAGGGGTACACGGGCAGCAGTGGTCTGGCCAGTGGAGGACTAGTGGAAGGAGGGACCGCAGACAGGCTTCAAAGGCCTAACATAAAAAAATGGGCTGGCTGTAGGCACTTTATAATTGGTTCCAGGGGTACACGGGCAGCAGTGGTCTGGCCAGTGGAGGACTAGTGGAAGGAGGGACCGCAGACAGGCTTCAAAGGCCTAACATAAAAAAATGGGCTGGCTGTAGGCACTTTATAATTGGTTCCAGGGGTACACGGGCAGCAGTGGTCTGGCCAGTGGAGGACTAGTGGAAGGAGGGACCGCAGACAGGCTTCAAAGGCCTAACATAACAAACAATAGGCTCATGGCAGTTTTACAGCGGTTACATGGATACACGGGCAGGCAGCTTGGTGGTGAGTGGAGGAGTATTTAAAGTAGGGACCGCAGACAGGCTTCAAAGGCCTAACATAAGAAAATGGGCTGGCTGTAGGCACTTTATAATTGGTTCCAGGGGTACACGGGCAGCAGTGGTCTGGCCAGTGGAGGACTAGTGGAAGGAGGGACCGCAGACAGGCTTCAAAGGCCTAAAATAAAAAAATGGGCTGGCTGTAGGCACTTTATAATTGGTTCCAGGGGTACACGGGCAGCAGTGGTCTGGCCAGTGGAGGACTAGTGGAAGGAGGGACCGCAGACAGGCTTCAAAGGCCTAACATAAAAAAATGGGCTGGCTGTAGGCACTTTATAATTGGTTCCAGGGGTACACGGGCAGCAGTGGTCTGGCCAGTGGAGGACTAGTGGAAGGAGGGACCGCAGACAGGCTTCAAAGGCCTAACATAACAAACAATAGGCTCATGGCAGTTTTACAGCGGTTACATGGATACACGGGCAGGCAGCTTGGTGGTGAGTGGAGGAGTATTTAAAGTAGGGACCGCAGACAGGCTTCAAAGGCCTAACATAAGAAAATGGGCTGGCTGTAGGCACTTTATAATTGGTTCCAGGGGTACACGGGCAGCAGTGGTCTGGCCAGTGGAGGACTAGTGGAAGGAGGGACCGCAGACAGGCTTCAAAGGCCTAAAATAAAAAAATGGGCTGGCTGTAGGCACTTTATAATTGGTTCCAGGGGTACACGGGCAGCAGTGGTCTGGCCAGTGGAGGACTAGTGGAAGGAGGGACCGCAGACAGGCTTCAAAGGCCTAACATAAAAAAATGGGCTGGCTGTAGGCACTTTATAATTGGTTCCAGGGGTACACGGGCAGCAGTGGTCTGGTCAGTGGAGGACTAGTGGAAGGAGGGACCGCAGACAGGCTTCAAAGGCCTAACATAAAAAAATGGGCTGGCTGTAGGCACTTTATAATTGGTTCCAGGGGTACACGGGCAGCAGTGGTCTGGCCAGTGGAGGACTAGTGGAAGGAGGGACCGCAGACAGGCTTCAAAGGCCTAACATAAAAAAATGGGCTGGCTGTAGGCACTTTATAATTGGTTCCAGGGGTACACGGGCAGCAGTGGTCTGGCCAGTGGAGGACTAGTGGAAGGAGGGACCGCAGACAGGCTTCAAAGGCCTAACATAAAAAAATGGGCTGGCTGTAGGCACTTTATAATTGGTTCCAGGGGTACACGGGCAGCAGTGGTCTGGCCAGTGGAGGACTAGTGGAAGGAGGGACCGCAGACAGGCTTCAAAGGCCTAACATAAAAAAATGGGCTGGCTGTAGGCACTTTATAATTGGTTCCAGGGGTACACGGGCAGCAGTGGTCTGGTCAGTGGAGGACTAGTGGAAGGAGGGACCGCAGACAGGCTTCAAAGGCCTAAAATAACAAACAATAGGCTCATGGCAGTTTTACAGCGGTTACATGGATACACGGGCAGCTTGGTGGTGAGTGGAGGAGTAGTGCAAGGAGTGTCTGTCCCAGTACTCCCAAAATACAAATAGATGTTAATGTCTCGCAAAACAACCAAAACAAAAAAAAAGGTGGCATACTTAGGTACAGGGGTGGGCTCATCTGCTGAGTTTCTGACATAGTAATTTGGCAGTAACTATTTAATGGTGCCAATATAGGACACAGACACAGACTACTTTAAGTTGCATCATAGATGTCTACAAATTTGTATTGTCAGTGCCAGACATTGAATGATGTCAGCGAATAGACTAAAGATTGGTGGAGCTGTGCGACATAATTTTGCACGTGGTAGAGCACATTTTGAGCTGGGGTAGGGGGGAACTCTCTTGAGGCCGGCGGGACCGCCCCAGGGCCCCTCATGTTACAACGGTGTGTCTGACGTTGGGTGCGCACCACCACCGCCAGAGACACTACATTGTACTATGAGGGACCCAGTAGCAATGCCGTCAACCAAAAGCGAGCACACCCACCTCTTCAGACAAACAGCAGTCTCACGGGTGCTTGCGCCAAGTCGCGATACCACGGCCCCGTGTGGGGAGTTTTGCCATTTAGGGAGGTGTAAACATGTCGTATGCTGTACAATCAGCTGCAGCAAATTAGACATTAGAAAAGTAATTCACAGGCAAGAGCTTTTCATAGGAAAGCTAGGTGTCGGCCGGGCAAGGTGGGGCAAAAGATTTCGAAATCCAGTTGTGGTTCATTTTAATGAATGTTAGATCGTCAACATTTTGGGTAGCCAGACGAGTCCTTTTTTCGGTTAATATTGAACCTGCAGCACTGAATACTCTTTCTGATAGGACACTTGCTGCCGGGCAAGCAAGCTCCTGCAATGCATATTCTGCCAATTCTGGCCAGGTGTCTAATTTGGAGGCCCAGTAATCAAATGGGAATGACGGTTGAGGGAGAACATCGATAAGGGATGAAAAATAGTTAGTAACCATACTGGACAAATGTTGTCTCCTGTCACTTTCAATTGATGCAGCAGTACCTGTCCTGTCTGCGGTCATAGCAAAATCACTCCACAACCTGGTCAGAAAACCCCTCTGTCCAACGCCACTTCTGATGTGTGCACCCCTAACACTCCTAGTCTGCTGCCCCCTGGAGCTCGTGTGAGAACGATCACGTGCGCTGTGTGCTGGGAATGCCTGAAGCAAACGGTCAACAAGAGTTGATTGTTTGGTTGCTAATATTAGTTCCAAGTTCTCATGTGGCATAATATTTTGCAATTTGCCTTTATAGCGTGGATCAAGGAGGCAGGCCAACCAGTAATCGTCATCGTTCATCATTTTCGTAATGCGTGTGTCCCTTTTTAGGATACGTAAGGCATAATCCGCCATGTGGGCCAAAGTTCCAGTTGTCAAATCTCCGGTTGTGATTGGTTGAGGGGCAGTTGCAGGCAAATCTACGTCACTTGTGTCCCTCAAAAAACCAGAACCCGGCCGTGACACGCAACCAATTTCCTGTGCCCCCGGGAAAGGTTCGGCATTAAAAATATACTCATCCCCATCATCCTCCTCGTCCTCCACCTCCTCTTCGCCCGCTACCTCGTCCTGTACACTGCCCTGACCAGACAATGGCTGACTGTCATCAAGGCTTTCCTCTTCCTCTGGTGCAGACGCCTGCTCCTTTATGTGCGTCAAACTTTGCATCAGCAGACGCATTAGGGGGATGCTCATGCTTATTCCGGCGTTGTCTGCACTAACCAGCCGTGTGCATTCCTCAAAACACTGAAGGACTTGACACATGTCTTGTATCTTAGACCACTGCACACCTGACAACTCCATGTCTGCCATCCTACTGCCTGCCCGTGTATCCTCCCACAAATAAATAACAGCACGCCTCTGTTCGCACAGTCTCTGAAGCATGTGCAGTGTTGAGTTCCACCTTGTTGCAACGTCTATGATTAGGCGATGCTGGGGAAGGTTCAAAGACCGCTGATAGGTCTGCATACGGCTGGCGTGTACAGGCGAACGTCGGATATGTGAGCAAAGTGCACGCACTTTGAGGAGCAGGTCGGAGAACCCAGGATAAGTTTTCAATAAGCACTGCACCACCAGGTTTAAGGTGTGAGCCAGGCAAGGAATGTGTTTCAGTTGGGAAAGGGAGATGGCAGCCATGAAATTCCTTCCGTTATCACTCACTACCTTGCCTGCCTCAAGATCTACTGTGCCCAGCCACGACTGCGTTTCTTGTTGCAAGAACTCGGACAGAACTTCTTCGGTGTGTCTGTTGTCGCCCAAGCACTTCATAGCCAATACAGCCTGCTGACGCTTGGCAGTAGCTGGCCCATAATGGGACAACTGGTGTGCAACAGTGTCATCTGCCGATGGAGTGGTTGGCAGACTGCGTTCTGTGGAAGAGCTGTAGCTTCTGCAGGAGGACGAGGAGGAGGAGGAGGAGGGGGTGCGAACGCCTACAGCCAACTGTTTCCTAGACCGTGGGCTAGGCACAACTGTCCCTAAATTGATGTCGCCTGTGGACCCTGCATCCACCACATTCACCCAGTGTGCCGTGATGGACACATAACGTCCCTGGCCATGCCTACTGGTCCATGCATCTGTAGTCAGGTGCACCTTTGTACTCACAGATTGCCTGAGTGCATGGACGATGCGCTGTTTAACATGCTGGTGCAGGGCTGGGATGGCTTTTCTGGAAAAAAAGTGTCGACTGGGTAGCTCGTATCGTGGTTCAGCGTACTCCATCAGGGCTTTGAAAGCTTCGCTTTCAACTAACCGGTAGGGCATCATCTCTAACGAGATTAGTCTAGCTATGTGGGCGTTAAAACACTGTGTACGCGGATGCGAGGATAAGTACTTCCTTTTTCTAACCAGAGTCTCATGTAGGGTGAGCTGGACTGGAGAGCTGGAGATCGTGGAACTTTCGGGTGTGCCGGTGTACATGGCAGACTGAGAGACGGTTGGAGACGGTATTGTTTCCGCCGGTGCCCTAGATGCAATATTTCCTCCTACAAAACTGGTGATTCCCTGACCCTGACTGCTTTTGGCTGGCAAAGAAACCTACACAGATACTGCCGGTGGTGCGGAAAATGGTGGCCTTACAGTGACGGAAGGGATGTTGCGTTGCTGACTAGCTTCATTGGCCGAGGGTGCTACAACCTTGAGGGACATTTGGTAGTTAGTCCAGGCTTGAAAATGCATGGTGGTTAAGTGTCTATGCATGCAACTAGTATTTAGACTTTTCAGATTCTGACCTCTGCTTAAGCTAGTTGAACATTTTTGACAGATGACTTTGCGCTGATCAGTTGGATGTTGTTTAAAAAAATGCCAGACTGCACTCTTCCTAGACTCGGATCCCTTTTCAGGGATTGCAGACTGAGCTTTAACCGGATGGCAACGCTGTGCTCCAACAGGTTTTGGCTTTGACACGCGTTTTGGGCCAGATACGGGCCCGGCAGATGGAACCTGTTGCGATGTTGATGCCTGCTGCGGCCCCTCCTCCACCTCCGCTTCTGAACTACTGCCGCCTGCACCCTGTTCCCCCAATGGCTGCCAATCGGGGTCAATAACTGGGTCATCTATTACCTCCTCTTCGAGCTCGTGTGCAACTTCGTCTGTGTCACTGTGTCGGTCGGTGGTATAGCGTTCGTGGCGGGGCAACATAGTCTCATCAGGGTCTGATTGTGGATCTGTACCCTGAGAGGGCAATGTGGTGGTCTGAGTCAAAGGAGCAGCATAGTACTCTGGCTGTGGCTGTGCATCAGTGCACTCCATGTCAGAATATACTTGTAATGGGCATGGCCTGTTAAATGTTTCACTTTCTAAGCCAGGGACGGTATGTGTAAAGAGCTCCATGGAGTGACCCGTTGTGTCGCCTGCTGCATCCTTCTCTCTTGTTGTAGTTTTTGCTGAGGAGGACAAGGAAGCGACTTGTCCCTGACCGTGAACATCCACAAGCGACGCGCTGCTTTTACATTTACCAGTTTCGGAAGAGGAGGCAAAAGAGCTAGAGGCTGAGTCTGCAATGTAAGCCAAAACTTGCTGTTGCTGCTCCGCCTTTAAAAGCGGTTTTCCTACTCCCAGAAAAGAGAGCGTTCGAGGCCTTGTGTAGCCTGACGACGAAACTGGCTCCACAGCTCCAGACTTAGGTGGAATATTTTTATCCCCACGACCACCTGATGCTCCACTACCACTACCATCATTACCAGCTGACAATGAACGCCCACGACGACCTCTTGCACCAGACTTCCTCATTGTTTTAAAATCTTAACCAAAGTAACTTTATTTGTTGCTGTCAAACAACTTACACGGTGAGCTATAACTTCAGTATGATTTCAATATCCCTTAACAGGTTGGTGAGACCACAAGGAAAATCAGGCACAATGTTACACACTCTGTTTTCTGTGGCACAAAATCACAGAGATGACACACACGCAGGACTGTCACTCAAGCACTAATGTCAATATTAATCTCCCACCTAATTTATTTATTTTTTTTTCTCAGGGAGACTTTAGAAACCAAATAATATAAAAAAAAAAAAAAAAAAAAAAGGCTTTCTATGGCCCACAATTAGAGAGAGAGAGGTGGCACACCCAGGAGTCAAGACTGGCGCACAAGCTGAAAGGGCAATATTACTCTCCCACTGTTTTTTTAAGTTTTTTTTTTATTTCAGGGAGACTTTAGAAACCAAATAATATTAAAAAAAACAAAAAAAAAATAGCCTTTCTATGGCCCACTGAATGAGAGACAGAGGTGGCACACCCAGGAGTCAAGACTGGCACACAAGCTGAAAGGGCAATATTACTCTCCCACTGTTTTTTTATGTATTTTTTGTTTTTTAAGGGAGACTTTAGAAACCCAATAATATTTTTTTAAAAAAATAAATAGGCTTTCTATGGCCCACTGAATGAGAGGGAGAGAGGTGGCACACCCAGGAGTCAAGACTGGCACACAAGCTGAAAGGGCAATATTACTCTCCCACTGTTTTTTTTTTTTTTTTTTTTTTTTTCAGGGAGACTTTAGAAACCAAATAATAAGAAAATAAATAAATAAATAAATAGGCTTTCTATAGCCCACTGAATGAGAGATAGCACACACAGCAGTGGCACACAAGCCCTGACTGAGGCCAATATTTTTCTCCCACTGATTGATGTAGTGTTTTTGTGTTGAGGTAGATTTTAGAACACAAATCAAGGAAAAAAAAAATGCTTTCTATGGCCCACTGAATGAGAGAGAGGTGGCACACCCAGGAGTCAAGACTGGCACACAAGCTGAAAGGGCAATATTACTCTCCCACTGTTTTTTTATGTATTTTTTGTTTTTTAAGGGAGACTTTAGAAACCCAATAATATTTAAAAAAATAAATAAATAGGCTTTCTATGGCCCACTGAATGAGAGGGAGAGAGGTGGCACACCCAGGAGTCAAGACTGGCACACAAGCTGAAAGGGCAATATTACTCTCCCACTGTTTTTTTATGTTTTTTTTTTTTTTTCAGGGAGACTTTAGAAACCAAATAATAAGAAAAAAAATAAATAAATAAATAGGCTTTCTATAGCCCACTGAATGAGAGATAGCACACACAGCAGTGGCACACAAGCCCTGACTGAGGCCAATATTTTTCTCCCACTGATTGATGTAGTGTTTTTGTGTTGAGGTAGATTTTAGAACACAAATCAAGGAAAAAATAAATAGGCTTTCTATGGCCCACTGAATGAGAGAGAGGTGGCACACCCAGGAGTCAAGACTGGCACACAAGCTGAAAGGGCAATATTACTCTCCCACTGTTTTTTTAGGTATTTTTTTTTTTCAGGGAGACTTTAGAAACCCAATAATATTTAAAAAAAATAAATAAATAGCCTTTCTATGGCCCACTGAATGAGAGAGAGGTGGCACACCCAGGAGTCAAGACTGGCACACAAGCTGAAAGGGCAATATTACTCTCCCACTGTTTTTTTATGTATTTTTTGTTTTTTAAGGGAGACTTTAGAAACCCAATAATATTTAAAAAAAAAAAATAAATAGCCTTTATATGGCCCACTGAATGAGAGAGAGAGGTGGCACACCCAGGAGTCAAGACTGGCACACAAGCTGAAAGGACAATATTACTCTCCCACTGTTTTTTTAGGTTTTTTTTTTTTTTTTCAGGGAGACTTTAGAAACCAAATAATATTAAAAAAAAATAAAAATAAATAGGCTTTCTATAGCCCACTGAATGAGAGATAGCACACACAGCAGTGGCACACAAGCCCTGACTGAGGCCAATATTTTTCTCCCACTGATTGATGTAGTGTTTTTGTGTTGAGGTAGAATTTAGAACACAAATCACGGAAAAAATAAATAGGCTTTCTATGGCCCACTGAATGAGAGAGAGGTGGCACACCCAGGAGTCAAGACTGGCACACAAGCTGAAAGGGCAATATTACTCTCCCACTGTTTTTTTAGGTTTTTTTTTTTTTTCAGGGAGACTTTAGAAACCAAATAATATTAAAAAAAAATAAATAAATAAATAGGCTTTCTATAGCCCACTGAATGAGAGATAACACACACAGCAGTGGCACACAAGCCCTGACTGAGGCCAATATTTTTCTACCACTGATTGATGTAGTGTTTTTGTGTTGAGGTAGAATTTAGAACACAAATCACGGAAAAAATAAATAGGCTTTCTATGGCCCACTCAGTGAGAGATGGCACACACAGGGATGGCACTGTAGCAGAAATGCCAATCTTAATCTCCCACAAAAAAAACAAAAAAAAAACAGGGACTGTCCTACAATTACTATCTCCCTGCAGTAATCTAAGCCAGGTATGGCAGGCAGCAATAGGAGTGGACTGATGCACAAATTAAATAAAAAGTGTGGACAAACAAAAAAGATAGCTGTGCAGAAAGGAAGGAACAAGAGGATATGTGCTTTGAAAAAAGCAGTTGGTTTCCACAGTGGCGTACACACAGCAATACAGCTATCACGGAGCCTTCTAGGGCAGCCCAATGAGCTACAGCGCTGAGGGGAAAAAAAAAAAAAATAGCTTCCACAGTCCCTGCACACCGAAGGTGGTGTTGGACAGTGGAAATCGCTGCAGCACAAGCGGTTTGGTGGTTAGTGGACCCTGCCTAACGCTCTCCCTGCTTCTGACGAAGCGGCAGCAACCTGTCCCTAAGCTCAGATCAGCAGCAGTAAGATGGCGGTCGGCGGGAACGCCCCTTTATAGCCCCTGTGACGCCGCAGACAGCAAGCCAATCACTGCAATGCCCTTCTCTAAGATGGTGGGGACCAGGATCTATGTCATCACGCTGCCCACACTCTGCGTTCACCTTCATTGGCTGAGAAATGGCGCTTTTCGCGTCATTGAAACGCGACTTTGGCGCGAAAGTCGCGTACCGCATGGCCGACAAGCACAGGGGTCGGATCGGGTTTCATGAGACGCCGACTTAGCCAAAAGTCGGCGACTTTTGAAAATGATCGACCCGTTTCGCTCAACCCTAGTCGACATTACTTTGGATTCTGACAATCGGAGGGTCATGTTGCAGGTAGTGCAGCAAGAAGGCACTCATGTGTCTTGCGCATCCAGGAGATCCAAGTCCTTGTTGTCTTGGTGGTGGCGAGGTGAGAATCATGCTTCCTTCGTCTGCCCTCTCCCCCCAACCTCGCACAACAGAAATTTGATCAAGGTCTCCCTCATCTGATGAGTCTTCCATGCCCAGCGCCAGTTCATCCTCCACTTCTTCGTCGCCTCCTGCACCTTCCTCAACAGTTTGTCTGCTACCATGCGCCCTCGGTAATCCCTCTCCCCCAGCCTCCAATGCCAGCCGCCTTGGTGCTGCCAACCTTCTTGACCTTGGAGATATGATTCCTTCCACATACAACTTCTCCTGTTCCTCCTCCTCCTCCTCTTGTTCCACCACCTGACTCCGGACAATGTGTAAGGTGTGCTCCAGCATGTAAATCACCGGAATGGTCATGCTGATAATGGCATCGTCAGCACTAAACATCTTGGTTGCTATTTCAAAACTGTGCAGAAGGGTGCATAGGTCCCTGATCTGAGACCACTCCTGCAGTGTGATTTGCCCCACTTCTTGATCTCGTTGGCCCAGGCTGTATGTCATAACGTATTGCAACAGGGCTCGTTGGTGCTGCCACAGTCACTGCAACATGTGCAGAGTTGAATTCCACCGTGTGGGCACATCGCATTCCAGCCAGAGTTTCTCTAGGAAGTGGTGATGTTGTGTGTGACATGCTGGTGTAGCGCAGGCACAGCTTTCTTTGAGAAGTAGTGGCAACTGAGCATCTGGTACTGGGACTGGGACTGTCGGCGAGCGCTCAACACCAGCAGTTGTTTCCACTTGCAAATGTCCTGACGACCTTCCAATCACACTGGCTTTTGCGGGTAAAGAGGTGGAAGGTCTGCATCCAAAACCAAGTGCGACTGCTGTCCCCAAAGTCACAGAGGATGAAGAGGACGCCGATGCACTTGATGGGGCAGACGGTGGTTGACCCGGCCCACTAGGCTGCATTGTAGCACTGTGAGCTTCCCACTGCAACTTATGCCTCATATCCATGTGACGGTTCATGCATGAAGTACTCAAGCTAGTGATTTTTTGGCCTCTACTGAGATTTTGTTGACAAATCTTACAGACAACATGAGTTGGGTCATCTTATGCGATGTCAAAAAATGCCCAGGCTATGCAAGGCTTAGAGCCCATGCAACCTGAAGAGCCACCACGACTTCTCATCTGAGGCACAGTTGGGGTTGAGGATGCAGTTGTTGACATGCTTCCAGTACTCCGTCTCTGTCCAGGAAGGCGCACCGTTACCTCATCGTCAGACTCGTCACTAGCATCCTCCTCCACCTCCTCTGCTGACCTCATGGACTGGCGGACTGGGGGTTGACAGTAAGTGGGGTCTACAACCTCGTCATCATCATCCTGTGTGTTCTCACACCAGTCGTCCTCAGAGCCAACCCTTTCCTGCCCCAACCGAAAAGTCAAGTTTTCATTCCAATCATTTATCTCAGTCTCATCATCATCTTCCTCATTGTCTTCACCAACAGGAGTTGCAGTTTGAGAATGAGGGTCTACATTATGCTCAGAACCTTCTTCATCTGGGCCTGGATCCAACTCACAAAGATTCTGGGCATCAGTGCAGATCATTTCCTTGTCTGGATTCACAGAAGCTCTGGAGCAGACCTCTGATTCCCAGGCTATAGTATGTGTAAACAGCTCTACAGACTCAACCATGTGTGTTACCCCATGCTCAGACTGGCAGCTGGAGACTTGGGAGCTGTGAGGAAGCAAGTGCAATTGGGGGGACAACTCTGAGGACTGGAGTAGTTGTGATGTTGAAGTGGACATGGAGGAGAGCCCACTTGAACGAGCACTTGATATCTGTTCAAGCACCTGCTGTTTTTGTGCCTCATCTGGAATTTTTGGCGATGCTTGTAGCGATGGTCGTAAGAAAGGATCATGTCAGATTGTCCACGAAAAGAAGTAGACATCTTACTTTGGCTGGAAGATGGTCTTTCTTCTGCAGATGTTACTGCTGCTTTACCACCTACCCCACGGACACAACCTTTTTTTCCCTTTCCAACACGCCTATTCAACATTCCACCAGCAGCAGGCCTTTTGCCACTCATTTTAGTGCTTAACTAATTGGCAACTCTGTATATGTAGTTGTTGGCACTACAACCGATGGATGAAAACCGAGGAGAACTGAGTGGCCAAACTGTGGTACTAGGCCCAAAACTATTAACTGGATTAGATGCAGTAAAAATTGAGATACACAGGCGGTATAGTTTGTTTCACAGGCGGGCTACTCTGCTGACGCGCAAACACTGCTACTAAGCCCAAAACCTCAAAACTATTAACTGGATTAGATGTAGTAAAAATTGAGATACACAGGCGGTATACTTTGTGTCACAGGCGGGCTACTGTGCTTACGTGCAGACACTGCTCCTAGGCCCCAAACTGTAACTGGATTAGATGCAGTGAAAATAGAGATACACAGGCGGTGTAGTTAGTTTCCCAGGCGGGCTACTCTGCTGACGCGCAAACACTGCTACTAAGCCCAAAACCTCAAAACTATTAACTGGATTAGATGCAGTAAAAATTTAGATACACAGGCGGTATAGTTTGTTTCACAGGCGGGCTACTCTGCTGACGTGCAGACACTGCTCCTAGGCCCCAAACTGTAACTGGATTAGATGCAGTGAAAATAGAGATACACAGGTGGTGTAGTTAGTTTCACAGGTGGGCTACTCTGCTGATGTGCAAACACTGCTACTAAGCCCAAAACTCCAAAACTATTAACTGGATTAGATGCAGTAAAAATTGAGATACACAGGCGGTATAGTTTGTTTCTCAGGCGGGCTACTCTGTTGATGTGCAGACACTGCTCCTAGGCCCAAAACTATTAACTGGATTAGATGCAGTAAAATTTGAGATACACAGGCGGTATAGTTAGTGTCACAGGCGGGCTACTCTGCTGACGTGCAGACACTGCTACTAAGCCCAAAACTGTTAACTGGATTAGATGCAGTGAAAATAGAGATACACAGGCGATGTAGTTAGTTTCACAGGCAGGCTGCTCTGCTGATGTGCAGACACTGCTCCTAAGCCCCAAACCCCAAAACTATTAACTGGATTAGATGCAGTAAAAATTGAGATACACATGCGGTATAGTTTGTTTCACAGGCGGGCTACTCTGCTGACGTGCAGACACTGCTACTAAGCCCAAAACGATTTCCTGGGTTAGATGCAGTAAAAATTGAGATACACAGGCGGTGTAGCTAGCTTCACAGGCGGGCTACTCAGATGACTATCAGACAATGCTACTAGCCCAAAAGGATTGGCTGAGCTAGATTACACCAAATGCTGTGACTAACACTTGCACAGCACTGGCTCAGACCTGCCTTGCAAACAGTGCTATGAACTGCTGTAACCTACCCTGAAAAGGGCTGATATTACAACTAGCCCAACTCCCTACTCCCTAAACCTATCTCTCAGAAAATTCACTGGCAAAAAAAGACTCTTTGACTGTATAGCGCCCACAGCAGCAGCGGTGCCATCTAACACTAAGCTGCAGCAGTGAGGAAATGGTGGCGACGGGGCAAATGGCTGGTTCTTATAGGGCAAGGACATGTGACATACACAGCCAATGACACATGCCCTTGCTTGTGTGCATCACATGCACATTGCTGTGTGTGTGTGTGTGTGCACTGCTGATAGGCTGAGAGACTGCACCGCCCCTCTGTAAATGCGGGAAAGAAAAAAAAATGGAGATCGGCGTTATTTCAGCACAGATCTATCCCCCGCCCACTATACACTGAAACAGTCCATTAACAATGATAAACAGTTTTAATGTGCAAATCAAGCTGGGCTTTGGTGAATGAACAGTTATCGAACAGAGTCTCGAACAGCCAAATTTTAAGCTAATTGTTCGGGTTCGTCGAATGACTCGAACACTGCCCAAAACAGCTTGAATTTGAAATTGGCGAACAGTTCGACTCGAACACCGCTCATCTCTACTTATAACTCCCTAACAAAAAAAAAATGTTGTTTCCAAAATTGTGCTGATGTAAAGTAGACATGTGGGAAATGTTACTTATTAAGTATTTTGTGTAACATATCTCTGTGATTTAAGGGCATGAAAAGTCAAAGTTGGAAAATTGTGAAATTTTCAACATTTTCACCAAATTTCTGTTTTTTTCACAAATAAACGCAAGTAATATCAAATAAATTTTACCACTATCATGACGTACAATATTTCACAAGAAAACATTGTCAGAATCACTGTGATCTGTTGAAGCATTCCAGAGTTATAACCTCATAAAGGGACAGTGGTCAGAATTGTAAAAATTGGCCTGGTCATTAATGTGCAAACCACCCTTGGGGGTAAAGGGGTTAACCATTCCAGTGCTACACAGGAACTAAAGCAATGTGGAAGGAAAAAACAAGCATTTAACTTTTATTCCCAAAAAATTTACTTTAGTTCCAAATTTTTTATTTTCCCAAGATTGACAGGAGAAAAATGGACCCTAAAATTATTTGTGCAATTTCTCTTGAGTATGCAGACTCAACAGGGAAAATCCACTGTTTGGACACATGGCAGGCCTCAGAATGAAAAGAGCCCTGTTTGACTTTTTGAACATAAAAATTACTGGAATCGAGAGCGGAGACCATGTGGTGTTTGGAGAGACCCCGACGTGCCTAAGCAGTGGAAAGCTCCCACAATTTACCCTATTTTGGAAACTAGACCCCTTACTGAATGTATCTACATGTGTGGCTAGCACTTTGAACCACCAGGTGCTTCACAGAAGTTTATAATGTAGAGCTGTGAAATTACTATGTCACATTTTACTTACATAAATATATTTTAGCCCCATTTTTTATTTTAGCGTAACAGGAAAAAATGGACCTGAAAATTTGTTGTGCAATTTTTACTGAGTATGCTGATACCCCATATGTGGGGGAATACTACTATATTGGTGCACGGCAGGGCTTGTAAGGGAAGGAGCACTGTTTTACTTTTTGAACACAAAAATGACTGGAATCAAGAGCAGACACCATGTTGTGTTTGGAGAGCCCCTGATGTCTTTAAACAGTGGAAACTCTCCACAATTGGCAGGGTTGGGAAAGGAAAGAGCACTCTTTGCCTGGGATAGATTGTGAATGCCATGTTGCATTTGAAGAGCTCCTGGCATGTGAACACAGCAGAAACCCTAACAAGTGACCACATTTTGGAAACTAGACCCCTAAAGGAATTCATCTAGTGGTGTATTAAGTATTTTAAATGCATAGGTGCGTCACATAATTTTATGACATTGACGTGTGAAATATTAAATTTTTCTGGTAAAAATGTATTTTTTGCATTTGCGGCAAATTTGTCAGGTAAAAAAGAGTTAATAGGTAAAATTAGACCCCGCCATACTGTACATCAGGGCTGAGAAGGAAGGAGCGCTATTTGGCTTTTGGAGCACAGATCTTGTTGGAGTAGTTTGCGGGCAACATTTGTGGAGACCCAAAGGTGCCAGAACAACAAAAACAAACAAAAGTGACCCCATTGTAGAAACTGCACCTCTCAATGAATTCATCTTTGCAAATCTGCCAGTCTAGTACCCATACATTGTTTCCCCATACACTGTAGAGACTCCATATATTTTACCGACCCCATACATTGTGCCCAGCTTGTGCTTCTGGCAATACGCACCCGTAAATTGTTAAGTGCCTTCTCGCCATTACAATAATGCCAAACATGTGGCAGCTTACTGTGTGTAATGAAATTACAGTATTTTGTATCATTTTAACACCGTTTTTCTTGATTTTGAGTTTCAATTCTTTTAAAAAAAGCTATATACCTTTCTATTTCTATACAATAATCCAGACTATCAGATAGTCAAGCTCCCACCAGCCCCTGAATAATACTGTATTAAAATTACTGTACTAAAACTACTATTCTTTAAGATTTTGCAATGTTTTCACTGCAGCTGTGTTAGCAGATTGCCATTGCATAGGTATTATAGAGCTGCAGTGGTATAAATTACCAGAAGCACATTTAAATGCAGATTTTACCAAGTTTCTGGTTTCGGGTTATGCTATTAAAAAATTGCATACAGTATTTAAAAACATTAATTTTATTTAGTAAATTGATTATTGCCTAATTTTAGTGACAGCATGCACACTGTTATATTTCTACAATGAGTAGGACTCTGTGACCTTGACAGGTTGTATTCTAAGTCTGCAAAATCACCCCCAATAGTGATATAAATCCTTTAACATCTTAATTTCAGTAGATTTTCTTTCAGATTGTTGCTTGCATAACCCATGGGAATTCTCTTGGAAATTTATATTCCTGCAAAACTGAGATGTTTATATCCTCTTTTAACTTTTAAGTGTACATCATTTAAACAGAGCCTATAGGGGTTCAATTAAAGTTTTCCATCCTCCTGCTAAAATACTTTGATGTTAAAAATACAATATATTATATTTTGCAATAAAATCTTTTCAATACATTTAAATATGAAAAAAATGCATATTGCAAGCAACAATGAATACATTCTGTACTAATAAATATGTGAAGACAGCACACATTTTTCAAAAAAGTCTGCCAACCAACTCAATAATTATGAGTTATTAGACTTTTTTCTTTTAATTATTATTTTAACTATGCTCAAAGCTGCCTGATATCAAGTGTGCAATGTGCATTTATTTAACAAATTGTTGTGTTTTCTTACTACAGTATATTAAATCCTTTCTGACCCATGATTAAAATGTACACCATGGTCAGTTGCTGGTTCCTACACTCTAAGGTTCTGTTTAGTGATGAGTGAATGTGCTCGTCACTACTCAGTAGTCGCCCAAGTATCACTGTGCTTGGTGTACTCCGTGAGCAACGAGCATTTCCGGGATAATTAGGCGGAAGCTCGGGTCTCCTCTTTTCAGTTTTGGCTCTTTTTAGAGCACCAATGAATATGCAGGGATTGTCTGCCATGCACTGCAAGACCGCAGCCATCTTTGTTGTGGTATTACAGTGATTGGCTGGCAGCACAGCATCATCAGGTCTGTAAGAGACCTGGCGCCACCCTGCTCTGCACATTCTGCTCTGGACTCAGCTAGTGTAGGGAGAGCTGCTGCTGAGATAGGGTCAGATTCTTACTTCTATTAGTGTGGGTCTACTAGTGTTCAATCCACAAATCCTGATAAATAGTCTTGAGCGATACCTTCTGATACTTGAAAGTATCGGTATCGGATTGTATCGGCCGATATCCGAAAAATATCGGATATCGCCGATACCGATACCCGATACCAATACAAGTCAATGGGACACAAGTATCGGAAGGTATCCTGGATAGTTCCCAGGGTCTGAAGGAGAGGAAACTCTCCTTCAGGCCCTGGGATCCATATTCATGTGTAAAATAAAGAATAAAAATAAAAAATAGGGATATACTCACCCTCTGATGCGCCATGGTTGTAACCGCTGCAACCGGCAGCCTCCGTTCCTAAGAATGAGCGAGTGAAGGACCTTCGATGATGTCGCGGCTTGTGATTGGTCGCGTGAGCAGTCACATGAGCGCTCACGCGACCAATCACAAGCTGCGACTTCATCAAAGGTCCTTGACTCCCTGCATTCTTAGGAACGGAGGCAGACGCTTGGACCGGTGAGAGACTGGGGCCGCCGGAGGGGTGAGTATATCCATATTTTTTATTTTTATTCTTTATTTTTCATATGAATATGGACCCCAGGGCCTGAAGGAGAGTCTCCTCTCCTCCAGACCCTGGGAACCATACACTGGGAACTTCCGATTCCGATTTCCGATATCACAAAAATATCGGAACTCGGTATCGGAATTCCGATACCGCAAATATCGGCCGATACCTGATACTTGCGGTATCGGAATGCTCAACACTACTGATAAACCAACAGTCCTTTTTAGGGCTAATTCGGGGTACATAGATTGCAGTGCTAGTTAGGCAGGGGAGGCTATGTGCACATATCCACATCAGTGCAGGCCATGCAGGCACTGTATGAACATAGCTCTCACTGCATACATCAAAAGGCTCCATTACTATCTGCTGCTGTGTATTTTATATATACGTAGCTGCAGGTATCCGTGGCTAGGATTTTTTTTTTGCACCTTATACCTGCTAATTTAATTATAATGCAATCCATAGCCCCCTTTTTTCTACATTTATTTGATTGGCCACACTGCAGACTACAGCCAGGTAATTTCAATACAAGAGCGTCAAAATCTAACAATTTAAAAGGGTTTTTTTTTGTCCCAGGAATCAGATGTGAGCGCACAGAAAATTCTGGTCTTTATTTTTGGTACTATAGTATTTTTTGGAGTGTGTTTTTGGACACCATTTTGCTGACCAAACAATCTTTAGATGGCCCAAAAATATTTAGCTACAGCTCTTAACCCCTTTCTGACATCTGACGTACTATCCCGTCGAGGTGGGGTGGGCCCGTATGACCACCGACGGGATAGTACGTCATACGCGTGCGGCCGATCGCGGCCGGGTGTCAGCTGCATATCGCAGCTGACATCCGGCACTATGTGCCTGGAGCGGTCACGGACCGCCCCCGGCACATTAACCCCCGGCACACCACGATCAAACATGATCGCGGTGTACCGGCAGTATAGGGAAGCATCCCTCCCTGCGGGCTTCCCTGAGACCCCCGGAGCAACGCGATGTGATCGCGTTGCTCCGAGGGTCTCCTACCTCCCTCCTCGCCGCAGGTCCCGGATCCAAGATGGCCGCGGCATCCGGGTCCTGCAGGGAGGGAGGTGGCTTACCGAGTGTCTGCTCAGAGCAGACACTTGGTAAGCCTGCAGCCCTGCACAGCAGATCGCAGATCTGGCAGAGTGCTGTGCACACTGCCAGATCAATGATCTGTGATGTCCCCCCCTGGGACAAAGTAAAAAAGTTAAAAAAAATTCCCCACATGTGTGTAAAAAAAAAAATTAAAAAAATATCCTAAATAAAGAAAAAAAAATTATTATTCCCATAAATACATTTCTTTAGCTAAATAAAATAAAAAAAACAATAGAAGTACACATATTTAGTATCACCGCGTCCGTAACGACCCAACCTATAAAACTGCCCCACTAGTTAACCCCTTCAGTAAACACCGTAAGAAAAAAAAAAAACAAGGCAAAAAACAACGCTTTATTATCATACCGCCGAACAAAAAGTGGAATAACACGCGATCAAAAAGACTAATATAAATAACCATGGTACCGCTGAAAACATCATCTTGTCCCGCAAAAAACGAGCCACCATACAGCATCATCAGCAAAAAAATAAAAAAGTTATAGTCCTGAGAATAAAGCGATACCAAAATAATTATTTTTTCTATAAAATAGTTTTTATCGTATAAAAGCGCCAAAACATAAAAAAAAGATATAAATGAGATATCGCTGTAATCGTACTGACCCGACGAATAAAACTGCTTTATCAATTTTACCAAATGCGGAACGGTATAAACGCCTCCCCCAAAAGAAATTCATGAATAGCTGGTTTTTGATCACTCTGCCTCACAAAAATCGGAATAAAAAGCGATCAAAAAATGTCACGTGTCCGAAAATGTTACCAATAAAAACGTCAACTCGTCCCGCAAAAAACAAGATCTCACATGACTCGTAACGCAAAAAATATTTTTTGCAATGAAAAGCGTCTTTCAGTGTGTGACAGCTGCCAATCATAAAAATCCGCTAAATAACCCGCTATAAAAGTAAATCAAACCCCCCTTCATCACCCTCTTAGTTAGGGAAAAATAAAAAAATTAAAAAATGTATTTATTTCTATTTTCCCATTAGGGTTAGGGTTAGGGTTAGGGCTAGAGTTAGGACTAGAGTTAGGGCTAGGGTTAGGGTTAGGGCAAGGGTTAGGGCTAGGGTTAGGGTTAGGGCTAGGGTTGGGGCTAGGGTTAGGGCTAGGGTTAGGGCTAGGGTTGGGGCTAGGGTTAGGGCTAGGGTTAGGGCTAGGGTTAGGGCTAGTGTTACGGCTAGTGTTAGGGCTAGTGATAGGGCTAGGGTTATTGCTAGGGTTAGGGCTAGGGTTAGGGCTAGGGTTGGGGCTAGGGTTGGGGCTACAGTTAGGGTTGGGGCTAAAGATAGGGTTAGGGTTTGGATTACATTTACGGTTGGGAATAGGGTTGGGTGTGTCTGGGTTAGAGGAGTGGTGAGGGTTACTGTTGGGATTAGGGTAAGGGGTGTGTTTGGATTAGGGTTTCAGTTATAATTGGGGGGTTTCCACTGTTTAGGCACATCAGGGGCTCTCCAAACGGGACATGGCATCCGATCTGAATTCCAGCCAATTCTGCGTTGAAAAAGGAAAACAGTCCTCCTTCCCTTCAGAGCTCTCCCGTGTGCCCAAACAGGGGTTTACCCCAACATATGGGGTATCAGCATACTCAGGACAAATTGGACATCATCTTTTGGGGTCCAACTTATCCTGCTACCCTTGGGAAAATACAAAACTGGGGGCCAAAAAATAAGTTTTGTGGGAAAAAAAGGATTTTTTATTTTCACGGCTCTGCGTTGTAAACTGTAGTGAAAGACTTGGGGGTTCAAAGTTCTCACAACACATCTAGATAAGTTCCTTGGGGGGTCTAGTTTCCGATATGGGGTCACTTGTGGGGGGTTTGTACTGTTTGGGTACATCAGGGGCTCTGCAAATGCAACGTGACGCCTGCAGACCAATCCATTTAAGTCTGCATTCCAAATGGCGCTCCTTCCCTTCCGAGCTCTGTCATGCACCCAAACAGTGGTTCCCCCCCACATATGGGGTATCAGCGTACTCAGCACAAATTGAGCAACAACTTTTGGGGTCCAATTTATCCTGATACCCTTGTGAAAATACAAAACTGGGGGCTAAAAAATCATTTTTGTGAAAAAAAAGAATTTTTATTTTCATGGCTCTGCGTTATAAACTGTAGTGAAACACTTGGGGGTTCAAAGTTCTCACAACACATCTAGATAAGTTCCTTGGGGGGTCTAGGTTCCAATATGTGGTCACTTGTGGGGGGTTTGTACTGTTTGGGTACATCAGGGGCTCTGCAAATGCAACGTGACGCCTGCAGATCAATCCATTTAAGTCTGCATTCCAAATGGCGCTCCTTCCCTTCCGAGCTCTGTCATGCACCCAAACAGTGGTTCCCCCCAACATATGGGGTATCAGCGTACTCAGGACAAATTGGACAACAACGTTTGTGGTCCAATTTATCCTGATGCCCTTGTGAAAATACAAAACTGGGGGCTAAAAATCATTTTTGTGAAAAAAAAAAGAATTTTTATTTTCACGGCTCTGCGTTATAAACTTTAGTGAAACACTTGGGGGTTCAAAGCTATCAAAACACATCTAGATAAATTCCTTAGGGGGTCTACTTTCCAAAATGGTGTCACTTGTGGGGGTTTTTAATGTTTAGGCACATCAGGGGCTCTCCAAACGCAACATGGCATCCCATCTTAATTCCAGTCAATTTTGCATTGAAAAGTAAAATAGCGCTCCTTCCCTTCCGAGCTCTGCTATGCGCCCAAACAGTGGTTTACCCCCACATATGGGGTATCAGCGTACTCAGGACAAATTGCACAACAATTTTTGGGGTCCAATTTCTTCTCTTACCCTTGGGAAAATAAAAAATTGGGGGCGAAAAGATCATTTTTGTGAAAAAATATGATTTTTTATTTTTACGGCTCTGCATTATAAACTTCTGTGAAGCACTTGTTGGGTCAAAGTGCTCACCACACATCTAGATAAGATCCTTAGGGGGTCTACTTTCCAAAATGATGTCAATTGTGGGGGGTTTCAATGTTTAGGCACATCAGGGGCTCTCCAAATGCAACATGGCGTCCCATCTCAATTCCAGTCAATTTTGCATTGAAAAGTCAAATGGCGCTCCTTCCCTTCTGAGCTCTGCCCTGCGCCCAAACAATGGTTTACACCCACATATGGGGTATCAGCATACTCAGGACAAATTGCACAACAATTTTTGGGGTCCAATTTCTTCTCTTACCCTTGGGAAAATAAAAAATTGGGGGCGAAAAGATCATTTTTGTGAAAAAATATGATTTTTTATTTTTACAGCTCTGCATTATAAACTTCTGTGAAGCACTTGATGGGTCAAAGTGCTCACCACACATCTAGATAAGATCCTTAGGGGGTCTACTTTCCAAAATGGTGTCACTTGTGGGGGGTTTCAATGTTTAGGCACATCAGGGGCTCTCCAAATGCAACATGGCGTCCCATCTCAATTCAAGTCAATTTTGCATTGAAAAGTCAAATGGCGCTCCTTCCCTTCCGAGCTCTGCCCTGCGCCCAAACAATGGTTTACACCCACATATGGGGTATCAGCGTACTCAGGACAAATTGCACAACAATTTTTGGGGTCCAATTTCTTCTCTTACCCTTGGGAAAATAAAAAATTGGGGGCAAAAAGATCATTTTTGTGAAAAAATATGATTTTTTTATTTTTACGGCTCTGCATTATAAACTTCTGTGAAGCACTTGTTGGGTCAAAGTGCTCACCACACATCTAGATAAGATCCTTAGGGGGTCTACTTTCCAAAATGGTGTCACTTGTGGGGGGTTTCAATGTTTAGGCACATCAGGGGCTCTCCAAATGCAACATGGCGTCCCATCTCAATTCCAGTCAATTTTGCATTGAAAAGTCAAATGGCGCTCCTTTCCTTCCGAGCTCTGCCATGCGCCCAAACAGTGGTTTACCCCCACATATGGGGTATCAGCGTACTCAGGACAAATTGTACAACAAATTTTGGGGTCTATTTTCTCCTGTTTCTCCTGGGTGCAGTTTTTAGAATGGTGTCACACTTGGGTATTTTCTATCATATAGACCCCTCAAAATGACTTCAAATGAGATGTGGTCCCTAAAAAAAAATGGTGTTGTAAAAATGAGAAATTGCTGGTCAAGTTTTAACCCTTATAACTGCGTCACAAAAAAAAATTTTGGTTCCAAAATTGTGCTGATGTAAAGTAGACATGTGGGAAATGTTACTTATTAAGTATTTTGCGTGACATATGTCTGTGATTTAAGGGCATAAAAATTCAAAGTTGGAAAATTGCGAAATTTTCAAAAATTTCGCCAAATATTCATTTTTTCACAAATAAACACAAGTTATATTGAAGAAATTTTACCACTATCATGAAGTACAATATGTCACGAGAAAACAGTGTCAGAATCGCCAAGATCTGTTGAAGCGTTCCAGAGTTATAACCTCATAAAGGGACAGTGGTCAGAATTGTAAAAATTGGCCCGGTCATTAACGTGCAAACCACCCTTGGGGGTGAAGGGGTTAAATTTATCACTGTGATTTGTATGCCACACGCCTAACATATAATTGCGCTAAATATTTTACAATTTTAGTACTCCAATTTTTTTCTAGTGTCATAGCTTACTTATTGACACAATTTTGGTGGGCCCAAAAAAATCAAGGCCACATTTTGATCAGTCTGTTATCTCTGTCAGACGGCCTGTCTATCTGTGGTCTCCAAATACTTGCTTTTCAGGCATACATTTCACTTTTTTGTCTGTCTGCTACCCTTGGACTATACAGTATTTTGTGGTTAAATTTTTTTTTAAAACTCCAGGCCACATATTACAACAGTCTTTTATCTCTGTCCGATGCCTGGTCTATCTCTGATCTCCAAATACTTGCTTTTCAGGCATATATTCCAGTTTTTTTTCTGCTTGCTACCCTTTTTCTATACAGTGTTTTGTGGTTAAAATTATTAAAAAAAAATCCAAGCCACATATTGAAACAGTCTGTTATCTCAGTCAGACGCCCAGTCTATCTGTGATCTCCAAATACTGGCTTTTCAGACATACATTCCACTTTTTTTCTGTCTGCTACCCTAGGTCTATACAGCATTTTGGGGTTAAAAAAATGTAAAAAACTCCAGGCCACTTATTGAAACAGTCTGTTATCTCAGTCAGACTCCCGGTCTTCTCTGTGGTCTCCAAATACTTGCTTTTCAGGTATGCATTCCACTTTATATTCTGTCTGCTACCATTGTTCTATACAGTATTTTGTTGATAACAAAATGTAAAAACATCCAGGCCACATATTGAAAGAGTCTGTTATCTCAGTCAGACTCTAGGTCTATCTGTGGGCTACAAAAACTTGCTTTTCAGGCATACATTCCACATTTTTTTGGCTGTATGTTAGCCTACTTTGTGACAGTAATTTTCTTTTAAAAAAATTAAAAAGGCCACATATTAAACATTGTGGTTTCTCTGTTAGACGCCTCCTCTATCTGTGGTTTAAAAATTGTTACATTTGAGTGCTTCTTGAGCTAGTTTTGGTGTGTTTTATCTTAGTTATTAAAATTTGTTAAAAACAAAATAAAAAAACTACCAACATCCATTGAATTAAAAGTGTGTTTTTTTCGGCACACTGATCACATATAAGTTTTGTCAAAATTAATCCATTTGTATTGAACTTTGAAAATATTCCAGTAGTTCATTTAAAATGGGCAAGGCAAGGGATGGGGAAGTGGACTAATGGTGCATGCAGAGGACAAGGCCGTGGCCAAGCTGAAAGTGTGCCACAACAAAGACCCACATCTTCTCACTCGACCTTCCTGCCCCAGCTTCTAGGGGACCGAAGCACACCACTATTGAAGCCAAAGCAGTAAAGCAGTGTGAAACAGTTGCTGGTTTGATAGCGGATAATGCTTCCAGTCACTTAGTCACTACCACCACCACGTCTTCCACATGGTCAAGTCTGAGTAGCCGTGAGTCTGGACTGCATTTTAGTCACCCTTATCCTCCTTCCTCCCACCATGCTGAGTGCTCTGAGACAACTGATCCCACACTTGGACACTCCAAAGAGCTGTTAAGTCTTCCCTTTAAAGATTCAAGGATCTCGGCCGATCAACTTGGCCAGATGACATTGCATGTAGCGATGCCCAAAAGATTTGAGCAGCCACAGTTGTTACACCCGATCCGTTTCCTGTACCTCCTAAGGGTCCCCGTTGGGACTTCCGCTCTGTGCCGGCTCCATGCTGTCTTAATGCTGCTCCTGTCCCTACTTCCTCTCCTACTTCCTGGCGTGCAGTCAGCAGGTTTCCAGGCAGGGTTCATAGGTCACATGCGCGCTCGCTCCCGGTCTCTTAAAGAGACAGTGTGCATTTTCCAAAAGTTGCCTCTAACCAATAGCGTATGGCTGGTTACTATTTCTAGCTCCTCTACCTTAGGGAGGGCGCCAGAACAACAAGTATCCACTGTTGCTTACTTCCAGTTCCTGTTAACATGCATCTTTGTTTCTGAGAAATCTGCCAAATACTCTGCTTACACTGTCTGTCTCCACAGAGCCTCTGCAACCTGTTACCTGGTAAATCTGGACTGCATCAGCACTGTCTACGCTGGACCCATCTAGTCCTGCCAGTCTGCCAGCTACTCTTCCGGACTTTGCCAGTACTCCCAGTACCAGCAACTATTCAAGCACCCGGTACCTTCCGGCCAGCTCTGCAGTATCCGCCAACCCTGCTGTTCTGTCTGTTCCGCTGGGACAGGTTCGCTTCTGATCGGGCCAAAGTTGGCTTCATTATGTCCCATGTTCTGATCCTAGTGGCAAGGATCGCAAGTTAGATTAGCTAAGTAAGTAAACCGACGACCAGCTCTGGGGAAGTGGTATCTGGATTGACCGCAACCTGATCCTATCCGCAAACAACTATAGGCAGCCGTGGAACGTTACCTGGAAATCCTAGACGTCTCTTCACGGCCTGAGAAACTACCTATTCCTAGAGGGAAAGTAAAGTCCTTACTTGCCTCAGAGAAATGACCCCAAAGATATAGAAAAGCCCCCCACAAATATTAACGGTGAATTAAGGGGAAAGCACAAACGCAGAGATGAAATAGATTTAGCAAATGAGGCCCGCTAACACTAGATAGCAGAAAATAGGAAGGGAGCTGTGCAGTCAATAGAAAACCCTAAGCAAAATATCCACGCAGAGATTGCTCGAGCCCCCGTACCAACTAACGGTGCGGGGGAAGCAACTCCGTACCCCAGAGCTTACCAGCAGCAAGAACTCACATATTAGCAAGCTGGACCTAACTCATCATACACTGAAATCATATTGCAGACTGATGAGCAAAAAATAATCAAACAGAAACTTAGCTTCTCCAGAAGAGACTGAAAACGAAGATAATCAGGGGAGATCAGAATAGTACTGAATACATCGGCAGCCGGCAACAAGTGGAGGTGAAGCAGAGCTAAATAGGAAACTCCCTAGTGCATAACGAGGCAGCTGATCCAGCCACAGATCCGCAGGATAACAAACAAAGCCACCAGGGGGAGCCCAAAAACAAAACTCACACAATACCACCTGTGACCATAAGAGGGAGCCCGAAAACAGAGTTCACAACAGTACCCCCCCCTTGAGGAGGGGTCACCGAACCCCTCATCAAAAACCCCCAGGGCGATCAGGGTGAGCCACATGGAAGGCACGAACCAAATCAGCCGCATGAACATCAGAGGCGACAACCCAGGAATTATCCTCCTGACCATAGCCCTTCCACTTAACCAAATACTGAAGCCTCCGTCTAGAAATACGAGAATCCAAGATCTTCTCCACCACGTATTCCAATTCTCCCTCAACCAGCACAGGGGGAGGCGCCCCCGCCGTGCAAACACACCACCGTACTTTGAGGGGCCCTGTGCCAGTGCCAATGTGAACGAGTGGGCCTCCCTGCTTGCTCAGGATCACAGCACTTGCAAACTTGAAATACTTACCTCTCACTGCTCCACTGCCGTGACGTAGTCCACATTTCCTGGGCCCACTAAAAACTTGAACCAGTACTACCCCCCACAACTTTAGCCAAATGACCCCCAATTTCCAATGCCTAACTATTATAAAGTTAATTAAGATTGATAAGCTTCAGTAACAAGAATGGATGTTTTTGCCATTAAATGGGCACTGTAGGTGTTTTCCTGGCCCCCACTCACTGCCGACTATGCTTCCCCATTGACTTGCATTGGGTTTCGTGTTTCGGTCGATCCCCGACTTTTCGCTATAATCGGCCGATTGCACTCGACTCGACTTTTGAGATAGTCGGGTTTCGCAAAACTCAACTCGACCCCAAAACAGTAGAAGTCGCTCAACCCTATTCTAGAGCATTTTTGCCTCCTGATTTTGTGGAAGGAATTTACCAAATTATTGAATCGTCTAGATTGATGCCGGTGGCCATGGTTAATCTTGCTCGACTCCCTCCAGGAAAAACCCTAGTATCTACTTCTGATTGGAAACGAGTACTTCGGTGGGGCCATTCTTCTAAGTTCGCAGGTCATGCCGGACAAAGGAAGACTGCAACTTTTTTCTCGTTACTACTGGTGGCCTACCATGGGCAAAGATGTTCAAAAGTATGTTGACGGACTGCCTGTCCGTCATGTGCTCGTAACAAAATGGATAAGCATTTGCCCTCTGGGCAGTTATTACCTCTGTTTGTTCCTTCTGTACCCTGGCAGCATATCGCAATAAACTTCATTACTGATCTTCCCATCTATTCCGGCTGCTTGGTCATCTGGGTCGTGGTGGATCGTTTTTCAAAGATGGCTCATTTTGTTCCGTTACCTGGTCTCCCGTCTGCTTCAGAGCTTTCTGACCATTTCATACAACATATCTTCCGTCTTCATGGAAGATTTTCTTTCCACATTGTGTCCGACAGGGGTGTCCAGTTCACCTCCAAGTTCTGGAGAGCACTTTGTAAGTCTGTACAAGTAGAGCTGGATTTCTCTTCCGCATTTCACCCTCAATCCAATGGGAAAGTAGAGAGGACAAATCAGATTCTGACAGGATTCTTGCATCACTTTGTCAACGTGCATCATGATGACTGGATCAACTTGCTACTTTGGGCAGAATTCTCGTACATTAATCAAGTAAGTGAGTCCTCTGGAAAATCTCCCTTTCAGATTCTGTTTGGACTCCAACCCAGGATTCCGCTTCCCATCTCTGGGGCTTCTGGTGTTCCTGCAGCTGATACCTGTACTGAAGAATTCTCGAAAGTATGGAACGATACTAAAGTTGCCTTAAAGAAAGCTTCTCTATGTATAGTAACATAGTTTTAAAGGTTGAAGGAAGACTTTAAGTCCAGCTAGTTCAACCCATAGCCTAACCTAACATGCCCTAACATGTTGATTCAGAGGAAGGCAAAAAAAAACCCATATGGCAAAGAGTAAGCTCCACAATGGGGAAAAAAAATCCTTCCCGACTCCACATATGGCAATCAGACTAGTTCCCTGGAGCAACACCTTAACAAGGAATCTAGCATATATTCCCTGTAACATTATACTTTTCAAGAAAGGCATCCAGTCCCCTCTTAACTTTAAGTAATTAATCACTCATTACAACATCATACGGCAGAAGGTTCCATAATCTCACTGCTCTTACAGTAAAGAATCCACGTCTGTTATTATGCTTAAACCCTCTTTCATCCAGATGCAGAGTACGCCCCCTTGTCCCTGTCTCAGGTCTATGATTAAACAGATCATCAGAAAGGTCTTTGTATTGTCCCCTCATATATTTATACATTAACATAAGATCACCCCTTAGCCTTCGTTTTTCCAAACTAAATAGCCCCAAGTATAATAACCTCTCTTGGTATTGCAGACCCCCCAGTCCTCTAATAATCTTTGTCGCTTTTCTCTGCACCTGCTCGCTCCAGTTCAGCTATGTCTTTCTTATACACCAGAGACCAGAACTATACACAGTATTCTAAGTGTGGTGTAGCCTCATGAGCATCTATGCCTCATTTAATGCATCTCATTATTTTATTTGCCTTTGTATCAGCTGCCTGACACTGGCCACTAAATGTGAGTTTGTCATCCACCCATACTCCCAGGTCTTTTTCATTGACGGTTTTGCCCAGAGTTTTAGAATTAAGCACAGTTATACATTTTATTACTTCTACTCAAGTGCATGACCTTACATTTATCCCCATTAAAGCTCATTTGCCATTTATCAGCCCAAGCTTCTAGTTTACATAAATCATCCTGTAATATAAAAACGTCCTCCTCTGTATTGATTACCCTGCAGAGTTTAGTGTCATCTGCAAATATTGAAATTCCGCTCTGTATGCCCCCTACAATATCATTAATAAATATGTTAAAAAGAAGAGGGCCCAATACTGACCCCTGTGGTACCCCGCTGCTAACCGCGACCCAGTCCGAGTGTGCTCCATTAATAACCACCCTTTGTTAGCTATCCCTGAGCCAGCTCCTACAGACCCTGTTATTATAGACTCTTTAAAGATTAAAAATAATGGTCTATCAATGACTGTACTTAATTCCAGTACTCAGGGGTGTATCCCATCCGGGCCCGGAGATTTGTCTATTTTAGTGATTTATAGATGCCAGCGCACTTCCTGCTGGGTTAAGCTGTTGACACTTAATGGGGAAATTTTGTTATCACTGATCATATTGTCTGCCATGGAATTTTCTTGTGTAAATACTGATGAAAAAAAGTCATTTAGCATATTGGCTTTTTCCTCATCCTCATCCACCATTTCACCCAGACTATTTTTAAGGGGACCAACACTATCTTTTTTTAGTTTCTTACTATTTATGTAGTTAAAGAATATTTTGGGATTATTTTTACTCTCTCTGTCAATTAGTCTCTCTGTCTCAGTCTTAGCTGCCTTGATTTGCTTTTTACAGAATTTATTTAATTTTCTGTATTTATTCTGTATGAAGAAGCATGTGGTCAAAAGACATCTGGATGCTCCCTTCTTTCGGCCTGGCGATATGATATGGCTCTCCTCCAAGTATAAACTGAGTCCCCATTTCTTCAGTCCATTTGAAGTCCTGAAACAGATTAACACTGTCTCAAACAAATTGAAATTGCCAGCTTCTTTACGTGTGCCTAATTCTTTCCATGTTTCCCTCCTCAAACCCGTATTTTTCAGTTATTTCTTTAAAGACCCTGGCTCCACTCCATATCCCGTCAGTGAGGAGGATGTTTTTGAAGTAGAGAATATCTTGGCCACTAAAAGGATAAGGGGTAAGACCTATTTTTTGGTGGATTGGAGGGGCTTCGGTTCTGAGGAGAGGTCATAGGAACCTAGAGAGAATATCCGAGCTCCTCTCCTTCTGAAAAAATTCTAGGAAAGCTTGAAAAAGAGAGGGCGTAAAGAGGGGGTTACTGTTATACCCGGTCCATTTCCTGTACCTCCTAGGGGTCCCCATTGGGACTTCCGCTCTGTGCCAGCCCCACGCTGTCTTAATGCTGCTCCTGTCCCTCTGTAATAATTAAAGGGGATAACTCAGTGGACTCTTTGCGTGGAAGAAGACAACTACAGGACACAGTTTTATAAGTGGTAAAGTCTATATTATCACACGGTGATTAAAACAGGTGCACAGAGAAACTCAAGTCCACCACACTTGGTGTAAATATTAAACGCAGCTTAGCAGTCTATAGGAAACTTCAGAGGAAAATGCAATCAAGCAGAAAGTCTATGAAGCACAGTTATTCTTGAGGATACTTGACACGAATAAATCCTTGTCTTAGTCCAAACACAGATAGCTAAGCTTATAAGGCAGTTCAAATCATATCTTAGCTCAACCAGGGAGGCCTGGTTAATATTCTCAGGTTTTTGCAGAGCAGAAACAGCTTACATGTCCAGCAAATGAGATGGAAGTAAACACGAGCAGCAGATGAAGGAGGATTACTGGAAACTGGTGTATGCAGTAGAACTCAGAGCAGAGTAGCAGGATCACCACACAGGTTCACAGGAGCAGGTATTTAGCTAGAGAGTAATCAGAGGTCAGGAGCTGGATGCAAGGCAGAATACTCTAGCACAGACTGAAGGCTGGGGTGGAGTTTTATAGCAGGAAGACACAGTGCACATGAGACCAAAGACGCCATCTTGGAAAAGGGCAGTAATGCACAAAAGGTAAAAAATGTTCAGAGTCCTGACACCCTCCTTCCTCTCCTACTTCCTGGCATGCGGCCAGCAGGTTCACAGGCAGGGTTCTTAGGTCACACGCGCGCTCGCTCACGGTCTCTTAAAGAGACAGTGTGCATTTTCCAAAAGTTGCCTCTAAACAATAGCGTATGGCTGGTTACTATTTCTAGCTCCTCCACCTTAGGGAGGGCGCCGGAGCAACAAGTATCCACTGTTGCTTACTCTGTTGCTTACGCTGCTTACACTGTCTGTCTCCACAGAGCCTCTGCAACCTGTTACCCGGTTAATCTGGACTGCATCCGCACTGTTTACGCTGGACCCATCTAGTCCCACCAGTCTGCCAGCTACTCATCCGGACTTTGCCAGTACTCCCAGTACCAGCCGCTATTCAAGCACCCGGTACCTTCTGGCCAGCTCTGCAGTATCTGCCAACCTGGCTGTTCTGTCTGTTCCGCTGGGACAGCCGCCACAAGTACGGGGTCTAACTGGAGGTAGCACCTGTGTCCTACAGACATTCCACTCTGTCCCTGTTCGAGGGGACTTACTACGGGTGTTTGGGGCTCACGCAGTAACTCCCCCTTCGGAGACCCCCGTACCGTGGTCTAGTGGTTCCACATCTAACCTCAATAAATACGAATGTGAACTTCTACATCTGTGCCTCCATTTCCATTCGTTACAACAGTGACATGAAGGCAATGGTGGAAAAGTGTCACAAGAGGTGGACGATGATGAGACACAATTGCCAGAAAGTCAGGAGGAGCAGGGTGCAGATGTGGAAGACGAGGTGGTGGATGATATAGTAACTGACCGAACCTGGCAGTAGGACATGCAGAGCAAGGACAGCAGCACACATGGGGAAGGAGGCATAGCACCCCAACAGGCCAGAAGAAACAGTGTAGTGGCCGCAGACAGAAGGCATGCATCCGTTCCCTGTAACACCCACATGACAAAAGTTGCCATTCCAACTGTTAGATCTTCCCGAGTCTGGCTATTTTTCAAAGGCTCTGCCGATAACCCCAAACAGGCCATTTGCACCACCTGCCATGCCTGCATCGGCAGGGGTAGCAAAACAAGCAGCCTGACCACCAACAGCATGCTCAGGCACATGGCAGCAAAGCACTTGACTTTGTGGGCTGAACCCCAGGCTCCAGGAACACTGTCTGCAGGTGACACCACTGCTTCTTCCACTGATTTGCGTACAAGCCAATCCCAGTCCACGGTTTTCATCTGCTATAGACAGTACTACAAACACAGCTGCTATACCATCTGTTCAGCGCAGATGGCCTGAGGACAGGGAGGAGGAGGAGGATAGCATGGTCAGTCATCCTGTTAGTGAGGACAATGAAGTCTTGCCTGTTAGCAGTCTGACACTCATGGCTAACTTTATGTTGCGCTGCGTTTCACGTGAACCTCGCATTATTAAAATTTATAGTGACAGTCATTACTGGTTGGTGACACTTCTAGACCCATGCTACATGGAGAAGTTTCAATCTCTTCTTACAGAGGCAGACAGGTGTACTAAAATGGTGCAGTACCACAGGGCCCTTGTAGCAGAATTACTAAAAAGATTCCCATCTGAGAACACTGGCAGCAGATGTCAGAGTTGGTTGTACAACCAATGAGTACAGGTGAGTGAGAGAAGAACAATCCAGCACAGGAAGGAGAACAATGGCAAAGTTCTGGGACAGTTTACTCAGACCCTTCCACCGTGCCAGCTCAGAGGAAAGGGGTGCTGTCACAAGAAGAGCAATGTTTGGGAAGATGCTGAGGGAGTACCTTGCTGATCGTACAAACATCCTCCGTGATTCCTCTGTGCCTTTTAATTATTGGGTATCAAAGCTTGACATGTGGCATGAACTGTCTCTCTATGCGTTGGAGATCCAGGACTGCCCTGCTGCTAGTGTTCTATCAGAGCGGGTTTTTAGTGCCGCTGGCGGAATTATAACTGATAAGCGCATCCACCAGTCAATTGAAAATGCTGACAGGCTGACTCTTAGAAAAATGAACAAGGGCTGGATTGAGCAAGACTTCTGTACACCACCGAATGAAAACTCAAAATTCTCATACACCTCTTCACAACCGCACATGGGTATACGCTTATTGAATTTGCCTATTTGGTGTTATACTCCTCCATATACTTATCCTCATCATCCACAACCACTATAACACCAGGGTGAACATATTCCGTGATTAGTGTTGAGCATTCCGATACCGCAAGTATCGGGTAACGGCCGATATTTGCTGTATCGGAATTCCGATACCGAGATCCGATACTTTTGTGATATCGGGAATCGGTATCGGGATCGATATTAATGTCTAAAATAAAGAATAAAAATAAAAAATATTGATATACTCACCTCTCCGACGCAGCCTGGACCTTACCGATGTAACCGGCAGCTTCCATTCCTAAGAATGAGCGCTTGAAAGACCTTAGATGACGTCGCGTTTTGTGATTGGTCACGTGGCGGTCACGTGACCGCTCACGCGACCAATCACAGGCCGCGACGTCATCTAAGGTCTTTCAAGTGCTCATTCTTAGGAACGGAAGCTGCCGGTTACATCGGTAAAGTCCAGGCTGCGTCGGAGAGGTGAGTATATCAATATTTTTTATTTTTATTCTTTATTTTACACATTAATATGGATCCCAGGGCCTGAAGGAGAGTTTCCTCTCCTTCAGACCCTGGGAACCATACAGGATACCTTCCGATACTTGGTGTCCCATTGACTTGTATTGGTATCGGGTATCGGTATCGGCGATATCCAATACTTTTCGGGTATCGGCCGATACTATCCGATACCGATACTTTCAAGTATCGGACGGTATCGCTCAACACTATCCGTGATGCAAAAGTCACTCAACTTTTTTGCAAGGGTGTTTTTATGATGCCCTTTACTAATTTGAAACCAAAGAAAATTTTGCTTTCACAAGGGGAAATGTTTCTCAGCCCATGCACTTAGTGTATGGGCATTACGAGTCTAGGAGACCCATTCCTTCAAATTGGGTCTATTTTTTAATGAGGTCTTCCTCCATGTCTCATCATTCACCACCACTAGATCACCAGGGTGAACGTGTTCTATGCTGCTACAGCCAGTCTACTTTTTTGGCAAGGGTGTCTATGATCCCTATAAAAAAATGTTAAAAATGTACCCCAAAATGGGGAAATATTTGTCAGCCAATATACCTAGTGTTTGGGCATTACAAGTCTAGGAGACTTGCTCCTTTAAATTGGGAAATTGGGCCTATTTTTTAATGAGGCCTTCCTCTACATCTCATCAACCTCAGCCACAAGATCACCAGGGTTAACGTGTTCCGTGCTGCTGCAGCCAATCTATTTTTTGGCAATGGTGTCTATGATCCCCATAAAAAAAAAAATTAAAATATACCCCCTCATGGGGAAATGTTTGTCAGCCCATACACTTACAGTGTATGGGCATTACAAGTCTAGGAGACCCGTTCCTTTAAATTGGGCCTATTTTTTAATGTGGTATTCCTCCACGTCTCGTCATCAGCCGCCACTAGAACACCAGGTTGAACGTGTTCTATGCTGCTACAGCCTGTCTGTTTTTGGCAAGAGTGTCTATGATCCCTATACAAAATATTTAAAATTGTAGCCCACCCGGGGAAATGTTTGTCAGCCCATGCACTTAGTGTATTGGCATTACGAGCCTAGGAGACCCGCTTCATTAAATTTGCCCTATTTTTTTAATGAGGCCTTCCTCCATGTCTTACCATCCACCGCCACTAGATCACCAGGGTGAACATGTTCCATGCAACTACAGCCAGTCTATTTTTGGGCAAGGGTGTCTATGATCACCATTAAATTTTTTTTAAAAAAATATACCCCCATGGGGAAATGTTTGTCAACCCATACACTTAGTGTATGGGCAATACAAGTCTAGGAGATCCGCTTTTAAATAGGGCCTATTTTTTAATGATGCCATCCACCACATCTCATCATCCACCACCACTGTATCACCAGGGTTAACGTGTTCCATGATGCTACAGTCAGTCTATTTTTTGGAAAGAGTGTCTATGATCCCTATAAAAAGAATAAAAAAATGTAACCCCCCATGGGGAAATGTGTGTCAGCCCATACACTTAGTGCATGGGCATTCCAAGTCTAGGAGACCCGCTCCTTTAAATTGGGCCTATTTTTAATGAGGCCTTCCTCCACTACTCATCATCCACTGCCACTAGAACACCAGGGTGAACGTGTTCTATTCTGCCACATCCAGTCTATTTTTGGGTAAGGGTGTCTATCCCCATAATTTTTTTTTAAAAAGTACACCCTGGGGAATTGTTTGTCAGCCCATGCACTTAGTGAATGGGCATTACAAGTCTAGGAGAATCGCTCCTTTAAATTGGGCTATTTTTTTATGATGTTAATGATGCCTTCCTCCACGTCTCATCATCCACCACCACTAGATCACCGTGTTTCATGCTGCCACATCCAGTCAATTTTTTGGGTGATACTCATAACAAATTTTTTAAAAATGTACACCCTCAAGAGGAAATGTTTGTCAGCCCATACACTTAGTGTATGGGCATTAGGAGTCTAGGAGACCTGCTCCTTTGTAATGGGACAGTTTTTTTATGAGGCTCTCCTCCATGTTTCTTCCAAGGGGGGATTGGGGTGCATGCAAATTTGGGTCAAGGCGGCCCTTGCATTCAATGCATAAGGAAACTGTATGGCAGGACCAACTGAAAATGTGAAGTGGGTTTTCCTGTGGCCATCCAGTGCCTGGGTTCAAAGGCTTCTTGTGGTTCATATTACTTGGTAGCAGGGCAGGCCTTACAGTCAATGCATTAGAAAACAGTATGGAAGTACAACATGAATAATGTATAGTGGGTTTTCCTGTGGCCATCCAGTACCTGGGTTCAAAGGCTTATTGGGGTGCATATGACTTGGTAGCAGGGCAGGCCTTCCAGTCAATACATAAAAAACAGTATGGGAGTACAAAATGAATAATGTGAAGTGCATTTTTCTGTGGCCATCCAGTACCTGGGTTCAAAGGATTCTTGGGGTGCATATGACTTGATAGCAGGGCAGGCCTTGCATTCAATGCAACATTTTTTCAGGAAGCCCTCCTGTACCTCTCATGAAAGGGGTATTAGGGTGCATCATAATTCTTGGCAGCCCGGCCACTCACTGCATAGGCAATAACAGCATAGGAGACCCACTGTTTAATAATGGCCCCTTAAGAATTTGAATGCTGCCTGATGCCCCTCTAAAAATGGGCTTTATGACTTTAAGAGTCCATCCTTCATAAATGAAACAAGATGTATCTTCCTATGTGTCACACACCACATGGCCAGCTAGGGTTGTTAAATGTTACTATGGCATTTCCCAGTGAATGCATTTGTATTCGTTGAAAGCAATGTTAAAGTTGAAAAAAGCATCAAAAACGCTGTGTGTGAACATAGCCCAAGTGGTGGAGGAACATTTTGGTCTGGGGTTAATTATTTTGCCTTATATACAAGTCATTACCCTGGAAATGTACCTTAACCCCTTAGTGACAGAGCCAATTTGGTACTTAATGACCGAGCCAATTTTTACAATTCTGACCATTTTATGAGGTTATAACTCTGGAACGCTTTATCGGATCCTGCTGATTCTGAGATTGTTTTTTCATGACATATTGTACATCAAGTTAGTGGTAACATTTCTTCGATATTGCTTGCGATTATTTATGAAAAAAACGGAAATATGGCGAAAATTTTTAAAATTTAGCAATTTTCAAATTTTGTATTTTTATGCCCTTAAATCAGAGAGATATGTCACGAAAAATAGTTAATAAATAACATTTTCCACATGTCCACTTTACATCAGCACAATTTTGGAAACAAAATTTTTTTTTGTTAGGGAGTTATAAGGGTTAAAAATTGTCCAGCAATTTCTCATTTTTACAACACCATGTTTTTTTTAGGGACCACATCACTTTTGAAGTCATTTTGAGGGGTCTATATGATAGAAAATAACCAAGTGTGACACCATTCTAAAAACTGCACCCCTCAAGCTGCTGAAAACCACATTCAAGAAGTTTATTAACCCTTTACGTACTTCACAGGAACTGAAACAATGTGGAAGAAAAAAATGAACATTTAACTTTTTTTTGCAAACATTTTACTTCAGAACCATCTTTTTTAATTTTCACTAGTGTAAAAACAGAAATTTAACCACAAATTTTGTTGTGCAATTTCGCCTGAGTACGCCGATACCCCATATGTGGAGGTAAACCACTGTTTGGGCGCACCGCAGAGCTTGGAAGTGAAGGAGCACCGTTTGACTTTTTCAATACAGAATTGGCTGGAATTGAGATCGGATGCCATGGCGCGTTTGGAGAGCCCCTGATGTGCCTAAGCAGTGGAAACCCCCCACAAGTGATACCATTTTGGAAACTAGACCCCTTAAGGAACTTATCTAGATGTGTGGTGAGCACTTTGAACCCCCAAGTGCTTCACAGAAGTTTATAAGGTAGAGCCGTGAAAATAAAAAATCACATTTTTTCTACAAAAATGATCTTTTTGCCCCCAAATTTTTATTTTCACAAGGGTAACAGGAGAAATTAGACCACAAAACTTGTGCAATTTCTCCTGAGTACGTCGATACCCCATATGTGAGGGTAAACCACTGTTTGGGCGCACCGCAGAGCTTGGAAGAGAAGGAGTGTCGTTTTACTTTTTCAATGCAAAATTGACTGGAATTGAGATCGGACGCCATGTCGCGTTTGGAGAGCCCCTGATGTGCCTAAACAGTAGAAACCCACCAAAAGTGACCCCATTTTGGAAACTAGACCCCCCATGGAACTTATCTAGATGTGTAGTGAGAACTTTGAATGCCCAAGTGCATCACAGAAGTTTATAATGCAGAGTCGTGAAAATAAAAAATATTTTTTTTTAACAAAAAAGATTTTTTAGCCCCCAAGTTTTTATTTTCACAAGGGTAACAAGAGAAATTGGACCCCAAAAGTTGTTGTCCAATTTGTCCTGAGTATGCTGGTACCCCATATGTGGGGGTAAACCACTGTTTGGGCGCATGGCTGAGCTTGGAAGGGAAGGAGCGCCGTTTTGGAATGCAGACTTTGATAGAATTGTCTGCTGGCGTTATGTTGCGTTTGCAGACCCCTAATGTACTTAAACAGTAGAAACCCCCAACAAGTGACCCCATTTTGGAAAATAGACCCCCCAAGGAACTTATCTAGATATGTGGTGAGAACTTTGAATGCCCAAGTTCTTCACAGAAATTTATAATGCAGAGTAGTGAAAATAAAAAATATATTTTTTTCCCACAAAAAAGATTTTTTAGCCCCCAAATTTTTATTTTCACAAGGGTAAAAAGAGAAATTGGACCCCAAAAGTTGTTGTCCAATTTGTCTTGAGTATGCTGGTACCCAATATGTGGGGGTAAACCACTGTTTAGGCGCACGGCAGAGCTCGGAAGGGAAGGAGCGCCATTTTGGAATGCAGGCTTTGATAGAATGGTCTGCGGGCGTTATGTTGCTTTTGCAGAGCCACTGATGTACCTAAACAGTAGAAACCCCCCACAAGTGACCAAATTTTGGAAACTAGACCCCTAAGGAACTTATCTAGATATATGGTGAGAACTTTGAATGCTCAAGTGCTTCACAGAAGTTTATAATGCAGAGTAGTGAAAATAAAAAATATATTTTTTTCCCACAAAAAAGATATTTAGCCCCCAAGTTTTAATTTTCACAAGGGTAACAGGAGAAATTGGACCCCAAAAGTTGTTGTACAATTTATTCCGAGTATGCTGATGCCCCATATGTGGCCACTGTTTGGGCGCACGGCAGAGCTCAGAAGGGAGGGAGCACCATTTGACTTTTTTAGCGCAAAATTGTCTGTCGTGTTTGGAGACCCCCTGATGTACCTAAACAGTGGAAACCCCCCAATTCTAACTCCAACCCTAACTCCAACACACCCCTAACCCTAATCTCAACTCGATCCATAATCCTAATCACAACCCTAACGATAATCACAACCCTAACCCCAAAACAGCCCTAATCTCAACTCTAACCATAACCCTAATCAAAACCCTAAATCCAACACACCCCTAACCCTAATCTCAACCCTAACCTCAAACCTAACCCTAATCCCAATACACCCCTAACCCTAATCCCAACCCTAACCTTAACCCTAATCCCAACCCTAACCCTAATCCCAACCCTAATCCCAAACGTAACCCTAATCCCAACCGTAACCCTAATACCAACCCTAATCCAAACCCTAACCCTAATCCCAACTCTATCCCTAACTTTAGCCCCAACCCTAACCCTAACCCTAATTTTAGCCCCAACCCTAGCCCTAACCCTAACTTTAGCCCCAATCCTAACCCTAAATTTAATTCTAACCCTAGCCCTAACTTTAGCCCCAACCCTAACCCTAAGGCTACTTTCACACTTGCGTTGTGTGGCATCCGTCACAATCCGTCGTTTTGGACAAAAAACAGATCCTGCAAATGTGCCCACAGGATGCCTTTTTTGCCCATAGACTTGTATTACCGACGGATGGCCACACGTCGCGTCCATCGTGCACTGGATCCGTTGTGTTTTGGTGGACCGTCGTCACAAAAAAAGTTCAATGTAACCTTTTTTTTGTACGTCGCGTCCGCCATTTCCGCGCATGCGTGGCCGTAACTCTGCCCCCTCCTCCCCAAGACATAGACTGGGCAGCGGATGCGTTGAAAAACTGCATCCACTGCCCACGTTGTGCACAATTTTCACAACGTGCGTCGGTACATCGGGCTGACGCATTGCGACCGCCCCGTACCGACGCAAGTGTGAAAGAAGCCTAAGGCTTCGCTAGCGTTGTAAGCGCCGCACAACGGGTGCAGAGGATGCTGTTTTTTCAACGCATCCGCTGCCCCATTGTGAGGTGCGGGGAGGCGGGGGCGGAGTTCCGGCCGCGCATGCGCGGTCGGAAATGGCGGACACGTCGCGCAAAAAAAGTTACATGTAGCGTTTTTTTGTGCCGACGGTCCGCCAAAGCACGACACATCCGTCGCACGACAAATGCGACGTGTGGCAATTAGTGTTGAGCGATACCTTCCGATATCGGAAAGTATCGGTATCGGAAAGTATCGGCCGATACCGTCAAAGTATCGAATCTAATCCGATATCGATACCCGATCCCAATGCAAGTCAATGGGATGAAAATATCGGAATTAAAATAAACCCTTTCTTAACTTGTAGGTTCATTCTACATGAAGGAAAACAACTAAGAATAATGTAGGATGTATTGGGGGACGTGGCGGAGACATTAAAGGCACAGAGGTTTAGCCCAATCTAATAGAATAGCAGGATTTTGTTTTGTTTTTTATGACGTTCGGCGTTAGAAAGATTTTGACTATGTTAATTTTTTTTTTATTTTGTCAGATATTGATGTTTCACTACTTCCACGCCCTTCACTTTCTTTTTTACTTCTCCCACACTTTCTTCTTCATTATCCTCATCATCAGCTTCTTTGACATCAACTTCTTCACCTTATTCATCTTCTTCATCTTCTACCTATTATTTTTTTTGTTACATTGTTCATATTATTTTTATTTTACTACTAGATGGCAGCCCGATTCTAAAGAATCGGGAGTCTAGAATCCATATATACTTTATTTATTCAAATGTAAGAATAATACCATTAATAAATAATAGTAAGAAAGAACAAAAAATGGCTGAACTCACCAGCTCTTGACAATTCTTGTTATTTAAGGTACAGTTACACAGGATCCATGAACATGCTTATGAGGGGAGTGATGAAAGACATCAGACAACAACTTTGCGTGTTGTGGCAAATGCAACAACAACGGTTCTTTGCTTAAGAACAATAATGTAAATAATAAATAATATGTATCAATAACTATGTATATTGGTATGTTCTATGACATTTTAAAATATTTCATTATTATGTGGAAAAGCTCTTAGTACCCATACTGGCGCATACTTGTGTGCCCATCAGGTATTTTCACAGTAATTTTACATCTGATGGGTTGGTATGAAACGTTTTTAATCATCTCTTGGGCTTAGCTAAGCCTTCATTTTAAATAATTCTAATAAGTACAACAGAAATAAAAGCCTTTTTGTGTATCCAAATTTTTTGTGTTTATTTTTACAGAAGTGTAAAATTTAAGAAATCAACGTTCATAGTACATCGATGGGCTAATATAAGCATGCCCATCAACCACGTCACGGTAGCCTTTGAACTGATGGGTCCTAACTAACTGATTCCTATTTCTTAATACTCAAACCTCTTTCACATCTGCATGTTTCTGATATTTGCAGAAGTAATGTTAAAAACAATACAACTTCCACACTTGGCACCAAAGAACTGACCTACAACACACTTTCAGCAAGTGCCATGCAATGTAGATGAAGCTTGGAGTTAACAGCTAACATAGAAAAAAACTCAGAAAAAATATACATACCAAGTGATAAAGCCTTCCTAATACCCTGTCTGATGACAAATGCACACTTAGCAGGATGCAGCAGGCCTCCACTGATAAAGGCTAGGTGCGGCACGAGTGCAAACTACTTGATAAAAACAACCACCCCTATCCTCCAAACATTGCAGGGGTTGGCTGCCTAGTAGAAAAAATGCACATTGATATGACTCACATAGGACGCCAGTCACACTGATAGGTGTGGTGCACAGTGTCTGGTATGCAACCTATTAATGACGCCCCTTGTATTAACAGGCGGGCTGCCCAGCACTATAATATGCAGCACACGGTGACAGACGCCCCCCAAAAAAACCTAACCAACATAAAAAGGCCTGGCCACATCCTGCAAAAAAGGATATGATATAGTGCAAAAAAATGTATGCATATGATAAACACATACACTATATGAGGTATTGGTTTATTATTTTGGCCAAAACAAAGTAAGCCCGCAACCCAACGTCAAGGGTCCCCATAATATTGCGGGTCCTACCACTAATATCATAAAACAGCTAACATAGAAAAAAACTCAGAAAAAATACATACCAAGTGATAAAGCCTTCCTAATACCCTGTCTGATGACAAATGCACACTTAGCAGGATGCAGCAGGCCTCCACTGATAAAGGCTAGGTGCGGCACGAGTGCAAACTACTTGATAAAAACAACCACCCCTATCCTCCAAACATTGCAGGGGTTGGCTGCCTAGTAGAAAAAATGCACATTGATATGACTCACATAGGACGCCAGTCACACTGATAGGTGTGGTGCACAGTGTCTGGTATGCAACCTATTAATGACACCCCTTGTATTAACAGGCGGGCTGCCCAGCACTATAATATGCAGCACACGGTGACAGACGCCCCCCAAAAAAACCTAACCAACATAAAAAGGCCTGGCCACATCCTGCAAAAAAGGATATGATATAGTGCAAAAAAATGTATGCATATGATAAACACATACACTATATGAGGTATTGGTTTATTATTTTGGCCAAAACAAAGTAAGCCCGCAACCCAACGTCAAGGGTCCCCATAATATTGCGGGTCCTACCACTAATATCATAAAACAGCTAACATAGAAAAAAACTCAGAAAAAATACATACCAAGTGATAAAGCCTTCCTAATACCCTGTCTGATGACAAATGCACACTTAGCAGGATGCAGCAGGCCTCCACTGATAAAGGCTAGGTGCGGCACGAGTGCAAACTACTTGATAAAAACAACCACCCCTATCCTCCAAACATTGCAGGGGTTGGCTGCCTAGTAGAAAAAATGCACATTGATATGACTCACATAGGACGCCAGTCACACTGATAGGTGTGGTGCACAGTGTCTGGTATGCAACCTATTAATGACACCCCTTGTATTAACAGGCGGGCTGCCCAGCACTATAATATGCAGCACACGGTGACAGACGCCCCCCAAAAAAACCTAACCAACATAAAAAGGCCTGGCCACATCCTGCAAAAAAGGATATGATATAGTGCAAAAAAATGTATGCATATGATAAACACATACACTATATGAGGTATTGGTTTATTATTTTGGCCAAAACAAAGTAAGCCCGCAACCCAACGTCAAGGGTCCCCATAATATTGCGGGTCCTACCACTAATATCATAAAACAGCTAACATAGAAAAAAACTCAGAAAAAATACATACCAAGTGATAAAGCCTTCCTAATACCCTGTCTGATGACAAATGCACACTTAGCAGGATGCAGCAGGCCTCCACTGATAAAGGCTAGGTGCGGCACGAGTGCAAACTACTTGATAAAAACAACCACCCCTATCCTCCAAACATTGCAGGGGTTGGCTGCCTAGTAGAAAAAATGCACATTGATATGACTCACATAGGACGCCAGTCACACTGATAGGTGTGGTGCACAGTGTCTGGTATGCAACCTATTAATGACGCCCCTTGTTTTAACAGGCGGGCTGCCCAGCACTATAATATGCAGCACACGGTGACAGACGCCCCCCAAAAAAACCTAACCAACATAAAAAGGCCTGGCCACATCCTGCAAAAAAGGATATGATATAGTGCAAAAAAATGTATGCATATGATAAACACATACACTATATGAGGTATTGGTTTATTATTTTGGCCAAAACAAAGTAAGCCCGCAACCCAACGTCAAGGGTCCCCATAATATTGCGGGTCCTACCACTAATATCATAAAACAGCTAACAGAAAAAATCTCAGAAAAAATACATACCAAGTGATAAAGCCTTCCTAATACCCTGTCTGATGACAAATGCACACTTAGCAGGATGCAGCAGGCCTCCACTGATAAAGGCTAGGTGCGGCACGAGTGCAAACTACTTGATAAAAACAACCACCCCTATCCTCCAAACATTGCAGGGGTTGGCTGCCTAGTAGAAAAAATGCACATTGATATGACTCACATAGGACGCCAGTCACACTGATAGGTGTGGTGCACAGTGTCTGGTATGCAACCTATTAATGACGCCCCTTGTATTAACAGGCGGGCTGCCCAGCACTATAATATGCAGCACACGGTGACAGACGCCCCCAAAAAAATCCTAACCAACATAAAAAGGCCTGGCCACATCCTGCAAAAAAGGATATGATATAGTGCAAAAAAATGTATGCATATGATAAACACATACACTATATGAGGTATTGGTTTATTATTTTGGCCAAAACAAAGTAAGCCCGCAACCCAACGTCAAGGGTCCCCAAAATATTGCGGGTCCTACCACTAATATCATAAAACAGCTAACATAGAAAAAAACTCAGAAAAAATACATACCAAGTGATAAAGCCTTCCTAATACCCTGTCTGATGACAAATGCACACTTAGCAGGATGCAGCAGGCCTCCACTGATAAAGGCTAGGTGCGGCACGAGTGCAAACTACTTGATAAAAACAACCACCCCTATCCTCCAAACATTGCAGGGGTTGGCTGCCTAGTAGAAAAAATGCACATTGATATGACTCACATAGGACGCCAGTCACACTGATAGGTGTGGTGCACAGTGTCTGGTATGCAACCTATTAATGACGCCCCTTGTATTAACAGGCGGGCTGCCCAGCACTATAATATGCAGCACACGGTGACAGACGCCCCCCAAAAAAACCTAACCAACATAAAAAGGCCTGGCCACATCCTGCAAAAAAGGATATGATATAGTGCAAAAAAATATATGCATATGATAAACACATACACTATATGAGGTATTGGTTTATTATTTTGGCCAAAACAAAGTAAGCCCACAACCCAACGTCAAGGGTCCCCATAATATTGCGGGTCCTACCACTAATATCATAAAACAGGGTATTAGGAAGGCTTTATCACTTGGTATGTATTTTTTCTGAGTTTTTTTCTATGTTAGCTGTTTTATGATATTAGTGGTAGGACCCGCAATATTATGGGGACCCTTGACGTTGGGTTGCGGGCTTACTTTGTTTTGGCCAAAATAATAAACCAATACCTCATATAGTGTATGTGTTTATCATATGCATACATTTTTTTGCACTATATCATATCCTTTTTTGCAGGATGTGGCCAGGCCTTTTTATGTTGGTTAGGTTTTTTTGGGGGGCGTCTGTCACCGTGTGCTGCATATTATAGTGCTGGGCAGCCCGCCTGTTAATACAAGGGGCGTCATTAATAGGTTGCATACCAGACACTGTGCACCACACCTATCAGTGTGACTGGCGTCCTATGTGAGTCATATCAATGTGCATTTTTTCTACTAGGCAGCCAACCCCTGCAATGTTTGGAGGATAGGGGTGGTTGTTTTTATCAAGTAGTTTGCACTCGTGCCGCACCTAGCCTTTATCAGTGGAGGCCTGCTGCATCCTGCTAAGTGTGCATTTGTCATCAGACAGGGTATTAGGAAGGCTTTATCACTTGGTATGTATTTTTTCTGAGTTTTTTTCTATGTTAGCTGTTTTATGATATTAGTGGTAGGACCCGCAATATTATGGGGACCCTTGACGTTGGGTTGCGGGCTTACTTTGTTTTGGCCAAAATATTAAACCAATACCTCATATAGTGTATGTGTTTATCATATGCATACATTTTTTTGCACTATATCATATCCTTTTTTGCAGGATGTGGCCAGGCCTTTTTATGTTGGTTAGGTTTTTTTGGGGGGGCGTCTGTCACCGTGTGCTGCATATTATAGTGCTGGGCAGCCCGCCTGTTAATACAAGGGGCGTCATTAATAGGTTGCATACCAGACACTGTGCACCACACCTATCAGTGTGACTGGCGTCCTATGTGAGTCATATCAATGTGCATTTTTTCTACTAGGCAGCCAACCCCTGCAATGTTTGGAGGATAGGGGTGGTTGTTTTTATCAAGTAGTTTGCACTCGTGCCGCACCTAGCCTTTATCAGTGGAGGCCTGCTGCATCCTGCTAAGTGTGCATTTGTCATCAGACAGGGTATTAGGAAGGCTTTATCACTTGGTATGTATTTTTTCTGAGTTTTTTTCTATGTTAGCTGTTTTATGATATTAGTGGTAGGACCCACAATATTATGGGGACCCTTGACGTTGGGTTGCGGGCTTACTTTGTTTTGGCCAAAATAATAAACCAATACCTCATATAGTGTATGTGTTTATCATATGCATACATTTTTTTGCACTATATCATATCCTTTTTTGCAGGATGTGGCCAGGCCTTTTTATGTTGGTTAGGTTTTTTTGGGGGGCGTCTGTCACCGTGTGCTGCATATTATAGTGCTGGGCAGCCCGCCTGTTAATACAAGGGGCGTCATTAATAGGTTGCATACCAGACACTGTGCACCACACCTATCAGTGTGACTGGCGTCCTATGTGAGTCATATCAATGTGCATTTTTTCTACTAGGCAGCCAACCCCTGCAATGTTTGGAGGATAGGGGTGGTTGTTTTTATCAAGTAGTTTGCACTCGTGCCGCACCTAGCCTTTATCAGTGGAGGCCTGCTGCATCCTGCTAAGTGTGCATTTGTCATCAGACAGGGTATTAGGAAGGCTTTATCACTTGGTATGTATTTTTTCGAAGCTTGGAGTTAACTTGCAGTAAATGCGGCAAACGCGGCTTCGACAATTGCATTAAATGCAGCCACAACAAAAACACTGGTAAGTGGAGATTTTGTGGCGAAAACTGCAGAAACCACATGTGCCGCACCTGCCGCAAGTGAAGTACAAATTCCGTATACATTGCATGCAACTTACAGCAAGAGTGGCGTGGGTCAGCCCTTAGGCAGGAAGTGCAGAAATAGCCTTTTTTCCACCATAAATTCTCCAAATAGCAGAAAAATGTTGATGTGAAAGCAAAATCTCTATTCTTTCCCTATCTATCTAAATATGTACCTATCTATATATCTATTTCTATGTACAGAACACACCTGGAGATAGAGATGTGTGTGAACAGCCATCCCACCCGTCTCTTACCTGTTCACAAAAACCTCACCCTTTTTAAAAACAAAATGAAATCTCTCAGCAGCTATACTGCTGGAGCTTCAAATACAGGTTCCTATCACCAAATACAGGCATTTGGATGATACACATCTTACATCTTGTACTTAATGTGTGTTCTACTTACCTATAAAAATATGTATTGATATATCATATTTCTAAATTTATGTAGATATGATATAGAGTTATTAACCCTATATGCTAATGAGTACGTATGTTATATACGTATTTCCTACATAAGTACTTAAAATCTATATGTCTATGGCTACACTAATTTTTTTTTTGTTTTTTTTCCTTATCTCTATACATAGAATTTGCCTATTGCTGTCTATGTTATTAGAAAAACTGAATAATGAAAAAAAAGAAAAGTAACTTTAAACTAAAATATTTTTGTAGATAATATTACGTGTGAAGACTTTAGTACTATCAGCCAATAATTGTCCTTGAAGTGGTGTATTAACCACTTTAACCCTCACATTGCAACATTGCTTCACCCTGGAAAAAGCAACATACAATTGACCATGGGCAAAAGCAGGTTCTGGTAGATAAATGCCAACTCGATGGAGGGTCTGGCCTTGAGATTTATTTATGGTCATTGCAAATGCGGGCTTGATGGGAAATTGTCTCCGTCTTAATTTAAAAGGTAATCCAGTCTCTGATGGACACAAATCAATTCGTGGAATGAATACCACATTTCCTGCTGCTGACCCACTAATTACTTTAGCCAGTATGATATTGGCATGTAAGGCAGTGACAATGAGCCGCGTACCATTGCAGAGACCTTTGTTCGTGTTCAGATTACGTAATAACATGACAATGGTGCCAATTTTAAGTTTCAGCCGATGTGAAGGCATTCCAGTTGGTGTTAGTGAATTCAAAAACTCAAGTGGGTATTGATCGAGGTCATCAGCTTCATCAGGATCGATGGAATCATCACTGATATATTCAGTATAGTCACCTATCAATAAATCCATGACTTGGGAATTGACTTTCTCAACGTCCTCATTTTTTGGACATAAAATTGCATGAGATGCAGCTGTATTTATGCTTTCGGTGTCATTCACATCAATACAAAGATTATCTCCAAAAATTTCAATTATTAAAGAGCCAGTGCATACCATGTCTGGAGGAATTTCAATTACATCATCTCCAAGGTTATGTTCATTAGATAGTTCACCATTTCCCAGTTGAAGCAACCAACTGCTGTAGTGAGGATCAATGGAGCGCATGTTGTTAATAAGTGGCAGGCGAGTAAAATGTTGCCAGTGTTGTGAATATTTTATACAGCTCTCTACAACATCAGTTCTTGTCCCATGAGGGATGACAGGAAGACATTGTCTAAAGTCGCCTCCAAAAACAATCACTTTACCTCCAAACGGTGTTTTTTCTTTGTGAGCTACATTTGTTGTCATGACATCACGTAAAACTCTATCAATGACATGCAATGCATATTTGGATAGCATTGTGCACTCATCAATAATAAAAAGTTTAGTGCTGTGCAAATCTTTTGCTGCATCGGTATCATTCTTAATCCTGGAAACAGATGTTTCATTCACAGGAATTGGAATCCCATAAAGAGAATGAATGGTTCGTCCACCTTGTAGCAAGTTGGCGGCAATTCCAGTAGTGGCAGCAGGTGTACAATGTCTCCTTGTCCTCTTAGCTGATGTAGGAGTAGATGATATAGGTACGTTTTTCCGCTGCCACCAGGACCATCAAGGAAAAAACACTTTGCTGTAGAATTAGTGTCTTCTAAAGCTTGAGTGATAGCATCAAAAGCAAAAAGTTGGTCCTCATTTAGAGTAGCTTTCATTTCAGCAGCTGCTGATAACTCATAATCTTTATCATACTGTGGGAGGAGGTGTTGTTTCTTGACTGGACGTGGCAAATTAAAATCAGTATAAGTTTTGCCATGAGCTTTAAGAACATGTTGGACATCTGTCATAGCATAGCCTTCACAATTGACACACTCCAGAGTGTCGGAGTGGTATGCATAGCAGTAGTCTTCTACAAAGTGTTCCTTAAATTCATCCCATAAGTCCCGAGGTTTAGCTGGAGGACCAAAAATACAAATGTAGGCAAACATGTCACGTAGCTGTGCTGGCATGTTGAGAATACTGGCATCAAGTAATGTATTTCTCCACAGACTATCATCAAATAGTAAGCCAAGAGCTAATGCCGCATCTTTGAAGGTTTCATGTGTGACTCCGTGTACAGTTTTTATGCTGTCAAAACTGGTTGCACCTTTGACATGTAACAATAACAATCTTAAATAGTAGCGTTCCTGGTCTTTCACACTGACAGTATACATTCGTCCAATCACAGAACCACCTGCTCGCTTTCTAACTTCCCAAGAACCTTTTTTCCAAACATAGTTTTCGGGAATTTCACGGTATAAATAAATATGAGCATGATGGTCGTTCTGATTAAGCTTGAAGTAGGCCATAAGTGTAGAATTTTGATGGAGCTTTTGTTTGATGTTTCCAATAGAGTCATCCTCATGAAAATAGAGTGGCTGAGAATGCGGTAGATGTACAGCAAGGCAAATGATGCTATGAGATTGTTTATGCATTGGATATGAGAATATTCGCCAAGCTGCCTCTGGTGCACTGACATATCTTGAATCCATGAATTGGTGTGTTTCATCATGTTGGATGTTAGTCTGGCAGATTTCAAGATTGGCTTTATCATGTCCTTTGTAGACGTATTTAAATAAATATTTCACAGCCTGAATGGAACCACAAACTTCGACATTTATATGGCACTTGTATTTTAATAGCAGGAACGGATTATATGGAACCACCCACGAATTGTCAATCATGTTAGAATGGTGTTGAAAAGATGGGCCAAAGTGTCTGCGATAAGTAGGATAGGCGTCCTTAGCTATGATGGTTCTTCGGTGCAAATCTTTAGGGAAACCTTTTGTACACTTCCCCAGATCCATACAGGGAGAATTTGGGTTGTGTTCTCCACACGGACCATGAATCATATGTTGGAGAACAATTTTATGGAGCTGACGGTAGTGGGTAGGATTGGGAATTTCAGCCCACACTGTATTGTCTATGTCCTCCTCAGTCCTTAATTTGGAGTTGCTGTCCAGAATAATCAAAATGTGAGCGTGTGGAAGGCCACGTTTTTGAAATTCAATTACATGAACCATAGCGCAAACTTTCCCAAATAATCCGTTGTTAATGTCTTTTAAGAGTGCTTCCAGTTTTATTTTGAAAACACGTGCCACCAAATCAGGTCTATGTTCCACACGCTGCCAAGGTTCCAAATTCTCAGTAATCTCATTCCATTTCGGATTACAGGTCATGGTGATGAATAGATCAGGACGACCATATTTAGTCACAATAGCCATGGCATCCTGGTACCGCTGCTGCATATTCCTGGGACTGCCTTCAAACGAAGATGGTAAAATGACCGTTTTTCCAATGGGGATGCCCTTCTCAATGGATTTTTTCTGGAGATGTTCCTGGAGTACACAATAATCCTCTACTTTCAAATCCTTTTGGTGTTGACGGATATAATTTAGGCGATTTGCCTCGATTTTCACATAAGCATCCACTAAGTACTGCTGAGTGAGTTTGCCACCATTCAGGAGTGGATTAAACTGATTACGGACAGACAGCACATAGCAGTAATATTGCAGTTGTGTAACTCTGCGTGGACTTTGCCCTTGTTGCTTGAGGCCATCATGCCAGCCCTGGTCTCCGTAAGGGAAAAATAAAGGATAGAGTAAAGCATCTAAATTACTGTGTAGAATGCTGACCTGTTGTGTTCTTGGCGCCAAAGGATTTTTGGGGTCCGGTTGTAAATGTATTAAAATATCACGATTAAATGGTGGCTCTCCATTGTCATTTTCAAATACGACAGCAACTTCATTGACAGTTGGATTATTATATCGGCGAGGGTCTTGATTCCGATCTTGTTTAAGGGCCATGATGATATTTGGCATGAGAGTGCCATTAGCTTCAGCTTTAAGATGTTCTTCATGTTCCACATCTCGTAACATTTTGTAGGCAGCAACAAAGGGATTCACATTGTCTAACTGAAGAGCAATTATACTCATCAAAGTGGGATGACATTTTTTATTTTGTTCACAGTTTAAACGTTGTTCATTCGCGGTAGCGGTATCCAAAATATACAGTTGGGCATAAGCTGGAACTTGATCATCACTGGGATGTAGGGTTCCAGTACGATGATATATTTGTCCATGTATACGGAAACAGTAAGGGCCATGTCCAGGTGGAGGGGATATATTGGCACCCATGGAGGCGAAAGCAAATGAGCTGTTAATACTACGAATATTTTCCATGAGATTCTTACTGAACTCACTCTCCCCTGTCAGCAATCGTTTAAAGACCTCGGGATATTGGGGTATAGGTATATGCACTTTATTCTTGTGACAACACAGAGTAAAATTTTTATCTGCTGGTATCTCAGCATTAAAATGTAATGCTTGACAATGTTCACATAAATAGTTCATAGGACCACAGGAGTGTTCTACTATGGTACTGTCATCATTAGTAAAACCTGTAGGATGTTGAGGTACAGGTTGTGGTAATGGAGCATTGGAATGTTTCTTTAAGCCAACATATATAAAGCGGGGACCTGTTAGAGGATCTTCACTGTCCACAGATTCAATCACTGAGGAGTTGGAAGGTGTATCGTGGTCAGGGTTTATTAATATGGAGGTGCAAGCGGGTTTTTTGCGCCGTTCACGGCGTGCACCAGCTGCATTTGGTAATGGTTTGTTTGTTGCCTTAGAAGAGTCAGGTGTGAAGCATGTCTTATAAGCAGACTTAACGGTGTACAGGCGACGGCGTTTATCATTTGGAGTGTAAGTAGGACAGTGTTTGCGCTTACGTGCAGATTTACCAACGGTTAAAGGAGCTTCAGGCTGCACACATTCTATGAATGGAGACAAAGAAGCTGTATTGTGGGCAGAATCTATGACTGAGGACGTGGAAATATTATGTTTGCAACGTTGAGAGCGTGCAGCAGCAGCTTTATTACTTAATCGATTAGTTTTGTCCTCAAAAGACTCATTAGTAATGCGTTTATTGCAAGCAGTATTAACAGTGTCCAAGCGCTTCTGTCTGTCCTCTGTAGTCTCGTTAGCACGCTGTTTGCGCTTACGTGCGGCATCGGCGGCTTTTCGCTCTGCGTCATTAGTATACTTATTATCAGACCTGATGTTACGTGCGCCATCAGCAGCTTTGGGCTCTGTGTCATTAGTATACTTAACAGTGTCCAGGCGCTTGCATCTATCCTCTGTACTCTTGTTAGCACGCTGTTTGCGCTTACGTGCAGCATCGGTGTCTTTTCGCTGTGCGTCATTGGTATACTTATTATCAGACCTGATGTTACGTGCGCCATCAGTAGCTTTGGGCTCTGTGTCATTAGTATACTTGACAGTGTCCAGGCGCTTGCATCTATCCTCTGTACTCTTGTTAGCACGCTGTTTACGTTTACGTGCAGCATCGGCGGCTTTTCGCTCTGCGTCATTGGTATACTTATTATCAGACCTGATGTTACGTGCGCCATCAGCAGCTTTGGGCTCTGTGTCATTAGTATACTTAACAGTGTCCAGGCGCTTGCATCTCTCCTCTGTACTCTTGTTAGCACGCTGTTTGCGCTTACGTGCAGCATCGGCGGCTTTTCGCTCTGCATCATTACCATACTTTATATCAGACCTGATCTTACATGCGCCATCAGCAGCTTTGGACTCTGTGTCATTAGTATACTTAACAGTATCCAGGCGCTTGCATCTATCCTCTGTACTCTTGTTAACACGCTGTTTGCGCTTACGTGTGGCATCGGCGGCCTTTCGCTCTGCATCATTACCATACTTAATATCAGACCTGATCTTACGTGCGCCATCAGCAGGTTTACACTCTGTGTCATTAGTATACTTAACAGTATCCAGGTGCTTGCATCTATCCTCTGTACTCTTGTTAACACGCTGTTTGCGCTTACGTGCGGCATCGGCGGCTTTTCGCTCTGCATCATTACCATACTTTATATCACACCTGATCTTACGTGCGCCATCAGCAGCTTTGGGCTCTGTGTCATTACTATACTTAACAGTATCCAGGCACTTGCATCTATCCTCTGTACTCTTGTTAACACGCTGTTTACGCTTACGTGCGGCATCGGCGGCTTTTCGCTCTGCATCATTACCATACTTTATATCAGACCTGATCTTACGTGCGCCATCAGCAGCTTTGGACTCTGTGTCATTACTATACTTAACAGTATCCAGGCGCTTGCATCTATCCTCTGTAGCACGCTGTTTACGCTTACGTGCGGCATCGGCGTCTTTTTGCTCTGCATTATTAGTATACTTTATATCAGACCTAATCTTACGTGCGCCATCAGCAGCTTTGGGCTCTGTGTCATTAGTATCCTTACTATTAGAGCTCATGTTGGCTAAGCTAAACAGCTTTAAGCGTGGTGGTGGCAAACAACAGGTTAATAAGAGGCAGTGTCAGGTAGTAGGAAAATAGCCAGTTAATAATAGGCAATAGTTCTTTGCAGGAATACAGATATTAATAAATAGGCAGTTTATATTGCAGAGAAATTGCTGGGCAATAATGGACAATGTCCTTATGTGGCAAATAATAGAGCAATATACCCAGTGTGGCAAAGAAGAGGTTAATAAACGGCAGTCTCTCAGTATAACAGTCAGTGAATAATAGGCAGTATATGGAGAAAACACCAAACAAAAGTTCAAAATTGGTTTGAAAATGTCACTGAACCACTTCACAACTAAATATATATAGTTTTGGTACATAGTATTATCATTTTTTTGACGAAATTCGGCAGGAGCTTGAAGAGCGACGTCACTGGGACCGCCTCCACGCAGTAAAAACTTGCTGTGAGGTAAAAATTCAAAAATCACACCAAAATGGCGGGCGGAGTGTGTCACAGTACGGCACATTTCTGATTGGTCGCTCGCGGCAGGCGGCAACCAATCAGAAAAGTGTCGCGCACCACGAAGGCATATATCTTTGTCCACCCTGAGCGGGTGTAGGACGCTGGTGACGTCACTTATCTCCGGACATTATCTCCGGACAAAGCCACGGAAGTTGGCACAAATTGCCGGAAGTAGTATTCTAGGCAATTATATATTAGATTTTAATGTTATCAGTGTTTACCTTTGAACGTTTATATTGTATTGTCCTGTCACCAGCCATGTGTACGATTATCGGCCGAAAGCCTCTCTGGAACCAATAATCACCCCATGTAAAGGTATCTTTATAAGTTAAAGATTCAGAATACTATGACTTTTATCATATCCTGAACAGTCAAGTTTTTTATGAACCGTTAAGGTTTTCTGGTTGAAGTAAAAAAAACTCTGAGTGTTTACAGTTTGAAACCATAAAATGTTGAAAAATTATGTCATTCTTGAGTATATCACTCAATGGTGCTCATAAACGTGTCAAATTTGATCTATAATATACTTTAATATACGTTACTTTAATCTTTAATATACTTAAGAACAGGGCCCCAGACATCACACAGGGGGTCTGAAACACCGAACAGTGGTCCAAAATATCGCTGTGCTCTGCCTGGGGCCCCATATGCTGCCTGGGGCCCCTGTGCTCTGCCTGGGGCCCCATATGCTGCCTGGGGCCCCTGTGCTCTGCCTGGGGCCCCTGTGCTCTGCCTGGGGCCCCTGTGCTCTGCCTGGGGCCACTGTGCTCTGCCTGGGGCCCCATATGCTGCCTGGGGCCCCTGTGCTCTGCCTGGGGCCCCATAGGCTGCCTGGGGCCCCTGTGCTCTACCTGGGACCACTGTGCTCTGCCTGGGGCTCCATATGCTGCCTGGGGCCCCTGTGCTCTGCCTGGGGCCATTGTGCTCTGCCTGGGGCCCCATATGCTGCCTGGGGCCCCTGTGCACTGCCAGGGGCCCAATATGCTGCCTGTGGCCACTGTGCTCTGCCTGGGGCCCCATGTTCTGCCTGGGGCCACTGTGCTCTGCCTGGGGACCCATATGCTGCCTGGGGCCCCTGTGCTCTGCCTGGGGCCCCATATGCTGCCTGGGGCCCCTGTGCTCTGCCTGGGGCCCTTGTGCTCTGCCTGGGGCCCCATGTTCTGCCTGGGGCCACTGTGCTCTGCCTGGGGCCCCATAGGCTGCCTGGGGCCCCTGTGCTCTGCCTGGGACCACTATGCTCTGCCTGGGGCCCCATATGCTGCCTGGGGCCCCTGTGCTCTGCCTGGGGCCACTGTGCTCTGCCTGGGGCCCCATATGCTGCCTGGGGCCCCTGTGCTCTGCCTTGGACCACTGTGCTCTGCCTGGGGCCCCATATGCTGCCTGGGGCCCCTGTTCTCTGCCTGGGGCCACTGTGCTCTGCCTGGGGCCCCATATGCTGCCTGGGGTCCCTGTGCTCTGCCTGAGGCCCAATATGCTGCCTGGGGCCCCTGTGCTCTGCCTGGGGCCCCTGTGCTCTGCCCAGGGCCCCATGTTCTGCCTGGGGCCCCTGTGCTCTGCCTGGGGCCACTGTGCTCTGCCTGGGGCCCCATATGCTGCCTGGGGCCCCTGTGCTCTGCCTGGGGCCCCATATGCTGCCTGGGGCCCCTGTGCTCTGCCTGGGGCCCCTGTGCTCTGCCTGGGGCCCCATGTTCTGCCTGGGGCCACTGTGCTCTGCCTGGGGCCCCATAGGCTGCCTGGGGCCCCTGTGCTCTGCCTGGGACCACTGTGCTCTGCCTGGGGCCCCATATGCTGCCTGGGGCCCCTGTGCTCTGCCTGGGGCCACTGTGCTCTGCCTGGGGCCCCATATGCTGCCTGGGGCCCCTGTGCTCTGCCTGGGGCCCCATATGCTGCCTGGGGCCCCTGTGCTCTGCCTGGGGCCCCATAGGCTGCCTGGGGCCCCTGTGCTCTACCTGGGACCACTGTGCTCTGCCTGGGGCCCCATATGCTGCCTGGGGCCCCTGTGCTCTGCCTGGGGCCACTGTGCTCTGCCTGGGGCCCCATATGCTGCCTGGGGCCCCTGTGCTCTGCCTGGGTGTAGGACACTGGTGACGTCACTTATCTCCGGACATTAGCTCCGGACATTAGCTCCGGACATTAGCTCCAGACATTAGCTCCGGACAAAGCCACGGAAGTTGTCACAAATTGCAGGAAGTAGTATTCTAGGCAATTATATATTAGATTATATTCTTCATATTCAACTTCTTCATCATATTCTTATTTGTGACAGGCATTCTAGTAGTTGTTATCTATAAAAGTTTGAAGATTACAACTTCCATTCTGCCTGTCACAAAACAGTTACATTTGTCCGCATTCAGTTTGGCCTGCAGCATCAGGCTTTATCCAGGGGCACCACGAGGAGGAACGGACTCACCCCCATACACTGCTTAGTCTTCTTCTGCTTATGATTTAGATAATATCTTTTGCTCTGATATTTAGTCTTATGCTTAATGTTCTTCTGCTCTTTGTACTGCAGCCTCTTTTTCTTCTGCTTCTCGGTCTTCCAGGTCGTCGTCGTCTCCAGGGTCGTCGTCTCCGGGGTCGTCGTCATCGGGGTGGTCTTCAGGGTCATCGTCTCCAGGGTCATCGTCATCTCAGTGGTTGTCGTCTCTGGTGTCGTCATCATCTTAGGGGTGGTCTTCCGGGTCGTCGTCTTTAGGGTCTTGAACTTGGAAATGTAGCAGAAGGTACAAGTAGGCTGAGAAAATGCCGAGAAACAGCTGATGGAACTGGAACTCGGATGGCTACCCAAAGGTCCAAGAGCCAATGGAACTACCGAGGACCAGCTGACGTTACTGGAACCCGGTCACTAAGCAGGAGGTACCCGTGCCTGAAAGCACTACCAAGGACCACCTGACGTTGGTGGAACTCGGATACCCAGAGGGAGGCACCTAAGCCAAAGGCTCTGCCCGGAACCAGCTGACGGTACTGGAACCAGGATGGGGAGCAGAAGGTACAAGAGCAAAAGACACTGCCGAGAACCAGCTGACGGTACTGGAACCCGGATGGGTAGCCGAAGGTCCAAGAGCCAATGGAACTACCGAGGACCAGCTGATGTTACTGGAACCCGGTTACTAAGCAGGAGGTACCCATACCTGAAAGCACTACCAAGGACCACCTGACGTTGGTGGAACTCGGATACCCAGAGGGAGGCACCTAAGCGAAAGGCTCTGCCCGGAAACAGCTGGCGGTGCTGGAACCAGGATGGGGACCAATTCAAGCTTGACTTCCTAGAGCCCCAACTAGCGGTGTTGGAGCAAAGGGTCAGCAGGGGGAGCAGAGTGTAGGCCGAAGCCTGCACTGGAGGCATTTGTAGGTCTGTTGTGTCTGCGTGGCATTTGCAGGACACGTTGCCAGCTACACAGCAGGGGAACAGCTGGCGGTGCTGAACCCCACTGACACATTGGCTGGTGTTTTTCTCTGTGCAGCTAGCAGTACCGGTCCCCAACTGGCGGTGTTAGAGCCCAGGGTCAGCAGGAGGAGGAGAGGGAGCGGAGTGTAGGCCGAAGCCTGCACTGGCGGCAGCTTTGTGTCTGCGTGGCTGTTGCAGGACACGATGCCGGCTACACAGCAGGGGAACAGCTGGCGGTGCTGAACCCCACTGACAGAGTGGCGTGTGTTTTGCTCTGTGCAGCCAGCACTTCCGGACAGCAACTAGTGGTGTTGGAGCCCGGGCTCTGCAGGTGGAGCAGAGTGTAGGCCGAAGCCTAATTGAACCGATTTTAAAGGTAACCTTTAACCCCCCCTCAGGGGTTACAAAGTAGAAGAGCCACACCTTATGCAGCAGTAGTGCTGCACAAGTCAAAGGTTGCTCTTTTAATTTTGTTCCTTGCACAAGCTGAATGAAACACGTACAACATTTTGGCCCTTATAGAGTCAATCTGTCTTGGAGGCGGGAGTTCCCTTTGTAATGAGACGCAGCACAGCTGGCAAAAATACCAACTTGGTGCTTGGCGCGGCCTCCTGAGCATCGCATTTTGCTGTACAGGAGTCTGCGTTGTTGCGTTATCCCTTGGCCATGCGCTGCCCGTCTTCTGACATCATTTCATGTCGGCTGGTGCGGTTCGCGATGCCCATGAATCCCAGCCCCGCAGTGTCTTTACAGTGTTTCACACTGCGGGGCTGGGATTCATGGCCTGGCGCAGTACATATGTTCGCCTCTCGCTCGTGTCCTTACACCTGCTACAGAATGTGCGGCATCAGCTGATCCCTTATCGCATGCCACGGCCATGAAGCCGCACAGTCTGAAGAAGGCGGAAGGAGCTGAGTGACAGCCTGGCGAAGATATGCACTGCTCATGCCCGGCAATCACACCCTCGCAGTCAAAATAAATAAGACACCGAGGGGCGTTGTGTCGGGCAGGGCGGCCGCAGAGGCGCAGCCAGCCAAACAATGATGTCAGAAGAAGGGCTGTGCTACCAAGGGGGTTGTTGCGTGTCATTACAAAGGAAAGTCACACCTCCGGGACGTTTTAATGGTCTCAGGGGACACATTGTAGATGTGTTCTGTTCCACGTGTGCAAGGAGAATAAGTTTATGAGCCACCTTGCACACATGCAGCATTACTGCTGTACAAGGTGGCTGTAAAACATACAAACACCTGGGGGAGGGGGGACAGGTTCCCTTCAATTTCAGTTCTTGTGTCTGCGTGGCTGTTGCAGGACACGTTGCCGGCTACACAGCAGGGGAACAGCTGGCGGTGCTGAACCCCACTGACACATTGGCTGGTGTTTTTCTCTGTGCAGCTAGCAGTACCGGGCCCCAACTAGCGGTGTTAGAGCCCAGGGTCAGCAGGAGGAGGAGAGGGAGCGGAGTGTAGGCCGAAGCCTGCACTGGCGGCAGCTTTGTGTCTGCGTGGCTGTTGCAGGACACGATGCCGGCTACACAGCAGGGGAACAGCTGGCGTTGCTGAACCCCACTGACAGAGTGGCGTGTGTTTTGCTCTGTGCAGCCAGCACTTCCGGACAGCAACTTGCGGTGTTGGAGCCCGGGCTCTGCAGGTGGAGCAGAGTATAGGCCGAAGCCTAATTGAACCGATTTTAAAGGTAACCTTTAACCCCCCCTCAGGGGTTACAAAGTAGAAGAGCCACGCCTTATGCAGCAATAGTGCTGCACAAGTCAAAGGTTGCTCTTTTAATTTTGTTCCTTGCACAAGCTGAATGAAACACGTACAACATTTTGGCCCTTATAGAGTCAATCTGTCTTGGAGGCGGGAGTTCCATTTGTAATGAGACGCAGCACAGCTGGCAAAAATACCAACTTGGTGCTTGGCGCGGCCTCCTGAGGATCGCATTTTGCAGTACAGGAGTCTGCGTTGTTGCGTTATCCCTTGGCCATGCGCTGCCCGTCTTCTGACATCATTTCATGTCGGCTGGTGCGGTTCGCGATGCCCATGAATCCCAGCCCCGCAGTGTCTTTACAGTGTTTCACACTGCGGGGCTGGGATTCATGGCCTGGCGCAGTACATATGTTCGCCTCTCGCTCGTGTCCTTACACCTGCTACAGACTGTGCGGCGTCAGCTGATCCCTTATCGCATGCCACGGCCATGAAGCCGCACAGTCTGAAGAAGGCGGAAGGAGCTGAGTGACAGCCTGGCGAAGATATGCACTGCTCATGTTCGTTAATCACACCCTCGCAGTCAAAATAAATAAGACACCGAGGGGCGTTGTGTCGGGCAGGGCGGCCGCAGAGGCGCAGCCAGCCAAACAATGATGTCAGAAGAAGGGCTGTGCTACCAAGGGGGTTGTTGCGTGTCATTACAAAGGAAAGTCACACCTCCGGGACGTTTTAATGGTCTCAGGGGACACATTGTAGATGTGTTCTGTTCCACGTGTGCAAGGAGAATAAGTTTATGAGCCACCTTGCACACATGCAGCATTACTGCTGTACAAGGTGGCTGTAAAACATACAAACACCTGGGGGAGGGGGGACAGGTTCCCTTCAATTTCAGTTCTTGTGTCTGTGTGGCTGTTTCAGGACACGTTGCCGGCTACACAGCAGGGGAACAGCTGGCGGTGCTGAACCCCACTGACACATTGGCTGGTGTTTTTCTCTGTGCAGCTAGCAGTACCGGGCCCCAACTGGCGGTGTTGGAGCCCAGGGTCAGCAGGAGGAGCAGGGGGAGCAGAGTGTAGGCCGAAGCCTGCACTGGAGCAAGTTGAAAGGGAACCTTTAACCCCCCCAGGCGTTTGTAGCTGAAACAGCCATCGTGTACAGCAGTAATGCTGGAAAAGGTAAACTTAGCTCTTTTAACTATGGTCCTTGCACATGCTGAACCTAACACTTATGAAATGTGTCCCCTCACACCGTTAAACCGTCCGGTAGGTGGAACTTTCCTTTGTCATGTGACGCAGCACAGCCGTCATTCTCACCCCCTTGGCGCTGTGCGCTGCCTCCTCAGCGTTGTTTGAATCTGTCCCGGAGCCTGCGCTGTTAGGTTAGCCCTTGGCCATGCACACATTTTGCGCTGCCCGTATTCTGACATCATTTAGTGTCAGGCTGGCTGCGCCTGTGCGGCCGCGCTGGCCAAGATCCCGCCTCGCAGTGTCGTCTAATGTAATCCCACCGCGGGCCTGGGATCCGTGGCCATGCGCAGTGCATATCCTCGCCTTTCACTCCCCTCCCTACGGCTTCTTCAGACTGTGCGGCGTCACGGCCGTGGCATGCTATTAGGGATCAGCTGACTCCGCACAGTCTGAAGAAGCCGTAGGGAGATGAGTGAGAGGTGGAGGTTCAGATATACACTGCGCATGTCCATGGATCTCAGACCCCCAGTGGGATTAAATCAGAAGACACTGCGAGGCGGGATCAGCCTGACACCAAATGAAGTCAGAAGACGGGCAGCGCAAAATGTGTGCATGGCCAAGGGCTAACCTAACAGAGCAGGCTCCGGGACAGATTCAAACAACGCTGAGGAGGCGGCGCACGGCGCCAAGGGGGTAAGAATGACGGCTGTGCTGCGTCACATGACAAAGGAAAGTTCCACCTACCGGACGGTTTAACGGTGTGAGGGGACACATTTCATAAGTGTTAGGTTCAGCATGTGCAAGGAGCACCACGAAAAGAGGCACTTTTTCCATTTGCATCATTACTGCTGCACAAGGTGGCTCTTTCAGTAACAAACGCCTTGGGGGGGGATAGGTTCCCTTAAATTTAAGTTGTTGTGCCTGCGTGGCGGTCGCATGACACGTTGCCGTATACACAGCAGGGGAACAGCTGGAGGTGCTGAACCCCACTAACACATTGGCGAGGTGTTTGGCTCTGTGCGGACAACACTTCTGGACAGCAACTAGCGGTGTTGGAGCCCAGGTACAGGAGGAGGAGGAGGTGGAGGAGATAGGAGGGATTGCCACACACACAGCTGGGGAACAGCTGACGTTACTGAACCCCAATAACAGAGGAGCGACTGTTGGGACTGTGCGGACAGCACTTCTGGACGACAACTAGCGGTGTTGGAGCCCAGGGACAGGAGGAGGAGGAGGTGGAGGAGATAGGAGGGATTGCCACACACACAGCAGGGGAGCAGCAGGCTTTACTGAACCCCACTAACACATTGGCGAGGTGTTTGGCTCTGTGCGGACAGCACTTCTGGACAGCAACTAGCGGTGTTGGAGCCCAGGGACAGGAGGAGGAGGAGGTGGAGGAGATAGGAGGGATTGCCACACACACAGCTGGGGAACAGCTGACGTTACTGAACCCCAATAACAGAGGAGTGACTATTGGGACTGTGCGGACAGCACTTCTGGACGACAACTAGCGGTGTTGGAGCCCAGGGACAGGAGGAGGAGGAGGTGGAGGAGATAGGAGGGATTGCCACACACACAGCAGGGGAGCAGCAGGCTTTACTGAACCCCACTAACACATTGGCGAGGTGTTTGGCTCTGTGCGGACAGCACTTCTGGACAGCAACTAGCGGTGTTGGAGCCCAGGGACAGGAGGAGGAGGAGGTGGAGGAGATAGGAGGGATTGCCACACACACAGCTGGGGAACAGCTGACGTTACTGAACCCCAATAACAGAGGAGCGACTGTTGGGACTGTGCGGACAGCACTTCTGGACGACAACTAGCGGTGTTGGAGCCCAGGGACAGGAGGAGGAGGAGGTGGAGGAGATAGGAGGGATTGCCACACACACAGCAGGGGAGCAGCAGGCTTTACTGAACCTCACTAACACATTGGCAAGGTGTTTGGCTCTGTGCGGACAGCACTTCTGGACAGCAACTAGCGGTGTTGGAGCCCAGGGACAGGAGGAGGAGGAGGTGGAAGAGATAGGAGGGATTGCCACACACACACAGCTGGGGAACAGCTGACGTTACTGAACCCCAATAAAAGATGAGCGACTGTTGGGACTGTGCGGACAGCACTTCTGGACGACAACTAGCGGTGTTGGAGCCCAGGGACAGGAGGAGGAGGAGGTGGAGGAGATATGAGGGATTGCCACACACACAGCTGGGGAACAGCTGACGTTACTGAACCCCAATAACAGAGGAGCGACTGTTGGGACTGTGCAGACAGCGCTTCTGGACGACAACTAGCGGTGTTGGAGCCCAGGGACAGGAGGAGGAGGAGGTGGAGGAGATAGGAGGGATTGCCACACACACAGCTGGGGAACAGCTGACGTTACTGAACCCCAATAACAGAGGAGCGACTGTTGGGACTGTGCAGACAGCACTTCTGGACAACAACTAGCGGTGTTGGAGCCCAGGGACAGGAGGAGGAGGAGGTGAAGGAGATAGGAGGGATTGCCACACACACAGCAGGAGAGCAGCAGGCTTTACTGAACCCCACTAACACATTGGCGAGTTGTTTGGCTCTGTGCGGACAGCACTTCTGGACAACAACTAGCGGTGTTGGAGCCCAGGGACAGGAGGAGGAGGAGGTGGAGGAGATAGGAGGGATTGCCACGCACACAGCTGGGGAACAGCTGACGTTACTGAATCCCAATAACAGAGGAGCGACTGTTGACTGTGCGTACAGCACTACCAGGCAACAACTAGCGGTGTTGGAGCCTAGGGACAGCAGGAGAAGCAGAGGAACACAATGTAGGCCGAAGCCTGATTGGAGAAAGTCGAAAGGGAACCTTTAACCCCCCCAAGGCGTTTGTAGCTGAAAGAGCCAGCTTGTGCAGCACAAAAGATGCAAAAGGAAAAGGTGGCTCTTTTCATTATGCTCCTTGCAAACACAGAACTAAACACTTATAAAATATGTCCCCTGAAACCGTGAGACCGTCCCGGAGGTGGGACTTTCCTTCGTAATATGAAGCAGCACAGCTGTCATTCCTACCCCCTTGGCGCCGTGCCCCGGCTCCTCAGCGTTGTTTGATTCCGTCCCAGAGCCTGCGCTGTTATGTTATCCCTTGGCCAGGCACACTTAGCGCTGCCCATCTTCTGAAATCATTTGGTGTCAGGCTGGCTGCGCCTGTGCGGCCGCTGTTATGGTTTCCAATGGCAAGGAAACATCAGAAGCATAGAATAAACGGACAAGCTCTCGGGTGATGGAAACTAGAGCTGACCGCGATGCTAAACCTACACACCACACTAGAAGTAGCCAGGGGGCATTCCTGCGTTGTCTCTAGATGCCGCGCGCCAGCCGGAGAACTAACTACCCCTGGTAGAAGAAAACACAGTCCTGGCTTGCCTCCAGAGAATGTCCCCACAGGAGATAGCAGCCCCCACATATAATAACGGTGAGAGAAGATGAAAAGACACACGTAGTATGAAAGCAGATTTAGCACAGAGAGGCCCGCTAACTAAATAGCAGAAAGATACAACAGAGGACTTCGCGGTCAGCTGCAAAACCCTTCAAAACACCATCCTGAAATTACCTTAACTCATGTGACAACTCATGCCACTGGAGTGGTAATTTCAGCCCAACAAGAGCTTCCAGCTGCAGAGATTCACATAAGTGCAAAACTGGACAAAACATACAAAAATAGACTTAAGGACTAAAGTGTCCAACTTAGCTGAGCAGAAAACTGGGAGCAGGAACATGCAACAGAATCACTCTGGATACATTGATGGCCAGCATTAGAATGACTGAGGAGCAAGGTTAAATAGGATACTCCCACATCCTGATAGGAACAGGTGAACTGAGAAGGCAAAGCTTGCAGGACACCAGTACCACAAGAGACCACCGGGGGAGCCCACGAACCGAATCACAACAGTACCCCCCCTTAAGGAGGGGGCACCGAACCCTCACAAGAACCACCAGGGCGATCTGGATGAGCCCTATGAAAGGCACGGACCAAATCAGAAGCATGAACATCAGAAGCTGTAACCCAAGAATTATCCTCTTGACCGTAGCCCTTCCATTTCACCAGATATTGAAGTCTCCGTCTGGAAACACGGGAGTCCAAGATTTTCTCCACCACGTACTCCAATTCACCCTCAACCAGCACAGGAGCAGGAGGCTCAACAGAAGGCACAAGTGGTACCTCATACCTCCGAAATAATGACCGATGGAAGACATTATGGATAGCAAAGGATGCTGGGAGGTCCAAACGAAAAGACTCAGGGTTAAGAATTTCCAAAATCTTATAAGGACCGATGAACCGAGGCTTAAACTTAGGAGAAGAGACCCTCATAGGGACAAAACGGGAGGACAACCACACCAAGTCCCCAACACGAAGACGAGGACCAACACGACGATGGCGATTAGCAAAACGTTGAGTCCTCTCCTGGGACAACTCCAAATTGTCCACCACCTGCCCCCAAATACGATGCAACCTATCCACCATGGTATCCACTCCAGGACAATCCGAAGACTCCACCTGACCAGATGAAAAACGAGGATGGAACCCTGAATTGCAAAAGAAAGGGGAGACCAAAGTGGCAGAACTGGCCCGATTATTAAGGGCAAACTCAGCCAACGGCAAAAAGGAGACCCAGTCATCCTGATCAGCAGACACGAAACACCTCAAATAAGTCTCCAAGGTCTGATTAGTACGTTCCATCTGGCCATTTGTCTGGGGATGAAATGCAGACGAAAAAGACAAATCAATGCCCATCCTGGCACAAAACGCCCGCCAAAATCTGGACACAAACTGGGATCCCCTGTCGGAAACGATATTCTCCGGAATACCATGCAGCCGAACCACATTCTGAAAAAACAGGGGCACCAACTCAGATGAGGAAGGCAGCTTGGGCAAGGGCACCAAATGAACCATCTTAGAAAAGCGGTCACACACCACCCAAATGACGGACATCTTCTGAGAAACAGGGAGATCAGAAATAAAATCCATAGAGATGTGTGTCCAAGGCCTCTTAGGAACAGGCAAGGGCAACAACAACCCACTAGCCCGAGAACAACAAGGCTTGGCCCGAGCACAAACATCGCAAGACTGCACAAAAGTACGCACGTCCCGAGACAGGGAAGGCCACCAGAAGGACCTAGCCACCAAATCTCTGGTACCAAAAATTCCCGGATGACCTGCCAACGCAGAAGAATGAACCTCCGAGATGACTCTATTGGTCCACTCATCCGGCACAAACAATCTACCAGGCGGACAACGATCAGGCCGATCCGCCTGAAACTCTTGTAAAGCACGTCGCAGGTCTGGGAAGACAGCAGACAATATCACCCCATCCTTAAGTATACCCGTAGGTTTAGAATCACCAGGGGAATCAGGTTCAAAACTCCTAGAAAGGGCATCCGCCTTCACATTCTTAGTACCTGGCAGATACGAAACCACAAAATTAAACCGGGAGAAAAACAACGACCAGCGCGCCTGTCTAGGATTCAGACGTCTGGCCGACTCAAGATAAATCAAATTTTTGTGATCAGTCAAGACCACCACCTGATGTTTAGCACCCTCAAGCCAATGACGCCACTCCTCGAATGCCCACTTCATCGCCAAAAGCTCCCGATTACCGACGTCATAATTTCGCTCGGCGGGCGAAAATTTTCGAGAAAAGAACGCACAAGGTCTCATCACTGAACAATCTGAACTTTTCTGCGACAAAACCGCCCCCGCTCCGATCTCGGAAGCATCAACTTCCACCTGAAAAGGAAGAGAAACATCAGGCTGGCACAACACCGGAGCAGAAGAAAAACGGCGCTTAAGCTCCCGAAAGGCCTCCACAGCAGCAGGAGACCAATCTGCAACATCAGCACCCTTTTTAGTCAAATCAGTCAAAGGCCTGACAACGCTAGAAAAACCAGTTATGAATCGACGATAAAAGTTAGCAAAGCCCAAAAATTTCTGAAGGCCCTTAAGAGAAGTCGGTTGCGTCCAGTCACAAATAGCCCGAACCTTCACAGGATCCATCTCAATAGAAGAGGGGGAAAAAATGTACCCCAAAAAAGAAATCTTCTGAACCCCAAAAACACACTTTGAACCTTTAACAAACAGAGAATTGGTCCGCAAAACCTGAAAAACCCTCCTAACTTGTTGAACATGAGATTCCCAGTCATCCGAAAAAATCAAGATATCGTCCAAATACACAATCATAAATTTATCCAGATATTCACGGAAAATATTGTGCATAAAAGACTGAAAGACCGAAGGGGCATTTGACAGACCAAAAGGCATCACCAAATACTCAAAATGGCCCTCGGGCGTATTAAATGCGGTTTTCCACTCATCCCCCTGCTTAATTCGCACCAAATTATACGCACCGCGAAGATCAATCTTAGAGAACCACTTCGCCCCCTCAATGCGAGCAAATAAATCTGTCAGCAATGGCAAAGGATACTGATACTTGACTGTGATCTTATTCAAGAGTCTATAATCAATACAAGGTCTCAAAGAACCATCGCTTTTAGCTACGAAAAAGAACCCCGCTCCAAGAGGAGACGAAGAAGGACGAATATGTCCCTTTTCCAAGGACTCCCTAATATACTCTCGCATGGCAGCATGTTCAGGTACAGACATATTGAATAGACGACCCTTAGGAAATTTACTGCCAGGGATCAAATCTATGGCGCAATCGCAATCTCTGTGAGGAGGAAGAGAATTAAGAGTAGATTCCTCAAAAACCTCACGATAATCAGACAAAAACTCAGGAATTTCAGAGGGAATAGATGAAGCAATGGAGACCAAAGATGTGTCCCCATGATTTCCCTGACATCCCCAGCTTAGTACAGACATTGTTTTCCAGTCAAGGACTGGGTTATGAGTTTGCAACCATGGCAATCCCAGCACCAACACATCATGTAGATTATACAGTACAAGGAAGCGAATCACCTCTTGATGGTCTGGAGTCATACGCATAGTCACTTGTGTCCAGTATTGTGGTTTATTACTAGCCAATGGTGTAGAATCAATACCCTTTAAAGGTATAGGAACTTCCAGAGGCTCTAGATCAAACCCACAGCGCCTGGCAAAGGACCAATCTATAAGACTCAAAGCGGCGCCAGAATCCACATACGCATCCGCAACAATAGATGATAACGAACAAATTAGAGTTACAGACAAAATAAACTTGGACTGCAAAGTGCCAATAGCAGAGGATTTATCAACTTTCTTTGTTCGTTTAGAGCATGCTGATATAACATGAGTAGAATTTCCACAATAGAAGCACAAATGATTTTTGCGCCTATAAATCTGTCGTTCGCTTCTGGACAAAAAGCTATCACATTGCATACTCTGTGGTGCCTCTTCAGAAGACACCGCCAACTGGTGCACAGGTTTGCGTTCCCGTAAACGCCGATCAATCTGAATTGCCATTGTCATGGACTCATTCAGACCAGTAGGCGCAGGAAACCCCACCATGACGTCTTTTACAGCATCAGAGAGACCTTCTCTGAAAATTGCCGCCAGAGCGCACTCATTCCACTGAGTAAGCACAGACCATTTTCGAAATTTTTGGCAATATATTTCGGCTTCATCTTGCCCCTGAGAGAGGGCTATTAGGGCTTTCTCAGCCTGAATCTCCAAATTTGGTTCCTCATAAAGCAACCCCAAAGCCAGAAAAAACGCATCCACATTGAGCAACGCAGGATCCCCTGGTGCCAATGAAAATGCCCAATTTTGGGGGTCACCCCGCAGTAAAGAAATAACAATTTTTACTTGCTGGGCAGGATCTCCAGCAGAATGAGATCTCAGTGAAAGAAACAATTTACAATTGTATTTAAAATTTAGAAAACAAGATCGATCTCCAGAAAAAAACTCCGGTATAGGAATTTTAGGTTCAGACCGAGGAGCATGTAACAAAAAATCTTGTATATTCTGAACTTTAGAGGCAAGATTATTCAAATTGGTAGCCAGACTCTGGGGATCCATATTTCAACAGATAAAGTCTGAGCCATTCAGGGGTTAAGAGGAGAGGAAAACAGGAGACTGCAATTAGAGCTGGAGTGCAACTTCAGAGGAAGGAAAAAAAAAAAAAAAAAAAGGTTTCACACAGTTCCTTTTCTCTCCTGCTTCAGCCTATAGATTAAACATTTGGGCTGGCCATACTGTTATGGTTTCTAATGGCAAGGAAACATCAGAAGCATAGAATAAACGGACAAGCTCTCGGGTGATGGAAACTACAGCTGACCACGATGCTAAACCTACACGCCACACTAGAAGTAGCCAGGGGGCATTCCTGCGTTGTCTCTAGATGCCGCGCGCCAGCCGGAGAACTAACTACCCCTGGTAGAAGAAAACACAGTCCTGGCTTGCCTCCAGAGAATGTCCCCACAAGGAGATAGCAGCCCCCCACATATAATAACGGTGAGAGCAGATGAAAAGACACACGTAGTATGAAAGCAGATTTAGCACAGAGAGGCCCGCTAACTAAATAGCAGAAAGATACAACAGAGGACTTCGCGGTCAGCTGCAAAACCCTTCAAAACACCATCCTGAAATTACCTTAACTCATGTGACAACTCATGCCACTGGAGTGGTAATTTCAGCCCAACAAGAGCTTCCAGCTGCAGAGATTCACATAAGTGCAAAACTGGACAAAACATACAAAAATAGACTTAAGGACTAAAGTGTCCAACTTAGCTGAGCAGAAAACTGGGAGCAGTAACATGCAACAGAATCACTCTGGATACATTGATGGCCAGCATTAGAATGACTGAGGAGCAAGGTTAAATAGGATACTCCCACATCCTGATAGGAACAGGTGAACTGAGAAGGCAAAGCTTGCAGGACACCAGTACCACAGGAGACCACGGGAGCCCACGAACCGAATCACAACAGGCCGCGCTGGCCGAGAGCCCGCCTCGCAGTGTCGTCTAATGTAATCCCACCACGGGCCTGGGATCCGTGGCCTTGCGCAGTGCATATCCTCGCCTCTCACTCCCCTCCCTACGGCTTCTTCAGACTGTGTGGCGTCACGGCCGTGGCATGCTATTAGGGATCAGCTGACGGCGCACAGTCTGAAGAAGGCGTAGGGAGATGAGTGAGAGGCGGAGGTTCAGATATGCACTGCGCATGTCCATGGATCTCAGGCCCCCAGTGGGATTAAATCAGAAGACAATGCGAGGCGGGCTCTCGGCCAGCGCGGCCGCACAGGCGCAGCCAGCCTGACACCAAATGATGTCAGAAGATGGGCAGAGCTAAGTGTGCCGGGCCAAGGGATAACATAACAGCGCAGGCTCCGGGACGGAATCAAACAACGCTGAGGAGCCGGGGCACGGTGCCAAGGGGATGGAATGACAGCTGTGCTGCGTCATATTACGAAGGAAAGTCCCACCTCCGGGACGGTTTTACGGTATCAGTGGACACATTTTATAAGTGTTAAGTTCTGCGTGTGCAAGGAGCTAAACAAAAATAGCTACCTTTTCCTTGTGCAGCATTACTGCTGCACAAGGTGGCTCTTTCAGTAACAAACGCCTTGGGGGGGGACAGGTTCCCTTACATTTCAGTTGTTGTGTCAGCGTGGCGGTCACAGGACACATTGCCGGCTACACAGCTGGGGATCAGCTGACGTTACTGAAACCCAATAACACTGGGTCGTATGTTTTGACTGTGCAGACGGCACTTCTGAGCCTCAACTGGCGGTGTTGGAGCCCAGGAATTTAAGTTCAGGTGGTAGAAAGATGAACACAACAGGAGACCTGGATAACGTAGACAGTCACCTAATTATTTAATCAGGAAGAGGAGTGGCAAATTCCTGCGAGATCCAGGCCTTGTTCATTTTCAGGAAAGTAAGCCGGTCAACGTTATCGGAGGATAGTCGCATGCGACGGTCAGTTAGTACACCACCTGCAGCACTAAAGACGCGTTCCGATAATACACTAGCCGCAGGGCAAGCCAGCACCTCCAATGCATACTGGCTTAGCTCTGGCCATGTATCCAGCTTTGAGACCCAAAACTTGAAAGGTGAAGAGCCGTCTGGGAGTACAGCAAGAGGGCAAGACATGTAGTCTGTCACCATCTGACGGAACCGTTGCCTCCTGCTGACTGGAGCCGTCTGTGATGGTGTAGACTTTTGTGGCAGGCACAGAAAACTGTGCCACAGTTGGGCCATACTGGTCTTGCCTTGGGCAGAGGCACTGCTTCTGCTCCCTCTTTGTGCAGAGCCTCCACCACTGCCTGGTCGCACTGAGCTGCTTTGTAATGCACTAGCAGCACTTCTCTCACTTGGAATGGAGAAGATGATGGAATTCACCAGTGTGTCTTGGTACTCCCGCATTTTTCGCTCCCGGTTCAACGGTGTGATGAGGCTTTCTACGTTGTCCCGGTAGCGAGGATCGAGGAGGGTGAACACCCAATAATCAGACATGTTGAGAATGTGGGCGATGCGGCGGTCGTTTCTCAGGCACTGCAGCATGTAATCCACCATGTGCTGCAGACTGCCAACTGCCCAAGAAACGCTGTTCCCTGCTGGAGGCGTGATCTCTGCCCGCTCGTCATCACCCCACCCTCGCTGTACACACTGAGTACTGGACAACTGTGTAACTCCCTCCTCTGGACGGATGTCTTCCTCCTCCATTGACTCCTCCTCATCCTCCTCACAAACTGTCCCCTGCCTACGCGTTTGTGAGGAACCACGTGGCGCTGACTGTCCAGAAGATGATGGAAATGGTGAATCCTCATCCTCCACCTCTTCCACAACATCATCCCTTAGCGCTTGCAGTGATTTTTCAAGCAGGCAGATAAGGGGGACAGTCATGTTGACTAGTGCATCATCTGCACTCACCATCCGCGTGGAATAATCGAAGGGACGCAAAACCTGGCAGACGTCATTCATAGTGGCCCACTCTGTGGTTGTGAAGTCTGAACGGCGCGGAGTGCGACTTCTTTGCGCCTGATGCAGCTGGTACTCCATTACAGCTTGCTGCTGCTCACACAACCGCTCAAACATATGTAACGTGGAATTCCACCTGGTAGGTAGGTCACATATGATGCGATGTTCCGGCAGGTGGTGTCGGCGCTGCAGAGCCGCATTGCGCGCTTTTGCCGTGCTGGAACGCCGCAAGTGAGCACACTCTAGGCGGACCTTGTGCAGCATTGCATCAAGATCCGGATAGTCCCTCAAAAAATTCTGCACGACCAAATTGAGCACATGTGCCAGACATGGGATGTGAGTGAGGTTGCCGAGACCCAGAGCTGCCACCAGATTTCGGCCATTATCACACACTACCATGCCTGGCTGGAGATTCGCTGGCACAAACCACACATCGCTCTCCTGCTTGATGGCATTCCAGAGCTCCTGCGCTGTGTGGCTTCGATTCCCCAAAGAAATTAATTTGAAGACGGCCTGTTGACGTTTGGCCACGGCTGTGCTCATGTCGGTCATAACAGGTAAACGTTCATCACGGGTACATGTGGAGGTGGACTGTGACGGCTCCTGCAGTGATGATTCTGAGGAACTGGTGTAAGAGGAGGAGTCAATGCGTACAGAATGGATTCCTGCAATCCTTGGAGTGGGCAGGACACGTCCTGCGCCACTCGCACGATCTGTACCCGGCTCAACGACATTAACCCAATGGGCAGTGAGGGAAAGGTATTGCCCCTGTCCATGTTGACTGGTCCACGCATCGGTGGTGAGGTGGACCTTGCTACTGACGGCATTCAGTAGCGCGTGTTTTATGTGTCCCTCCACATGCTTGTGCAGGGCAGGGACGGCTTGCCTGCTGAAGTAAAAGCAGCTGGGCACATTGTACTGTGGGACTGCCAATGACATCAAGTCATGGAAGCTGTCAGTCTCCACCAGCCTGAATGACAGCATTTCCAGTGACAGAAGTTTGGCAATGCCTGCAGTCAGAGCCTGTGCTCGTGGGTGGTTTGACGAGAAAGGCCGCCTTTTCTCCCATGCCTGTACTACCGACGGCTGTACACTGGGCTGGGAGTGTGTGGATGACTGGGAAAGTGGTGCTGCGAGTGGAATTACAGCGGGTCTCTGGACAACAGGGCCAGAGGTTCTTCCACGGCGATCCTGGGAGGAAGACGAACCAGCTGCGTGTTAGCTGGAGGAAGAGGCAACACGAGCTGAAGAGGTGGTAGCTGCCGCTGTTGGTTGGCCTAGCTCTTCACTGTGTTTTTCTAACTCCGCCGCGTGCCTGGTGCGCACATGTTTCCACATGTTGGAGGTATTGAGGTTGCTGACATTTCGACCTCTTTTGACTTTGTGATGACACACCTTGCATTTGACATAGAAAATGTCATCTGCAACTGTGTCAAAAAAGGACCAGGCACTGCAAGTCTTGGGAGCGCCCTTTTTGGCTTTTGGAAGAGACATGCTCCTAACGGGTGCCAAAGCGGAGGCTGCAGGATCCGCAGTCTTCCCCCTCCCTCTCCCTCTTTGGGCCGTACGGGGAATCTCTTCCTCAGAGCTGCTCCCACCACCTTCCTGTCCCTCACGCCAAGATGGGTCAAGGACCTCATCATCTACACTACCCTCTGCCCCCAACTGCTCCTCCTGGGTAGTCTCAGCAGCAGAGTACGCACCAGAAAGTGGCACCTGAGTGTCATCAGCGGATGCGTCCTGCGATGTGGTGACCGGAGGCACTGGCCCACCCGCCTCTTCAGAGGAAGAGAGAAAAAGCGGTTGGGCATCACTGCACCCTGCCTCTTCTTCCATTTCTCCAATGCTGCTTGGCTGGCCCCCTGTTTCCAAGCCAAGAGATTCAGAGAACAGAAGTAGAGACGGCTCCTGTCCTGGGATCTCTGTCTGCCTGGGCAATTTGGCAGGTGGTGAAGAGACAGTTGGCTGCTCTCCAGTGCTCTGTGTCTGAGAGGATGTGGCACTAATTGAAGTTGATGCATTAGCTGCCATCCATCCGACAACGGCTTCAATTTGTTCTTCACGCAGCAGCGGTGTACGGCGCTCTGCGACAAAGCTGCGCATGAAGGACTGTTCCCTGGTGAAAGTGGGTGCTGATGAGTCACCGGTGCCCGCAGCAGGCACAGAATCCCCACATCCTCTCCCTGCTCCGCGCCCACGCCCACGTGCCTTACTCACTGCCTTCTTCATCTTGTTTGACTGATAAAGATAAGCAGAAAAGTACTAACGGCTTTGTGTGCTTATTCCTGAACAACTCCTAACAGGTATAAGAAACACTAATTTTCTAAAGTGTGGACTAGACTTTAATATGAGCTAATGTGGCCTACACAAATGTAAAGTGGTGTCACTGGTGTGTTTGGTGAACTTTATTATTTATTTATTTTTTGGGGGCTGAACTGACAACAGAGAGAGCTGCAGTCACACGGAGACCGTGCAGACAGCCGTAAATGGCGCTGCAAGGCCCAAAAACCCTCCTCTACGTTATCCTATGTAGTGTTTTTCCACAAGTTAGCTGGAAAAAGGTGGAAAGACACTAATAGGAATTTTTGGAAAAAATGTGCAGCAGCCTGCACTACTTAAAACAAAAGGAAAATTGATTTTACGGTATGACGCAGTGAAGAACCCTGAGCTGGAGACAACCAGGCTATGGCTGCTCACAGACTACAGGGCGAGCTGCAGTCACACGGAGACCGTGCAGACAGCCGTAAACGGCGCTGCAAGGCCCAAAAACCCTCCTCTACGTTATCCTATGTAGTGTTTTTCCACAAGTTAGCTGGAGACGGGTGGAAAGACACTAATAGGAATTTTTTGAAAAAATGTGCAGCAGCCTGCCCTACTTAAAACAAAAGGAAAATTGTTTTTACGGTATGACGCAGTGAAGAACCCTGAGCTGGAGACAACCAGGCTATGGCTGCTCACAGACTACAGGGCGAGCTGCAGTCACACGGAGACCGTGCAGACAGCCGTAAACGGCGCTGCAAGGCCCAAAAACCCTCCTCTACGTTATCCTATGTAGTGTTTTTCCACAAGGTAGCTGGAGACGGGTGGAAAGACACTAATAGGAATTTTTGGAAAAAATGTGCAGCAGCCTGCACTACTTAAAACAAAAGGAAAATTGATTTTATGGTATGACGCAGTGAAGAACCCTGAGCTGGAGACAACCAGGCTATGGCTGCTCACAGACTACAGGGCGAGCTGCAGTCACACGGAGACCGTGCAGACAGCCGTAAACGGCGCTGCAAGGCCCAAAAACCCTCCTCTACGTTATCCTATGTAGTGTTTTTCCACAAGTTAGCTGGAGACGGGTGGAAAGACACTAATAGGAATTTTTGGAAAAAATGTGCAGCAGCCTGCACTACTTAAAACAAAAGGAAAATTGATTTTACGGTATGACGCAGTGAAGAACCCTGACCTGGAGACAACCAGGCTATGGCTGCTCACAGACTACAGGGCGAGCTGCAGTCACACGGAGACCGTGCAGACAGCCGTAAACGGCGCTGCAAGGCCCAAAAACCCTCCTCTACGTTATCCTATGTAGTGTTTTTCCACAAGTTAGATGGAGACGGGTGGAAAGACACTAATAGGATTTTTTTGAAAAAATGAGCAGCAGAGTACACTACTTGAAAAAAAAAAAAAAAAGAACAGTATGAGGCAATGAACCACCCTCCCTGAACTGAATACAACCAGCTATGGATGGCCAATGGCTGCACACAGACTAGAGAGTGGGCTGCACTCACACACACACACACACACAGACCTTGCAGATCGCTGTGAAAACAGCGCTACAAGGCAAAAGCAAGGTGATTAGTAGGTGAACACAGCGGTTGCTAAATTAGCCTTTGAAAAGCACAAAGAAGCAAATCGCTATCTCTAAACTGTCCCTCAGTCAGCAAACAGCGTCCTGTCACTAACTGAATTCACAGCAGAGTGAGCGCAAAATGGTGCCAGCGACTTTTAAACTGCATCATGACATCATTTCAGCAGCCAATCACAGCCTTGCCAGTAGTTTCAGGCCCTCCATGCTGAACAGGATGTGCCCACACTTGGAATCATTCTCATTGGCTGATTTCGTACAAATTTGTGCAGTTTGAATCCTGGGAACTTCCGATTCCGGTATCCGATACGCGGCAAGTATCGGATCTCGGTATCGGAATTCCGATACCGCTAAGTATCGGCCGATACCCGATACTTGCGGTATCGGAATGCTCAACACTAGTGGCAATCCGTCGCAATGTGTCGCTAATGCAAGTCACTGGAGAAAAAACCGCATCCTGCAAGCACTTTTGCAGGATGCGGTTTTTCTCCAACGACGCATTGCGACGGAAGCCAAAAAACGCAAGTGTGAAAGTAGCCTAACCCTAACCCTAACCCTAGCCCTAACCCTAAATTTAGACCCAACCCTAGCCCTAACCCTAACCCTAACCCTAACCCTAACCCTAGCCCTAACCCTAACCCTAACCCTAGCCCTAACCCTAATTTTAGCCCCTACTCGTCTCTCCTGCCGGCTGGCAGATGGCAGCAGATGGCGGGCGCACTGCGCATGCGCCCGCCATTTTCTTTGCAGAGGAAGAAGCCGGCCGGCAAGAGGAGACGCAGGAGGACCCGGGGACACCGGGTGAGTATGATAGGGTCCCCAAATCCCCCTATTTCTCTGTTCTCTGATGTGCGATCACATCAGAGGAAATGGCGGACACGTCGCACAAAAAAAGTTACATGTAGCGTTTTTTTATGCCGACGGATGCGACGTGTGGCAATCCGTTGCAATGTGTCGCTAATGCAAGTCAATGGAGAAAAAACGCATCCTGCAATCACTTTTGCAGGATGCGTTTTTTCTCCAACGACGCATTGCGACGGAAGCCAAAAAACGCTAGTGTGAAAGTAGCCTAACCCTAACCCTAACCCTAGCCCTAACCCTAAATTTAGCCCCAACCCTAGCCCTAACCTTAGCCCTAACCCTAACCCTAGCCCTAACCCTAACCCTAACCCTAACCCTAGCCCTAACCCTAGCCCTAACCCTAACCCTAGCCCTAACCCTAATTTTAGCCCCTACTCGTCTCTCCTGCCGGCCGGCAGATGGCAGCAGATGGCGGGCGCACTGCGCATGCGCCCGCCATTTTCTTTGCAGAGGAAGAAGCCGGCCGGCAAGAGGAGACGCAGGAGGACCCGGGGACACCGGGTGAGTATGATAGGGTCCCCGAATCCCCCTATTTCTCTGTCCTCTGATGTGCGATCACATCAGAGGACAGAGAATTACAGATCGCTTTTTTTTTTTTTGCGGTCGCCGGTAAACAGTTAATTACCGGCGATCGCAAAACAGGGGTCGGTAAAAACTGACCCCGATCATGTTCTTTGGGGTCTCGGCTACCCCCGGCAGCCGAGACCCCAAAGATTTTCCCAGAAAAAAGATGGCGGCGCCCATCGGGAGCCACGAGGAGCACCGGGGGAGATAGGTGAGTATTGGGGGGCTATTGGGGGCCATCGGGGACACTATTTCTCTGTCCTCCGATGTGCGATCACATCAGAGGACAGAGAAATTAAATGGCAAATCGCGTTTTTTTTTTTGTTGCGTCCGCCGGTAAACTGTTAATTACCGGCGATCGCAACTCGCGGGTCAGTAAAACCCCCCCGAATCATGTTCTCTGAGGTCTCGGCTACCCTCGGCAACCGAGACCCCAGAGAAAATCCGACTCTGGGGGGCGCTATTCACTTTTTCCACAGCGCCGTTAATTAACGGCGCTGTGGTTTAAGTACCCTTAGCGGCCGCCGTTAAAAGGCGTATCGGCAGTCGTTAAGGGGTTAACATAGTTCCCAGCAAAATCCATTTTGGTTTCTTTTTTGTATGTTTTTGGTGCACCTGTAAAAATGTTGTGAAACTCTAACAACATTGTTTACATTGGTGACCTAGGAGTCAGAAATGCTTCCGGGGTGATCCCCATGATGTTACCATGTCATTTCAACAGTGTTTCCATGATTTTCAGACGTGTTTTGACCTTAAAAGGACCCCCAGGGGGATTTGCGGTAAAAATGCTCGGGTTTCCCATAGACTTACATTGGACTCGTTGCTCGGGTCGAGTACCCAAGTATTCCAATTTGCTCGACCCGAGCAACGAGCACCTGAGCATTTTAGTGCTCGTCAATCACTAGTACTGATCTCTGCAAAATCAGTGGCAGTATTACTACTGTAAACCCTAGCCCTGTGCGTGCTGCAGTTATGGGGACCAAAACATGCTACAATCCCAGCAGTACTACCCCTTACATGCCACTGTCAGTAGCGACAGAGGCATTTAACTAATTAGACAATCCATAGCCCCACAATAGTTAAGCCACACTATGCTTCATGGTGCTTTAAAATGGCTGTAAAATGGTAAAAGTAAAGTCCAGGGGACTGCAAAAGCAGCTACATGGTGGTAAGAGCAGGACAACTGCTTTGCAAACAAGTGTGAGACATGAAGCATTTTGGTGCACATACTACCACCACAGAGGATTGCTGGATTTTTTAAAAATATTTCTCTGTCCATGTTTCCTTCTCCGCCTGCTCCACTTCCTCCAACACCTCCTGAACCCTCATCTTCAGCACAGCTAGGGGTAAAATAGAGCAGGCTGTTCTGAATCTCATCTGTTTGTGGGAAGAATCCCACACACAGCACAGGAGCTGTGGATGGGGATCAAAGAACAGACAAATGTGTGGTTGGAGCCCATAAACTTTAATCTCGGCCTGGTGGATTACGATAACAGGTGAAATCTTGTATCAGCTCTGGGCCTAGCCAGTTTTACATTCATCCCTTGCCTGGCGTATGTGATGAATATGGTGGTGCAGAGCTTCCTTAAAAATAATAGCTATGTCAGAGCTGCTGTTGGAAGAGCAGGCTGTCTGTGTGTGCTTTCGGCGTTCTCACCCTGATGCTGGTCGGATGTCTGCACTGTAGCTTCACCACCTAATACGCGATGTATCCTCAAGGTGGAACTCACCTTGCACTTGTTGGGGAGACTATGCAAACAGCAGCAGGTGATACTGGAGTTTGACCTGCAGCACACATGGGTGAGTCGCTCTGCGTAACAACACCACTTCAAGACCAATGAGTGGGCCTCAATGTGGGACCTATGTGTCGTGCTGCTTCGAGTACTCCATGAACACGGCAGCGCTGATGACACCATCATCAGAGTTACTATCCCACTTTTAGACATCCTAGGAAAACAAAGCTTCAGGCACTTATGGATGAGGTAGTGGCAAAGGAGGAAGAGGAGAAGGAACGGGACCATTCCCACCATAATTAGACCAGGCGTCCAGACATGTCTTGGAGGATCGGTTCCTGTACCAACAGCAGCCAGGTACACAAATGCATAGCCAGTGGACAGTTTTACAGGATGAGTAGGAGGAGGAGGATAAGGAACAACCATGTTCACAGCAGGGTGTCACTCAAAACAGCTCATGAGCAGCACGTGGCTGGGGGGATGAATAGGATACAAAAGACCCAGACAATACACCTTGCATCAAAAACAGCTTGTTGTTTCCTCTAGGCAGCTTGGCACACTTGAGGCAATACATGCTGCTGTGCCTGTGCCATGACCGCCAAGTTGCCCTGATTGTTTCAAGTGCTGATTACTTGGTGGCTACCCTGCTTGATCCCCGCTACAAGCACAATGTGCCATCCTTACCTTCATCTCTCTAGCTTGATTGGAGAATTCGGGAATATACAGTATGTGCAGGCTGGTAGAAGCACTATTGACGGCATCCTCTTCTGACAGAAAATGCTCAGTGGAAGCACAAGGCCAAGGAAGATGACATCGCCTACGCAGCTGGGGTACTGGCACCAACTCTAAAGGGAGGGTTAGCATGGTAGGAATGTAGAAAACCTTACTCAGCATGTCACAACATCCAGCAGCATCACCATCTGATACGGTCACTATTAGCAGGAGCTGTCGTCCATTGTTAGGCGTGACCACACACAGGCTACTATGGGTGAGATTATCTCCTGTGAATTTATATGTATGTTTTATGCAATTGACTTTTGTTGCACAACAGAATTGTGAGACAGTGTCTTAACAATAATGTCTTGCTTACCTGTATGACTAATTGATTGGGCGTAATAACTCTTTTTATTCTATATGTACATCTTAACTAGTGAATCTATATACAAGGAGGCCCATTTTTAATTAATGTTATACTGATACTGATGTTGGCAAGATTCTTTGATCTATCCCGTGCCTGTTATCTACATGTGTGGAATCGCACAATGATTTCTTTTTGACACTGTGCGCCACCTGTCTTATGCCTTTTTTGTGACTTAATGTCTATTATTGTTACCTTAATTTGGTGTAATAAAAATGTTATACTTTTTATATTGGGACTTTTTTACTCTATGGCTCTTGTAGGTTGAAGGTTTAACAGAGTCCATTTATTTGGTCCTATTACCATCAGCATGAGATTTGGTGCCATATATGTTTTTTTCTGTTTGGTTGATATTGATTATACTATTAGCAGGAGGCAGCATTTAGGTTTTACCTGTGTAGCAATTCACTTGGGATTAATAGGTTATGCACTAAAAAATGCATAGTTGGGCAATAGAAAACACCTGTGTTAAGCTAGATAAACTGCAGCCAGAAAACAGAACCCAAACACCCCAAGAAATGGTGTGTCTCCTCTGGCTTAGCAGAAAGAGAAGCCGACAACAAAACACAAGCTCAAGGGATAAAATCCATGAGTATGACAGTTTTAACAACATGGTGGAAGAGAATGTGTCCACACTAGAGTTGAGCGACTTTTACTTTTTTAGTATCGAGTCGGGTTTCACGAAACCCGACTTTGTCAAAAGTCGGGTCGGGTGAAATCGGCCGATTATTGCGAATAGTCGGGGGCCGACTGAAACACGAAACCCAATGCAAGTCAATGGGGAATCAAAGTCGGCAGAGAGTGGAGGACAGGAAAACACCCACAGTGCCTATTTTAATGCCAAAACATCAATACTTATTACTGTAGCTTGTCAATCTTAATTTACTTTATAATAATAGTTAGGCATTGAAAATTGGGGGTCATTTGGCTAAAGTTGTGGGGGGGTAGGGCTGGTTCAAGTTTTTCGTGGGCCCAGGAAACGCGGACTACGTCACGGCGGTGGAGCAGGGAGAGGTAAGTATTTCAACTTTGCAAGTGCTGTGATCCTGAGAAAGCAGGGGGGGCCCACTCATTCGCATTGGCACTGGCACAGGGCCCATCAAAGTACGGTGGTGTGTTTGACGGCGGGGGCGCCTCCCACTGGCGGAGACACTTTTGCGTACTATGAGGGGCCCTGTGCCACTGACGTTGCCAACAAGTATGCCCCCCCACCTGATGAAGGAACCTGCACTTTCATCTGCACCTTCCTGTTTGTCCCCGTGTAAGGTGGTATAGTATGCGGGAAGGGGAACCTGACTTTCAGCAGGGTCAGATTCTGACTGTGTAGCGTGCAAGGGGAATGTAGTGGTCTGGGTCAATGTACCAGCAGACTCATCTAGCAGTAGCTGGGCAATGGGCAGGATGAGGAGGAAACACAGATATAGGCCTAAATAATAAAGTGGGCTAAATGCAGTACAAAATTGGTAACAGGAGTAAACTGGCGGCATAGCTTTGTTCAGCAGAGGACAATTGTAAGGAGTGGCAGACACAGTTAGTAGGGCCAAGTAATAAAGTGGGCCAAATGCAGTTCAAAATTGGTAACAGGAGTAAACAGGCGGCTCAGCTTTGTTCAGTGGAGGATAACAACAAGCAGCGGCAGACACCGTTAGTAGACCCAACCAAACAAGTAGGCCAAATGCAGTTTAATATTTGATATAGGCTGAAAACTGAAGCTCAGCTTTGTTCAGTGGAGGAGAACAACAAGCAGCGGCAGACACCGTTAGTAGGCCCAACCAAATAAGTAGGCCAAATGCAGTTTAATATTTGATATAAGCTGAAAATTGAAGCTCAGCTTTGTTCAGTGGAGGAGAACAACAAGCAGCGGCAGACACCGTTAGTAGGCCCAAACAAACAAGTAGGCCAAATGCAGTTTAATATTTGATATAGGCTGAAAATTGAAGCTCAGCTTTGTTCAGTGGAGGAGAAAAGCAAGGAGCGGCAGACATCTTTAGTTGGCCCAACCAAACAAGTAGGCCAAATGCAGTTTAATATTTGATATAGGCTGAAAATTGAAGCTCAGCTTTGTTCAGTGGAGGAGAAAAGCAAGGAGCAGCAGACAGCGTTAGTAGGCCCAACCAAACAAGTAGGCCAAATGCAGTTTAATATATGATATAGGCTGAAAATTGAAGCTCAGCTTTGTTCAGTAGAGGAGAAAAGCAAGGAGCGGCAGACACCGTTAGTAGGCCCAACCAAACAAGTAGGCCAAATGCAGTTTAATATTTGATATAGGCTGAAAATTGAAGCTCAGCTTTGTTCAGTGGAGGAGAAAAGCAAGGAGAGGCAGACACCGTTAGTTGGCCCAACCAAACAAGTAGGCCAAATGCAGTTTAATATTTGATATAGGCTGAAAATTGTAGCTCAGCTTTCTTCAGTGGAGGAGAACAACAAGCAGCGGCAGACACCGTTATTAGGCCCAACAAAACAAGTAGGCCAAATGCAGTTTAATATTTGATATTGGCTTAAAATTGAAGTTCAGATTTGTTCAGTGGAGGAGAACAACAAGAAGCGGCAGACACCGTTAGTAGGCCCAACCAAACAAGTAGGCTAAATGCAGTTTAATATTCGAAACAGGAGTAAACAGGCGGTATAGCTTTGTTCAATGGAGGACAGCTGTAATGAGTGGCGCATACACAGGTTGTAGGCCCACATTTAAAAAGTAGGCTTTGAAGCAAGTAGGCTTTGAAGCAGTTCAAAAATTGTAACAGGAGTAAACAGGCAGCATAGCTTTGTTCAATGGAGGACATCTGTATTGAGTGGCGCAGACAGACACAGGTAGTAGGCATGTAGTAGGCCTAAAATAAAAAAGTAGGCTCAATGCAGTTCCAAACGGGTTACAGGAGTGAACTTGTGGCATAGCGTTGTTCAGTGGAGGACAATTGTAAGGAGTGGCACAGACAGACTTAGTAGGCCCAAAATAAAAAAGTAGGCTCAATGCAGTTTAAAATTGGTTACAGGGGTACACAGGCGGCATTGGTTTGTTCAGCGGAGAACGATTATAAGGAGTGGTGCAGACAGACTTAGTAGGCCTAAAATAAAAAAGTAGGCTCAATGCAGTTCCAAATGGGTTACAGGAGTGAACTGGCGGCATAGCGTTGTTCAGCGGAGGACAATTGTAAGGAGTGGTGCAGACAGACACAGGTAGTAGGCCTAAAATAAAAAAGTAGGCACAATGCAGTTCCAAACGGGTTACAGGAGTGAACTGGTGGCATAGCGTTGTTCAGCGGAGGACAATTGTAAGGAGTGGCGCAGACAGACACAGGTAGTAGGCCTAAAATAAAAAAGTAGGCTCAAAGCAGTTCCAAACGGGTTACAGGAGTGAACTGGTGGCATAGTGTTGTTCAGCGGAGGACAACTGTAAGGAGTGGTGCAGACAGACACAGGTAGTAGGCCTAAAATAAAAAGTAGGCTCAATGCAGTTCAAAACGGGTTACAGGAGTGAACTGGCGGCATAGCATTGTTCAGCAGAGGATGATTGTAAGGAGTGGCGCAGACAGACTTAGAAGGCCTAAAATAAAAAAGTACGTTCAATGCAGTTTAAAATTGGTTACAGGGGTACACAGGCGGTATTGGTTGTTTCAGCGGAGGACAATTGTAAGTAGTGGCGCAGACAGACTTAGTAGGCCTAAAATAAAAAAGTAGGCTCAATGCAGTTCAAAACGGGTTACAGGAGTGAACTGGCGGCATAGCGTTATTCATCGGAGGACAATTGTAAGGAGTGGCAGACACAGTTAATAGGCCCAAAAAAGTAAGTAGGCTAAATGCAGTTCAAAATTGGTAACAGTAGTAAACTGGCGGCATAGCTTTGTTCAGTGGAGGACAACTGTAAGGAGTTGCCGACACAGTTAGTAGCCCAAAATAATAAAGTGAGGTAAATGTCTGCCAAAACAATTTTCAAAAATAAACAGGTGGCATAGCTACGTACAGGGGAGGGCTCCTCTGCTGAGTAGCAGACAGTGGTAGTTGGCGCAAAGTATTAAATGGTCTAAATGGAGGCCAGGGCCCCTGTATATTTTAACTATCATCTATCATTTCAACAAATTTGTATTGGCAGTGCCAATGAAGGATTTATCAGCACAGACTACACAGTGGTGGAGCAGGGAGAGGTAAGTATTGCAAGTGGTAGAGCACAGTTCGACCAGGGGAGGAACACTCTCTCATGGGTGGCGGTACTGGCACAGGGCCCATCGTATTACGACGGTGTGTCTGACGTTGGTTGTGCACCACCACCATCAGAGACACTTCATTGTACTATGAGGGACCCTTTGCCAGTGCCGTCGCCCAAGAGTGGGCACACCCACCTGCCCAGGCAAACGGCACTCACACGGGTGCTTGCGCTAGGTGGTGACCACGGCCCTGTGGGGGGAGTCAGCCCATTAAGGGAGGTAAAAAAATGGCCTATGGTGGACATTCAGCAGCTGCAAATGGAGGAATTGGAGCAGTCAGTAAGAGGAGGCCAAAAGCAAGACATTTTTCAGGCAAACTACGTGTAAGCAGTAGTGTTGAGCGATACCTTCCGATATCGGAAAGTATCGGTATCGGATTGGATCGGCCAATATTAAAAAAATATCAGCTATCGCCGATACCGATACCCGATACCAATGCAAGTCAATGGGACCAAAATATCGGAATTAAAATAAACCCTTTCTTTCCTTGTAGGTTCATTCTACATGAAGGAAAACAACTAAGAGTAATGTAGGATGTATTGGGGGAGGTGGCGGACACATTAAAGGCATAGAGGTTTAGCCCAATCAAATAGAATAGCAGGAATTAAAAAAAAAATTTTAGGACGTTCGGAGTTACAAAGATATTGACTATGTTAAGATTTTTTTTTATTTTGTCAGATATTGATGTTTCACTACTTCCATGCCCTTCACCTTCTTTTTTACTTCTCCGACACTTTCTTCTTCATCATCCTCAGCAGCAGCATCTTTGACATCAACTTCTTCACCTTATTCATCTTCTTCTTCATCTTCTACCTATTATTTTTTTTTGTTACATTCTTCATATTCTTTTTATTAAACTATTATTCTTCTTCATATTCTACTTCTTCATCATATTCCTATTTGTGACAAGCATTCCTGTAGTTGTTATCTATAACAGTTTGAAGATTACACCTTCCATTCTGCCTGTCACAAAAGAGTTACAACAGGATTTGTCCGCGTTTAGTTAGGCCTGCAGCAGCAGGCTTTTTCCAGGGGCACCACGAGGAGGAACAGACTCACCCCCATACACTGCTTAGTCTTCTTCTGCTTTTAATTTAGACAATATCTTTTGCTTTGATGTTTAGTCTTGTGCTTAATGTTCTTCTGCTCTTTGTTCTGCAGCCTCTTGTTCTTCTGCTTCTCGGTCTTCCGGGTCATCTTCTTTAGGGTCTTGAACTTGGAAATGTAGCAGAAAGTACAAGAAGGCTGAGAAAATGCCAATAACCAGCTGATGGAACTGGAACTCGGATGGGTACCCGAAGGTCCAAGAGCCAATGGAACTACCGAGGACCAGCTGACGTTACTGGAACCCGGTTACTAAGCAGGAGGTACCCGTGCCAGAAGGCACTACCAAGGACCACCTGACGTTGGTGGAACTCGGATACCCAGAAGGAGGCACCAAAGCCAAAGGATCTGCCCGGATCCAGCTGATGGTACTGGAACCAGGATGGGGAGCATAAGGTACAAGAGCAAAAGACACTGCAGAGAGCCAGCTGACGGTCCTGGCACCCGGATGGGTAGCCGAAGGTGCAAGAGCCAATGGAACTTCCGAGGACCAGCTGACGTTACTGGGACCCAGTTACTAAGCAGGAGGTACCCATGCCAGAAAGCACTACCAAGGACCACCTGACGTTGGTGGAACTCGTATACCCAGAAGGAGGCACCTAAGCCAAAGGCTCTGCCCGGAACCAGCTGATGGTACTGGAACCAGGATGGGGAGCAGAAGGTACAAGAGCAAAAGACACTGCCGAGAACCAGTTAACGGTACTGGAACCCGGATGGGTAGCCGAAGGTACAAGAGCCAATGGAACTACAGAGGACCAGCTGACGTTACTGGAACCCGGTTACTAAGCAGGAGGTACCCATGCCAGAAAGCACTACCAAGGACCACCTGACATTGGTGGAACTCGGATACTCAGAAGGAGGCACCTAAGCCAAAGGCTCTGCCCGGAACCAGCTGATGGTTCTGGAACCAGGGGGACCTATTCAAGATTGTCTTCCTAGAGCCCCAACTAGCGGTGCTGGAGCCAAGGGTCAGCAAGGGGAGCAGAGAGTAGGCCGAAGCCTGCACGGGAGGCATCTTATTGTCTGTTGTGTCTGTGTGGTGTTTGCAGGACAAGTTGCCGGCTACTCAGCAGGGGAACAGCTGACGTTACTGAACCCCACTGACACAGTGGCAGGTGTTTTTCTCTGTGCAGTCAGCACTTCCGAGCACCAACTGGCGGTGTTAGAACCCAGGGACAGCAGGAGGAGCAGAGTATAGGCCGAAGCCTGCACTGGAGGCAGCTTAGTGTCTGATGTGTCTGCGTGGCATTTGCAGGACACATTGCCGGCTACACAGCAGGGGAACAGCGGCATTACTGAACCCCACTGACACAGTGGCGGGTGTTTTTCTCTGTGCAGCCAGCACTTCTGAGCACCATCTGGTGGTGTTAGAGCCCAGGGTCAGCAGGGGGAGCAGAGGAGCAGAGTGTAGGCCGAAGCCTGCACTGGAGGCAGATTAATATCTGTTGTGTCTGCGTGGCTTTTGCAGGACACATTGCCGGCTACACAGCAGGGGAACAGCTGGCATTACTGAACCCCACTGAAACAGTGGTTGGTGTTTTTCTCTGTACAGCCAGGACTTCCGAGCACCAACTGGTGGTGTTAGAGCCCAAGGAATCAAGGAGGAGCGGAGTGTAGGCCGAGGCCTAATTGGAGCAAGTTGAAAGGGAACCTTTAACCCCCCCCATGCATTTGTAGCTGAAAGAGCCATCTTGTACAGCACTAATGCTGCAAAAGGAACGGTGGCTCTTTTTATTATGTTCTTTGCAAACGTAGAACTAGACACTTATGAAATGTGTCCCCTCACACCGTGAGACCGTCCCAGAGGTGAGACTTTCCTTCATAATGGGACGCAGCACAGCTGTCATTCCTACCCCCTTGGCGACGTGCGTCGCCTCCTCAGCGTTGTTTGATTCTGTCCCGGAGCCTGTGCTGTTATGTTATCCCTTGGCCATGCGCACTTAGTGCTGCCCATCTTCTGACATCATTTGGTGTCAGGCTGGCTGCACCTGTGCTGCCACGCTGCCCGAGATCCCACCTCGCAGTGTCGTCTAATGTAATCACACTGCGGGCCTGGGATCCATGGGCATGCGCAGTGCATATCTTTGCCTCTCACTCCTCTCCTTCAGGCTTCTTCAGACTGTGCAGCGTCATGGCCGTGGCATGCTATTAGGGATCAGCTGATGGCGCACAGTCTGAAGAAGGCGGAGGGAGATGAGTGAGAGCCTGAGGTGAAGATATGCACTGCGCATGCCCATGGATCCCAGGCCCGCAGTGTGATTAAATCAGAAGAGACTGCGAGGTGGGATCTTGGGCAGTGCGTTTGCACTGGCGCAGGCAGCCTGACAACAAATGATGTCAGAAGATGGTCGGTGCTAAATGCGCATGGCCAAGGGATAACATAACAGCGCAGGCTACGGGACAGATTCAAACAATGCTGAGGAGGCGGCCCATGGCGCCAAGGGGGAAGGATTGACAGCTGTGCTGCGTCCAATGTTGTGAATTCCGCTCTTGGGCTCCCTCCGGTGGTTGTAAGTGGCACTTTTGTGAGTTCTGCTCTTGGGCTCCCTCCGGTGGATTTAAGTGGAACGGCTGCTCCTTGGATTTAGCACTCAGCAGCTGCTTCCACTGATCATCTATTCTGGCTCGGCTATTTAAGCCTTGCTCTATCCTTCAGCCAGTGCCAGTTGTCAATGGTTCCTGGTTGGATTCACATCTCTGCTTGGATTTCCCTGATGTTCTGACCAGTTCAGCAAAGATAAGTCCTTGCATGGTTCTTTTGCTGTCCACATTTTGAGGACTTTATCGTTCAGCACTTTCTATGTTTTTTCTAGTCCAGCTTGTCAGTATGGATTTATTCAGTTAAGCTGGAAGCTCTGGGAAGCAGATTTACCCTCCACACCTTTAGTCAGGTGTGGAGATTTTTGTAAACTTTGTGGTGGATTTTTCTAGTTTTTTAATACTGACCGCACAGTTTTCTGTCCTATTCTATCTATCTAGCTAGAGTGGCCTCCTTTGCTTCATCCTGGTTTCATTCTGCGTATGTCACTTCCCTCTCCACTCACAGTCAATATTTGTGTTGGGCTGTCTATCCTTTGGGGATTTTCTCTGAGGCAAGATAGCTTTCCTGTTTCTATCTTTAGGGGTAGTTATTCCTCCGGCTGTGACGAGGTGTCTATGGAGTGACAGGAACATCCCACGGCTACTTTAGTGTTGTGTTAAGCTCAGGGACTGCGGTCAGTACAGGTACCACCTCCTCCAGAGCTCGTCCCATGTTGCTCCTAAACTACCAGTTCATAACAGTCCAATTACGAAGGAAAATTCCACCTCCGGGATGGTTACACGGTGTGAGGGGACACATTTCATAAGTGTTAGGTTCAGTGTGTGCAAGGAGCACAAAGAAAAGAGGCACCTTTTCCTTGTGCAGCATTACTGCTGCACAAGGTGGCTCTTTCAGTAACAAATGCCTGGGGAGGGGACAGGTTCCCTTAATTTTCAGTAGTTGTGTCAGCGTGGCGGTTGCAGGTCACATTGCCGGAACACAGCAGGGGAGCAGCTGGCGTTACTGAACCCCAATAACAGAGGAGCAACTGTTGACTGTGCAGACAGCACTTCCGGGCAGCAACTGGCGGTGTTGAAGCCCAGGGACAGCAGGAGGAGCAGGCTGGAGGTATTGCCACAACACAGCAGGGGAGCAGCTTGCATTACTGAACCCCAATAAATGAGGAGCAACTGTTGACTGTGCAGACAGCACTTCCGGGCAGCAACTGGCGGTGTTGAAGCCCAGGGACAGCAGGAGGAGCAGGCTGGAGCTATTGCCGCAACATGGCAGGGGAGCAGCTGGCTTTACTGAACCCCAATAACAGAGGAGCAACTGTTGACTGCATACAGCACTTCTGGGCAGCAACTGGCGGTTTTGAAGCCCAGGGACAGCAGGAGGAGCCCAGGGAATCAAGGAGGAGCAGAGGAACAAAGTGTAGGCCGAAGCCTGATTGGAGGAAGTTGAAAGGGAACCTTTAACCCCCCAAGGCATTTGTAGCTGAAAGAGCCATCTTGTGCAGCACTAAGGATGCAAAAGGAAAAGGTGGCTCTTTTAATTATGCTCCTTGCAAATGCAGAACTAAACACTTATAAAATGTGTCCCCTGATACCGTGAGACCGTCCTAGAGGTGAGACTTTCCTTCGTAATGGGACGCAGCACAGCCGTCATTCCTACCCCCTCGGTGCCATGCGCCACCTCCCGTTTGAATCTGTCCTGTAGCCTGCGCTGTTATGTTTTTTATGTTTACATCTTTTGTTGTCAGGCTGGCTGCGCCTGTGGGGACGCACTGCCCAAGATTCCGCCTCGCAGTCTCTTTTGATTTAATCACACTGCGGGCCTGGGATCCATTGGCATGCGCAGTGCATTTCTTTGCCTCTCACTCCCCTCCTTCTGGCTTCTTCAGACTGTGCGGCGTCACGGCCGTGGCATGCTATTAGGGATCAGCTGACGGCGCACAGTCTGAAGAAGGTGGAGGGAGATGAGTGAGAGCCTGAGGTGAAGATATGCACTGCTCATGCCCATGGATCCCAGGCCCACAGTGTGATTAAATCAGAAGAGACTGTGAGGTGGAATCTCGGACAGCGCGTCCGCACAGGCGCAGGCAGCCTGACAACAAATGATATCAGAAGACGGGCAGCGGTAAGTGCACATGGCCAAGGGATAACATAACAGTGCTGGCTACGGGACAGATTCCAACAACGCTGAGGAGGAGGCGCACGGCACCAAGGGAGTAGGAATGATGGCTGCGCTGTGTCCCATTACGAAGGAAAGTCCCACCTCTGGGACGTTCTCAGGGTGTGAGGGGACACATTTTATAAGTGTTAAGTTCTGCGTGTGCAAGGATCTAAACTAAAAGAGCTTCCTTTTCCTTGTGCAGCATTACTGCTGCACAAGGTGGCTCTTTCAGTAAAAAACGCCTGGGGGGGACAGGTTCCCTTAAATTTCAGTAGTTGTGTCAGAGTGGCGGTCACAGGACACATTGCAAGCTACACAGCTGGGGATCAGCTGACATTTCTGAAACCCAATAACACTGGGTCATGTGTTTTGACTGTGCAGCCTGCACTTCTGAGCATCAACTGACGGTGTTGGAGCCTAGGGATTACAGTTCAGGTGGTAGAAACATGAACGCAACAGGAGACCTGGATACTGTAGCCAACCAATTATTTAATCTGGAAGAGGAGTGGCAAATTCCTGCGAGATGAGATCCAGGCCTTGTTCATTTTCAGAAAAGTAAGCCGGTCAATGTTATCGGAGGATAGTCGCATGCGACGGTCTGTTACTACACCACCTGCGGCACTAAAGACGTGTTCCGATAATACACCAGCAGCAGGGCAAGCCAGCACCTCCAATGCATACTGGATTAGCTCTGGCCATGTATCCAGCTTAGAGACCCAAAATTTGAAGGGGGAAGAGCCGTCTGGGAGTACAGTAAGAGGGCAAGACATGTAGTCTGTCACCATCTGACAGAAACGTTGCCTCCTGCTGACTGGAGCCGTCTGTGATGGTGTAGACATGTGTGGCGGGCACACAAAACTGTGCCACAGTTGGGCCATACTGGTCTTGCCTTGTGCTGAGGCACTGATTCTGTTCCCTCTGTGTGCAGAGCTTCCTCCACTGCCTGGACTCACTGAGCTGCTTTGTAAAGCACTAGCAGCACTGCTCTCACTTGGACTGGAGAAGATGATGGAATTCACCAGTGTGTCTTGGTACTCCCGCATTTTACGCTCCCAGTTCAATGGTGTTATGAGGCTTTCTAAGTTGTCCTGGTAGCGAGGATCTAGGAGGGTGTACACCCAATATTCAGCCATGTTCAGAATGTGGGCAATGGGGCGGTCATTTCTCAGGCACTGCAGCATGTAATCAGCCATGTGCTGCAGACTGCCAACTGGCCAAGAAACGCTGTGCCCTGCTTGAGGCGTGATCTCTGCCTACTCTGCATCACCCCACCCTCGCTCTACACACTGACTACTGGAGAATTGTGTAACTCCCTCCTCTGGACCGATGTCTTCCTCCTCCATTGACTCCTCCTCATCCTCCTCACAAAGTGTCCCCTGCTAGGCCTTTGTGAGGAACCACATAGCGCTGACTGTCCAGAAGCTGATGGAATTGGTGACTCCTCATCCTCCACCTCTTCCACAACATCATCCCTTAGCGCTTGCAGTGTTTGTTGAAGCAGGCAGATAAGGGGGACAGTCATGCTGACTATTGCATCATCTGCACTCACCATCTGCGTGGAATCATTGAAGGAACGCAAAACCTGTCAGACGTCCTTCATAGTGGCCCACTTAGTGGTTGTGAAGTCTGAACGGCGCGGAGTGTGACTTATTTGCGCCTGATTAAGCTGGTACTCCATTACTGCTGGCTGCTGCTCACACAACAGCTCCAACATATGTAACGTGGAATTCCACCTGGTGGGTAGGTCACATATGATACGATGTTCCGGAAGGCGGAATCGGCGCTGCAGAGCTGCAATGCGTGATCTTGCCATGCTGGAACGCCGCAAGTGAGCACACTCTAGGCGGACCTGGTGCAGCAGTGCATCAAGATCCGGATAGTCCCTAAAAAAACTCTGCACGACCAAGTTGAGCACATGTGCCAGACATGAGATGTGAGTGAGGATGCCTAGAGCCAGAGCTGCCACCAGATTTCGGCCATTGTCACACACTACCATGCCTGGCTGGATATTCGCTGGCACAAACCACACGTCGCTCTCCTGCTTGATGGCATTCCAGAGCTCCTGCGCTGTGTGGCTTCGATTCCCCAAAGAAATTAATTTCAAGACGGCCTGTTGACGTTTGGCCACAGCTGTGCTCATGTTGGTCATAACAGGTAAACGTTCACGGGTCCATGTGGAGGTGGACTGTGACGGCTCCTGCAGCGATGATTCTGAGGAACTTGTGTATGAGGAGGAGTCAATGCGGACAGACTGGATTCCTGCAATCCTTGGAGTTGGCAGAACACGTCCTGCGCCACTAGCACGATCTGTACCCGGCTCAACAACATTAGCCCAATGGGCAGTGAGGGAAAGGTATCGCCCCTGTCCATGGTGACTGGTCCACGCATCAGTGGTGAGGTGGACCTTGCTACTGACGGCGTTCAGTAGCGCGTGTTTTATGTGTCCCTCCACATGCTTGTGCAGGGCAGGGACGACTTGCCTGCTGAAATAAAAGCAGCTGGGCACATTGTATTGTGGGACTGCCAATGCCATCAAGTTACAGAAGCTGTCCGTCTCCACCAGCCTGAATGACAGCATTTCAAGGGACAGTAGTTTAGCAATGCCAGCATTCAGAGCCTGTGCTCGGGGGTGGTTTGCCAAGAATGGCCACCTCATTCCCATGCCTGTGCTACCGATGTCTGTAGACTGGGCTGGGAGTGTGAGGATGACTGGGAACATGGTGCTGCAGGTGGAATTACTGTGGGTCTCTGGACAACAGTGCCAGAGGTTCTTCCATGGCGATCCTGTGAGGAAGCCGAACCAGCTGTGTGTGAGCTGGAGGAAGAGGCAACAACACGAGCTGAAGAGGTGGTAGGTGCGCTGTTGGTTGACCTAGGTCTTCAGTGTGTTTTTGTAACTCCACCGCATGCTTGGTCCGCACATGTTTCCACATATTTGTGGTATTGAGGTTGCTGACATTTTCCCTCTTTTGACTTTCTGATGACACACCTTGCATTTGACAAAGCAAATGTCATCTGCAACTGTGTCAAAAAAGGACCAGGCACTGCAAGTCTTGGGAGCGCCCGTTTTGGCTTTTGGTAGAGGCATGCTCCTAACGGGTGCCAAAGTGGAGGCTACAGGAACCGCAGTCTTCCCCCTCCCTCTCCCTCTTTGGCCCGTTCGGAGAATCTCTTATTCAGAGCTGCTACCACCACCTTCCTGTACCTCACGCCACGATGGGTCAAGGACCTCATCATCTACACTACCCTCTGCCACCAACTGCTCCTCCTGGGTAGTCTCGGCAGCACAGTATGCACCAGAAAGAGGCACCTGAGTCTCATCATCAGATGTGTTCTGCGGTGTGGTGACCGGAGGCACTGGCCCACCCGCCTCTTCAGAGTCAGAGAGACAAAGCTGTTGGGCATCACTGCACACTGCCTCTTCTTCCATTTCTGCAATGCTGCTTGGCTGGCCCCCTGTTTCCAAGCCAAGAGATTCAGAGAACAGAAGTAGAGATGGCTCCTGTCCTGGGCTCTCTGACTGCCTGGGCAATTTGGCAGGTGGTGAAGAAACAGATGGGTGCTCTCCAGTGCTCTGTGCCTGAGAGGATGTGGCACTAATTGAAGTTGATGTGTTAGCTGCCATCCATCCGACAATGGCTTCAATTTGTTCTTCACGCAGCAGTGGTGTACGGCGATCTCCTACAAAGCTGCGCATGAAGGACTGTTCCCTGCTGAACCTGGGTGATGATGAGTCACCGGTGCCCGCAGCAGGCACAGAATCCCAACGTCCTCTCCCTGCTCCGCGCCCACGCACATGCCCATGTTCCTTACTCCCTGCCCTCTTTATCTTCGTTGACTGATAAAGATAAGCAGAAAAGTACTAAGGGCTTAGTGTGCTTATTCCTGAACAGCTCCTAACAGGTATAAGAAACACTAATTTTCTAAAGTGTGGACTAGACTTTAATAGGAGCTAATGTGGCCTACACAAGTGTAAAGTGGTGTGTTTGGTGAACTTTATTATTTATTTATTTTTTTGCAGAAATGACTACAGAGCAATGTGCACTCACACAGAGACCATGCAGACAGCCGTAAACGGCTCTGCAAGGCCAAAAAAAGCTCCTCAATGTAATCCTATGTAGTGTTTTTCCACAATTTAGCTGGATATGGATGGAAAGCCACTAATAGGAAATATTTGAAAAAATGTGCAGCAGGCTGCACTAATTGCAAAAAAGGACAATGGATTGAATGGTATGAGGCAGTGACGCACCCTGAGCTTACTGCAACCGGCTGTGGCTGCGGACAGACTACAGAGCGATGTGCAATCACACGGAGACCGTACAGACAGCCGTAAACGGCGCTGCAAGGCCAAAAAAAGCTCCTCTATGTAATCCTATGTAGTGTTTTTCCACAATTTAGCTGGATACGGGTGGAAAGCCACTAATAGGAAATATTTGAAAAAATGTGCAGCAGGCTGCACTAATTGCAAAAAAGGACAATGGATTGACCGGTATGAGGCAGTGACGCACCCTGAGGTGAATACAACCGGCTGTGGCTGCACACAGACTACAGAGCGATGTGCACTCAAGCAGAGACCGTGCAGACAGCTGTGAACAGCGCTGCAAGGAAAAAGCAAGGTTCTCACACAGCGGTTGCTAAATTAGCCTGGGTAAAGCACAATGAAGCAAATCGCTATCTCTAAACTGGCCCTCAGTCAGAACACAGCGTCCTGTCCTTAACTGAATTCACAGCAGAGTGAGCCCTAAATGGCGGCAGCGACTTTTATAGTGCATCATGACATAATTTCAGCAGCCAATCACAGCCATGCCAGTACTTCCATGCCCACCATGCAGAACAGGTTGTGCCCACACTTCTAATCAGTCCTCATTGGCTGAATTCGTTGCAGTTTGAATTCTGGGAACTTCCGATTCCGGTATCCGATATATGGAAAATATTGGAACTCGGTATCGGAATTCTGATACCGCAAATATCGGCCGATACCCGATACTTGCGGTATCAGAATGCTCAACACTAGTCAGCAGGGGAAGGTGGGGCAAAATAATTAGAAATCCATGATTGGTTAATTTTAATGAAGGTTAGATCATCAATTGGTCATCATTTTTATAATGCGGGGGTCCCTTTTTAGGATACGCAAGGCATAATCAGCCATGTGGGCCAATGTTCCAGGTGTCAATTCACTGCTTGTGCTGGGTTGAGGAGCACTTTCTTGCAAATCAACATCATTTGTCTCCCGCAAAAACCCTGTACCTGACCTTGCAACACCACCAGTTTCTATTGCCCCCTGAGAAGCATTCTCCTCCCATAAATATTCATCCCCATCAACATCCTCCTCCTCCCCTTCATCCGCCACCTCGTCCAGGAGAGATCCCTGAGCAGACAATGACTGACTGTCATCAAGGCTTCCCTCGTCCTCGGCTGCAGACGCCTGCTCCTTAATGTGCGTCAAACTTTGCATCAGCAGACGCATTAGTGGGATGCTCATGCTTATGAAGGCGTCATCTGCACTTACCAGCCATGTGCATTCCTCAAAACACTGAACGACTTGACAGAGGTCTTGTAGCTTTGACCACTGCACACCTGACAACTCCATGTCTGCCATCCATCTGCCTGCCTGTGTATGTGTATCCTCCCACAAATACATTAGAGCATGCCTCTGTTCGCACAGCCTCTGAAGCATGTGCAGTGTGGAGTTCCACCTTGTTGCAACATCGATTATTAGGTGGTGCTGGGGAAGCTTAAGCCATCGCTGATGGTTCTACATACGGCTGGAGTGTACGGGCGACCAGCGGATGTGCGAGCAAAGTCTTCGCACCTTCAGGAGCAGGGCTGGTAACCCTGGATAACTTTTCAGGATGCACTGCACCACCAGGTTCAAGGTGTGAGCCAGGCAAGGTATGTGTTTCAGTACTGAAAGGGCTATGGCAGCCATAAAATTCCTTCCGTTATCACTGACTACCTTGCCTGCCTCAAGATGTACACTGCCCAGCCATGACTGAGTTTCTTGCTGCAAGTACTCGTGGCTAGTACTTCTGCGGTGTGTCTGTTGTCGCCCAAAACACTTCATTTCCAATACAGCCTGCTGACGCTTACCACTAGCTGTTCCATAATGTGACACCTCATGTGCAACACTGGCAGCTGCGGATTGAGTGGTAGGGCGACTGCGCTCTGTGGATGAGCTTTCGCTTCTGGAGGAGGAGGAGGAGGAAGAGGAGGGGTGTCGAACTGCCAACTGTTTCCTAGGCCGTGGGCTAGGCAGAACTGACCCACTATGGCTGTCCCCTGTGGACCCTGCATCCACCACATTAACCCAGTGCGCCGTGATGGACACGTAACATCCCTGGCCATGCCTACTGGTCCATGCATCTGTTGTGAGGTGCACCTTTCTACTGACTGATTGCCTGAGAGCATGGACAATGCGGTCTTTGACATGCTGGTGGAGGGCTGGGATGGCTTTTCTCGCAAAGAAGTGTCGACTGGGTAGGTCATAGCGTGGTACTGCACCAGATGGTGGGGACCGAGACCTATGTCATCACGCTGCCCACACTCTGCGTCCTCCTTCATTGGCTGAGAAACGCGACTTTGGCGCGAAGATCGCCGACAGCATGGCCGATCTCACACTGGGATCGGGTCAGGTTTCATGAAACCGACTTTTTGAAATTTGTCCCATACGTTTCGCTCAACCCTAGTCCACACGTTTCCACATACTGAGTGATGGGTATGGCTCATTTAACTTCTGAGTCTCCAAATTGAACACATGGCCTGAGCTTGCCCGTTACATCTTGTAGGAGCTGGCCTGCCCTCTGGAAAGTTGACTTTGTTCAGCACGGCAAGATGTGTGATCACAGACAGGTGCATGCGCCTGTCCACAGCTAACATGGACAAGCTAACATTCGTTAAAATGAGCCAGGAGTAGATTCCCCAGAACTTGTCTGTACCGTTGGCTGAGTTTAGAAGTTTACAGGCTGCACCCAGCCATTGTTTGACTCCACCGCAGTTTGTTTATTCTATTTTCCATTCACAATGTTTTGGGGCCTACTCAAATGAAAATTTTAAAAAGACGGTGTTCTGCAAAGTACACCCTCTCAAACTCTTTTGCAGAGTAACCCCACAGAGGCATTTATTAGAGCACACTCACAGAGAAGTGTGCAGAGTACACACTCAGATTTTTTGGCCCAGTATTCCCACAGACACGGGTGAAGAGTGGAAAAATTTTATTTTTACAAGCAGTACTCTCACAGACACAGTATAACTATTTTTTAGGCCTACAACTCATTCAGACACAGCGGCAGAGTATAATTATGTTTTAGGCACACTACTCATACAGACACAGCTGCAGTGTTTTCAGAAGCTTTTTGGCACAGTACTCTCACAGCCAGGGGTGCAGAGTTCACACAGAGGCTTTTTGACACAGTACACACAGAGGCTTTATGGCACAGTACTCGCAGAGACTTTTAGCACAGCACACACAGATGGTTTCCGGCAAAGTATTCCCATAGGCGTTTTGACACAGTACATACAGAGGCTTTTTGACCCTTTATTCCCAGAGGTTTTTTGGCACAGTACACACAGAGGCTTTTTGGCACAGTATTCCCAGAGGCAGGGTTGCAGAGTTCACACAGAAAAGTTTTGGCACGGTACTCACAGAGGCTTTTTGGCACAGGATTCCCAGAGGCACGATTGCAGAGTGCACACAGAGGCTTTTTGGCATGGTACTCCAAGACGCATTGTTGCAGACAGCAAACAGAGGCTTAAAGGCACAGTTATTTTTTAGACACAGCCACAACTCATACAGATAAAGCGGTAGAGCAGAATTATTTTTTATTTATTTATTTATTTATTTAATTCTTTATTTAAGAAATTATTAATAACACACAATACAAGAGAATTAATGGCTCAGCCAGTTAAGAAAAAACAACAGATGCTCCATTAAGTAGAAGAAATTTTGCTCTAATACAAAATATGCAGTATATTAATACTAATAAAAGATTGAGCATCGGTTACAACCCAATGAAGCTATACTGGCAGAGACCATAAACAAGGTAAACAACAAAAAGAACGAATTTCAGGTACTAACATCTTAGTAAAAATAATGACGGTTCCAAAAGAACATATACTTGTCTTCTAGAAACCTGCAAAGATGAGACATTAGGAGTAAAAGATGCATAAAGTAAGACATTCAAAATAAGTCAAAACAGTGAGTAGTAAGATCCATCTGATTTAGAAATATTTTTATAACTTGATGTAATTTGAGGTCGGCCTCCATCACTTCGGCATTATTTGAGCACAGAATCTCGGCAGCAGAAAACAGGGCCGGTAAAGGAGGAAGGGGAGTGTGTAGGCAAGACAAAAAGCCAAAAGCTGTCAAGGAGAGGGAGAGGGTCTATTAATCCAAGGAAGCCAAATTGATAGAAATTTACTATGTGTGCGCGAACCCTAGCTTGACAGCTCCTCCATTCTGTAAATGTCTTGAAACTTAGTTATCCACTCAGCAATTGTAGGGGGGATGGCTGTCTCCAATGTATGGAAATTAGGTGCTTTGCTGCTGCTAACAAAAAGAGGGAGCAGATCATGTTTCTTGGGTTTAAACTCCTTAGTAGGAAGTGACAACAGAACTTCTTGAGGAGTTAGGTTCCCCTTAATTAGGCCTAATTGGCAAAGATATCTGTTAATTTCTGACAAGTATTTGGTGATACCAGGGAACGACCAAAAAATATGAACCAGGCTTCCAATCGAACCAGAACACCTCCAACATAGGGGAGAGGAAGCTAAACCCATGTGGAACAATCAATCCAGAGTTCTGTACCAGCGTGAGAGGATTTTAAAGACGTTTTCCTTTAATAGAATACACCTTGAGAAGCCATGGGAGTTGTTCAGGATTTGACTAGACTCCTGGGGAGATAGGGACAGATTTAGTTCCGATTCCCACGAGGATAAATAAAGAGGCTTGAATTGAGAGGAGGGGTTGACAAGATTATCATACAGTTTAGAGATGAGTTTAGGGGGTATAGACCGAAGACCTACCAAAAATTCCAACCATAGCCAATCAGAACTATGTTTATGTCCCGACCTGAATTTTGAAATAATAAAGCTCACATGGAGTTTTCGTAGGAGATCTCGAGGTTGTTTCCTGGCATCATTTGGCCAGTCCTCTATGCAGGGGACCTGGTTTGAAAGAAGGTGTGAAATTGGTAGGTTCGGTAAAGAGCAGAATTAATTTTTAGACACTTTACTCGCAAAAATGACGGCTGCACAGTAGGACTATCTCTTAGACACACTGCTTGCATAGACAAAGCGGTAGAATAAAAATAAATTGCTTCACCCACAAATTAGAAAGGGATGTCTGCATAGTAGAATTAATTTTTTGCACACTAATCGTATATACACAGTGGTAAAACAAAATTATTTTTTGGCCTACAAACTGGAAGGAGATGGTTGAAGAGTAGAATTATTATTTAGACACACTTCTTGTACAGATACAGCAGTCAAATAAAATTATTTTTTTTGGCCTACAAGTGGGAAAGAGACTGCTGCAGAGTACAATTATATTTTAGACCAGAGGTCTCAAACTGCATTCCTTGAGGGCTGCAAACAGGTCATATTTTCAGGATTTCCTTGTGTTGCACAGGTGATAATTTAATCAACTGCACAGATTAATTCCAGCACCTTGCAATGCTAAGGAAATCTTGAAAACACGCATGGTTTGAAGCCCTGGAGGAATGCAGTTTGAGCCCCCTGTTTTAGGCTGGTTTCACACTTGCGTTTTTGTCTGCATGCGTTTTTTTAAAAAAACGCATGTGTGAAAAACGCATGTAAACGCGGTAAAACGCATGCGTTTTTTAGACGCATGCGTTTTTATAGAAAAACACAAGAAAACACAAGAAAACACAAGAAAACCCTAACCCTACCCCTACCCCTAACCCTAACCCTAAACGTGACTGAAATACGTGGCACTGAAATACGTGCAACTGAAATACGTGGTACTTAACCCTGCTGTTCTGTTCGGGTCATAGTGACCCGAACAGACTTTTTGCGGCCCTGTAGATTTTTTTCTGTAAGTCTCTAAAACTTGAGACTCCTTGACTTTTCCTCATTTGGGGGGACCTACATATGAGTATATATATATTTTTTTTTTTCGTTTACTTTTTGCTACACGAAAAAAGTTACACTAGTTCTGTTCGGGTCATAGTGACCCGGCATCGTTTTTTACAGCTGTGAGGCCATATTTTCAGTGAAATAAAGGACTTATAACCTCAGTTGGGTCTATTTATTGCATCTACTATTGTATATCAATTGATTTTTTTCCTAAATTATTTCAATGGGGTCGTACGCGCGCTCTACCGGGGGTATGCATTGAGATCTGCGCACCATAAAAATGGCTTTATATTGATTATTTTTGGTGCGCAGTCTATTCTAAAATGTAGAGTGCATCCGGAGAGATCACTAGGTGTGCACTACACGTGTATATTTTGCGCAGAACGGACTGCTCAGAACGCGCTGTCTAAGACGGTTTTTGTTTGTAAATCTGAGCTGTAAAGTCTTGCAAATAATTTTTTTGGCTAAGTAAGTCTGTCTTCCTGGCTTATCTGCTTGTTTTCAGAAGTTTTCAAAATGTTTGATTTGATTGTTTTGATTTTTTTTTTTTTTACAAAAATGTGTATTTTTCTATTTTCGTTTTGCTCATTGATCTGTTTTTTCAGAATAAAAAAAAAAAAAAAAAGATTTCTGTTTCATTTTTCTTTTTTTTACTACCAAACATGTTCACAAACAGTCTAGTAAGCAAAAAGTTATAAAAAAAAATGAGTTAGAGTGTCTAAAATCAAGGTTTAATAAGCCGGGTCATAGTGACCCGAACAGAACTAGTGTATAGTAAATGCGAACAGAACAGCAGGGTTAAATACATGGCACTCAAATACGTGGCACGTGGCACTTAAATACGTGGCATGTGGCACTTAAATATGTGCCACGTGGCACTTTAATACGTGGCACGTGGCACTTTAATACGTGGCACGTGGCACTTAAATATGTGGCACGTGGCACTTAAATACGTGGCACGTGGCATACGTGGCACTGAAATACGTGATACGTGGCACTTAAATATGTGGCACGTGGCACTTAAATACGTGGCACGTGGCATACGTGGCACTGAAATACGTGGCACGTGGCACTTAAATACGTGGCACGTGGCACTTAAATTCGTGCCACGTGGCACTTAAATACGTGGCACGTGGCACTTTAATACGTGGCACGTGGCACTTAAATATGTGGCACGTGGCACTTAAATACGTGGCACGTGGCATACGTGGCACTGAAATACGTGATACGTGGCACTTAAATACGTGGCAATATGACTGTCAGAAAATGTTCATTAAACGGTTAGGGGTGAGGTTAGGGGTAGAGTTAGGGTTAGGGTTTGGATCCCTTTATCACCTTGATGGTGGTGGGTGGCTTTTCAGTGTGTTTTCTGTTTTTTTTCTATAAAAACGCATGCGTTTTTAGCGCAAACAAACGCATGTGCTTAAAAACGCATGCGTTTACATAGACAGCAATGCATTTTTTTGCCGCGAAAAAACGCATGCGTTTTTTCGCGGCAAAAAAACGCGCAAGAAAATACTGCAGGTAGCATTTTTAAAAATGAACGCATGCAGACAAAAAACGCATGCGTTTGAAAACGCGACCAAACGCATGTGCAAAAAAACGCATGCGTTTTCAATGTTAAATATAGGGAAAAAAACGCATGCGTTTTTTGTGCAAAAAACGCTGCAGACAAAAACGCAAGTGTGAAAGCAGCCTTAGACACACTACTCACAAAAAGAGGGCTGTATAGTCGAATTATTATTTTGGCACACTACTCATATGGGCCCAGCGGTACAGTAAAATGATTTTTTGGCCCACAAACAGCAAAAGCATGTGCAGAAAACAGACAAATATCAATCACGATTTAATTCTAAGGACTATAGTATTAAAGACCTTATCAACTGCAATGACACATATGTAGTATATTTACCTGAATGCACTTTGTGCAAACTACAGTATGTAGGATGCACCAGTTGTTCACTTAAAACTAGAATCAGACGCCATCTGTCCGATGCCGTTAATCAAGCAGCTCTGTCTTCTTCCACGGTATTGAAATATTTTTGGAACATCCATAAAGGGAATACTACAGGTTTTGGGTTTTGTGGGATAGAAAAGCACATAAACCATACAGAGGTGGGGATCTTAGAAGAAAATTGTTATATAGGGAGTCCTTTTGGATTTTTACACTCGATACAGGAGTACTGCATGGTCTGAATTATAGACAGGACTTGATCTAACAATATTAATGTTTGCAATATTTCACAAGGTCTTTTCTTTTTACAGAAATATTTAATATGCTTTTAATGATTTTTTTTCTTTTTGTATTGTGCATGGACTCATGTTAGGCTACGTTCACATTTGCGGTCCTCGCCGCAGCGTCGGGCGCCGCAGCGGCGCCGCATGCGTCATGCGCCCCTATATTTAACATGGGGGCGCATGGACATGCGGCGCACTTGCGTTTTGCGCCGCATGCGTCGCTGCGGCGCCCGCGTCCGGGCGCAGAGGACGCAGCAAGTTGCATTTTTGCTGCGTCCAAATTCAATGAAAAAAACGACGCATGCGGCGCAAAACGCAGCGTTGTGCATGCGTTTTGCTGCGTTTTTATTTGCGTTGTGCGTTGCGGCGCCGACGCTGCGGCGCACAACGCAAATGTGAACGTAGCCTTATTAACCTTTTCTTGATTTGTATGATTCGTTGTTTATTCATTTGGATGAAATATCTTAGCAGCTACTACAATGATCCCTTTTGAGGTCATTAACTTGATTGAAAAAAGCTGGGTTGATCCACCTGGAGCTCTGTATAAAAACTTCTTAGTAGATATTCACACAAGCCATGAATAAGACGTTTGTCGAAACGCGTAGGCTCATGCTGCTATAGTGCAATATGCTGTGATATGTTGATGTATTTTTTTTTGTGGTAATATTTTTAAATTATATGGACTAATAAAAGTTTGCATTTTATGGAAGTACTCGTTCCCCGCTGGATCGTTTTTCATTTGGATTACCTTGGACCAGTTGCTCAGCTTTCTTTTTTCCGTGCGGGGTCAGATGTGGAGCAGCCTAGAACCAGATGAGCAGACTTTTTCTTGTATTTCACACTCAAAAACATCTCCAGATCCTAATCCTTGTTCCTGAGAAGAAAATGCTCAGGACAAGGTTTAAAGCTGTGAACATTACTGGACTCACTGTTCAGTGGAGTACATTGCTCCTTCTGGAGTAGACAATGGCTTTTACATTTTCTTTTTAGCTGGGGCTCTTAGCACTTGTAAATCTCACCTACACCACGTTCTTAGCCATTAGGATTTTCCTTAATTACTGGTTTCCAATGGAGGGGGTCAAATGCATAGGGATTGTTGCTTCAAAAGGAGTTTGAATTGTCAGATCTTTTTCTCTGGAGAGTCCTAATGGATTTTAATTTTTCCATAACAGAATATATGGCATATCACTTGAATCAGTCACAGCAGGATGATGTCACCTCTGAAATCATCACAAATGGTTTGAGTCTAACTGATCACAAATGACTAATGGATCAAAATTAGACAATTTTTAATTTTAAAAAACATGAAAAATCTGTCAGTACACTGTGTTTTTAAATAGACTGTTAGTTACTATATGGTTACCACCCAATTCTACGATGAGGTAGCTTTGTCGTTGCTAAGGTTGAGATTGACACTTTTTTTCAAAGCAATCGTAACACCTGTAAATTGCTGTAAATGTATTCACAGCAAATAAAGGATTATTGAAAAATTTGCCCAAATTTCAAAAGAATCAATCATTTCCACTAAACAGTGATTTCTGTAGAATAGGAAGCTTCAGCTTATTATGAAGAATTTTTTAAAATATACGGTACATTGTGATATGGAAAATAAAAACATAAACATAAAAAATGTTGTTTTATAGATGTTAGGCATTAGATACTTATCTATCTGGATAGATGATTACCCCTCACATTTGGGAAAAGAGCTACTTGATATTATGGATGAACTAGACTCCTCTTGTGTAGTTCAATCTGTCACATACAGATAAGGTCACAATCTTAATGTGATATTCCATACATAGCTGGAAATCTCAAATGTATCAGTAAATCAAGCTACACGGTGAGAAGTTCACATTATCTATTTCTCATTTGACTTTCCTGCTGTCTAATACTAAAACATAAAAAGAGTCATATATAAACTATTCACCTTTCTGTCATAAGAGATAGCAAATATAAGCAACATATTAGCAACGATGTTCAGCAATTGCCAAAAACATCTACATTGATGTATGTGAGTGACTGGTCTGTTATTAGCCGATTTGCTGGGAATTCGCCATCTGTGAATGTTGATGTTAACATTTGACACTTAAGGAGTTTCTAGAGCTCTGGTGAGACACATCTCTTCTGTTAGGGCTAGCGGAACGCACCAAATGGATATAAAGACTTTATTACGATATATGCGTTCGCAGCCCGGGGTCCACCGTGCAGGAGAACCTGCTGCTAGCAAATGGTGGAACTATATGGCGGTATGAGCTACCTCTGTTACTTCACAGAGTAGCCGTGAACTCAAAGCACTGCGCTCTGTTAACCTTCACAGTGGCACAGGCTAACTACCCAAACGAGAGCAGTCAGTGGTCATGCATGCACACAAAACTCCTCGCCGGAGGTGCCAGCATGCTAGGGCCTATTTCAGCCAGGTCCCTGAATACTCAAACACACAAACTCCTCACCGGAGGTGCCAGCATTCTAGGGGCTTATTTCAGCCGGGTCCCTGAACACAATCATACATGACCACACTGGCGCAAAAGTACAACATAGAACAATACTAGCACATGGCCGTGCGGCCATGCGAGCCTTAAATAGTTGCAGCACGTACAGGACCTTCCTAGAAGGACCAATGGCCTTAGCTGCAGTGTCTGATCATGTGACCCACGATCTCCACTGAGAGATCTTACTCTGGGCATGCTCAGAAAGAGAAAAGCAGGACTTAGTCCCAGAAGCGTCTGCTCGCCGCTGCCCAGCACTGACTCCAATGGCAGAAGTAGGAAAAGCAGCAGTAACTCTCTGTACAGAGTCAGAGTGAGCGAGACGCTGGGACCGAAATCTCCACTGAGCAGGCTCCACTGCGGCAGGAGAAGAATGGGAGACCGCAGCGGAGGTGGCCCGAGTTTCCCCCTGTGCAGAGGCGGGAACTCAACCCCTAACATCTTCATTCCCACAATCCATAAACCAGCTAACCTGATGGGACCTTTAGTAGGCTGTCTTTCTTGGTGCTGCACTCATTCATGATAGTGATGGACCAAAGAGTAACTATGTAGTGCCTACTCGGAATGATGAAAGGATTCTGATCCTTATCGCATTGATCAGATTTCTCTATATGACCACACACTCTTAGCAATTTGTGATGGTAGATCACTCAATTCAATTTAAGCAGTGTGCTGTTCTTGGACAGACTGGTACCTTTGCTGTCAAATCTCGTGATAATATTCTTCTTGCTGCAGGAACCTGATGATTACCTGTTCACAGGGATGGATTAACAGTAGCCAGGGCCAGGGGCAGTTTAGAAGGCCTGCCCCACCAGGTACCTGATGTATCACATGACATGTCAGATGTTCCCCTTTGATAGATCATGTGATAAGTCATGTGAGTAATACACAGGTGCTCTTGTGCACATCTGTAGATGTAAAAAGACAAATATAATGGCGTGCTATGTGCAAAACACATTTTTTTCCCTTTTGTACAGCACTTTACATAACATATTGATATACATAATAGAACATGGATGTTAGATTAATTTTCCAAAGGGCCCACATGAGACACCATTACTGTTATAGAGAACACACCAATAGGCTAAAATTAATTCTGCTCAATATTAATATTAGCGTATTAATTATAATTATTTTTAATACTAATTGTATAATATTGAGCAGAATTAAGTATGCCTATGACAGGCCCACAGGGCAGTGGGGTACTCGGTACAGGGTCCGGTCACAAAGGGGGATGTCACGATGGCTGCAACCTGGTCCGTGGCCCTGGCTATCAACGTTAAAGGGGTTAAATGATAAAATTTTGCCATGACACCACCTGTGGAGTTCGGTCGGTATTGGGGACCGACGCTGCATTAAAGGGGTCCCCGGGGGGATGTTGCGGCAGCCCAGATGTTACACTTCCCACAGGTGAAGTGGGGTCCCCAGGGGTCATATGGTGTGTGGCATAGATGATGTAGCCAGTGAATAAATGGAGGAGACAAGTGATAACTGTTTACCTAGTTTACTTGTGGGTGACAGGCCACAGTCCAGGGTACAAGGCACGGGTGATGGTGGTCCGGCCAGCTCACAGGCAAATTAGAGTTCTCTTTTTCCAGTAGAGGTCCATGAGCCTTTCCTACTTGGGCCTTTCTAAGTGAGGTCCCTGCTGCTTTAAGCTTCCTACAAGGTCCTCCAGTTTCCCCCTGTCCTGGGACAGGTACCTGCACGACGGGCAGCTTGAGCCTTTATACAGGGACTCTCAGATGCCCTTGGGCTCCACCAGTGCTGCTGCATCTCAGGCGTGGTGCGGGCAGGTGACGTATTGCGTAGTGCCCTCCGGTTCTGCTCCGTTTCCTAGAGTCCATGAAAGCCTCGGGCTCCTGGTTCTCGGATTACTGCTATTCAGCTCAAGGGTGCCCTGCCACAGTTCCCCTCTAAGCTCTGTCTCTCTCCTGTGCTCCTTTCCTTCCGGCTGCTCCACATGCAACCCAACAGGTTACTCCTTCTCAGAGGCTGCAGCTCCATGTGGCTGCCAGGCCTCTCATGTCTGCTCCAGACGTCCTTCTCCTTCAGTGTCTCTCCCAGATTAAACTAACTCCTCCTCCAAGTCAGGAAACATAAAGCATAGGGAAGCTCCCCTGAATCCGGGTCTTGAGCTCCCCCTCCTGGCCTGAATTCAGAATGTGTTGCATGTAAGTGCCTTACCTGGAGAAGAGAACTCCTTTGCCTCTGAGTATGACATTACCTTCCCCAAAGGAAAAGTAACATCACTGCAGCAACCGGTAACCTGGGGTGCTGCACTTACATCCCTGTATGTACAGCATGAGCCCCAACATAGCCCCTGCATGTAATATGAGCCCCCACATAGCCCCCTCAATCAAGAACTGAAGTGAGCAACCTATGTAGCCTTTATACATATAAACCACACACACAAAAAAACAAACTTCTTCCTTTAATTAGTTAAAAAAAATGCTGGAAGGTAAATTTAACAGCAACACTGGTCACTAGCTAGCTACATTATCTGACTGATAACTTTCTATATCTATAACGGTCGGAGGTCTCAAACTTGTACTGTAATTCACCAACTGTGCTTCAACTGCTTATTGAAGACATGCCACTGTACTATAACTAAGAGAAAGACATCTGCATCTACTGCTGTTCTTTGTGTATAAGTGAAACTAACAGTAAAGATGATTTTGGTTTTATGGACTGCTGTGATATCCCAATCGTGGGTTTTAGGGAAATCGGAACCGTGTAATACATAGAAGACCTTAGGTAGCAGGAAGATGTCCATTGCAATAATCTGTTACCATGCACACTGAAAATTGATCAAGTTTTTCTGAAGCGGATCAGAGCACAGAACATCAGTCCCTCACCAGCGGCTACAGCTTCGTGCCCCATTATATAGTTACTAGCTATTGAACCCATTCTATGCCCGGGTGGCGAGCATTTATATTGGTATATGGTCTCCATCCTGGTATGTGCTGCTCCCATCTTGCTCTCCCATCTTGTCATGTGCTGCTCCATCCTGCACTCCATCCTGTCATGTGCTGCTCCATCCTGCATCCCCATCCTGTCATGTAATCCCATCCTGCGCCCCCATCCTGTCATGTGCTGCCCCATCCTGCATCCCCATCCTGTCATGTGCTGTTCCATCCTGCGCCCCCATCCTATCATGTGCTGCTCCATCCTGCATCCCCATCCAATCATATGCTGCTCCATCCTGCACCCCCATCCTGTCATGTGTGCGCCCCCATTCTGTCATGTGCTGCTCCCATCCTGTGCCCCATTCTGTCATGTGCTGCTCCATCCTGCGCCCCCATCCTGTCATGTGCTCTCATCCTGCGCCCCCATCCTGTCATGTGCTCCCATCCTGCACCCCCATCCTGTCATGTGTGCACCCCCATTCTGTCATGTGCTGCTCCCATCCTGCACCCCCATTCTGTCATGTGCTGCTCCCATCGTGCGCAATCATTCTGTCATGTGCTGCTCCCATCCTGTGCCCCCATTCTGTTGTAATGTGCTGCGCCCACTCTGCCTATTCCTGTTCCATTCTGCCATATGTTGCTCCCATCTTTCTCTCTCCGGCTCTACTGCCCGAGTGTGGCTATGCTGAGTGCAGCTGTGCTGAGTGAGGGCGGCTGTGCTGAGTGCGGGCGGCTGTGCTGAGTGCGGGTGGCTGTGCGTGGCTGTGCTGAGTGCAGGCAGCTGTGCGTGGCTGTGCTGAGTGCGAGTGGCTGTGCGTGGCTGTGCTGAGTGTGGGCAGCTGTGCGTGGCTGTGCTGAGTGCGAGTGGCTGTGCGTGGCTGTGCTGAGTGTGGGCGGCTGTGCGTGGCGGTGCTGAGTCCGGGCGGCTGTGCGTGGCGGTGCTGAGTGCGGGTGGCTGTGTGTGGCGGTGCTGAGTGCGGGTGGCTGTGCGTGGCAGGGTGCTGAGTGCGGGCGGATGTGCATGGCAGTGCTGAGTGCCGGCAGCTGTGCGTGGCGGTGCTGAGTCCGGGCGGCTGTGCGTGGCGGTGCTGAGTGCGGGTGGCTGTGCATGGCGGTGCTGAGTGCGGGTGGCTGTGCGTGGCAGGGTGCTGAGTGCGGGCGGATGTGCATGGCAGTGCTGAGTGCCGGCAGCTGTGCGTGGCGGTGCTGAGTGCGGGCGGCTGTGTGTGGCTGTGCTGAGTGCAGGCGGCTGTGCGTGGCTGTGCTGAGTGCGGGCGGCTGTGCGTGGCTGTGCTGAGTGCGGGCGGCTGTGTGTGGTGGTGCTGAGTGCGGGTGGCTGTGCATGGCGGTGCTGAGTGCGGGCGGCTGTGCGTGGCTGTGCTGAGTGTGGGTGGCTGTGCATGGCTGTGCTGGCAGCTGTGCGTGGCTGTGCTGAGTGCGGGTGGCTGTGCGTGGCGGTGCTGAGTGCGGGCGGCTGTGCATGGCTGTGCTGAGTGCGGGCGGCTGTGCGTGGCTGTGCTAAGTGCGGGTGGCTGTGCGTGGCTGTGCTGAGTGCGGGTGGCTGTGCGTGGCGGTGCTGAGTGCGAGCGGCTGTGCATGGCGGTGCTGAGTGCGGGAGGCTGTGCGTGGCTGTGCTGAGTGTGGGCGGCTGTGCGTGGCTGTGCTGGGCGCCGAGTGCTGGGGGCCTGAGCAGGTGTGGACACCGGCACGCTGTGGGGGTCAGGTGCCAGAGTCGCCGCTAGCTCAGGCCCCCGGCACTTGCTATATTCACCTGTCCCCCGTTCCACCGATGCGCGCCGCTCCGTCTTCCGGGTACTCTGGCTGTGACTGTTCAGTCAGAGGGCGGCGCGCATTAAGCACGTCATCACGCACTCTGAACTGAACGTCACAGGCAGAGGATGTGGAGAACGGCGCAGCGTACATCGGTGGAATGGGATAGGTATATATTGCATACTCACCCTCCTGGCTCGTCCCTGCTTCTTCGTTGGAGATTGCGGTGTGCGTTCAGTGCTTATGCATACCGCGATCTCCTGGGAGCGTCACTCTGTGGGGTCCAGACTGTGCCGCCGCTTGCGCAGTCTATAAAAGCTTCGGACAGAGTGACGCTCCCAGCGTTATATTATAGATGGCCCCTGCTGATGCATCTGAGAAAATGTAGACTGCTCTTCTCACGGCAGCTAAAAGGGACATTAAAGCACCACTTCAACATTTTATTTATTGCACCGCTGAAGTGGTGCTTTAAATGTAAGTCCCCTGCTCACTGTCTCATACTCACCTCATTCCCTTCATTCTTTTCCAGCTTCAATTCAGTCTGTCTCTGGCAAAAAGTGTCTCCAGTGTCTTCTGGAGTGCATTGGAGATTAAATTGTAATACAAGTCTACGAGAGCCGTGTTCTGGCTTTGCAATACAAGTCTATAAAAGCCTCGTTCTGGCTTTCATAGACTTGCATTAAGAGCTTGTAATGTAACTTCTGACTTCCGGCCAGTCAGAAGCTAGTGTCATAAGATGGCGCTGTGGGACTGGAGGGTTACCAATAAAAGATGAAGATGGCGGAGGGTGAGTATAATAATAAGGGCAGAGGGCTTACATTTAAACTGCCACTCCAGCGCTGATGTGCCTGATGTGGTGCCTTAAAGAATAACAATGTGGGACCTTGAGATGTTTTAAGACCATGAGAGACATCTTCCACTTCTCTCACTTTTGTTGTTTTTGGGACAGTAGCAGAGCCTCCCAATGTGTGTTTACACTGTCTCCGCAGTATCTTGCCTTGAATGGTGATAAGTGCTATAAACCCAAGATGATCATATATGCTGCTTACAACAGATAAGACTCCTCATTTATTGAAGAGTTTATTGCAACCTGACACTTGTAACGTGTATGTGGTTGTATGGGAGGGGGTATCAGAACCCAGATCAATGTTCTTTAAGTTTATTGTATGGTCCTCAGATGAAAATGTTTTCATGACATTCTGGTTGTTAAAGATGATCTTATGAAGTCTGAGGTTTGCTGCAGACACAATTTCCTGTGTTCTAGAGAGCAGATTGATTGACTCTTCACTTGTTGGCAAAGATTTAAGTCCATCATCTAATTTTTTTTCTCCACAAAGAGATGAGCATCAGATCCATACTCACCTTTCTTGGCCGTCAAAAACAGTTCAAAGATTGGCATGGCAGTTGAGTGGCTGTTGCCAAAGACATGTACCTTCATCCAGTAATCTATGGCATGTTTGGATGTCATTGTTCTTGTGCCATAGGAAACTGAGGTAGCTTCTACTGTCGTTCCTCATGATAACACAATGAAACATTTACTAAATGTCAGCTATTACTGCAACAGGTCCTTGTTTGAAGTGAATCAGTACCCATATAAGGCTGTTGCTTATGTTAGGCCCAGCGAGGAGCAGGATATTGAGAAAGATGTCTTCATATTTAACACTGTAGTCAAACACCACTCTGCGTTGTTTAAGTTTCTGAGGGTGATAGATGCCAAAGTATGGCAGTTACCAGCATCCTTCCTCTTCCTTTATTGGCGGCGGAAGCTCTGCATTATCTTTGTCACGGATATTCTGCATGAGATGGATGAAATGTTTCTCCACCTCTGGTTTCCTCTTTAAGGTGCACTTTAAAGATGAAAACCTTGCAGTTACTTGCTGTGGATTGATTGGCAACTTTGCTCTTGGCGAACAACAAAGTAATGGTGCTACCCAGTTGTTGGAATTATCCTGAGCAAATTCCTTTTCCATAACCTTTTATGAATTTTGTTCCCTCTTGCAGGTGAGAACCTTGTTGTCTTCACTTGTAGAATTGAGCACCATTAACCCGAGACTGTCATCAAAGAGCAGGAACATGTTCATGTCATCGGGGGGGTCTTGTCGCCACTTACTATCACTCATCTTCACCTTCACCCAGTAATGATGTGGACATGGTTGAAAATAAGTGTTGTGACTAGTGATGAGCGAATATACTCATTACTCGAGATTTCTCGAGCATGTTCGGGGGTCCTCCGAGTATTTTTTAGTACTCGGAGATTTAGTTTTTCTTGCCGCAGCTGAATGATTTACATCTGTTAGCCAGCATAAATACATGTGGGGATTCCCTAGCAACCCCCACATGTACTTATACTGGCTAACAAATGTAGATCATTCAGTTGTGGCAAGAAAAACTAAATCTCCGAGCACTAAAAAATACTCGGAGGATCCCCGAGCATGCTCGAGAAATCTCGAGTAACGAGTATATTCGTGCATCATTAGTTGTGACCATTTGACAAAATATGAGTCCTGCATGAGGAAATCTTTGTAGTACTCTTCATCTTATCTATGAAGACATTGCCTATGATAACCCAGACAAAATCAAAGCAATGCACAATTTATTACTCATCATGTGGTTCGTTGATTTACTAATGTACCTTGTGCAGCCAGGGCATGTCTATGCCAAGCAGGATCAGGGTATCTGCACTGCTGTCAAGGACTGGTATCTTGTTTGCTATAGTCTTTAAATGAGGGTGATGAAGAGGAGCCTCTGGTGTTGGCATCTTTTCCCTATTTCATGGTATCTGGTTGCATATAACAAGTGTGGGTAAGGGTATTGCCAATATTGTTATCAAGAGAAGCTACTATAAGACCACTGGCTCTTATTGTAGAGACCCCTGTAACACCACTGCAAGTGCCTAAGATGTAACAAACAAGTATTTACAATTAAATTGAACAGATCACTGAGTTTTATGCTTGCAAGTTTTCGGTTGCTCTGATCGCTTGCAAAATGGCGTACATCCTTACAATTTTTTCTCGTTAACTCTTGAGATACACGTTCACAGGCATATCTTTGCATATGACTTGTCCCAGAGGAATTCTCAGACTTTTGTGCATGAAGAAGATACAGTGGTAGGACCTACTGTTTGATCTCCATCCTTTCTGCCATGACTTGTGGCGGGTAAAGGAGGAGGAAGCTATCAACTTAGGTTGGGATGGATGGCATGCTTGTACTTGGCCATCACTGTTACACTCCAAACACTAAATAGTAACTTTGTAGTCATAAGCAAAGTTTTCAGTAGAAGCACAACATCTGTAACATACACCAAACTTCATCAGAAGCTCCTTGCTTTCCTGAAGTGTTTTTTTCTTGAAGTCAATGCACCTTTTTAGGGGATGTGGCTTATTATGAATGGATACAGATAATTAGGGTTTACAACCGTTTCATCTTTGAAAGCAAATTAGTACCCACAGCACTAGGACACGTAATATAACAAAATAATTATTGAAAAAGAGATTCAGAAAATTACTGCATCCAAATAGGATAAAAAACAGGGGGCTGTTCTACGCTAAATTTGCACAACCATATAAACAGAGGCTTAATTGAACAAATATTGTATGACATATAAACATACATCGGTAAGCTACATCCACACTTATTTTTAGTTTTACTCTTTTGTTTGTTGTCATCATCAGTGCATTACTTGGGAGTATTGCTATACAACTATGGGCACGCTTCATGATTTCAATGTCTTGATATGACGTGATGTACTACTAGTGTGCTTGCTGTTTATGGTTAGATTTGTTATAAGAAAATGGAAGAAATACAAAATGACTGTCAATCAACATTAATCTGGGGCACCATGCAAAATCTCACCTAGTGGGGTATCCTTAATCATGAGGAAGGTGAGAGATCAGCCTAAAACTACACGGGGGGAACTTGTTAATGATCTCAAGGCAGCTGGGACCCCAGTCACCAAGAAAACCATTGGTAACACATTACACCATAAAGGTTTAAAATCCTGCAGTGACCGCATGGTCCCCCTGCTCAAGAAAGCACATGTGCAGGCCCATCTAAATTTCACCAATGAACACCTGGATGATTCTGTGAGTGATAGGGAGAAGGTGCTGTGGTCAGATGAGCAAAAATTGAGGTCTTTGGCATTAACTCAACTCGCCGTGTTTGGAGGAAGAGAAATGCTGCCTATCAACCAAAGAACACCATCCACATTGTTAAGCATGGTGGTGAAAACATTATGTTTTGAGGGTGTTTCTCTGCTATGGGCACATGACTACTTCACTGCATCAATGGGAGAATGGATGGAGCAATGTACCGTAAAATCCGAGTGACAACCTCCTTCCCTCTGCCAGGACATTAAAAATGGGTCGTGGCTGGGTCTTTCAGCAAGACAATGACCCAAAACGTACAGCCAAGGCAACAAAGGAGTGGTTCAAAAAGAATCAAAAAGAAGCACATTAAGGTCATGGAGTGGCGTAGCCAGTCTTCAGAACTTAATCCCATGGAAAAGTTATGGAGGGAGTTGAAGCTCCGAGTTACCAAGCGACAGTCTCAAAATCTTAATGATTTAGAGATGATCTGCAAAGAGGAGTGGACCAAAATTCCTCCTGACATGTGCACAAACCTCATCATCAACTACAAGAAATGTCTGACTGCTGTGCTTGTTTGCCAGAGGGATCAAATACTTATTTCTCACTGCAAAATGCAAATACATTTATATAATTTATACAATGTGATTTTCTGTATTTTATTTTTGACATCTCTCAATGTTAAAATTAACCTACCCTTAAAATTATAGACTGTTCATGTCTTTGTCAGTGGGCAAACTTACAAAATCAGCAAAGGATCAAATAATTATTTACCCACTGTATGTTTGAAAAATCCTGTAGTCGCTTGGACAGTGCATTCTATATGGCTCAAGGATTGTCAAAACTTAATTCCAGTCTCTCCCATGCAGCCTTGAGACAAGCCATTGGATAATTGATGTGGAGAGATCTTAGTCTCATGACCCACTATGTGGTTTGTGGCCTGAACCACCTGATCAGAAGATCTTTTACAGCAGTGATGCCGAAGTCACTATTTACAGTTAATGTACATTTCCAACCTCTATTGTTCTCCTGTTGATCATCAAATCTTGTGAGACCCATCTTAGAACATTCACGGCGAACCATATAACTTGCATAGTCAGACATGACAGTTTTCTCTGATTTTGGAAAGACAATTGCTGGCTGAGTAATGCTTTTCATAAGGTTGGTAGCATCCTGACAGAGATTGAGGACATTATGGTGTGGCCTAGGCATTCAGACCAGTAACTGATTTGCTGTGCATAGTTCCTGCCACGTGTGAAACTGAAACTATGTGATCGTAGTATTTGGACTTGCTCTCATATTGGCATGCACGTAGGTGTCTCTGTAGAGGGTTTGCTGAGGTGCAGGGGCCTGGTGCTTTCTTGAGCATGAAGGATGTTCATGGAGTATTGGGGAGGATTTGCATCCTGTTGCTTTGGAGGACTATCTACACTGTCATTAATAATTGCTGGAGTCATATGTGTGCTATTTTGGCTTAGCACTTAGTCTTTTATTGTTTTAAAAGGGGCTTATGTACCAAGATCACTTAAATTGATGCTGTCTGTTGCCCCCCTGCGTATTGTGCCCACTTCCATCTCTGCTTTTTTGCACGCTGGATGGGCTGCTGCACATCCATTTCTGTCTTCTTGCATGCTGCTTCCACTGCTTTGGCTTCCATTTCAGTTTTCTTTGGCACAAAGGTGGCTTGAATCGTAGCACCCTAAGCATCTGCATGTGACCTTATAAGCTATGTTTCCATCATCAAACAGTGGATCTTGCAAAGACCATGTAATTTTTCCCTCAGCTGTTGTACTTCATAGGCTGAATGGATCTGTATAGTGATGTGGGCTGTTGGATCCTAGCAGAGTGTATGCTCAGGGAGACGATGCTGATGATTTCTTTTATGATGGGAGCAGCCATTCTGATGTATCTTTACAGGAGCTGACATCTGTTAGAATTCTTATTTGCTGTTCTGACTCCTTAGCAAGGCTGTGAGAAGGGCGCTTGAAACACCATTTTTAGGCTGTCTGTATGTACCAGTACCCACATGTAGAGATATCTGCAGGTAGCTTGAACTCGACTGTAGGAGGCACGTTTGAAGAGTCCTCAAGAAGGTTTATTTTCAAGCTAAATTCTTGTGTATGCACAATTACAGTAGCAGTAGCTACAACAGCTGTAGTAGGAAAAAGAGACTGTTCTGATCCAGAGCTGAAGATGTGCTTAATAAGATGAATGATACAGAATGAGGAAGAAAACAAGGGAGGGTTGCTGACATCAGAGCTAGGGAGGCAGACAGGGAGTGAGGGAGGACAAATTTCTAACAGGCAAACCTTGCTAAATAGCAACACAATAGCAACAATACAATACATTACTGTATGATTCTCTGGTTGTGGGACATGACACATGCTGAACTACTTCCTAACATCTACTTCCAGCATTACCACGATTCTGCAAAAAAAAAAAAAAGATTATTTCCTAACAAAAGTCTCTCATATCCCATAATGCATCCAGAAAGCAAAAAAGAATGGCATTAACAATCTAAATAACAGTATAAAAAACAGAACTTTATGTTGTTAAATTTGATCTGGTGGTTGGAATATACATTACAAACATCCTTTTTTTCACTGACTTGGTGTCACTCCTATTGGAATGTACTGATCTACTTATTATTACAATTAACAACATAGTTAAATTTCCAATACAGTATAAACTATTTCCTTATTTACAGAAAAGAGCAGTAATTAAAGGGACTCTGCCAGCAGGTTTTTGATATTTAAAGGGAACCTGTCACCCCCCCCCAGCGTTTTTAACTAAAAGAGCCAACTTGTGCAGCAGTAATGCTGCATTCTGACAAGGTGGCTCTTTTAATTCTGGGCGCTGTAACTGCCGAAATAATCAGTTTTGTAATTTGTCCTAAATACCTTGTCTTCAGTCAAGGAGGCAGGCCTTTCCTCCCTGCTGCAGACACCACACAGCCATCGCTCAAGTCCTCTTGGCGCCGGGCGCCGCCTCCTCACCTGTTTTGACATGAGCCGGCGCCTGCGCTCTTTTCTCCTGCCTTGGGCAGGCGCAGTGAGCGCTACCCATCCTCATATGCAATCTAGCTGACTGCGCCTGTGTGGCCGCCCTGCCTGTGAATCCCAGCCCCGCAGTGTCTTCTGATTTATTCTCACTGTGGGGCGGGGATTCACAGGAAGGGCGGCCACACAGGCGCAGTCAGCTAGACTGCATATGAAGAGAGAGGACAGGCAGCGCTCACTGCGCCTGCCCAAGGCAGAAGAAAAGAGCGCAGGCGCCGGCTGATTTCTAAACAGCGCTGAGGAGGCGGCGCCCGGCACCAAGAGGACTTGAGTGACGGCTGTGTGGCGTCTGAAGCAGGGGGGAAACGCCTGCCTCCTTGACTGAAGACAAGGTATTTAGGACAAATTATAAAACTGATTATTTCGGCAGTTACAGCACCCAGAACAAAAAGAGCCACCTTGTCAAAATGCAGCATTACTGCTGCACAAGGTGGCTCTTTTAGTTAAAAAAGCCTGGGGGGGTGACAGGTTCCCTTTAATATGAGAGCAGCATATTAAAGATCAGGAGAGAATAAGTCCAGTGATATATCATTTATTAGTCTGTGTGTTGTAATTTCAATGCAATAAGCATTTTATCAGCAGGAAGACAACACTACAGGACTAGGCCTCACATGGAGCCTAGGCCAGCTAATATGTGTAACCCCACCCCCAGCAGAATGCACAGGAAGTTGCAAGTCAGGGATGTGGGCTGGCTTAAATACATTTTAACTCTTAGCTCGTCTCATTTCCAGTGGACAAAACAGGTATTGTATGAAAACTACACCAATCAGCCCAGTAAGTGATACATCCCTGGAATCAGGCCTTCTTGCCCTACGTCATGCTGCTATCAGATTATATAGCAATCTGCTGACAGATTCCATTTCAGCCTCTTCTAAAGAAGAATCAGTGTTCTGCCCGCTTGTACATTTTAAAAGTGCTCTATCTTTTAGCTTGAAAATTTAATAAATTTGCTCTAAAGATTACATTCTGTGCTTCAAATAGTTCTTTGACTGCTAGAGAGCAGTATGTATGTATGTTCATTTCGATACCTGTGATCAATAAGTTGTTCTATTAAGTTGTGTATCTGGAGACGATAGACTCTGTTGGGGTGTAATTTAAAGAGGACTGTCATGCATCTGGGTTCAATCCCATGAGCGGTTGCTTTTTTATTGGCTTCTCTGTCTGCCAAGAAACAGCAGATTCTTTGGGTGTTTAGTTTTTGTTAGGGCCCCGTCTCACTTAGCGACGCTAAAGCGATCCCGACAACGATACAACCTGTCAGGGATTGTTGCTGCGTCGCTTTGTGGTCGCTGGTGAGATGTCAAACAGTGAGATCTTCCAACGATCGCTGCTGCAATCTCACTGTTTGACATCTCACCAGTGACCTGTAGCGACCTGTACAACGATGTCACATGGGAGCTATTATGACGATTCGGTGTCTGAGTCGTCAACGAGGTCGTTGGTAAGGTGTCAAACACAGCGATGTGTGCTACCCAGCGGGACCTCAACGATCAAAAAAAGGTCCAGGCCATTCCGACACGACCAGCGATCTCACAGCAGGGGCCTGGTCGCTGCTACGTGTCACACATAGCGAGATCGCTACTGAGGTCGCTGTTGCGTCACAAAACTTGTGACTCAGCAGCGATCTCGCTAGCGATCTCGCTTAGTGAGACGGGGGCTTTATCCTTGCTTCGTTTTTTTAGGGTAACAGGTGTTTTCAGTTACTAATTTATCTGCCCTATCACCTTTCAATTGTGGCTCTATATTCATTCTCCCTGCTGGTATTTCCTGCTGGTAATAGTCTCATTTGGATGTCCAGCCATACTGCTGTACTTTAAGGAAGTCATTAAAAGACCAGCTATGGTTTATCTCTTTGTTGTTTATGTTCTTATCTTTACCCTGCACCTATCTTCTGTTTCTTTTTAGGATTAGGTGGTATATTATCTAATAGTAAGTACCTAATCCTTTATTTTGTATTTTGTGATTTGTTTTACTCACTCTGGGATCTCTTCCTATTTGCTCTGCTCTTTGTTTTTTAGAAGAAATGTGAAGTGAAAAAGTTTTTGCCCCCAACCTGATTTCCTATTCTTTTACAGGTTTGTCACACTTAAATGTTTCAGATCACCAGACAAATTTTAATATTAGAAAAATATAAAATTAAACAGAAAGTCCAGTTTTTCTCTGAAGGTCTTTATTATTATGATAAAAGGATGTCCAAATCTACAGGGCCCTGTGTGTTAGGGCTAGCGGAACGCACCGAGTATATAGATGAAGTTATTGGTGCATTCGCAGCCCGGGCTCCATCGGGCAGGAGGATGCTGCGTTCATAAATTGAAACGGTGCTGCCTCCCTCCTGAGCAATGCCATGCACCCAAACAGTGGCTTTCTCCCACATAAATGGTTTCGTCATATTCAGGAGAAATTGCACAACAAATTTTGGGGTCCATTTTCTTCTGAAATTCTTGTTAAAATAAAAAAAGTTTGGCTCCAAAGTAAATTTTTTGTGAAAAAAGTGAAATGTTCATTTTTTCCTTCAACATTTCTTTAGTTCTTGTGAAGCACCTGAAGGGATCTTCAATGTGGTTTTGCACACCTTGAGGGGTGTAGTTTTTAGAATGCATTCACGTTTGGATATGTTTTGTCATATTGACCTCCGAAACTCACTTCAAATGTGAGGTGGTCCTTAAATAATGGTTTTGTAAATTTTGTTGGAAAAATGAGAAACAGCTGGTCAACTTTTAACCCTTATAACGTCCTAACAAAAAAAAATTATGTTTGCAAAATCATGCTGCTGTTAAGTAGACATGTGGGAAATGTTATTTATTAACTATTTTGTGTGATATGACCCTCTGATTTAAGGGCACAAAAAATAATAATTTGAAAATTACAAAATGTTTAACATTTTTGCCTAATTTCCATTTTTTCAAAAATATACACAAGTCATATCGAAGAAATTTTACCAATAACATGAAGTACAATATGTCACAAAAAACAATTTCAGAATCAGTGGGATTAGTTGAAGCGTTGAAGAGCTATAACCTCATAAAGTGACAGTGGTCAGAAATGTAAAAATTGGCTTGGTCATTAAGTACAAAATTGGCCCTGTTACTAAGCGGTTAAAGCTTTGCAGATATTCAAAGATTTTACAAAATATTATTATTGTTATTATTCATTAAGAACTTCTCATCATGGTCAAACCTCTTACTGATTTTTTTCTCCTCTTGCTATACTGTGGCTGTTAAGGCTTTTTTCATTTTAAAGAGAGCCTTTTTCTAAATCTCTTGTCCTCAGTCAACCCAATGTTGATTTGCCTTTTGTGGTTGAGGCAGACACCTCCTCTGTATGGATGGGTGCTGTTTTATCACAGAAAAAGGACTTTAATCCTTGTGCTTTCTGTCTCTGAAATTCTCACAAATGGAGTCCAATTATGATATAAGCGATGGGTAACTTTTGGCTGAAAAGAGAGCTTTAATAGTAACCTAGTAACATAGTAACATAATTAGCAAGGCTGAAAAAAGACATTTATCCATCCAGTTCAGCCTATATTCTGTCAGAATAAATCCCCAGATCTACGTCCTTCTAAAGAACCTAATAACTGTAAGATATAATATTGTTACGCTCCAGGAAGAAATCCAGGCCTCTCTTGAACCCATCAACTGTGTTCGCCATCACCAACTCCTCAGGCAAGGAATTCCAGATTCTCACTGCCCTAACAGTAAGGAATCCTCTTCTATGTTGGTGGAAAAAACTTCTCTCCTCCAGGCGCAGAGAATGCTCCCTTGTGACCGATACCTTCCTTGGTATAAACACATCCTCGGAGAGATATTTGGATTGTCCCCTTATATACTTATACATGGATGTTAGATCGCCCCTCAGTCGTCTTTTTTCTAGACTAAATAATCCTAGTTTTGCTAGCCTCTCTGGGTATTGTAGTTCCCCATCCCCTTTATTAATTTTGTTGCCCTCCTTTGTATTAGCTCTAGTTCCATTATATCCTTCCTGAGCAATGGTGCCCAAAACTGTATACAGTACTCCATGTGCTGTCTAACCAGAGATTTGTACAGTGGCAGTATATTGCTCTCATCCTGTGTAGCCAGACCTCTTTTAATGCATGCCATGATCCTGTTTGCCTTGGTAGCCGCAGCCTGGCACTGGCTGCTCCAGGTAAATATATCATTAACTAGGATCCCCAAGTCCTTCTCCATGTCAGGTTTACCCAGTTTCCCATGCAGTGTGTAAAGGCGATAATAATTCCTTCTTCCCATGTGTTTTTATCCTTACATTTATCATTGTTAAACCGCATCTGCCACCTTTCAGCCCAAGTTTTCAACTTATCCCGATCCATCTGTAGAAGAATACTATCTTATCTTGTATTGACTGCTTTACATAGTTGTATATCATCTGCAGATATCGATATTTTACTGTTTAAAACTTCTACCAGATTGTTAATAAATATGTTGAAGAAAATAGGTCCCAACACCGACCCTGTGGTACCCCACTGGTCACAGCGACCCAGTTAGAGAATATACCATTTATAACCACCCTCTGCTTTCTATCACTAAGCCAGTTACATACCCATTTACACACATTTTCCCCCAGACCCAGCATTCTCATTTTGTGTACCAACCTCTTGTGTGGCACGATATCAAATGCTTTGGAAAAATCAAGATATACCACGTCCAATGACTCACCTTGGTCCAATCTGCAGCTTACCTCTTCATAAAAACTGATTAGATTGGTTTGACAGGAGTGATTCCTCATAAACCCATGCTGATATGGAGTTAAACAGTTATTCTCATTGAGATAATCCAGAATAACATCCCTCAGAAACCCTTCAAATATTTTACCAACAATAGAGGTTAGTCTTACTGGCCTATAATTTCCAGGTTCACTTTTAGAGCCCTTTTTGAATATTGGTACCACATTTGCTATGCGCTAGTCCCCATCGCTATAGAGTCCCTAAATATAAGAAATAATGGTTTATCTATTACATTACTTAGTTCTCTTAGTACTCGTGAGTAGTGTTGAGCGATACCGTCCGATACTTGAAAGTATCGGTATCGGAAAGTATCGGCCGATACCGGCAAAGTATCGGATCTAATCCGATACAGATACCCGATACCAATACAAGTCAATGGGACTCATGTATCGGACGGTATTCCTGATGGTTCCCAGGGTCTGAAGGAGAGGAAACTCTCCTTCAGGCCCTGGGATCCATATTAATGTGTAAAATAAAGAATTAAAATAAAAAATATTGCTATACTCACCTCTCCGACGCAGCCTGGACTTCAGCGAGGGAACCGGCAGCGTTGTTTGCTTAAAATTCGCGCTTTAACTTCCTTACTTGAAGTCCCGGCTTGTGATTGGTCACGCGCCGCCCATGTGACCGCGATGCGACCAATCACAGCAAGCCGTGACGTAATTTTAGGTCCTTCAGGATTTTAAAATTACGTTCCGGCGTTGTGATTGGTTGCGTCGCGGTCACATGGGCGACGCGACCAATCACAAGCCGTGACGTCAAAGATTTCCTGATTTTGGTGGATACACTGTAGTATGGGTGATGGTAGACAGTTTCAGCAAGATGGTTCATTTGGTTCCTCTACTTAAAAATGCGCGCGTGTCCTGCCTCCTGTGACGTCACGGCTTGTGATTGGTCGCGTCGCCCATGTGACCGCGACGCAACCAATCACAACGCCGGAACGTAATTTTAAAATCCTGAAGGACCTAAAATTACGTCACGGCTTGCTGTGATTGGTCGCGTCGCGGTCACATGGGCGGCGCGCGACCAATCACAAGCCGGGACTTCAAGTAAGGAAGTTAAAGCGCGAATTTTAAGCAAACAACGCTGCCGGTTCCCTCGGTAAGGTGCAGGCTGCGTCGGAGAGGTGAGTATAGCAATATTTTTTATTTTAATTCTTTATTTTACACATTAATGTTGTCTCGATACCGATACCCGATACCACAAAAGTATCGGATCTCGGTATCGGAATTCCGATACAGCAAATATCGGCCGATACCCGATACTTGCGGTATCAGAATGCTCAACACTACTCGTGAGTAGTGTTGAGCGATACCGTCCGATACTTGAAAGTATCGGTATCGGAAAGTATCGGCCGATACCGGCAAAGTATCGGATCCAATCCGATACCGATACCCGATACCAATACAAGTCAATGGGACTCAAGTATCGGACGGTATTCCTGATGGTTCCCAGGGTCTGAAGGAGAGGAAACTCTCCTTCAGGCCCTGGGAACCATATAAATGTGTAAAAGAAAGAATTAAAATAAAAAATATCGCTATACTTTACCTCTCCGACGCAGCCGGGACCTCAGCGCAGGAACCGGCAGCGTTGTTTGTTTAAAATTCCCGCTTTTACATGGTTACGCGAACTCCCGGCTTGTGATTGGTCAGGGCGCCCATGTTGCCGGGCCGCGGACCAATCACAGCAAGCCGTGACGAAAATACGTCACGGCTTGCTGTGATTGGTCCGCGTCCCGGCAACATGGCCGCCATTAACCAATCACAAGCCGTGACGTCACGGGAGGCTGGACTTGCGCGCTTTTGAAAAAGCGCGCGTGTCCAGCCTCCAGTGACGTCCCGGCTTATGATTGGTCACGGCGCCATGTTGCCGGGACGCGGACCAATCACAGCAAGCCGTGACGAAAATACGTCACGGCTTGCTGTGATTGGTCCGCGGCCCGGCAACATGGCCGCCATTAACCAATCACAAGCCGTGACGTCACGGGAGGCAGGACAAGCGCGCATTTTAAAATTGCGCGCGTGTCCAGCCTCCCGGCTTGTGATTGGTTGATCGCGGCGCAACCAATCATAAGCCGGGACGTCACTGGAGGCTGGACACGCGCGCTTTTTCAAAAGCGCGCAAGTCCAGCCTCCCGTGACGTCACGGCTTGTGATTGGTTAATGGCGGCCATGTTGCCGGACGCGGACCAATCACAGCAAGCCGTGACGTATTTTCGTCACGGCTTGCTGTGATTGGTCCGCGGCCCGGCAACATGGGCGCCCTGACCAATCACAAGCCGGGAGTTCGCGTAACCATGTAAAAGCGGGAATTTTAAACAAACAACGCTGCCGGTTCCTGCGCTGAGGTCCCGGCTGCGTCGGACAGGTGAGTATAGCGATATTTTTTATTTTAATTCTCTCTTTTACACATTTTAACAATGTTAAAATGTGTAAAAGAGAGAATTAAAATAAAATGTTGTTCCGATACCCGATACCCGATACCACAAGAGTATCGGAATCCCGGTATCGGAATTCCGATACAGCAAGTATCGGCCGATACCCGATACTTGCAGCATCGGAATGCTCAACACTACTCGTGAGTGTATGCCATCCGGACCTGAAGAATTATCTATTTTAATCTTATTTAGCCTGTTTTGCACCTCTTCTTGGGTTAGATTGGTGACCCTTAATATAGGGTTTTCTTTATTTCTCGGCATTTCACCTAGCATTTTATCTTCAACCGTGAATACCATGGAGAAGAAGGTGTTTAATATATTAGCTTTTTCCTCGTCATCTACAATCATTCTTTCCTCATAATTTTTTAAGGGGCCTACACTTTCACTTTTGATTCTTTTACTATTGATATAGTTGAAGAACAGTTTGGGATTAGTTTTACTCTCCTTAGCAATGTGCTTCTCTGATTCCTTTTCGGCTGCTTCAATTATTTTTTTTTAAGTATTTTTCTCCCTATGGTTTTTTAGAGCTTTAACAGTGCCATCTTGCTCTAGTAGTTTAAATGCTTTATTTTCACTGTTAATTAATTGCCCCACTTCTTTGCTTATCCACTTTGGGTTTTTCCTATTACTTGTCCTTTTATTCCCACAAGGTATAAATCGCTTACAGTGCCTATTTAGGATGTTCTTAAACAATTCCCATTTATTATTTGTATTCTTATTTCTGAGGACATTGCCCCAGTCAACCAGATTAAAGGTACCGTTACACTAAATGACTTACCAACGATCACGACCAGCGATACGACCTGGCCGTGATCGTTGGTAAGTCGTTGTGTGGTCACTGGGAAGCTGTCACACAGACAGCTCTCTCCAGCGACCAACGATCAGGGGAATGACTTCGGCATTGTTGAAACTGTCTTCAACGATGCCGAAGTCCCCCTGCAGCACCCGGATAACCAGGGTAAACATCGGGTTACTAAGCGCAGGGCCGCGCTTAGTAACCTGATATTTACCCTGGTTACCATTGTAAAAGTAAAAAAAAAACACTACATACTCACATTCTGATGGCGCGCTGCTGCCGAGAGCTTCCCTGCACTGAATGTGTCATTGCCGGCCGTAAAGCCGAGCACAGCAGTGACGTCACCGCTGTGCTCTGCTTTACGGCCGGCGCTGACACATTCAGTGCAGGGAAGCTCTCGGCAGCAGCGCGCCATCAGAATGTGAGTATGTAGTGTTTTTTTTTTACTTTTACAATGCTAACAAGGGTAAATATCGGGTTACTAAGCGCGGCCCTGCGCTTAGTAACCCGATATTTACCCTGGTTACAAGTGAACACATCGCTGGATCGGCGTCACACACGCCGATCCAGCGATGACAGCGGGTCATCAGCGACGAAATAAAGTTCTGGACTTCTAGCTCCGACCAGCGATATCACAGCGGGATCCAGATCGCTGCTGCGTGTCAAACAAAACGAGATCGCTATCCAGGACCCTGCAACGTCACGGATCGTTCTCGTTCTCGTTGTAAAGTTGCTGAGTGTGAAGGTACCTTTAGGGAATCTCTAAGCTGGTCAAACTTTGCCATCTTAATGTTCAGTGTTTTTGTGACTCACTGACAAGTCCCCCTAGCGACAGACAAGTGAAATTGTACAATATTGAGGTCGCTATTAACTTGATGCCTGACAACCTGCAGATTTGTTATTCTGGCAGGTCTATTAGATAGTATTAGGTCTAAAAAGTGCTGCTCCTCTGGTTGGATTCTGCATCAATTATGAAAGATAATTTTTCTTGGTTATTAGCAGAAACCTGTTGCCTTTATGGGTTTCGCAGGTCTCTGTTTCCCAGTTAATATCCGGATCATTAAAGTCCCTCATAACAAGGACCTCATTATGGGTTGCAGCTTCATCTATCTGCCTTAGTAGTAGACTTTCCATGATTTCTGTTATATTTGGGGGTTAGTAACAGACCCCAATGAGAATTTTGTTACTATTTTTCCCTCCATGTATTTCGACCCATAAGGTCTCGACATCCTCATTCCCTTCGCTAATATCATCCCTTAAAGTGGACTTTAGACAAGACTTTACATAAAGACAAACTCCTCCTCCTCTCTGATTTTTATGATCCTTTCTAAACAGACTTTAACCCTGTAAATTAACTGCCCAGTCATAGCTTTCATCTAACCATGTCTCGGTTATTCCCACTATACCATAGTTACCTGTAGATATTTCTGCTTCTAGTTCTTCCATCTTGTTTGTCAGGCTTCTGGCATTTGAGAGAATGCAGTTTAGAGGATTTTGTTTTGTTCCAATTTCCTCCCTGTGGATTGTTTTAGAAATTTTCTTACCTCCATTCCGAGTATGTTGTCTTTGATCTTCTTTGCCGCATCTCATATTCTTCATCAGTATATTTTCTAGCTTCATGTTCATGTCTAACATTTTTCTTCTCTTCCCATCTTCTTCTAGTTTAATGCCCTCCTGATGAGTGGAATAAAGGCATTTGCTGGACATTACCGATCACAAAAAATTAGTGTATGTTGATACCGCTAAGTACTAGACAGGCCCTGTGGGTCCTCTTTCTCACTCAGTTTGATTTTGATGAGACTTATCTCCCTGGTATTTAGAAATTTAAGGCTGATGCTTTTTCACACAGTTTGGTTTCAGAGTTGAGGGATGTAAATCTAGTCGGAAAGCTTAGTGAAAAGTTGGTTGTACTGGATCTCAGACAGTGCATTTTGGAAGCTCAGGATGGTGCACCGGAGGGCTTGCCACATGGCAAGCTTTTTGTGCCATCCATGCTTTGCACTGATCTTCTTAACAAAATGCATAACTTCTGTGTTTACTGGACATCCTCGTTCCTCTGCCACCCGTAGAGCTGTTTCCAGGTCCTTTTTGTGGCAGAGTGCTTGAAACGATGTTGATGAGTATGTCCATAAGTGCAAACTTTGTGCCAGGTCTATAGCCACTAAGTAGGCCCAGGCAGGGTTTCTTTTGCTTTAGGTTCAAGCTCATTTGTCCGTCAATTTCACCAAAGATTTCCTGATTTTGGTGGATACACTGTAGTATGGGTGATGGTAGACAGTTTCAGCAAGATGGTTCATTTGGTTCCTCTACTTAAATTGCCTAGGGCTAAGAGTTTAGCTACATTGCTTTTTTCTCACATCATTAAGTTACATGGTGTTACCATGAACTTTATTTATGGATAGCTTTTGGAGAAGTTTTTGCTCCAGTTTAGGATTTAAGTTTTTGTTCTCAGGTTATCATCCTGAGATTAATGACCAGATGGAAATAATTAATAAAAAATTAGAACAATGTGTAAAATAGGCTTTGCTACATCTAATCAATAAGAGTTGCTGGATTTTCCTTCTCTGGCTGGCTGAGTCTGCACTCAATAACCACACCTCTACTGCTACCAGTACTTTGTTTGATTAAGGTCTGGAGAGAAGTTGGAAAAGGTGTTTTGATAACAGAGAGTATGAGGTGGAATTAGTTTTTTGTTCCAGACATGTCAGATGTCGACTGCAGTATCTCGTTTAATAGAAAGGTTTCGGTCAGGAGGAAAATTCCTGTGTTGATATGGAAGATTTGCATATGGATCACCTAGTGAAGGAGTTCTGTCAGAGGCGTCAGCGATTAGGTATTCAGTGGGTCCAGTGGATCATTGTAGAGTGGAGGTACTGTCATGCATCTGGGGACAAACCTTTGAGCCTGTGCTTTGTCATCGGCTTCTCTATCCACCGAACAACAATCACAAACACCGTTTCTCAGGGTGTGTAGTTTCTGTTATCCTTACTTCAGTCTTTTTAGGGCAACATGTGTTTTTATTTACTCATTTGTCTGCCCTGTCATCTTTCTGATGTGGCTTTTTTTCCCCTGCTGTTTTTTTCTGCTGGTGATAGTCTCATTTGGATGTCCAGTCATACTGCTGTAGTTTAAGCCAGTCATTCAAAGACCAGCTAAGTGTTTATCTCTTTTCTGTTTATATTCTTTACTTTGCACCTAACTTCTGTTTCTTTTTAGGAAGTAGGCAGCATATTCTCTAGCAATACATACTTAATACTTTATTTTGTATTTTGTGTTGCTACACTATCATAGCAATGACCTTACACTGGATCTTTTTATTTAAACTATGTAATTCCTCACTGATTTTCAAACAGTTTTATTATCTTTCAGTGCCCCTCTGTTCCAATGATATGGCCCCTGTAATACATACTAATGTATTGGCGCCTCCTGATGAAGTTATGATGAAACGTGTGTTGGGGCGACGGAGAGCATTTAGACTGGCACAATCGTCCATAAGTTGCTTTATTTCTTCTGCCCTCTTGGCCTAATTTTACTGCATGGTGTTTCCTCCTATGCCCATGACTGCATCAGTCTAGAGACATCTTTCATTGTAAACCACATCAGTTGTTGGTATTTAACCAGAAACTTTATAATAGGTTGGATAGTGATGTGATTGCTCAGTGCACTAATTGTGAGGATTCTATTTAGTCTATTGCTACTATTTGTCCTACTTAGGCATTACCTTTATGGTTCTATTGTGACTTTTTTGCACTATGCACTATGCAGTCTTTATACTCCCCATACATTGCTTAGCAATCTCTGTATTTTAAACATCTTTGCATTTTAAATTACTTTCAATAAATATTATTTTAGGACTATGCTCAGTGAGCCTTCAGCTCCTTTCTTGCAGTGTTATTACAGTGGGGAAAATAAGTATTTGATCCCTTGCTAATTTTGTAAGTTTGCCCATTGACAAAGACATGAACAGTCTATAATTTTAAGGGTAGGTTAATTTTAACATTGAGAGAGAGAATATCAAAAATAAAATCCAGAAAATCAAATTGTATAAATTATGTAATTTTATTTCCTTTTTTCAGTGAGAAATAAGTATTTGATTCCCTACCAACCATTAAGAGTTCTGGCTCCTACAGACTAGTCAGACACTCCTGATCAACTCATTACCTGCATTAAAGACAGCTGTCTTACATAGTCACCTTTATAAAAGACTCCTGTCCACAGACTCAATTAATCAGTCAGACTCTAACCTCTACAACATGGGCAAGACCAAATATCTGTAGAAGGATGTCAGGGACAAGATTATATACCTGTAGAAAGCTGGATGAGATCTCTTTGCCGAGATCTCAATCTGAGCATGCTCTGCCCACTCAGCCATTTTCCCAGTAATGGATGTGCGGGGGGCTTCGGGCTTTCACAAAATGCCGACGGAGCCCCCTGCACCACAGAGCACTGCCAAACCTGCCACAGCAGCCTGGGAAGGGAGTGTGATCATTGCCATGCAGCATCGGACCACCACAGAATCACCTGACTCCTGCTGCCGCTACACTACTTGTAAGTTTTTTCACTTTTTACTTGTGGGGTATTGAAGACTACTGGATACTTTTTATCTCTACCCTAGTGGTAACGTAGTTTTCTGATCTATTCATATTCTCCTCCCATATTTGAAGAATACACATCTGATCTTACATAGTCACCTTTAAAAAAGACTCCTGCCCATAGACTCAATTAATCAGTCAAACTCTAACATCTACAACATGGGCAAGACCAAAGATCTTTATAAGAATGTCAGGCACAAGATCTTAGACCTGCAAAAAGCTGGACGAGATCTCTATGCCGAGATCTCAATCTGAGCATGCTCCGCCCCGGGGGCCATTTTCCCGCATGCCACCACATCGCAGTAATGGATGTGCGGGGGGCTCCGGGTTTTCAAAAAAAGCTGATGGAGCCCCCTGCACCACAGAGCACCACTGAACCTACTGCCCCAGCCTGGGAAGGGAGTGTGATCATCGCCCTGCAACGTCTGACTGTGACAGAATTGCCCGAGTCCTGCTGCTGCCACACTACTTGTAAGTATTTTCACTTTTCACTTGTTGGGTATTGAAGACTACTGGATCACTTTTTATCTCACCCTAGTGGTAATGTAGTTCTCCGATTTATTCCTATTCTCTTTACATATTTGTAGAATACACACCTGGTCAAAATTGTTCGTACCCCTTGATTAATGACAGAAAAACCCACAAAGGTCACAAAAAGAACTTAAATCTGACAAAAGTAATAATAAATAAAATATCTATGAAAATGAACAAATGAAAGTAAGACATTGCTTTTCAACCATTCTTCCACAGATTTTTTTTTTAAAATAAAACTCATGAAATAGGCTTGGACAGTAATGATACTACCCCTGAAAATAATGTGACAAAAGGGACATGTTAAATCAAGATGTGTCCACTAACTAGCATCACAGGTGTCTACAATCTTGGAATCAGTGAGTGGGCCTGTATATAGGGCTAAATATACTCACTGTGCTGTTTGGTGATATGGTGTGTATCACACTCAACATGGACCAGAGGAACCAAAGGAAAGAGTTGTCTTAGGAAATTAGAAAGAAAATTACAGACAAACATGTTAAAAGGTAAAAGTTGCATGACAATCTCCAAGCAGCTTGATGTTCCTGTGACTACAGTTGCACATATTATTCAGAAATGTAACCTCCCTGGACGTGGCCACAGGAGGAAAATTGATGACAAATCAAAGAGACAGATAATACGAATGGTATCAAAAGAGCCCAGAAAAACTTCTGAACAGATTAAAGGTGAAATTCAAGCTCAAGGAACATCAGTGTCAGATTGCACCATTCGTCATTGTATGATCCAAAGTGGACTTCATGGAAGGCGACCAAGGAGGACACCATTGTTGAAAAAAATCATAAAAAATCCAGACTGGAATTTGCCAAACTACATGTTGACAAGCCACAAAGCTTCTGGGAGAATGAGCTATGGACAGATGAGACAAAAATGTATCTTTTTGGCAAGGCACATAGGCTCTATCTTCACAGACTGAAAAATGAAGCGTATCAAGAAATGAACACTGTCCCTACTGTGAAACATGGAGGAGGCCCTGTTATGTTCTGGGGCTGCTTTGCTGCATCTGGCACAGGGTGTCTAGAATCTGTGCAGGGTACATTGAAATCTCAAGACTATCAAGGGATTCTATAGAGAAATGTGCTGCCCAATGTCAGAAAACTTGGTCTCCGTCGCAGGTCATGGGTCTTGCAAACAGGATAATGACCCAAAATACGCAGCTAAAAACACCCAAGAATGGCTAAGAGAAAAACATTGGACTATTCTGAAGTAGCCTACTATGAGCCCTGACCTAAATCCTATTGAGCATCTTTTGGAAAGAGCTGAAACATGCCATCTGGAAAAGGCAACCTTCAAACACGAGACAACTGGAGCAGTTTGCTCTTGAGGAGTGGGCCAAAATTCCTGTCGAGAGGTGCAGAAGTCTCATTTACAGTTACAGCAATAGTTTGATTGCAGTGATTGCCTCACAAGGTTGTGCAACAAAATATTAAGTGAAGGGCACCATCATTTCTGTCCAGGCCTATTTCACAAGTTTCATTTTTTAAAATTCTCTGGAAGCATGGTTGAAAAGCAATGTCTGACTTTCATTGGTTCATTTTCATAGATCTTTTATTTATTATTACTTTTGTCAGATTCAAGTTATTTCTGTGGCCATTGTGGGTTTTTCTGTCATTAAATGAGGGGTACCAACAATATTGACCACGTGTGTATGTGGAAAAATAAAAATGTTAGGACTTTTGAAATGTGATAATTAAAAAAATATATATTTGATCTTTAAGGTCAAAAACATATGTAGCATTAATGGGTTAATGATATACAATTGAGCAAAGCACAGTGATTGACCCAGTTTAAAGCACTTAATAGTCACTAATTGCATGACATAGCTGACGTAATTTAGAAGCTTCTATCATTTTAATATGATTACTCTCATATACAGCATATAAAAAATGTTCAATATTATTATGACTTCTTGCAAAATATAAAAAAGAGATCTAAAAACAATACCTATGGTTTAATATAAAAAAAGACAAGTAACATTTCTTTTTTTTTTACAAATGCACATTTGCATCTCTTTATTATACAAATGAAATCCTTATAAGATCTTTCATTTCAATCAGTTTTAATTTTGTTCAATTCTACATATTTGCACACAGTGGAATTGCGAATTTGATACATAGCACAAATGTTAATGAGGGTTAATGCTTCTCACACACTACAGGTCACAAACTAATTGTTTTGCACATACATCACAAAGACACTAGATTTGGTTTGATGATTCTGAAATAGCAAAACAATTTTCTAACTGCTTATTTTCTTTCTAAGTGAAACAAAAGCCTTGATCCACACTCAGTCCATCCCTAGGAACATTGCATTGTGGTTGGTGGTGTTCATTTGGGATTAAAAATGCCTTTATACTTCATGTTCTCAATTGAAAAGGTCCAATTAGTTAAAACAATAGCACTTCTCATTCTTTTGTCGTGCTTTGCTAAAATGTGTTTGTTCTGCCTGATACCAGAAGTAAAACACCCAAATGAATAAAGGTTTAAAAAAATTGACTTTATCATCTAAAATGGTTTATTTTATATCATTCACTGTATTGTATTCAATTTAATATAGCTGTTTTTGATGATTCTTTTCTTAATTTATTTTGAAACTTGCAAACTACAGTAATTAAATAATTATACCAAAATAAATAATAGGAGGCACAAGTAAAAATGGAGAACAGGGTGATAATTGCTGCAAAAAAAAACAGAATAACACACCACTCAAGTTGTTGAAAAAGATTAGGTAAATGAATGTATAGTTATTTGCGCAAACAATATCCCTTTAGTGTCAAAAAACCCCAACGTTTCAGATATATAGCCAATAAGAGCAATGATTCAAGATCAAACCCAAAAATACACCTTAAGGCCGGGGTCACACTAGCGAGTTTTATGGACGTATGAGAGGCGCAAAAACTACGCATTGTACATGGACCAATGATTCTCTGTGGGGCAGCTCCTATCTGCTGTATATTTCTCAGCTGTATTTTACGGGTGTAGAAAATCACTGCATGCTGCGTTTGTCAGCGTATTGCACAAAAAATCCGCCAATGGAAGTCTATGGGGGCGAGAAAAATACAGATTACACACGGACCAATAGTGTGACCTGCGAGAAATACGCACCGGTGTTCTAGAGAAAAGCCGGCAATTCAGTGCCGTGTACAGTAAAATCACACTGATAGAATAGCATAGAACAGATAAAATTAATGTCTACACATAGTATAGGGAGATATATACACTCACCGGCCACTTTATTAGGTACACCTGTCCAACTTCTTGTTAACACTTAATTTCTAATCAGCCAATCACATGGCGGCAACTCAGTGCATTTAGGCATGTAGACATGGTCAAGACAATCTCCTGCAGTTCAAACCGAGCATCAGTATGGGGAAGAAAGGTGATTTGAGTGCCTTTGAACGTGGCATGGTTGTTGGTGCCAGAAGGGCTGGTCTGAGTATTTCAGAAACTGCTGATCTACTGGGATTTTCACGCACAACCATCTCTAGGGTTTACAGAGAGTGGTCCGAAAAAGAAAAAAAATCCAGTGAGCGGCAGTTCTGTGGGCGGAAATGCCTTGTTGATGCCAGAGGTCAGAGGAGAATGGGCAGACTGGTTCGAGCTGATAGAAAGGCAACAGTGACTCAAATCGCCACCCGTTACAACCAAGGTAGGCCTAAGAGCATCTCTGAATGCACAGTGCGTCGAACTTTGAGGCAGATGGGCTACAGCAGCAGAAGACCACACCGGGTACCACTCCTTTCAGCTAAGAACAGGAAACTGAGGCTACAATTTGTACAAGCTCATCGAAATTGGACAGTAGAAGATTGGAAAAACGTTGCTTGGTCTGATGAGTCTCGATTTCTGCTGCGGCATTCGGATGGTAGGGTCAGAATTTGGCGTAAACAACATGAAAGCATGGATCCATCCTGCCTTGTATGGAGCATCTTTGGGATGTGCAGCCAACAAATCTGCGGCAACTGTGTGATGCCATCATGTCAATATGGACCAAAATCTCTGAGGAATGCTTCCAGCACCTTGTTGAATCTATGCCACGAAGAATTGAGGCAGTTCTGAAGGCAAAAGGGGGTCCAACCCGTTACTAGCATGGTGTACCTAATAAAGTGGCCGGTGAGTGTATATATGTCAGTGAGACACATATATATATATATATATATATATATATATATATATATATATATATATATATATATACTGTATATATATATATATATATATAATATATAAAGCTGAATGTGTGTATGTGTGTATGTCCGGGATTGGCATCTGAACCGTCGCAGCTACAGCCACAAAATTTTGCACAGTCACACGTCTGGACCCCGAGAGCGTCATAGGCTATGTTGTGAGGTGAAATTTTAACCCCACGCTTTCCAATTCACCAAACAATTTTGCCCCTATCTACATAATGGGGAAAAAGTGAAAGGAAAAGTGTTGGAGGCGTCGCAGCTACAGGCACAAAATTTTGCACAGTCACACATCTGGACCCCGAGAGCGTCAAAGCTATGTTGTGAGGTGAAATTTTAACCCCGCGCTTTCCAATTCACCAAACAATTTTGCCCCTATCTATATAATGGGGAAAAAATGAAAGGAAAAGTGTTGGAGGCAAATTAACAGCTGCCAGATGTGAACAAGGGGGACTTAAAGAATGAGAGCGATGGTGCCAAAGAGTATATACTGTACAGTTGCTAAGGTGGGGCCCCGACATGGGATAATCACCACACCACCATGGGGATATGAACACACACACAAAATGCGCCACACACTACCACGTGCTCGAACACATATACCACCCTCAGCGCACATTTCACCACACATACACCAACCTCGCCACATAAAAGTCGAAACACAAAAGTCGCCGCTCAAAACTCGCCACGCGCAAATCTCTCCACATGCAAAACTTGCCACACGTGCAAAACTCACCTCATGGAAAACTCGCCACACGCAAAACTTGCACACGCGGAAAAATTGCCACATGCACAAAAGTTTCAACACATGCAAAAGTTGCCTCACACAAAACTTGCACATACTCAAAAGGCACCACACATAAAACTCGCCACGTGCAAAACTCGCCATGCGCAAAACTTGCTGCACACAACTTGCTACACTAACCTGTCACATGCAACTCGACACACAAAAAGTTGCTACACGCATGTCGCCACACAAAACTCATCTCACAAAAGTCGCTACATGCATGTCGCCACACGCAACTCAACACACACAACTTGACACACGAAACTCGCCCTAAAACACACACAAGTCTGGTATTATCCTTCAAAAATAAAAATCTGATTAATAAGCAGACAAACTACAAGAGCAACAAATGTACCATATAGGAATCCGGCAGCTCTCAGTCACATGACCAGTCTATTATGTGTATGTGTGAGCTAATATATACTGCCAGGGGGTGGGCTTACTGTTGGCTGGGGATTTATCAGGCTGCCAATTTAGCTTACAAATACTGAGGTAAAAATACTGACCAAATAACGTGTGAACGAGGTCTAATACAGGAGGAGATGACACACAGGTATATACTATTTACAGGGGAGATGACACACAGGTATACACTATATACAGGAGGAGATGACACACAGATATATACTATATACAGGAGAGATGACACACAGGTATATACTATATAGAGGAGGAGATGACATACAGGTACATACTACATACAGGAGGAGATGACATACAGGTATATACTATATACAGGAGGAGATGACACACAGGTATATACTATATACAGGATCAGATTACCTACAGGTGTATAGTATATACAGGAGGAGATGACATACAGGTATATGCTATGTATAGGAGGAGATGACATACAGGTATATACTATATACAGGAGGAGATGACACACAGATATATACTATATATAGGTGAGATGACACACAGGTATATACTATATACAGGATGAGATTACATACAGGTATATACTATATATAGGAGATGACATACAGGTATATACTATATACAGGGGAGATGACACACAGCAGGTATATACTATATACGGGGGAGATGACATACAGGTATATACTATATACAGGAGATGACATACAGGTGTATACTATATATAAGGGAGATGACAAACATGTATATACTGAGGTGAAAATGAGAGGTGTGAGGTGAAAATGAAAAGGTGTGAGTGCAAAATGAGAGGAGTGAGGGAAAATAGTGGAGTGATCGGAAAATGACAGATGTGAGGTCGAAATGACAAGTGTTAGGAGGGAATGAGTGGAGTGAGGGGGGAAATAAGAGGAGTGAGGGGGGAAATGAGAGGTGTGAGGGAGAAAATGAGAGATGTGAGGGGGAAAATGAAAGATGTGATGGGGAAAATGAGAGGCGTGATGGGAAAATAAGAGAAGTGAGGTACTATAACTAACCACAGATATTTACTATGCCCAGGCAACGCCGGGCTCTTCAGCTAGTATATATATGTATATTTCATACAGCGCTAGATATCAGAAAAGCCGGTAATTCAATTGCCGGCTTTTGCCATCTCCTTCCCAAAACCGACATGATATGAGACATAGTTTACATACAGTTACCTTTTTATATCACTTTTTTTTGCATATTCCTCACTACTAATGTAAGTATTGTGTGTGTGCAAAATTTGGTGGCTCTAGCTGTTAAAATAAAGGGTTAAATCGCAGAAAAAACTGGCGTTGGCTCCCGCACAATTTTCTCTGCCAGAGTGGGAAAGCCAGTGACTGAGGGCAGATAATAATAGCCTAGAGAGGGACCATGGATATTGCCCCCTGGCTAAAAACATCTGCCCTCAGCCTCCGCAGAAAAGGCACATCTGGAAGATGCGCCTATTCTGGCACTTAGCCTCTCTCTTCCCACTCCCCTGTAGCAGTGGGATATGGGGTAATAAAGGATTAATGCCACCTTGCTATGGTAAGGTGACATTAAGCATGGTTAATAATGGAGAGGCATCAATAAGACACCTATCCATTATTAATCCAATAGTAGTAAATGGTTAATAAAACACACACGCATTATGAAAAAAATATTTTAATGAAATAAAGACAAAGGGTGTTGTAATAGTTTATTATACTCTTAATCCAAATAACTGCTCTGTAAAAAAGGAAATATAAAAAAACAACAATATCCCATACCTTTCCGGATCTCAGTCATGTCCGACGATGTAAATCCATCTGAGGGGTTAAATAATTTTTCAAGCAGGAGCCTGCTAATGCATGCAGCTGTGCTCCTGCCTGTTAAATCTGGGGAATGTATGGAATGGAATGGAACTCGAGCATGAGAAAATATTCAGAAAAATTCCCACGCTCGAGTTCATATGAGGTTATGCCAGCAGGGGGCGCAGCACCGCAAGTCTAGGTAGCTATGTTCCCCTGCTTTCATTCATTCCCCAGCTTTTACAGGCAGGAGCACAGCTGCATTAGCAGAGCTCCTGCTTGTAAAATTATTTAACCCCATCAGATGGCTTTATATAGTGGGACATGACTGAGCTCTGGAAAGGTATGGGATATTGTTGTTTTTTTATTTTTCCTTTTTTACAGAGCGAGGATTGTCATTTGGATTAAGAGTATAATAAACTATTACCACACCCTGTGTCTTTATTTCATTAAAATATTTTTTTCATAATGTGTGTGTGTTTTATTAACCATTTACTACTATTGGATTAATAATGGATAGGTGTCTTATTGACGCCTCTCCATTATTAACCAGGCTTAATGTTACCTTACCATAGCAAGGTGGCATTAACCCTTTATTACCCCATATCCCACCACTACAGGGGAGTGGGAAGAAAGAGGCTAAGTGCCAGAATAAGCGCATCTTCCAGATGTGCCTTTTCTGGGGTGGCTGGGGGCAGATGTTTTTAGCCAGGGGGGGCAATTTCCATGGACCCTCTCTAGGCTATTAATATCTGCCCTCAGTCACTGACTTTCCCACTCTGGCGGAAAAAATTGTGCGGGAGCCCACGCCAGTTTTTTCAGTGATTTAACCCTTTATTTTAACAGCTAGAGCCGGCAATTGAATTACCGGCTTTTCTGATATCTAGCGCTGTATAAAATATAAATTTATGTATATATATATGTGTCTCACTGACATATATATATATATATATATATATGACTGTATATATGTTTTCACGAATATTTGAGCCCATGGATCCATTCTATGTCCATTTTGCAAACTGGCGAGAAAATCTCGCCATACGGATGCCATGCGGATTACATACTGAGGATGACATGCGTAAAATACGCTGCCACACCCTGTTTACGGATGACATACGGATCACTGTTTTGGGATAATTTCTGCATATTACGCATGTAAAATACGGACCGTATTTCCCTACGTTGAGTGTGACTCCAGCCTAATACTGGATAAAAGTCAGGTAATTTACCTTACTGGTGAATAGGTGTCCGTAGCTCTGAAATGGCTCACTGAGTGGAGTGGCAGTTGTGATGAGACAGACAAAGCTGTCCAGTTACAGCAGTCTTCTGTAAGAAAATCTTCCTGAGTGCTACCCAAGCTGGTGGCAGATGCTCCACCGATCCTGGTTCCCACGTTACACTAGCGTGTAGTTGTGTAGTGCAGACTCTATCAGTCTGCAATTGCTGCAGGACCTTCCGTGATGTCAGCTGTCATGTAGTATAAAAAAAGGGTGTTCCGGCTCCATAAAACAATGTTTCTTTATTTGTTCTTTAAAATTCCTCCAATTCCATAACTCCTTGCATGCATGCAAATGCTTAGGTACAAGAAATATGCGACAAGTTTCGATCGTGTCAGATCTTAATGCATTGATTGACATTATGATTCTCCAGGTCATTCCAAGTTCATAGACACCTAACATGTCTAGGTTATTTTTTATTTAGGTGGTGACAAAAAATTCAAAACTTTGGTAAAACAACAAAAAAAAATTGCCATTTTTCGATACCCATAGCGTCTCCATTTTTCGTGATCTGGGGTCGGGTGAGGGCTTATTTTTTGCGTGCCAAGCTGATATTTTTAACGATACTACATTTGTGCAGATATGTTCTTTTGATCACCCGTTATTGCATTTTAATGCAATGTCCTGGCGTTTTGAATTTTTTTCTCGCTACGCTGTTTAGCGATCAGGATAATGCTTTTTTTATTGATAGATTGGGCGATTTCAAACGCAGCAATACCAAATATGTGTAGGCTTGATTTGTTTTAATTGTTTTATTTTGGATGGGGCGAAGGGAGGGTGATTTAAACTTTTATATCTTTTTTAATTTTTTCAGATTTTTAAAAACATTTTTTTTACTTTTGCCATGCTTCAATAGCCTCCATGGAAGGCGAGAAACTGGCACAACTAGATCAACTCAGCTACATAGCAGCGATCATCAGATTGCTGCTATGTAGCTGAAATGTAGGCTTGCTATGAGCGCCGACCACAGGGTGGCGCTCACAGCAGGCTGGCATCAGTAACCATAGAGGTCTCAATGACCTCTATGGTTTCCATCCTGATACATCGCCGACCCCCGATCATGTGACGGGGGTCGGCGATGCGCTCATTTCCAGCCGCACGGCCGGAAGCTGTACATAACAGCTGACATGTTGCAACTTTGATGTGGGCTCAGCGCCTGAGCCCACATCAAATGGTGAGACACGACATGCCCCATACTAGTATGGGGCATGTCGTGAAGGGGTTAAGGTGTATTTTTTGGTATGATCTTGCAGCATTGCTCTGAGTGGCTATATATCTGAAACGTTGTGATTTTTTTACACTAAATGGATATTGCTTGCGCAAATAACTATACATTCATTTACATAATTAACACCTTCCCGACATGCGCTGTGCTAGTATGGCAAATGTCGGGTCCCCTGCTTTGATGTGGGCTCCGGTGCTGAGCCCACATCAAAGTCGCGACATGTCAGCTGTTTTGTACAGCTGACATGTGCTCGCAATAGCGGCGGGTGAAATCGCGAGACCTTGAGAGTGAAGCTAGCAAAAAAGACAATCAAAAAACAAGTGTGGGGTTGCACTTCTTTTGCAATTTCAGTGCACTTGGAATTTTTTTCCCATTTTCTAGTACAAGACATGGTAAAACCAATGATGTAATTCAAAAGTACAACTTGTCCCGCAAAAAATAAGCCCTCATAGGGCCATATTGATGGAAAAATAAAAAAGTTATGGCTCTGGGAAGGAGGGGAGTAAAAAACGAAAACAAAAACGAAAAAGGACCATGGCGGGAAGGGGTTAAATAATTAACTGCATTAAAAAAAATGTAAGAAAAAATTGATAACAAAACTGTGTGATAGTATTTTGGTGGGCTTTCTAAGGCTATGTGCATACAGAATTTTTCAAGAAGGTTTTGGAGCACAAACTGGGCAGAAACTAAACAGAAACTCCATAAAACCTACTCCAAATCTCAAAACTCCCCAAAACTTTGAGTTTGCGCTCTTTTTCTACTCTGAAAACTATTTACACAAGACACTTTTAAAACATATTCAAACTTTCTTTCTTTGTCAAGAATCCCTCAAGACACTTCCACTTATCACAAATACAGAAACCTACATGACATAAATATCCAGCAGCTGATCAACAATCTACTGTACAGCCATCCTTAGCTGCGATATCCTCCCTCCCCTGTCCAGATTTAGCATTGTCACATTACAATAAGGCATTGGAATGGGTCTTGTAGGAAGCAGCATCTGTTCAATGCCAAGCAACCTAAAACAGACAACGAAAACCCTCTTATACACTGCAAACACATTTTGTCTAGTGGTGCTCTAGGTGTGCCGAACAGCAATCACATTACTATCCGAAAATCCAAAATAACTCTTCAAAACTTTGCACTCCCTTCTGAGCCCAGAAGTGCAGCTCACCCTTCACCAAGCTCAGCGCTAACAATCTGGCCACTTAATTCCCAGAAAAAAAATCAACCAGGACTTTTTTCCAATCTCCTCAGAGCTTGAATCCCCTTCCCTCCTGTACCTCAAGTTAACTTTCCACCTTTGAACCTGTCACAGAAAAGTATTACTCACCTGTAGTGTTGAGCATTCCGATGCTGCAAGTATCCGGTATCGGCCGATACTTGCTGTATCGGAATTCCGATACCGGGATTCCGATACTCTTGTGGTATCGGGTATCGGGTATCGGAACAACATTAATGTTAAAATGTGTAAAATAGAGAATTAAAATAAAAAATATCGCTATACTCACCTGTCCGACGCAGCCGGGACCTCAGCGCAGGAACCGGCAGCGTTGTTTGTTTAAAATTCCCGCTTTTACATGGTTACGCGAAGTCCCGGCTTGTGATTGGTCAGGGCGGCCATGTTGCCGGGCCGCGGACCAATCACAGCAAGCCGTGACGAAAATACGTCACGGCTTGCTGTGATTGGTCCGCGTCCCGGCAACATGGCCGCCATTAACCAATCACAAGCCGTGACGTCACGGGAGGCTGGAAACGCGCTCATTTTAAAAAGGGCGCGTGTCCAGCCTCCCGTGACGTCACGGCTTGTGATTGGTTGCGTCGCGGTCAACCAATCACAAGCCGGGAGGCTGGACACGCGCCCATTTCAAAATGAGCGCGTCCAGCCTCCCGGCTTGTGATTGGTTGATCGCGGCGCAACCAATCACAAGCCGTGACGTCACGGGAGGCTGGACACGCGCCCATTTTAAAATGAGCGCGTGTCCAGCCTCCCGTGACGTCCCGGCTTGTGATTGGTCAGGGCGGCCATATTGCCGGGACGCGGACCAATCACAGCAAGCCGTGACGTAATTTCGTTTGCTGTGATTGGTCCGCGTCCCGGCAACATGGCCGACCTGACCAATCACAAGCCGGGAATTCACGTAACCAAGTAATAGCGCGATTTTTAAACAAACAACGCTGCCGGTTCCCTCGCTGAAGTCCCGGCTGCGTCGGACAGGTGAGTATAGCAATATTTTTTATTTTAATTCTTTCTTTTACACATTTATATGGTTCCCAGGGCCTGAAGGAGAGTTTCCTCTCCTTCAGACCCTGGGAACCATCAGGGATACCGTCCGATACTTGAGTCCCATTGACTTGTATTGGTATCGGGTATCGGTATCGGATTGGATCCGATACTTTGCCGGTATCGGCCGATACTTTCCGATACCGATACTTTCAAGTATCGGACGGTATCGCTCAACACTACTCACCTGTCCTTGATCTGGGCTCTGCTTTCCTCACCCTGATGCAATAAACTCTGTTGTGCTCCATGTCGAGCTTTGCAGATTGCCGGATGTGATCATCTGTCTGGCCCTATAGAAAGCTCACCAAGACACACACCTAGATTTTCTTGTTACTTGGGGTTCTGTCTGCTACCTGTTCTGGGTGTACCACATGTCTGCTTGGTGTCCACCTACTGCTTAAAGGATGTCTTCTGTTTGCTGCTTCTTCGAGTGCCTCATCTACCTTTCTGCAGTTCCTGTGCTACCTGACTATGGTCCCCAGGATGTCTCCTGTCTACCTGCAGTTTTCAGTACTGCTGCTACCTGTCAGTAGTCCCCAGGACCTCTACTACCTGTCTCTCACAAGCCTCACCCACCTGCTTCCCATGGCCCATATGCTCAATCTGAGCATGCGCCGCCCTCATCGACCATTTTCCCGGAGGCCACGGCATCACTGTAATGAATATGTGGGGGCCATAGGGCTTTCATAAAATGCCAGCGGAGCACCCTGCACCACAGTGCACCACCGAACCTGCTGCACCAGCTTGGGATGGGATTTCCCAGAGGCCACCACATCACAGCAATGGATGTGTGGGGGCTCCAGGCTTTCAGAAAATGTCAATGGAGCCCCGCACCATGAGCACCTCCGAACCTGCTGCACCAGTCTGGGATGGGAGTCATATCATCGGACCATCGAACACCCCCTGTGACCACACTCCACCAGTGCTGCTGATCCCCCCCGGTAAGCTGAATTCGGACTGTAAGACAGACCCCCATTTGACACAAATTTTTTTCCCGATTTTCCTCCTGAAAATTTGGAACGCGTCTTATGGTCCGGTTCATCTTATTGTCTGAAAAATACAGTATATATTTTTTTTGTTCAAATACACTAAGGGTTACCCATATTGTATGTCAGAAATATAAAACCAATTAAAATCAATCATAATCCAGGAGTAGTGTTGAGCGATACCTTCCGATACTCAAAGGTATCGGTATCGGATGGGATCGGCCGATATCCAAAAAATATTGGATATTGCCAATACCGATACCCGATACCAATGCAAGTCAATGGCACACAAGTATCGGAAGGTATCCAGGATGGTTCCCAGGGTCTGAAGGAGAGGAAACTCTCCTTCAGGCCCTGGGATCCATATTCATGTAAAAAATAAAGAACAAAAATAAAAAATATGGATATACTCACCCCTCCGGCGGCCCCGGGACCTTAGCGATGTAACCGGCAGCCTCCGTTCCTAAGAATGCAGTGTGAAGGACCTTCGATGACGTCGCGGCTTGTGATTGGTCGCGTGACCACTCATGTGACCGCTCACGTGACCAATCACAAGCCGCGACATCATCGCAGGTCCTACACACTGCATTCTTAGGAACGGAGGCTGCCGGTTACATCGCTAAGGTCCAGGGTCCGCCGGAGGGGTGAGTATATCCATATATTTTTTTTTTATTCTTTATTTTTTACATGAATATGGATCCCAGGGCTTGAAGGAGAGTCTCCTCTCCTCCAGACCCTGGGAACCATACACTGGGAACTTCCGATTCCGATTTCCGATATCACAAAAATATCAGAACTCGGTATCAGAATTCCGATACAGCAAATATCGTCCGATACCCGATACTTGCGGTATCGGAATGCTCAACACTATCCAGGAGATACATCAGTCAATATGTTGTGCTTTGAAATAATGAAAAAGATACTAACTAATATGACCAGCTCCGTACAGCCAAAATCCTTCATGCTCCTTAGCAGTTTTGCGTTGCTTCTTTGTACCTTTTCTAAGTCCAAAAAGATACTGATGGAATAATGGGAGGCCGGTGTGTGTTAGCATTAACTAACAAATATTATACAAACTAAATACTCTTACTCCATCTTCTATCTTTATAAGCATAATTTCTACACATATCTATCAGTCAATTTTACACAGTTACATAGTTAATACAGTGTAAGAAAGACACCCATCCATCAAGTTCAACTGAGGGTTGGAAAATGATAAAGGGGAAGAAGTATATGTTCATATGCAATATTGCATGACCGACTCCACCCTAAAAGAGCTAATCTTTCCAGCTGTGACAAGCTCTTGAGGTAGATTATTTCACAGATTAATATGTCTTATGGTAAGGAGGCCTTGTCTCCTTTGGAGATTTAACCTGTCTTTTTCCAAATGGAGGGAATGCAATTGTCTTTTGAGAGGTTTACATGAAAAAAACTTTTCAAAATCCTTTTTGTATGGACCACTTATGTACTTACCTCCCTAGATGACACTTCTCAAAACTAAATAAATAAATATAATTCTTGTAATCTTTCCTTGTAGCCAAGAGCATTCATGCCCCTCAGCAGTTTTGTGTTGCTTCTTTGTACCATTTCTAACTCCAAGGCATCCTTTCTATGAACAGGTGCCCAGAACTGAACTGCATAATGGAGATGTGGTTATACTAACAGTTTGTAAAGTTAGATCACATCCCTATCCTACTAGTTCTTTCATCTTATAACTAGTGTTGAGCGATACCTTCCGATATTCAAAAGTATTGGTATCGGATTGGATCGGCCGATATCCAAAAAATATCGGATATCGCCGATACCAATACCCGTTACCAATGCAAGTCAATGGGACACAAATATCGGAATGTAAATAAGCCCTTTCTGTCCTTCTATATCCTGTGCCGGAGGGAGGAAGAGTGTGGGCGGTGTGTGGGCGGAAACTGAGTGTCTGTGGGAGGGGTCTGTGCAGGCCTGCCAGGGATCTGTACATGCCCTGTGGGGCTGTATGTGGTGTGCAGGGGATCTATGCGGCGTGCTGGGGCTGCATGGGCTCTATGCGGCATGGGGGGGTCTCTGTGCGGCGTGGGGGGGTCTCTGTGCGGCATGCAGGGTGTCTCTGTGTTGGGTCTCTGCGGCGTGCGGGGTTTCTGCAGCGTGCGGAGTGTCTCAGTGCGGGCATCATCTGATGGGACTACAAGTCCCATCGGACGATGCCTGCTACACTGACAGTGATTGACACATTAGCCAATGATGGGACAGTAGTAGTCCCATCATCCGGCTAATGTGTTGAATGAAAAAAAAAATACTCCATACATCCATACATGCTACATACATGCTACATACATACATGCTACATACATACATGCTACATACATACATGCTACATACATACTACATACATGCTACATACATACATGCTACATACATGCTACATATATACTACATACATAATGCATACATACTACATACATACTACATACATACTTACATACTACATACATACTACACACATACATACTACATGCATACATACATACTACATACATGCTACATACATGCTACATACATACTACATACATACTACATACATTCATACTGCATACATGCTACATACATGCTACATACATGCTACATACATACATACTACATACATACTACATACATACATACATACTACATACAGTACATTCATACATTACATACATGACATACATATAGACATACAGTACATTAAACATAGATTACATACTCACCATTACTTGTCATTTTGATCCCCGAAGCCAGTGTCATCTGTAAAAAATATGAAAAAAGCAAACAACCAATATACTCCCTGTCCACAGAAATCCACACGTGTCCCATGACGATCTCCCGTGGAGAACGGCAGCAACAGCTGTTGCAACCGCTCTCCAGGGGACCCAGATACACAATGACGGGAGGAAGGTATTCCTCTGCTGCTGTAAGAAAAAAGTCCCTAGTCTCACTTTATGGCATTGCTGTATGAGAAATTTTCCCAGGCAGCAATTGCCATAAAGTGAGACTTTGAACTCAGGTAACCTCAGTAATACACTGCAGGAGCTATTGTCTCCTGTGAGTGTGTCACTGAGGGTCCTATAGAGCAGTGACATCACCCGATGTCACTGTTCTATAGGGGAGATCGTCGTAGGACACTCGTTATTAATTGGACTACGGCGGACAGGTAGTATGCGGTCTATTATTTTACGTTTTTTACAGGCGCTGAAGTATGGTAAGTATGCTGAAATGAAGAATATTAAAATACTGTTTTCTAATGTGTGTGTGTTTTATTAACCCTTTCTTACTATTGGATTAATAACGGATAGGCGACTTATTGACGCCTCTCCGTTAATAACCCGGCTTAATGTCACCTTACAATAGCAAGGTGACATTAACCCCTTATTACCCCATATCCCACCGCTACATGGGAGTGGGAAGAGAGGGGCTAAGTGCCGGAATTGGCGCATCTTACAGTTGCGCCATTTCCGGGGCAGCTGCCGACTGGTATTTGTAGCTGGGGGGGGCAATATCCGTGGCCCCTCTCTAGGCTATGAACATCAGCCCGCAGCTGTCTGCGTAGCCTTTCTGGCTATAAAATATAGGGGACTCCACATCATTTTTTTGGGGAGGTCCCCCTATTTTAATAGCCAGTAAAGGCTACGCAGACAGCTGCAGGCTGATATTCATCGCAGGCTACAAATATTGGCCCCCGGCTGTCGGCGTTTCCCCTCTAGCGCAGAAAATTGCGCGGGAGCCCACGCTGTTTTTTTCCTTTTTTTTGTTTTTTTTAAAATTCAACGCTCATAAAGGCCTGTTTCACACTTGCGTCGGTACGGGTCCATCGCTATGCGTTGGGCCGAAAACGCACGTTGTGAAATTTGGGCACGACATGGGCAGCGGATGCAGTTTTTCAACGCATCCGCTGCCCATTCTGAAGTGCGGGAGGAGGGGGTGGAGTTTCGGCCGCACATGCGCGGTAGAAAATGGCGGACATGATGGACAAAAAACGTTCACTTGAACGTTTTTTCGTGCCGACGGTCCGCCAAAACATGACGGATCCGTTGCATGACGGACATGACGTGTGGCCATCCGTCGTGATCCGTCGCTAATACAAGTCTATGGGAAAAAAAACGCATCCTGCGAGCACATTTGCAGGATCTGTTTTTTTCTGCCAGATCCGTTTTTTCCAAAGGATACGTTTTTTCCACCTGATCTGTTTTTATTACCGGATCTGATTTTTCCACTGGATCTGTTTTTCTCCGCCAGATCTGTTTTTTCCACCGGATCCGTTTTTTCCACCGGATCCATTTTTTTTCCTCCAGATCCGTTTTTTTCCACCGGATCTCTTTTTTTTCCACCAGATCCGTTTTTTTCTCATAGAGTTGTATTAGCGGCGGATTGCGCCTGATGGCCACACGTTTCATCTGTTTTTTGCAGGATCCGTCAAAAAAGCTGTTTCCGCCGGACGGAAAACACATACAGGAACGGTTTTTCTGTCCGGCGAAAAAACACACAGTGACGGATCCAGCAAAAAACAGATTAAACAGATGTGAAATGATGAATCCGGCTTCTGAATCCATCCATCCATCCAATGCATCAAAACTGGTCAAAAAAACGGAATGAAAACTGCATCAAAAACTGCATCAAAAACAGCATCAAAAACCGCATCAAAAACAGCATCTAAAACCGTATCAAAAACTGCACCAAAAACTGCACCAAAAACCAGCATCAAAACCTGCACCAAAAACTACATGTCGTGTTTTGGCGGACCGTCGGCACGAAAAAACATTCAAGTGAACGTTTTTTTGTCCGCCATTTTCTATCGCGCATGCGCAGCAGAAACTCCACCCCCTCCTTCCCGCATTTCAGAATGGGCAGCGGATGCGTTGAAAAACTGCTGCCCACGTCGGGCACAAATTTCACATCGTGCGACGGTACGTCGGCCCGACGCATAGCGACGGACCCGTACTGACGCAAGTGTTAAAGAGGCCTTTATGAGCGTTGAATTAAAAAAACAAAAAAAACCTGAAAAAACGGCGTGGGCTCCCACGCAATTTTCTGCACCAGAGGGGGAAAGCCGACAGCCGGGGGCCAATATTTGTAGCCTGTGATGAATATCAGCCCGCAGCTGTCTGCGTAGCCTTTACTGGCTATTAAAATACAGGGACTCCCCCCAAAAAATGACTTGGGGTCCCCCTATATTTTATAGCCAGAAAGGCTGCGCAGACAGCTGGGGGCTGATATTCATAGTCTAGAGAGGGGCCATGGATATTGCCCCCCCCCGTCTACAAATACCAGTCCGCAGCCGCCCTGGAAATAGCGCATCTGTAAGATGCGCCAATTCCGGCACTTAGCCCCTCTCTTCCCACTCCCGTGTAGCGGTGGGATATGGGGTAATAAGGGGTTAATGTCACCTTGCTATTGTAAGGTGATATTAAGCCCGGGTTAATAACTCAGAGGCATCAATAAGTCGCCTATCCGTTATTAATCCAATAGTAAGAAAGGGTTAATAAAACACACACACATTAGAAAAAAGTATTTTAATATTCTTCATTTCAGCCTACTTACCATACTTCAGCGCCTGCAAAAAATGTAAAATAATAAACCGCATACTGCCTGTCCGCCGTAGTCCAATTAATAACGCGTGTCCCATGACGATCTCCCCTTTACAACAGTGACATTGGGTGATGTCACTGCTCTATAGGACCCTCAGTGACACACTGACAGGAAACAATGGCTCCTGCAGTGTATCACTGAGGTTACCTGAGTTCAAAGTCTCACTTTATGGAAATTGCTGCCTGGGAAAATTTCTCATATAGCAATGCCATAATGTGAGACTAGGGACTTTTTTCTTACAGCGGCGGAGGAATACCTTCCTCCCGTCATTGTTTCTCTGGGTCCCCTGGAGAGCGGTTGCAACAGCTGTTGCTACCGTTCTCCACGGGAGATCGTCGTGGGACACTTGTGGATTTCTGCGGACAGGGAGTATATTGGTTGTTTGTTTTTTTCATATTTTTTACAGATGACACTGGCTTCGGGGATCAAAATGACAAGTAATGGTGAGTAGTGTTGAGCATTCCGATACTGCAAGTATCGGGTATCGGCCGATATTTGCTGCATCGGAATTCCGATACCGAGTTCCGATATTTTTGTGATATCGGAAATCGGAATCGGAAGTTCCCAGTGTATGGTTCCCAGGGTCTGGAGACTCTCCTTCAGGCCCTGGGATCCATATTAATGTTAAAAAATAAATAATAAAAATAAAAAATATTGATATACTCACCCGTCCGGTGGCCCCTGGACCTTAGCGGTGTTAACTGGCAGCCTCTGTTCCTAAGAATGCAGGGAGTAGGACCTGCGATGATGTCGCAGCTTGTGATTGGTCGCGTGAGCGGTCACATGAGCGGTCACGCGACGAATCACAAGCCGCGACGTCATCGAAGGTCCTTCACTCGCTCATTCTTAGGAACGGAGGCTGCTGGTTAACACCGCTAAGGTCCAGGGGCCGCCGGACGGGTGAGTATATCCATATTTTTTATTTTTATTCTTTATTTTTTACATGAATATGGATCCCAGGGCCTGAAGGAGAGTTTCCTCTCCTTCAGACCCTGGGAAACATAAGGGATACCTTCCGATACTTGTGTCCCATTGACTTGCATTGGTATTGGGTATCGGTATCGGCGATATCCGATATTTTTCGGATATTGGCCGGTACAATCCGATACCGATACTTTCAAGTATCGGAAGGTATCGCTCAACACTAATGGTGAGTATGTAATCTATGTTTAATGTACTGTATGTCTATATGTATGTCATGTATGTAATGTATGAATGTACTGTATGTAATATGTATGTAGTATGTATGTATGTATGTAGTATGTATGTATGTACGCAGTATGTATGTATGTAGTATGTATGTATGTATTTAGTATGTATGTAGTATGTCTGTAGTATGTACGTAATATGTATGTATGTACGTACGCAGTATGTATGTATGCATGTATGTATGTATGTATGTATGTATGTATGCATGTAGTATGTATGTAGTATGTATGTAGCATGTATGTGGTATGTATGCATGTAGGTTGTATGTATGTAGTATGTATGTAGCATGTATGTATGTAGCATGTATGTAGCATGTATGTATGTAGCATGTATGTATGTAGCATGTATGTATGTAGCATGCATGTATGTAGCATGTATGTATGTAGCATGTATGGAGTATTTTTTTTTTATTCAACACATTATCCGGATGATGGGACTACTACTGTCCCATCATTGGCTAATGTGTCAATCACTGTCAGTGTAGCAGGCATTGTCCGATGGCACTTGTAGTCCCATCGGACGATGCCCGTACTGAGACACCCTGCACGCCGCAGAGACACCCTGCATGCCACACAGAGACCCCGCACGCTGCACATACACCCCACACGCCACAGACACCCCGCACGCCACACAGAGACCCCGCACGCCACACAGAGACACATCGCATGCTGCACAGTGACCCCGCACGCCGCACAGAGACACCCCGCATGCCGTACAGAGACCCCGCACACCACACAGAGACTCTGCAAGCCGCACAGAGACATGCCGCACAGAGACACCCCGCACGCCACACAGAGACACCCCGCATGCCGCACAGAGACACGCCGCACAGAGACACCCTGCACAGAGACACCCCGCATGCCTCATAGAGTCCCTGCACACACGCAGAGAGCCCCACCGTCATGCACAGACACCGCCCGCACACACGCACAGGCACACACACAGTCTCTGCCCACGCACCACCCATGCACCGCCCACACTTCATTATACTGCATAATTTCACTATAGGAACTTCCGATTCCGATTTCCGATATCGCAAAAATATCGGAACTCGGTATCGGAATTCCGATACAGCGAATATTGGCCGATACCCGATATTTGCAGTATCGGAATTCTCAACACTACTTATAACATGAGAATATCCTGCTGTCATTAGAAACTGCTCATTGAAATGCTTGCTGTTATTTAGTCTGCAATCTACACCTACTATTATCCCCAGATCCTTCTCTACAAGTGACTCTCCTGGTTTTACTCCCCGTAGGACATGTGGTGCTCACATTATGCATAATTTCACATTTCTCCAAATTGAACTTCATTTGCCAAGTGAATACCCAAACACTCAGTTTGTCCAAGTCAGCCTATAACTTATGAACATCCTCCATAGAATACACTATAACACAAATACAGTTTGGTGTAATCTGCAAAAATAGACACAACCTTATTAATCCCGTCTTCTATATCATTAATAAATAAGTTAAATAATAGCAGACCCAACACTGGATTTTGGGGTGCACCAACCAGAGACCATTCCGAGTAGCAGTCATTCACCACAAGTCTCTGAGTCTAGTCTTTGAACTAGCTTTTGATCCAGTTACAAACCTTATTTTCAATTAGGTGTTTGTGTAACAGTATCAAATGCCTTTGCAAAATCTAAATCTATATATATATAAGAGGCATCGTGATTACTCGCTAATCCTGCCCCCTGCACAGTAGCTCTGCCCCCACCACATCACCACACAGAATCCTGCCCCCATCCCATTATCACACATAATCCCGCCCCCCACCACATTACCACACACAATCCCGCCCCCCACCACATTACCACTCACAATCCCGCCCCCTACCACATCACCACACATAATCCTGCCCCCATCCCATTACCAAACACAATCCCGCCACCCACATTATCACACACAATCCGCACACCACCACACACAATCCCGCCCCCCAGCGACATCAACACACACAAACCCGCCCCTCACCACATCACCACACATAATCCCGCCCCCCATGCCATTACCACACACATACCGCCCCCACCACATTACCACACACAATCCATCCCCCCCACCGCATCACCACACATAATCCCACCCCACACCCATCACCACACAATCCCGCCCCCTCACCACATTACCACACATAATCCTGTCCCCACCATATTACCACACATAATCCCCCCCACCACCACATTACCACACATAATCCCACCTCCCACCACATTAACACACATAATCCTGCCCCCCACCACATTACCACACATAATCCCGCCCCCACCACACATAATCCCGCCCCCCAACACATCACCACACATAATCCCACCCACCACATTACCAGATAATCCCGCCCCCCTCTCCATTACCACACATAATCCCACCCCCCCACCACATTACCACACATAATCCTGCCCCTCACCACATTACCACACATAATCCCGCCCCCTCCACATCACCACACATAATCCCGCCCCCCACCACATCATCACAGATAATCCCACCCCCCAGCACAATACCACACATAATCCCACCCCCAGCACAATACCACACATAATCCCGCCCCCCACCACATTACACACATAATCCCACCCCCACCACATTACCACACATAATCCTGCCCCCACCACATCACCACACATTATCCTGCCCCCATCACATCACCACACAGAATCCCACCCCCCACCACATCACCACACATAATCCCACCCCCCAGCACAATACCACACATAATCCTGCCCCTCCACCACATTACCACACATAATCCTGACCCCAATACATTACCACACATAATCCCCCCCGCCACATCACCAGACATAATCCCGCCCCCCCACCACATCACCACACATAATCCCACCCCCATCACATTATCACACATAATCCCCCCCCCACATTACCACACGAGGCTCTGTCCCCACACATTACCACACGAGGCTCTGTCCACACACATTACCACCGAGGCTCCGTCCCCACACATTACCACATGAGGCTCCGTCCCCACACATTACCACACGAAGCTCCACCCCCCCCACATTACCACACGAGGCTCCGTCCCCCCACATTACCACACGAGGCTCCGTCCCCACACATTACCACACGAGGCTCCGTCCCAACACATTACCACATGAGGCTCCGTCCCCCCACATTACCACATGAGGCTCCGTCCCCCCACATTACCACACGAGGCTCCATCCCCCCACATTACCACATGAGGCTCCGTCCCCACACATTACCACACGAGGCTCTATCCCCACACATTACCACACTAGGCTCCGTCCCCACACATTACCGCATGAGGCTCCGTCCCCACACATTACCACATGCGGCTCCATCCTCACACATTACCACACGAGGCTCCAGTTTGTTTTTGATTTTACACTGTGAATAAAATGTATTATTAGTATTATTCAGATTTTTAATGATTATTATTGTTATTAACTTTATTTTAAGTTAATTTACTACCTGCATATGCGCTATTAAATGTTGTCAATATTTACTTCAGTTTAATCACCAGCAGCATTAATTAGATAGTCATGAGCGTGCCAAGCATTAGCTCGCTGGAAACAGCTAGTATACTATATGTACTGCTATGCCCATGTCAAGGTTTCTACTCACCTCTTCACAAAAATGTATCAGGTTAATTTGACAACTTCTGTCCTTAATAAGTCTACGTTCACATTTGCCGTCGGCGCCGCAGCGTCGGGCGCCGCAGCGTCGCCGCATGCGTCATGCGCCCCTATATTTAACATGGGGGCGCATGGACATGCGTCACACTTGTGTTTTGCGCCGCATGCGTCCCTGTGGCGCCCGTGTCCGGGCACAGAGGACGCAGCAAGTTGCATTTTTGCTGCGTCCAAAATCAATGAAAAAAAGGACGCATGCGGCGCAAAACGCAGCGCTGTGCATGCGTTTTGCTGCGTTTTTGTTTGCGTTGTGCGCTGCGGCACCAACGCTGCGGCGCACAACGCAAATGTGAACGTAGCCTAAAACAGTGCTGGCTGCCACTATCATATTTAATTTTCTATTACATATTCCTGTATATAGGCAATTACAAGCCTCTAAAATAATTTTTCTCTAATGGATTTTAAAGGTGTTGAAAAATACACTGTTTTCAATTTTATGGATTACTACTTATCCATCTTAAAATTTGAGGACTCCATCTTAAAATTTGAGAGTCCTCAGTGGTTGATACCTTTTAATGGTTAACTGAAACGATGGTAGCAAATTATAAGCTTTTAAGATTACTCAGGTCTCTGCATCAGGCACAGAATAACACAAAAGCTGAAGAGTTACATGTTCATACACAACAGGGCACAGTAATAATGCAGTAGATAAAACAAATTACATGAAGCAGAACTAGGAATATGGGAGAGGGAGAAGAAATAGTGGCCATAAATATTGGAACATTTCGTAGATAAGGAGTGTGAAAGTTTTATTGTCCTGTGATTGAGGTCTAGTTCATGGTTGTGATGACCCGAAAAGGTCTGAGGGGCACATTCAATAGTTAATGTAGAAAGACCTAAATCCATGTGACACATTCCTTCTCTGACTGTGTCAAAAGCTGTCATGAGTTTGTACTCCCAAATTTTTCTGTCTCTCTGAGATTTGAAGTTACATTTTAATACGAGTAATTTCATGTCCATGATGCTTTGATCAGGAATGCAAAAATGTTTGACAGAAGGTAGTTGTATTTTTTTTCTTTTATTGTGTGGCAATGAGAATTCATCCTTGTTTTAAGTTTTTTCCCTGTATACCCTACATTTTCATATTACATTTCCCAGAGGAGCATTGCACACCGTATAAGCCTCCTTACCTTGACAAGACAGAGCTGGTATGTCACTCTCCAAAAGGAGAAACGTTACCCCTTAGACCCCAGTCCATAGCCTCTCACCTATCCAATTTAGTTCTCATGCTTCTCACTGACGAGGGCCAACAGCCCGAAACACCGTGTCTGCGAATTGAGATACTGATTTGGCTTTTATCCTAAGTCATATTGCAAGACTCGTTAAAGGGTTGATTGTGACTTGTAGGATCGCTACTTCCAACAGGTGACACTATAGAGTTTAAGTCCTCTTTTTCTCTGAAGAGGCAATTTGCATATTATATTTCCCAGAGGAGCATTGCACGACAAATAAGCCTCCTTACCTTGACAAGCCAGAGCTGGTATGTCACTCTCCACAACGAGAAACCTTACCCCTGTTAATCTCTTGTAATAAATCAACTGAAAAATGTTTTTCTGGCGTAGGATCTTTATTATCCTCTGAGTGGTATTAATTAGGGGACTAAGGTGCAGAACAAAAACAGGTGTCATTGATGGAATGTAAATTCCACTATGTACAATATTAAGACAAAGAAGATGGACTGAGCAGAATGCTAACTCAAGTTGATGGTATCGATTTCTCAGGCTACACTATCTTGAGCTGTGACTGAGATGACTGATGTGACATATTTTACAACCAGCTACCTCCATAGTGCAGTTGCCAGAAGCAAAGGAGGCAAAATGTCTTAGGCTACTTTCACACTAGCGTTTTTGCAATCCGTCGCAATGCGTCATTTGGCCGAAAAAATGCATCCTGCAAAAGTGCTTGCAGGATGCGTTTTTTCCCCATAGACTAACATTAAGCGACGTATTGCGATGGATTGACACACATCGCAACTGTCGTGCGACAGTTGCGCCGTGTTGTGGCGGACCATCGGCACAAAAAAACGCTACATGTAATGTTTTTTGCCGCCGACGGTCCAATTTTTCCGACCGCGCATGCGCGGCCGGAACTCCGCCCCCACCTCCCCGCACTTCCTCGCACTTCCCCGCACCTCACCATGGGGCGGCGGATGCACTGGAAAAATGCATTCGCTGCCCCCGTTGTGCGGCGCAGAGAACGCTAGCGTCGGTAACCTCGGCCCGACACACTGTGACGGGCCGAGCCCCGTGCCGGGGGCTCTCGATCCTTCTGTCGCGCCCCCTAGTGCATGCGATCCCGGCGGCAGCCTCTGATGATGTCGGTGTTTCCATGCGGCCCCCGAGGAAGCCAATCCATGCTGCGCCGTGCTCACTTTCCGGCCGCGTGTCACTTCGGGTTTGCGGCTGAGGGGGGCGGGCGGCATCGCTGCAGCTGCAGGAAGGAGTGGTCAGGTGGCGGAAAGCGCTGAAAACGACAGAAGACATCAAGAAGAACAGAATGAAAGGTATGTGTGGGGGCATTAGGTGATCTCCAGAGAAACATGGAGGACGCAGCTAGGTCAGAGGGGCAGGAGATCATGGCACCAGTAAGTGGGGCAGGAGCCCTGTATTATATCGATTCCCCTCCCCCCCAAAAAAAGAGGCACTATACTAGCGATTGCTATGTGTTTCTTATAGGCGGCCTCCTTGCCTGAAAAATCCTTAAGGAAGCCAAGCAGGAATAAAAAGTGTCTTATCTGTGCGGCTAAGATGAAGGATACCTGGCAGAAACCCCTGTGTGAAGCGTGCACCTGCAGGATCATAGGAGAGGAGCAGGCTTCTCTTATGACAAATATGAGAGCCATGATAAGAGAGGAGGTTCAGGCATCCGTATCAGGCCTAGTACTTCCTCAGGCCTCACTTCCAGAGAAATCTAGGAAAAGGCCGAGGGACGATTACTTATCAGGGGACTCATCATCTTCCGCGTCAGATCTAGAGGAGGAAGAAGAAAGAGAACCTCCAGAGAAAGGGAGAAGATATTTATTCTCCGCTGCAGATACGGGAGAACTGTTAGAGGCTGTACGGCATACTATGCAGATTGAGGAGCCTCTGCCATCCTGTTCTGTTCAGGATTAGATGTTTGGGGGCTTACGCTCTCAGACCTCTAATGTTTTTCCGGTAAATTCCCATATCCGATCCATGATTCTGGAGGAATGGGAGGAAGCGGAGAAAAGACTAACTATTCCTAAAGACTTCATACTCCGCTTGCCGTTTAATCCAGATGAAGTTAAAGAATGGGTAGACATTCCTAAAATTGACATACCATTGGCTAAAGTGTCCAAAAGGACTGCAATTCCTTTTGAGGACTCTTCCAACCTTAAGGAGCCCATGGATAGAAAGGCAGATGGCCTTTTAAAAAGGGCCTGGGAGAGTTCATCCGCAGTTATTGGAGCAAATATAGCAGCGACATCGGTTGCTCGCTCCATGCACCTGTGGTTAGATGATCTTCAGGATCAATTAGCAGCCAAGACTCTTAGAGAAACTATTCTGAAATCCCTGCCTCTGTTAAAATTGGCAACTACCTTTTTGGCAGATGTGTCCGTGGAATCTGTTAGGTTCGCTGCTAGAGATCAATCCCTATCTAATGCAGCCCGAAGAGCTATCTGGCTCAAAAGCTGGTCGGGAGGTATGCATTCTAAGAATAAGTTGTGTTTGATACCCTTTTCCGGGGGCAGGGTCTTCGGACCGGTCCTCGATGATATCTTAGAGAAAGCCTCAGACATAAAAAAAGGGTTCCCTGAAGAAAAGCCTAAAAAATTCCAGCCCTTTCGTAGACCCCGCTATAATCAAAAACCAGATTATAGGGGTAAGGCGAAACAGGGTAGATGGAGTTACCAGAAAGGAGGGGATAGCAGACTTAAAACCAAAGACTCGAACTACTCGGTTTCGGGGTCTAGCTACCGGAGGAAATGACACCATCAGAGTAGGGGGTCGTCTAGCCGGATTCCAAGAGGGATGGTGGGAAATAACAATGAGTCCTTGGGCCTTACAGGTTGTGTCCCAGGGATACAAAATAGAGTTTACATCTCCCCCTCCCGAAAGGTTCCTAGTTTCCAGCTCCCATCTAAAATCGTCATCCCCCATGTGGTCAGATGTACAGGACCTCCTAAAAATGGCGGCAATTGTTCCGGTACCCCCTCAGGAAGAGTACAGGGGCCACTACTTGAATCTCTTCTCAATAATAAAACCTTCTGGAGAGTCGAGAACAATAATAAATCTAAAACACCTAAATAATTGGGTGTTATACAAAAGATTTAAAATGGAGTCAATTCGGTCAACCATCCCTCTGTTAGGAAGGGGTATGGTGATGTGCACTCTAGATTTAAAGAGTGCATATTACCATGTACCCATTCATCTAAATCACCAGAAGATTCTGTGGTTTGCCGTAAATATGGAAGGAAAAATCTACCATTTTCAATTTCGCTGTCTCCCCTTCGGCCTGACATCTGCTCCCAGAGTTATTACAAAACTTATGGTAGAAGTGGTCACCTATCTGAGAAATCAGGATACAATGGTAATTCCCTATTTAGACGACTTTTTAATAGCAGCAGACTCCATAGGCCAGCTCAGGATCAACTGTCAATCCCTCATTTCCACAATAGAGACTCTAGGGTGGATCATAAATTGGGAAAAATCAGACCTAATACCAAAGTCAAGAATAAAATTCTTAGGAGTCATGCTGGATTCAGAGACAAGAATGTCCTACCTACCAGAAGACAGGCTAAGGAACATAATAGGAAAAGTCCGTCACTTTTCCCGAAGCCGGAATTCTATCAGAGATGGGATGAAAATCTTGGGATTAATGACGGCCTGCATCCCTTGCGTGCGCTGGAGCCAATTTCATTCTCGGCAGCTTCAGCAGGGAGTTCTGGTGAGCTGGAACAGGAAACAGAACTCACTAAATCGAAGACTGAAACTCTCTTTACAGATCCAAAGATCTCTGAAATGGTGGACTCTCTCCAGGATCCTTCGGCTGGGGGTACCATGGCTTCAAACCCCGAGTGTGTCAGTCACGACAGATGCAAGTCAGCAAGGTTGGGGAGGTCATGTTCAAGGAAGATATTTCCAAGGCCATTGGGAAAGGAAGGACAGCAAGAAGTAATCGAACTACAGGGAACTACATGCAGTTTGGAAGGTTTTAACAGCTGCGCAGCACCTTCTGAGAGGCAAACATGTGAAAGTCTTTTCAGACAATACGACAACTGTAGCCTTCCTTTGGCATCAGGGGGGTCCAAGACATATGGCATTGCAAGGTCTGGTGGAACAGATCTTCATATGGGCAGAAAAGTCGGTACGGTCAATCTCGGTGGTGCATTTGGTAGGGTCCAAGAACCAGCTGGCAGATTAACTCAGCAGGAAAAGAGTATCTCCTACAGAGTGGGAACTGAACGACGAGGTCTTCAGAGGTCTTTGTCACCATTGGGGGAAGCCAGCTGTGGATCTATTTGCTGCCAAGCAAAATGCAAAGGTCAAAACCTTTTACTCCCTAAATCCCTGGGAAAACCCAGCTGCGATCGATGCCTTCTTACAACCCTGGAACAACGGTCTTCTGTATGCGATTCCTCCTCTGGCCATGATTCCAAGAACACTCAGGAAGATCTGCAAGGACAAGGCCAGTGTCATTCTCATAGCTCCTCACTGGCCAAGACGGAGTTGGTTTCCATTGTTAAGAAGGCTATCAGTAGAAAAGCCCCTACTGTTACCAGAAAGAGAGGATCTTCTTCTACAGGGTCCAGTCCTACACCAGAATCCAGAAGCTCTTCAATTGGCAGCCTGGATCCTGAGCGGAAGGTCTTGAAGGCAAAAGGTCTTTCAGATGACGTCATCTCTACCCTTCAAGCCAGCAGGAAACCTGTAACATCAGCTATCTACACAAAAAATATGGAAACAATTTTGTGGGTTTTGCGGGGACATGACAGTTGATACTGACCATCCAAATATCCCAAAGATCCTTGACTTCCTGCAGTCAGGATTCCAAAAAGGTCTTAGGCCTAGTACATTGAGGGTCCAAATAGCGGCCCTGAGTGTGTTTTTCGATTTTCCTCTATATAACTACCCCTGGATTAGTCAATTTTCTAAAGCAGCCCAGAGGCTAAAACCAATTAATTAGGAAATCGGTCCCGCCGTGGGATCTTAATTTGGTCCTGAATTTTCTATGTGAACAGCTGTGGGATATAACAGGGGACATAAATATTAACAAACTCTCCCTTAAAACTGCGTTTTTAGTAGCAATCACGTCGGCAAAAAGGTTGAGGGAACTACAGGCTCTATCAGTGCAGAACCCGTATTTACAAATCTTTGAGGATAAACTAGTGCTAAGACTCGATCCAGCTTTTCTCCCTAAAGTCGTCTCAGATACTAATATGAATCAGGAGATTGTCTTACCATCATTTTGCCAGTTCCCTAAAAACCAAAAAGAAAAATCTAATCTAAAGCGACTATTGCACGGTGGATAAAATCCACAATCAGTTTATCTTATAAAGCTAAAGGGCAGAGTTCCCCAGTTAACATTAAAGCCCATTCTTCTAGGGCCATGGCCACGTCATGGGCAGAGAAAGGGGGGGCTACGGCAGATCAGATTTGCAGGGCTGCATCATGGTCTAATCTTAGTACCTTTTCTAAACATTATAAGTTAGATGTGGTATCACCTCAGTTGGCTTTTGGTAGAAAGGTACTTCAAGCAGTGGTCCCACCCTAAATACCATTCTCCTTTGGTGCTGTCAGGTGGTGACCTGGAAAATGGTAATTAGTCTTACCGGTAATTGTATTTCCAGGATTCCATCCTGACAGCACTATTAGTTCCCTCCCTAATGTGTGATCTTTATACTTATGTGATGTAACATTTGTATTATTGATTATTTTTGTTGGAATAAACCTTGTTTTTGCATCCATCCAGATGTGTTACTTTGAAAAGCACTGAAGGGTTGTAGGGTGAGGGTCCTTTTAACCTCTTGTGTTTCCTGTCCCATGATGGATAAGAAGGACATCCTCCAGTGTGCTGTCAGGATGGATTCCTGGAAATACAATTACCGGTAAGACTAATTACCATTTTTTCTTAGTAAGTTATAAGGGTTAAAAGTTGACCAGCAATATCTAATTTTTACAACAAAATTTACAAAACCATTTTTTTAGGGACCACATCACATTTGAAGTCCCTTTGATTGGTCTATATGATGGGAGATACCTAATTAAATTATTTTGTAAACTAGACCCATCAGGTCTAATCAGAAATTTAAAACATTGAGCCGTAAAAATAAAAAAAATCTAATTTTCCCCACAAATTTTTTTTAGCACAAAGTAATGAATTTTCATAAGAGTAACATGAGAAATTGCACCATACAATCTGTTATGCAGTGTCTCCTGAGTACACCGATGAGGGAGAAAACAACTGTTTGGGAGCACGGCAGAGCTCAGAAGGGAAGGAGCGACATTTGACTTTTCAAATGCAAAATTTGCTAGAACAATTGGCGGACACCTTGTCACATTTGCAAAGCCTCTGATGTGTCTTAACAGTGAGAATGCCCCAAAAGTGACACCATTTTGGAAACTAGACCACTCAGGGAACTGATCTAGATGCGTGGTGAGCACATTGAACCTCCAGGTGCTTCATAGAAGTTTATAATGATTGAGCCGTAAAAATAAAAAAAGGCACATTTTCCCCACAAATGTGTTTTTAGCACAAAATATTGCATTTTCATAAGGTTAAATTTGTTGTGTGATTTCTCCTGAGTATGCCGATACCCAATATGAGAGATAAAACTACTGTTTGGGTGCATGGCAGGGCTCGGAAGGGAAGGAGAGTCATTTGACTTTTTGATTGTAAAATTTCCTGGAATCAGTAGTAGATGTCATGTCCCATTTGGAGAGCCCCTGATGTGCCTAAACAGTGGAAACCCAACATAAGTGACCCCATTTTGGAAAGTAGACCCCCATCTTGAACCCCCAGGTGCTTCACAGAAGTTTATGACATTGAGCCGTGAAAATAAAAAATAGCATTTTCCTCAAAGAAAATGTTATTTTGTCCCATATTTTGCATTTTCACAAGGGTAACAGGAACATTTACATCATACAATTTGTTGGGCAATTTCTCCTGAGTATGCAGATACCCCATATGAAGGGGAATACTACTTTTGAGGCACAGTGCAATGCTCAGAAGGGAAGAGGTGCCATATTGGAGTTCAGATTTTGCTGGAATGGTTTGAGGGTGCCATGTCTCATAGATAGAGCCCATGAGGTGCCAGAACAACAGAAACTCCCTATATGTGAACTGATTTTACAAACTACACTCCCCAATGAATTCATCTAGTGGTGCAGTGATCATATTAACACCACATGTGCCTCACAGAATTTTAAATCACTGAGTGGTGAAGAAAGAATAAATTACATTTTTACTAGTGTTGAGCATTCCGATGCTGCAAGTATCGGGTATCGGCCGATACTTGCTGTATCGGAATTCCGATACCGGGATTCCGATACTCTTGTGGTATCGGGTATCGGGTATCGCAACAACATTAATGTTAAAATGTGTAAAAGAGAGAATTAAAATAAAAAATATCGCTATACTCACCTCTCCGACGCAGCCGGGACTTCAGCGAGGGAACCGGCAGCGTTGTTTGTTTAAAATTCGCGCTATTACTTGGTTACGTGAATTCCCGGCTTGTGATTGGTCAGGTCGGCCACGTTGCCGGGACGCGGACCAATCACAGCAAGCCGTGACGAAATTACGTCACGGCTTGCTGTGATTGGTCCGCGTCCCGGCAATATGGCCGCCCTGACCAATCACAAGCCGTGACGTCACGGGAGGCTGGACACGCGCCCATTTTAAAATGAGCGCGTCCAGCCTCCCGGCTTGTGATTGGTTGACCGCGGCGCAACCAATCACAAGCCGTGACGTCACGGGAGGCTGGACACGCGCCCATTTTAAAATGAGCGCGTCCAGCCTCCCGGCTTGTGATTGGTTGACCGCGGCGCAACCAATCACAAGCCGTGACGTCACGGGAGGCTGGACACGCGCCCATTTTAAAATGAGCGCGTCCAGCCTCCCGGCTTGTGATTGGTTGACCGCGGCGCAACCAATCACAAGCCGTGACATCACGGGAGGCTGGACACGCGCCCATTTTAAAATGAGCGCGTGTCCAGCCTCCCGTGACGTCACGGCTTGTGATTGGTCAGGGCGGCCATATTGCCGGGACGCGGACCAATCACAGCAAGCCGTGATGTAATTTCGTCACGGCTTGCTGTGATTGGTCCGCGTCCCGGCAACATGGCCGACCTGACCAATCACAAGCCGGGAATTCACGTAACCAAGTAATAGCGCGAATTTTAAACAAACAACGCTGCCGGTTCCCTCGCTGAAGTCCCGGCTGCGTCGGAGAGGTGAGTATAGCGATATTTTTTATTTTAATTCTTTCTTTTACACATTTATATGGTTCCCAGGGCCTGAAGGAGAGTTTCCTCTCCTTCAGACCCTGGGAACCATCAGGAATACCGTCCGATACATGAGTCCCATTGACTTGTATTGGTATCGGGTATCGGTATCGGATTGGATCCGATATTTTGCCGGTATCGGCCGATACTTTCCGATACCGATACTTTCAAGAATCGGACGGTATCGCTCAACACTAATTTTTACCACTAAAATGTTGTTTTAGCCTGAAGTTTTAAATTTTTTATGGGATAATAGGATATTTTTTTTACAACAAACTGAGGTCCACGTTTACCTGAGTGCGCCAATAATACCCTACATGTAATCAGAAAATATTTTTCAGGCACAGTGCAAGGCTCAGAAGGCAAAGAGCACCAGATTTTACTGTTATGGTTTGCAGGTGCCATGACCAACTGGGAGAGAAAATGAGGTGCCAGAACAGCAGAACCCCTCATAAGTGATCCCATTTTACAAACTACACCTCTCAATTAATTTATCTAGGTGTGCAGTTATAATATTGACACCACAAGTATGTTACAGAATTTTATACCATTGGGCATTGAAGAAAAAGTAACTGTATTTTCACCACCAAATTTTTGTTTTAGCAGATTTTACATTTCCACACAAGAAGTGGGTAAAAATGGTACCAAAATTTTTCCCACAAGTTCTACTGCATCTGGTAATACCCCGTAGGTACCCGTACAGTACTGCTTAGCTATACAGAGAGACTCGGGAGGAATGGAGCGCTATTTGCCTCCTGGAGCGCCGATTTTCCAAGAACAGTTTGCTGACTCCTTATGCAGAGCCTCTAATTGCTAGAAGAGCAGAATCCCCCCTCAAGTGACCCTATTTTGGAAACTATACACCTTGAGGATTTTATCAACAGGCTTAGTGACTATTTTGACTCTATGCGTATTTTCCAGTATCAAACAGCAATGAATGTTGCCAAATGAAAATTGTAGACTGCAGTTGTAGGGACCAGTACTGTGTGGTGATCAGTACACTGTGCCCAGCCTGTGCTTCTGGAGACATGTACCCGTAAGTTAGGTGAGCTCTCATCGCTTTAGAAATGCCAAACATGTGGATGCTATATGAGGTATAGGTACACTGTGGGTCTCAGAAGAGATTTGAAAGAAAATTTGCTGAATTTCTTTTGGCAGGTGAGGAGCCATTTCATTTTCCCAGAGCCTTTGCACTACCAGTAACATGAACGTCCCCTATATTTCTTTTATTGGGAACATTTTACATAAGATTTGGGATCACAGTTATTCGGCGCTCTACGCTGAGTACTTACTTTGGGGTTTCCATCTAAATCTCTGAATGACGTGATTCAGATGAAACCCCCGAGGGATCCATGCACTATAATTAGGCATCAGAGTTACTCTGGACTCCATCTGGCCACAGTGTAGCATGGTCCTTCTTTTCAGAAGCTCATAAAGCTGTGGCCAACTGCCCTTTCATGTAATCCTAAAAAGACCGACACCGCCAGATCACAGATCCTATGGCGTCCACAGTGCCTCCATCTGCCTCATTATAGGGAATCTTTCACCTGAAGTTCCATCTGTATCATGTATTTCAGAGATTTGCATAGAAACCCGCTCAGCACAGAGTGCAGGATAAATGTGCTCGAGCCTTACTGCGATCTTTGAGAGGCAGAATGAAAAAAATCAACTAAGGGTGAAGAATTGGTTTTATTTATTCTTACACTGTTGCTCGTGTAGTATAAGTGATTAGGCAACTTTATTCTTCGGGTTAGGCCAGCATCACTCTCAGCGTATGAAAATACAGTCCGTTTTTTACGGCCGTAATACGCAGAAATGTTCCCAAAATAGTGATCCGTATGTCATCCGTAGGCAGGGTGTGGCAGCGTATTTTGCGCATGTCATCCTCAGTATGTAATCCGTATGTCATCCGTACTGCGATATTTTCTCGCAGGCTTGCAAAACCGACATCTAATGGATTTTTGGGCACAAATGTTTGTTAAAACATATATTTACAGTATCTCTCTCTCTTTCTCTCTCTCTCTCTCTATATATATATATATATATATATGTCATTGAGACACATATATATATATATATATATATATATATATATATATATATATATATATACACTCACTGGCCACTTTATTAGGTACACCTGTCCAACTTCTTGTTAACACTTAATTTCTAATCAGCCAATCACATGGCGGCAACTCAGTGCATTTAGGCATGTAGACATGGTCAAGACAATCTCCTGCAGTTCAAACCGAGCATCAGTATGGGGAAGAAAGGTGATTTGAGTGCCTTTGAACGTGGCATGGTTGTTGGTGCCAGAAGGGCTGGTCTGAGTATTTCAGAAACTGCTGATCTACTGGGATTTTCACGCACAACCATCTCTAGGGTTTACAGAGAATGGTCCGAAAAAGAAAAAAAATCCAGTGAGCGGCAGTTCTGTGGGCGGAAATGCCTTGTTGATGCCAGAGGTCAGAGGAGAATGGGCAGACTGGTTCGAGCTGATAGAAAGGCAACAGTGACTCAAATCGCCACCCGTTACAACCAAGGTAGGCCTAAGAGCATCTCTGAACGCACAGTGCGTCGAACTTTGAGGCAGATGGGCTACAGCAGCAGAAGACCACACCGGGTACCACTCCTTTCAGCTAAGAACAGGAAACTGAGGCTACAATTTGCACAAGCTCATCGAAATTGGACAGTAGAAGATTGGAAAAACGTTGCTTGGTCTGATGAGTCTCGATTTCTGCTGCGACATTCGGATGGTAGGGTCAGAATTTGGCGTAAACAACATGAAATCTTTGGGATGTGGTGGAACGGGAGATTCGCATCAGGGATGTGCAGCCGACAAATCTGCGGCAACTGTGTGATGCCATCATGTCAATATGGACCAAAATCTCTGAGGAATGCTTCCAGCACCTTGTTGAATCTATGCCACGAAGAATTGAGGCAGTTCTGAAGGCAAAAGGGGTCCAACCCGTTACTAGCATGGTGTACCTAATAAAGTGGCCAGTGAGTGTATATATATACTGGATTTATATTTAATTCAATTGCCGGCTTTTGCTATCTCCTTCCCAAACCCGACATGATGTGAGACATGGTTTACATACAGTAAACCATCTCATATCCCTTCTTTTTTTTGCATATTCCACACTACTAATGTTAGTAGTGTGTATGTGCAAAATTTGGGCTCTCTAGCTATTAAATTAAAGGGTTAAATCGAGGAAAAAATTTGCGTGGGCTCCCGCGCAATTTTCTCTGCCAGAGTGGTAAAGCCAGTGACTGAGGGCAGATATTAATAGCCTAGAGAGGGTCCATGGTTATTAGCCCCCCTGGCTAAAAACAACTGCCCCCAGCCACCCCAGAAAAGGCACATCTGGAAGATGCGCTTATTCTGGCACTTGGCCACTCTCTTCCCACTCCCGTGTAGTGGTGGGATATGGGGTAATGAAGGGTTAATGTCACCTTGCTATTGTAAGGTGACATTAAGCCAGGTTAATAATGGAGAGGCGTCAATTATGACACCTATCCATTATTAATCCAATAGTACGAAATGGTTAATAAAACACACACACATTATTACAAAGTACTTTAATGAAATAAAGACACAGGGTGTTTTAATATTTTATTCTACTCTTAATCCACCTGAAGACCCTCATTCTGTAAAAAAGGAAAAATAAAAAATCAACAATATCCCATACCTTCCGTCGTTCTGGCACGTCCCACAATGTAAATCCATCTGAAGGGGTTAAATCATTTTACACCCAGGAGCTCTGCTAAAGCAGCTGTGCTCGTGGCTGTACAAATAGAATAGAATAGATATGTACACATAGAAAAGATAGATATATTGTTGTCAGAGACACAGACACACATACAGTACAGACCAAAAGCAGTCATCAAAGCAAAAGGTGGCTACTTTGAAGAACCTAGAATATAAGACATATTTTCAGTTGTTTCACACTTTTTTGTTAAGTATATAATTCCACATGTGTTAATTCATAGTTTTGATGCCTTCAATGTGAATTTACAATTTTCATAGTCATGAAAATACAGAACAATCTTTAAATGAGAAGGTGTGTCCAAACTTTTGGTCTGTACTGTATATATAAAAATATTTAGAACTGAGAGTCCTCAGTGGTTGATTCATTTTAATGGCTAACTGAAAAGATGGTAACAAATTGCAAGCTTTTGAGACTACTCAGGTCTCTTCATCAGGCATAGACTAAAAGAAATTCTGGAGAATCACATATTTATGCACAACGCATCAGAATTACCATGAGTGATAAACATTTATGCCCATAAATATTGGACCAGTTCTTAGATAAGGAATGTTTTATTGTCCTCTGATTGGGGTATGGTTCTGTTGTGATGACTCCACATGGTCTTAGTTCCTTAGTTGATGTAAAAAGACATAAATCCATGCGACACATTTATTCCTGCACTAAGAGTGTCAAAAATCATCATCAGCTTATATGCCCAAACTCTTCTGTCTCTTTGAGATTTGAAGTTACTTTTAATATAAGTAATTTCATGTCCATAATGTTATGATTGGGGAGACAAAAGTGTATTGCCACAGATAGATCTATTCTTTTTTCTCTTATTGTATGGCCATGAGAGATTATTCTTGTTCTCAGTTTCTGCCCTGTCTCCCCTACATACAGACCCCTAGTTGGACATTTAGTACAAATGATTAGGTATATCACAGTAGAAGTGACGCAGCTGAAAGTGCCTGGTATCTTGTAGCTGCTCCTGCCCTCACTGTTATTAGAAGAAACCAACCACCAAAACTATAGCATAAACCATAAAAGTCCGGACAAGATTAAATCATTTAAAATATATATATTTATTAAATATTAGAAACAGTTATGCTAAAATAATAAAATATATTGTGAGCACATATCAGGACAATTAATACAAAAATATAAAATATTAAAATGCAAATATAGTCAATATTGCAAATGGTGGACCTAAAAATAAAACCTACTGTATATTAGGCCAAGATTGAAGTAAATAGGCTCCTAATAATGTTATTATAGATCTCCATAAATCAAGTGGAAAAAGTCAATATATAAAAAAATGTAAATGGTCCCACTAATAAATGAATAATGGGGCGAAAACATATATATATCCTTTATAGAAACAAGGTGTAGCAGTGTCATAATTAAGTAATAAATTAAGTAACTGTTATACTATTGCAGGAACTCGAGGATTCTGATAGCGTGGGGCAATGGACAGAGACGGGTTTCTTCAGTGCAAATAGTGTATTTGTACAACAGCAATAATACCCAAAGCAATATACTGATAACCCACAGAGACTTGCAATGAAACAAGTCTCTGAAACACATACAGCAAAACAGCAGAGTTCTTAAGACAGAGTCCTCAGCAAAGAGATCAAAAGTGAGAATGACAGGTGACGTGGTGCAGATCCAAAACACAGTCGGTGCAGAAAGGGTCAAATCCAGGTATGAAGTAAACACAGGGAAGTCCAGAACAAGTCCACAGGTTAATCCCAGGTATGGCATGAACACGGGTAAGTCCAGAAACAGGTTCACATTAAAGTATTATAGTGGTATTGTTTCCAACAGCTCCCACCGGGGGAGTAAATGAAGGATTAAGTAGCAACATGCAGACCAGTAACACAGTCCAGAAACGTAGTTCAAAAAACACAGTTCTTACCAGGAGGAGTGAACCAAGGGTTAAGTTCTAAAGTCAACAGACTAATGATAACATAGAGAGTGTAGCTTACATATGCAGAGAATGTCCAGAGCCAGGGGTAGAGGCACACTCAAAAAAAGCAGCTGAGCTGAAGGGGAACAGAAGCAGAATACTCCAGCAAGAAAGCTGACACCTGAACTGAGTTTTAAACAAACGAACATGAAGTAGGGCAGACAAAAACAGCAAACTCCATCTTAACAAAGGACAAGATCATTCACAAGGTGATTCGGAAAACCCGGAATACTGACATTACTCCCCCCCTAGAAACGGCCTCAGGACGGTTCTGGACCAGGCTTGTCTGGGTATCTAAGATGAAACTGAGCAATCTTCAGGGGAGCATTGATGTTACTTAATGGTTCCCAAGAATCATTTTCAGGAGAGTAACCCTGCCATCTAACAAGATACTGAAGCCGGTTCCTATGAAGTCTTGAATCGATAATGTCCTGTACCACAAATTGTTCCTCACCATCAACCAACACTGGTGGAGGGGGAGGTACTATGCATCCCTGAAATGTGTTAAGAGAGACCGGTTTTAATAAAGAAACATGAAATACTGGGTGTTTAGAGTTCATGGTAGCTTCAGCCGCCAAGCAACAGAGCTCACAATCCCTGTGATCTTGAATGGACCTATGAACTTCTGTCCCAGTTTCTGCGAAGGAACACCCAATCTAAGATTCTTGGTGGACAACCAAACCGTGTCTCCTACCTTATACATGGGTGCCGATTTTCGGAATCTATCGGCCGACTTCTTGTAACACTACTGTGCTGCGGTCAGGGAGTCTTTCAAAACTTCAAGATTACGTTGCAACAGCACCACTCTGTCTTGAACTGCCCATACCGAAGTAGCAACTGGAGACCTAGGCAAAATATTTGGATGATATCCCAGATTGGCAAAAAAGGCGTTACCTTCATGGAACTGCTCTGTGAGTTGCTATATGAAAATTCTGCTAAAGGAAGTATCTTCAGCCAATCATCCTTCAAATGACTGATGTAACAACGTAGATATTGCTCAAAGGTTTGATTGGTCCGTTCGGTCTGCCCGTTGGTCTGAGGGTGGTATGCAGGAGACAAACAAACATTAATTTTGAGTGCAGAACAAAATCCTTTCCAAAACCTAGAGGTAAATTGTATTCCCCGGTCATAGATGATCTCATTTGGTACCCCATGCAGCAGGAAAACATTCTGGATAACCAGATCCACTGTCTTTGTAGCTGAGGGAAGACCGGTGCAAGGAATAAAATGTGCAACTTTCGTTAAACGGTCCACTACCAGCAAAATAGAATTTTTACCGCTTACATAGGCCAGTAGGTGAAACACGAGGAACTTTGTACTGAGCACAAACCTTACAAGAGCCGACATAGTCATTGACATCTTTCAAGCAGGTAGGCCACCAGAAAAAATGACGTAAAAATTCCTGCATCTTCTGTACCCCCAATAACCAGCCAACACCACCACTTGCTGACCAATTTGAGAATTCAAAGTCTCACAGCCTCTGGGACATAAATGCATCGATCTCAAAGCCATACACCATTCTGAAAGACAAGATTCACATTGTCAGGTGGGGCAGCAAGAAATACATCACCATCATAGGCCAGCTTGATCTCTTCCCACAAGTCCCAGTCCTGGAGCACTGCTATGAAATTGGCATCAGACAAGAAGGTCTTAGATGGGGTCCCAGGCATTACATGAACCTGGGCAGTACGAGATAATAAAATCAAACTGGTTCAAGAACAAACTCCACCTAGCTTGTCGAGGAGAGAAACATCTGTTGAACTGCTCCCTGCAAATGGTGTCTCCATTCCTTAAAGGCAGAAATGATTGCCAAAAGTTCCTTATCTGCAATGTCATAGTTCAGTTCAGCAGATGATAACCTGCGAGAAAAGAAGGCACACGGGTGCAGCAAACCTTTGTCTCCAGTTCGTTGTGAGAGGATTGCTCCCAGTGCACAGTCAGAAGCATCCACCTCCACGACAAAAGGCAGTGCAGGATCCGGATGTGTCAATATCAGAGCCGTGGTAAAACAAACATTGAGGCGGTCAAAGGCTCCCTGGGTTAGTGAAGACTATACAAACTTCTTCCCCTTTTTAGTGAGGAGAGTGATGGGATGGACAATTTCCAAAAAATTCCAGATAAAACGTCTATAAAAGTTAGCAAAACCAATGAATCGTTGTACCTCTTTAACGTTTCCTGGTACCGGCCAATCCATGATCGCCTGGATCTTGCTGGACTCCATATTCAATCCCTGGGGAGAAATAACGTAGTCTAAAAATTGAATTTTAGAGCAATGAGATTCACACTTTTCGAGTTTGATGAACAAATGATTATCTCTCAAACGTCTGAGCACGGTCATAACATGTTTCTGATGTTCCTGTAGGGAATCAGGGAAAATCAAGATATCATCCTGGTAAATTACTACATAATGATCCAGTAAATCCCTGAAAATATCGATGGCTAAGTGTTGAAAAGCAGCAGGAGCATTACAGAGTCCAAATAGCATCACTAAATATTCAAAATGCCCATACCGGCATCTGAAAGCTGTTTTCCATTTGTCTCCGGGACGCATACGGAGTAAATTATAGGCCCAGCAAAGATCTAATTTGGTAAATATTTTAGCTTGGCGAACTCTCACTAACAATTCAGGAATTAGCGGCAACAGGTACCTGTTACGAATGGTTACCTTATTTAGCTCCCAGTAGTCAATTCAAGGTCTTAGAGTCCCATCTTTCTTCTTTACAAAGAATATGGGAGCTGCCGCTGATGAAGAAGATGGTCGGATAAACCCCTTGGGTAAATTCTCATCTATGTATTCTCATAATGTCTTTAATTCTGGAGCTTCCAAAGGGTAAACATGGCCGAAAAGAATCGCTGCCCCAGGAAGCAGTTCTATGGGGAAGTCATATGGTCTATGTGGAGGGAGTTGGTCTGCCTTCCTCTTGTCAAAAACATCCGAGAATTCCTGGTAAACCAGAGGGAGAGTATTTACCTGTATTGTTTCCTCCAAATTCTGGGTAACTGGAGCAGTTACCATTGGACTGATAGTAGGACTACACTTCGGGAGAAGGGATATCTCCTTGGTTTCCCAATTGATGTTTGGATTTTGTGACCGTAGCCAGGGAATTCCTAAAATTATGGGAAAATGAGAAGATATTAACATAAATGAGAGGGTTTCCTGATGGTCTGATTCCATCTTACACTTCAGAAGCACCATCTCCCAGTCTATTGGTCTGGAAACTAATGGAGAACCATCCACCGTTTCAATGGTGACTGGCGAGGCTCTTAGTTGTGTCTTAATACCATCTTCCCTGGCAAGAGAAGAATCCATGAAATTTCCACCTGCTCCAAAAGCTATCATAGCAGAACTTGGTATCTACTGTCCCTCCCACAGAATCTGAATAGGAAGAGAACAATGTGAGTATTTCTCCACTTGATCTTTAGGTGAAGTCGACATCACTGTTAGGGGAACCACAGCATCTAGATGTAAACTGGTCTCCAAAACTCCTGACTCAGTGTCCATATTGTCATAATCCCCTACTGCCGCCAACACCTTGCTAGGTCACCTGGGACATTTAGAACAATTAATGATGAAATGATCCGATTGACCGCTGTAAAAACATAAGTGCTCACGAAAGCGATATTCACGGCATTCATTACTCTCACATTTTTGTATTGAGTCCACTTGCATAGGCAACTCCTCAGCCTCCCTTGGGTTCTTGATGGTAGTTTCCCTAGATGGAAGAGCAAAATTAGTGATGCAATTTAAAGCTGCCCATTTCTCTTGTCTGCGTTCAGTTAGGCGGATATCAATATGCACACAGTGTTGTAAAAATAACTCAAACTCCTGTGGAGACTCTGAGCGAGCTAACTCATCCTTTATTGTACTGGACAACCCTTTCCTAAAAATTGGCAATAAAGCATTGTTATCCTAGTTGGTATCCACCACTAACCTAACAAAAGCAAGGCAGTTTCAGCAGTGGCACGGCTGTTGGTATCATCGAACATTTGCGCCATAGCTGCCGGAAAATCATCCAAATTATTTAGATGGACATCATGACTTTCAACCATAGGATTTGCCCAAGCCAGTGTCAATGATGTCAAGAACATAATGATACATAATACCTTAGGTCTATCAGTTTGGTAGTAGGAGGCATGTACATTAAAGAATAGTATGCATTGATTAACAAACCCGCGGAATTGACTTCGGTCACCATTAAACTGGAAAGGAGGCAATTCAGGCATACTGGTGGGTGGTGTAAGCTGAGCAGGTGAGGTCTCCTGAGCTCCTATCAAGGTACGTAAATCTTGGAGAGCCTGACAAAGTCCTCAGCAAGGTGATCAAAAGGTGAGAGTGACAGGTGACGTGGTGCAGATCCAAAACACTGTCGGTGCAGAAAGGGTCAAATCCTAGTATGAAGTAAACACAGGGGAGTCTAGAACAAGTCCACAGGTTAATCTCAGGTATGGCAGGAACACTGGTAAGTCCAGAAACTAGTTCACAAGTTGATCCCAGATGTGGCATAAACACGGGTAAGTCCAGAAACAGGTTCACATTAAAGTATTATACTGGTGTTGTTTCCAACAGCTCCCACCGGGGGGAGTAAATGAAGGATTAAGTAGCAACACTCAGTCCAGAAATACAGTCCAGAAACGTAGTTCAAAAAACACAGTTCTTACCAGGAGGAGTGATCCAAGGGTTAAGTTCCAAAGTCAACAGGTTAATGATAACATAGAGAGTGTAGCTTACATATGCAGAGAATGTCCAGAGCCAGGGGTAGAGGCACACTCAAAAAAAGCAGCTGAGCTGAAAGGGAACAGAAGCAGAATACTCCAGCAAGGAAGCTGACACCTGAATCGGGTTTTAAACAAACGAACAGGAAGTAGGGCAGACAAAAACAGCAAACTCCATCTTAACAAAGGGCAAGATCATTCACAAGGTGATTTGGAAAACCCGGAATACTGACAGTAACCAAACCTCCACGTAATCAAATGCATCATGCAGAGTGCCAAAAGTAAAGGAGATCCATACCTTAAGATGCCACCTGATCCTAATAATGCACACATCCCGACGTGTTTTGGAATTGGATTCCTTCGTCACCCCCAATCATACAGCTGCAGTGACACTAACATAATCTAGGAGCAAGCCCAAGATACTTGGAGAACATGTGAGCATGCTTGCTAATCACTAGTTAATAATAGTTGACTGTCCTACTGCTGCCATGGCAATTGATGTTGGACTGACATGATCAGACATCTATTTCCTAGTCATATTTTTCTTATCAAGCAGCTTCTATCACTGCCACTATCACTGCACAGTCATTGTAGCTACACATTTCATAGATGCACAATGTGTTTTAGGCCGGGGTCACATTAGTGTAGAGTACGGATGAGTGCTATGTGAGAAAACATTGCATAGCACTCAGAGCACTGTTAATCTATGGGGCAGCTCCCATCACAGTTTTTTTCTCAGGTGTATTCAGAGTGCAATTGCATGCTGCGATTGCACGCGTTTATCGCCCGAGTTTCGGCAATGTAAGTCTATGGGTGCGAGAAAAAAATCGGACAACACATGGACCTTCAGTGTAGCTTGCGAGAAATACACAACAATTTTCCTCATTTCAGCCTATTGAGCCATAAAATTCAATGGGGGAAAAGCAGTGAGAAATGTAAAGCCATACGTGTATCATACGGATGTCATATGGATGTCATGACCATACAGAGAATACTCGTGTGACTCTCGGCCCAGAGACTAGGACCAATTTTTCATACGTTAAGTGTGACCCCGGCCTTATACTGATGAACTGTACTGATTCTAGAAAACTTACTCTCGAGGGTACATAAACATGAGAATGGTCCCAAAACAGGAATACTTATTGCGGATCACAAAAAAATAATGTTTTCTCTTTCAAAACAGGAAGTCAATAATTCTTCACTTTCAGCAGGAAGCTTTCTAAATAACAGGATAGTGTTATGTTCACACATTGTGTTTTTGCTGTGCTTTTTAATGCAAATTTTAAACTGTGTTTTGAAGTACCAGGAAAAAATGAGATTTCAGAAATCTCATGCACACACATTGTTTTTTTCTTCACTCAGTTGAAAAACTGCTGCATTTTTGAGAACTGCTGCATGTCACGTTTCAGGATTTTTGCAGCATATTTTCAACCTTAGAAAGCAATGAGTAAGTGCATAAATGCAGCAAAAAAGGTTTTGTTGCATTTTTGGTGCAAAAACATCAGGAACTTGCATCATTTTTTATGCCCTAAATTTTATCAGCATGCTCAAGAGACAAATGTATCAGATAAAAATGGAGCAAAAAAGAAAGAAACCTATAGCAAAAGCATGAAGTATATTTGTGAGAGGTACAATTGGTAAATTGGACTATTAAAACAGATACGACATTCAAAAATTAAAAAAAATGATTAAAGCTTTAAAAAAGACACAACACCATCAGACTTTCACAAAAAAGTTCTGGACAAGAAGAAAAGCTAGGTAGATTCACAACTCAGAAGCAAGCAAATTCAACAGGCTACTGTATTCAGGTGGCTTTTATGGGTCTAATATTGGATTGACACAACTTAGTATGCAAAAAAAGATTTTTTTTCCACAACATGCACACTGTGAGAGGAGCACATTTGCTTTGCTTTTGGAGGTTTTTTTTTTCCTTTTATACCTAAAGTTCCTTCTTTTGATGGATTACTGATGTTTACTCAACTAGCTTAATATTCACAATGCTAACGATATACAGGTGCTTCTCGCAAAATTAGAATATCATCAAAAAGTTTATTTATTTAATTTCTTCAATACAAAAAGTGAAATTCATATATTATATATAGTCATTACAAACAGAGTAATCTATTTGAAGTGCAAGTGTTGATTTCTGTTAATGTTTATGATTATGGCTTACAGCCAATGAAAACCCAAAAGTCATTATCTTAGTAAATTAGAATACTTTATAACAACAACTTGAAAAATTATTTTAAAATCCAAAATGTTGGCCTACTGAATTGTATGTTCAGTAAATGCACTCAATGCTTTGTCTGGGCTCCTCTTGCCTCAATTACTGCATCAATGCGGCGAGGCATGGAGGCGATCAGCCTGTGGCACTGCTGAGGTGTTATGGAAGCCCATGTTGCTTTGATAGCAGCCTTCAGCTCATCTGCATTGTTTGGTTGGGTATCTCATCTTCCTCTTGACAATACCCCATAGATTCTCTATGGGGTTAAGGTCAGGCGAGTTTGCTGGCCAATAAAGCACAGTGATACTGTTGTTTTTAAACCAGGTATTGGTACTTTTGGCAGTGTAAACAGGAGACAAGTTCTACTGGAAAATGAAATTTCCATCTCCAAAAAGCTTGTCGGCAGAGGGAAGCATGAAGTGTTCTAATAGTTCCTGGTAGACGGATGCGCTGATTTTTGTCTTGATAAAACACAGTGGACCAACACCAGCAAATGACATGGCTTCCCAAACTATTACCGATTGTGGAAACTTCACACTAGACCTCAAGCAGCTTGGATTTTGTGCCACTACACTCTTCCTCCAGACTCTGGGACCTTGATTTCCAAATGAAATGCAAACTTTACTTTAATCTGAAAACAAGACCTTTGACCACTGAACAACAGTCTAGTTCTTTTTCTTCTTGGCCCAGGTAAGACACTTCTGGCATCTATTGGTCAAGAGTGGCTTGACACAAAGAATGTAACACTTGTAGCCCATGTCCTATATACATCTGTGTATGGTGGCTCTTGAAGCAATGCCGCCACAGCAGTCCACTCCTTGTGAATTTCCCTCAAATTTTTGAAGGGTCTTTTCCTAACAATCCTATCAAGACTGCAGTTATCCCGGTTAATTGCACATCTTTTTCTACCACACTTTTTCCTTCCACTCAACTTTTCATTAATATGCTTGGATACAGCAATCTGTGAACAGCAAACTTCTTTATCAATGACCTTTTGTGGCTTACCCTCCTTTAGGATTGTGTCAATGACTTCCTTCTGGACATCTGTCAAGTCAGCAGTCTTCCCTATGATTGTGGAGCCTACTGAAACAGACTAATGGACCTTTTTTAACTCTTAGTAAGCCTCTGCAGGTGGGTTTTGTTAATTATTCTAATTTACTGAGATAATGACTTTGGGGTTCTCATTGGCTGTAAGCCATAATCATTAACATTAACAGAAATAAATACTTGAAGTAGATCACTCTGTTTGTAATGACTCTATTTAATATATGAGTTTCATTTTTTGTTTTGAAGAACTGAAATAAATAAACTTTTTGATGATATTCTAATTTTGTGAGTAACACCTGTATGTGTTGTGAGTAGTGTTGAGCATTCCGATACCGCAAGTATCGGGTATCGGCCGATACTTGCTGTATCGGAATTCCGATACCGAGTTCCGATATTTTTGTGATATCGGAAATCGGAATCGGAAGTTCCCAGTGTGTGGTTCCCAGGGTCTGGAGGAGAGGAGACTCTCCTTCAGGCCCTGGGATCCATATTCATGTAAAAAATAAAGAATTAAAATAAAAAATATGGATATACTCACCCTCTGACGCGCCCTGGTAGTAACCGGCAGCCTCCGTACAGAGAATGAGGAGTTTAGGACCTGTGATGACGTCGCGGCTTGTGTGTCACATGAGCGGCACGCGACCAATCACAAGCCGCGACATCAGCCGCGACGTCATCGAAGGTCCTAAACTGCTCATTCTTAGGAACGGAGGCTGCCGGTTAACAGCGGTAAGGTCCAGGGGCCGCCGGACGGGTGAGTATATCCATATTTATTATTTTAATTCTTTATTTTTTACACTAATATGGATCCCAGGGCCTGAAGGAGAGTTTCCTCTCCTTCAGACCCTGGGAACCATCCAGGATACCTTCCGATACTTGAGTCCCATTGACTTGTATTGGTATCGGGTATCGGTATCGGCGATATCCGATATTTGTGGGGTATCGGCCGATACTATCCGATACCGATACTTTCAAGGATCAGAAGGTATCGCTCAACACTAGTTGTGAGGGGTTGACTTACTAATCTGCTTCCAAAGGTAAACACAGGATTGCTTCTTGTGGTAAAACACCTGCTGGTTTATTATGGAACAGCATAAACCATAGCAAGGTTCAACAAAGTAAACATGACCTTTATAGCATTACAGCAAAATAAAAAGATAACGTATTTCAAAGTACATATGTCTGAGGGGTTCACCCGCTCAGACCACCATGTGTCTTCAGCTCCACCTGAAGCTACATCTGGAGTCCTTCCTTTCCAAACCACAACACAGAGAAAAAAAAGTGGGTGTATATTTAACATCCCATCATATGCATAGATCAATTCATTTTTGGCAGTGTGTGCTCTGACAGAACAATAACAAAATGAGAGATAAAGAGCCATTAGAGAAAGAGGATCAGATAATGAGACAACAATGCAGTCAAAGATGACCCAAAAAATAGGAGTAGAAAGACAGGTACTGGGCAATAGTGTTGAGCGATACTTTCCGATATCGGAAAGTATCGGTATCGGAAAGTATCGGCCGATACCGTCAAAATATCGGAACTAATCCGATACCGATACCCGATCCCAATGCAAGTCAATGGGACGAAAATATCGGAATTAAAATAAACCCTTTATAAACTTGTAGGTTCATTCTACATGAAGGAAAACAACTAAGAATAATGTAGGATGTATTGGGGGACGTGGCGGAGACATTAAAGGCACAGAGGTTTAGCCCAATGTAATAGAATAGCAGGTTTTTGTTTTTTTTTATGACGTTCGGCGTTAGAAAGATTTTGACTATGTAAATTTTTTTTTTATTTTGTCAGATATTGATGTTTCACTACTTCCACGCCCTTCACCTTCTTTTTTACTTCTCCCACACTTTCTTCTTCATTATCCTCATCATCAGCTTCTTTGACATCAACTTCTTCACCTTATTCATCTTCTTCTTCATCTTCTACCTATTATTTTTTTGGTTACATTGTTCATATTCTTTTTATTTTACTATTATCTTCATCATATTCTACTTCTTCATCATATTCTTATTTGTGACAGGCATTCCCGTAGTTGTTATCTATAAAAGTTTGAAGATTACACCTTCCGTTCTGCCTGTCACAAAAGAGTTACATTTGTCCGCGTTCAGTTTGGCCTGCAGCATCAGGCTTTATCCAGGGGCACCACGAGGAGGAACGGACTCACCCCCATACACTGCTTAGTCTTCTTCTGCTTATAATTTAGATAATATTTTTTGCTCTGATATTTAGTGTTATGCTTAATGTTCTTCTGCTCTTTGTTCTGCAGCCTCTTGTTCTTCTGCTTCTCGGTCTTCCAGGTCGTCGTCGTCTCCAGGGTCGTCGTCTCCGGGGTCGTCGTCATCGGGGTGGTCTTCAGGGTCGTCGTCTCCGGGGTCGTCGTCATCGGGGTGGTCTTCGGGGTCATCGTCTCCAGGGTCGTCGTCATCACGGTGGTTGTCGTCTCTGGTGTCGTCGTCATCTTAGGGGTGGTCTTCCGGGTCATCGTGTTTAGTCTCTTGAACTTGGAAATGTAGCAGAAGGTACAAGAAGGCTGAGAAAATGCCGAGAAACAGCTGATGGAACTGGAACTCGGATGGCTACCCGAAGGTCCAAGAGCCAATGGAACTACCGAGGACCAGCTGACGTTACTGGAACCCGGTTACTAAGCAGGAGGTACCCGTGCCTGAAAGCACTACCAAGGACCACCTGACGTTGGTGGAACTCGGATACCCAGAGGGAGGCACCTAAGCCAAAGGCTCTGCCCGGAACCAGCTGACGGTACTGGAACCAGGATGGGGAGCAGAAGGTACAAGAGCAAAAGACACTGCCGAGAACCAGCTGACGGTGCTGGAACCCGGATGGGTAGCCGAAGGTCCAAGAGCCAATGGAACTACCGAAGACCAACTGACGTTACTGGAACCCGGTTACTAAGCAGGAGGTACCCGTGCCTGAAAGCACTACCAAGGACCACCTGACGTTGGTGGAACTCGGATACCCAGAGGGAGGCACCTAAGCCAAAGGCTCTGCCCGGAACCAGCTGACGGTACTGGAACCAGGATTGGGAGCAGAAGGTACAAGAGCAAGTGTCTGCGTGGCTTTTGCAGGACACGATGCCGGCTGCACAGCAGGGGAACAGCTGGCGGTGCTGAACCCCACTGACACATTGGCTGGTGTTTTTCTCTGTGCAGCTAGCAGTACCGGGCCCCAACTGGCGGTGTTAGAGCCCGGGGTCAGCAGGAGGAGGAGATGGAGCAGAGTGTAGGCCGAAGCCTGCACTGGCGGCAGCTTTGGGTCTGTTGTGCCTGCGTGGCTGTTGCAGGACACGTTGCCGGCTGCACAGCAGGGGAACAGCTGGCGGTGCTGAACCCCACTGACACATTGGCTGGTGTTTGGCTCTGTGCAGCTAGCAGTACCGGGCCCCAACTGGCGGTGTTGGAGCCCGGGCTCTGCAGGGGGAGCAGAGTGTAGGCCGAAGCCTACTTGAACCAATTTCAAAGGTAACCTTTAACCCCCCCTCAGGGGTTACAAAGTAGAAGAGCCACAGCTTATGCAGCAGTAGTGCTGCACAAGTCAAAGGTTGCTCTTTTAATTTTGCTCCTTGCACACGCTGAATGAAACACGTATAACATTTAGCCCTTTATACAGTCAAACTGTGTTGGAGGCGCGAGTTCCCTTTGTAATGAGACGCAGCACAGATGTCAAGAATCCCACCTTGGTGCTGGGTGCAGCCTCCTGAGCGTTGTTATTTGCTGTACAGGAGTCTGCGCTGTCGTGTTATCCCCTGGCCTAGTGCTGTTAGCGCTGCCCATCTTCTGACCTCATTTAATGTCGGCCGCTGCGGTTCGCGATGACCATGAATCCCAGCCCCGCGGTGTCTTAACATTGTTAAAACACTGCGGGGCTGTGATTCATGGCCTGGCGCAGCACATATGTTCGCCTCTCGCACTCGGGTCCTTACACCCGCTGCAGACTGTGCGGCGTCAGCTGATCCCTTATCGCATGCCACGGCCATGAAGCCGCACAGTCTGAAGAAGGCGGAAGGAGATGAGGGACAGGTGAACTGATGCACTGCTCATGCCCATCAATCACACCCTCGCAGTCCCAAGAAATAAGACACCGAGGGGCGTTGTGTGGGTCAGGGCGGCCGCAGAGGCGCAGGCAGCCAAACAATGATGCCAGAAGACGGGCAGCGCTACCAAGGGGGTTGCAGCGTGTCATTACAAAGGAAAGTCACACCCCCGGGACGGTTAAATGGTCACACAGAGGACACATTTCAGACGTGTTTTCAGTTCCACATGTGCGAGGAGAATACGTTTATGAGCCACCTTGCACACATGCAGCATTACCGCTGTACAAGGTGGCCTTAAAAACGTACAAACGCCTGGGGGAGGGGGGACAGGTTCCCTTCAATTTCAGTTCTTGTGTCTGCGTGGCTTTTGCAGGACACGATGCCGGCTGCACAGCAGGGGAACAGCTGGCGGTGCTGAACCCCACTGACACATTGGCTGGTGTTTTTCTCTGTGCAGCTAGCAGTACCGGGCCCCAACTGGCGGTGTTAGAGCCCGGGGTCAGCAGGAGGAGGAGATGGAGCAGAGTGTAGGCCGAAGCCTGCACTGGCGGCAGCTTTGGGTCTGTTGTGCCTGCATGGCTGTTGCAGGACACGTTGCCGGCTGCACAGCAGGGGAACAGCTGGCGGTGCTGAACCCCACTGACACATTGGCTGGTGTTTGGCTCTGTGCAGCTAGCAGTATCGGGCCCCAACTGGTGGTGTTGGAGCCCGGGCTCTGCAGGGGGAGCAGAGTGTAGGCCGAAGCCTACTTGAACCAATTTCAAAGGTAACCTTTAACCCCCCCTCAGGGGTTACAAAGTAGAAGAGCCACAGCTTATGCAGCAGTAGTGCTGCACAAGTCAAAGGTTGCTCTTTTAATTTTGCTCCTTGCACACGCTGAATGAAACACGTATAACATTTAGCCCTTTATACAGTCAAACTGTGTTGGAGGCGCGAGTTCCCTTTGTAATGAGACACAGCACAGATGTCAAGAATCCCACCTTGGTGCTGGGTGCAGCCTCCTGAGCGTTGTTATTTGCTGTACAGGAGTCTGTGCTGTCGTTTTATCCCCTGGCCTTGCGCTGTTAGTGCTGCCCGTCCTCTGACATCATTTGATGTCGGCCGGTGCGGTTCGCGATGCCCATGAATCCCAGCCCCGCAGTGTCTTGACATAGTTAAAACACTGCGGGGCTGGGATTCATGGCCTGGCGCAGTACATATGTTCGCCTCTCGCTTGGGTTCTTACACCTGCTTCAGACTATGTGGCGTCAGCTGATCCCTTATCGCATGCCGCGGCCATGAAGCCGCACAGTCTGAAGAAGGTGGAAGGAGCTGAGTGACAGCCTGGCGAAGATATGCACTGCTCATGCCCGTTAATCACACCCTCGCAGTCAAAATAAATAAGACACCGAGGGGCGTTGTGTCGGGCAGGGCGGCCGCAGAGGCGCACCCAGCCAAACAATGATGCCAGAAGACGGGCAGCATTACCAAGGAGCTTGTTGCGTGTCAATACAAAGGAAAATCACACCTGAGGGACGTTTTAATGGTCACAGAGGACACATTTTAGACGTGTTCAGTTCCACGAGTGCAAGGAGAATACGTTTCTGAGCCACCTTGCACACATGCAGCATTACTGCTGTACAAGATGGCTGTAAAACATAGAAACACCTGGGGGAGGGTGGACAGGTTCCCTTCAATTTCAGTTCTTGTGTCTGCGTGGCGGTCGCAGGACACGTTGCCGGCTACACAGCAGGGGAAAAGCTGGCGGTGCTGAACCCCACTGACACATTGGCTGGTGTTTTTCTCTGTGCAGCTGGCAGTACCGGGCCCCAACTGGCGGTGTTAGAGCCCGGGGTCAGCAGGAGGAGGAGATGGAGCAGAGTGTAGGCCGAAGCCTGCACTGGCGGCAGCTTTGGGTCTGTTGTGCCTGTGTGGCTGTTGCAGGACACGTTGCCGGCTGCACAGCAGGGGAACAGCTGGCGGTGCTGAACCCCACTGACACATTGGCTGGTGTTTGGCTCTGTGCAGCTAGCACATCTGGGCCCCAACTGGCGGTGTTAGAGCCCAGGGTCAGCAGGAGGAGGAGAAGGAGCAGAGTGTAGGCCGAAGCCTGCACTGGAGCAAGTTGAAAGGGAAACTTTAACCCCCCCCACCAGGCGTTTGTAGCTGAAAGAGCCATCGTGTACAGCACTAATGCTGGAAAAGGTAAACTTAGCTCTTTTAATTATGGTCCTTGCACATGCTGAACCTAACACTTATAAAAAGTGTCCCCTCCTACCGTGATACCGTCCGGTAGGTGGAACTTTCCTTTGTGATGTGACGCAGCACAGCCGTCATTCTTACCCCCTTGGCGCCGTGCGCCGCCTCCTCAGCGTTGTTTGAATCAGTCCCGGAGCCTGCGCTGTTAGGTTAGCCCTTGGCCATGCACACATTTTGCGCTGCCCGTCTTCTGACATCATTTGGTGTCAGGCTGGCTGCGCCTGTGCGGCCGTGCTGGCCGAGAGCCCACCTCGTACTGTCTTCTGATTTAATCCCACTGGGGGCCTGAGATCCATGGACATGCGCAGTGCATATCTGAACCTCCACCTCTCACTCATCTCCCTATGGCTTCTTCTGACTGTGCGGTGTCACGGCCGTGGCATGCTATTTGGGACCAGCTGACACCGCACAGTTTGAATAAGCCATAGGGAGATGAGTGAGAGGTGGAGGTTCAGATATGCACTGCGCATGTCCATGGATCTCTGGCCCCCAGTGGGATTAAATCAGAAGACAGTACGAGGCGGGCTCTTGGCCAGCGCGGCCGCACAGGCGCAGCCAGCCTGACACCAAATGATGTCAGAAGACGGGCAGCGCAAAATGTGTGCATGGCCAAGGGCTAACCTAACAGCGCAGGCTCCGGGACTGATTCAAACAACGCTGAGGAGGCGGCGCACGGCGCCAAGGGGGTAAGAATGACGGCTGTGCTGCGTCACATCACAAAGGAAAGTTCCACCAACCGGACGGTATCACGGTAGGAGGGGACACTTTTCATAAGTGTTAGGATCAGCATGTGCAAGGAGCACCACGAAAAGAGGCACTTTTTCCCTTTGCATCATTACTGCTGCACAAGGTGGCTCCTTCAGTAACAAACGCCTGGGGGGGGGACAGGTTCCCTTAAATTTAACTTGTTGTGCCTGCGTGGCGGTCGCAGTACACGTTGCCGGCTGCACAGCAGGGGAACAGCTGGCGGTGCTGAACCCCACTAACACATTGGCGAGGTGTTTGGCTCTGTGCGGACAGCACTTCTGGACGGCAACTGGCGGTGTTGGAGCCCAGGGACAGGTGGAGGAGGAGGAGGTAGGAGGAGGTAGGAGGGATTGCCACACACACAGCAGGGGAACAGCTGACGTTACTGAACCCCAATAACAGAGGAGGGACTGTTGACTGTGCGTACAGCACTTCTGGACGGCAACTGGCGGTGTTGGAGCCCAGGGACAGGTGGAGGAGGAGGAGGTAGGAGGGATTGCCACACACACAGCAGGGGAACAGCTGACGTTACTGAACCCCAATAACAGAGGAGGGACTGTTGACTGTGCGTACAGCACTTCTGGACGGCAACTGGCGGTGTTGGAGCCCAGGGACAGGTGGAGGAGGAGGTAGGAGGGATTGCCACACACACAGCAGGGGAACAGCTGACGTTACTGAACCCCAATAACAGAGGAGGGACTGTTGACTGTGCGTACAGCACTTCTGGACGGCAACTGGCGGTGTTGGAGCCCAGGGACAGGTGGAGGAGGAGGAGGTAGGAGGGATTGCCACACACACAGCAGGGGAACAGCTGACGTTACTGAACCCCAATAACAGAGGAGGGACTGTTGACTGTGCGTACAGCACTTCTGGACGGCAACTGGCGGTGTTGGAGCCCAGGGACAGGTGGAGGAGGAGGAGGTAGGAGGAGGTAGGAGGGATTGCCACACACACAGCAGGGGAACAGCTGACGTTACTGAACCCCAATAACAGAGGAGGGACTGTTGACTGTGCGTACAGCACTTCTGGACGGCAACTGGCGGTGTTGGAGCCCAGGGACAGGTGGAGGAGGAGGAGGTAGGAGGGATTGCCACACACACAGCAGGGGAACAGCTGACGTTACTGAACCCCAATAACAGAGGAGGGACTGTTGACTGTGCGTACAGCACTTCTGGACGGCAACTGGCGGTGTTGGAGCCCAGGGACAGGTGGAGGAGGAGGAGGTAGGAGGAGGTAGGAGGGATTGCCACACACACAGCAGGGGAACAGCTGACATTACTGAACCCCAATAACAGAGGAGGGACTGTTGACTGTGCGTACAGCACTTCTGGACGGCAACTGGCGGTGTTGGAGCCCAGGGACAGGTGGAGGAGGAGGAGGTAGGAGGGATTGCCACACACACAGCAGGGGAACAGCTGACGTTACTGAACCCCAATAACAGAGGAGGGACTGTTGACTGTGCGTACAGCACTTCTGGATGGCAACTGGCGATGTTGGAGCCCAGGGACAGGTGGAGGAGGAGGAGGTAGGAGGGATTGCCACACACACAGCAGGGGAACAGCTGACATTACTGAACCCCAATAACAGAGGAGGGACTGTTGACTGTGCGTACAGCACTTCTGGACAGCAACTGGCGGTGTTGGAGCCCAGGGACAGGTGGAGGAGGAGGAGGTAGGAGGAGGTAGGAGGGATTGCCACACACACAGCAGGGGAACAGCTGATGTTACTGAACCCCAATAACAGAGGAGGGACTGTTGACTGTGCGTACAGCACTTCTGGACAGCAACTGGCGGTGTTGGAGCCCAGGGACAGGTGGAGGAGGAGGAGGTAGGAGGGGGTAGGAGGGATTGCCACACACACAGCAGGGGAACAGCTGACGTTACTGAACCCCAATAACAGAGGAGGGACTGTTGACTGTGCGTACAGCACTTCTGGACAGCAACTGGCGGTGTTGGAGCCCAGGGACAGGTGGAGGAGGAGGAGGTAGGAGGAGGTAGGAGGGATTGCCACACACACAGCAGGGGAACAGCTGACGTTACTGAACCCCAATAACAGAGGAGCGACTGTTGGGACTGTGCGGACAGCACTTCTGGACGGCAACTAGCGGTGTTGGAGCCCAGGGACAGGTGGAAAAGCAGAGGAACACAATGTAGGCCGAAGCCTGAGAAAGTCGAAAGGGAACCTTTAACCCCCCCAAGGCGTTTGTAGCTGAAAGAGCCAGCTTGTGCAGCACAAAAGATGCAAAAGGAAAAGGTGGCTCTTTTCATCATGCTCCTTGCAAACACAGAACTAAACACTTATAAAATGTGTCCCCTGAAACCGTGAAACCGTCCCGGAGGTGGGACTTTCCTTCGTAATATGACGCAGCACAGCCGTCATTCCTACCCCCCCGGCGCCGTGCCCCGGCTCCTCAGCGTTGTTTGATTCCGTCCCGGAGCCTGCGCTGTTACGTTATCCCTTGGCCAGGCACACTTAGCGCTGCCCATCTTCTGACATCATTTGGTGTCAGGCTGGCTGCGCCTGTGCGGCCGCGCTGGCCGAGAGCCCGCCTCGCAGTGTCTTCTGATTTTATCCCACTGGGGGCCTGGGATCCATGGCCATGCACAGTGCATATCCTCGCCTCTCACTCCCCTCCCTACGGCTTCTTAAGACTGTGCGGTGTCACGGCCGTGGCATGCTATTAGGGACCAGCTGACACCGAACAGTCTGAAGAAGCCATAGGGAGATGAGTGAGAGGTGGAGGTTCAGATATGCACTGCGCATGTCCATGGATCCCAGGCCCCCAGTGGGATTAAATCAGAAGACACTGCGAGGCGGGCTCTCGGCCAGCACGGCCGCACAGGCGCAGCCATCCTGACACCAAATGATGCCAGAAAACGGGCAGCGCTAAGTGTGCCTGGCCACGGGATAACATAACAGCGCAGGCTCCGGGACGGAATCAAACAACGCTGAGGAGCCGGGGCGCGGCGCCGGGGGGGTAGGAATGACGGCTGTGCTGCGTCATATTACGAAGGAAAGTCCCACATCCGGGACGGTTTTACGGTATCAGTGGACACATTTTATAAGTGTTAAGTTCTGCGTGTGCAAGGAGCTAAACCAAAATAGCTACCTTTTCCTTGTGCAGCATTACTGCTGCACAAGGTGGCTCTTTCAGTAACAAACGCCTTGGGGGGGGGGGACAGATTCCCTTACATTTCAGTTGTTGTGTCAGCGTGGCGGTCGCATGACACATTGCCGGCTACACAGCTGGGGATCAGCTGACGTTACTGAAACCCAATAACACTGGGTCGTATGTTTTGACTGTGCAGACGGCACTTCTGAGCCTCAACTGGCGGTGTTGGAGCCCAGGAATTTAAGTTCAGGTGGTAGAAAGATGAACACAACAGGAGACGTGGATAACGTATACAGTGACCTAATTATTTAATCAGGAGGAGGAGTGGCAAATTCCTGCGAGATCCAGGCCTTGTTCATTTTCAGGAAAGTAAGCCGGTCAACGTTATCGGAGGATAGTCGCATGCGACGGTCAGTTAGTACACCACCTGCAGCACTAAAGACACGTTCCGATAATACACTGGCCGCAGGGCAAGACAGCACCTCCAATGCATACTGGCTTAGCTCTGGCCATGTATCCAGCTTTGAGACCCAAAACTTGAAAGGGGAAGAGCCGTCTGGGAGTACAGCAAGAGGGCAAGACATGTAGTCTGTCACCATCTGACGGAACCGTTGCCTCCTGCTGACTGGAGCCGTCTGTGATGGTGTAGACTTTTGTGGGGGGCACAGAAAACTGTGCCACAGTTGGGCCATACTGGTCTTGCCTTGGGCAGAGGCACTGCTTCTGCTCCCTCTTTGTGCAGAGCCTCCACCACTGCCTGGACGCACTGAGCTGCTTTGGAATGCACTAGCAGCACTTCTCTCAGTTGGAATGGAGAAGATGATGGAATTGACCAGTGTGTCTGGGTACTCCCGCATTTTTCGCTCCCGGTTCAACGGTGTGATGAGGCTTTCTACGTTGTCCCGGTAGCGAGGATCGAGGAGGGTGAACACCCAATAATCAGACATGTTGAGAATGTGGGCGATGCGGCGGTCGTTTCTCAGGCACTGCAGCATGTAATCCACCATGTGCTGCAGACTGCCAACTGCCCAAGAAACGCTGTCCCCTGCTGGAGGCGTGATCTCTGCCTGCTCGTCATCACCCCACCCTCGCTGTACACACTGAGTACTGGACAATTCGGTAACTCCCTCCTCTGGTCGGATGTCTTCCTCCTCCATTGACTCCTCCTCATCCTCCTCACAAACTGTCCCCTGCCTACGTGTTTGTGAGGAACCACGTGGCGCTGACTGTCCAGAAGATGATGGAAATGGTGAATCCTCATCCTCCACCTCTTCCACAAGATCATCCCTTAGCGCTTGCAGTGATTTTTCAAGCAGGCAGATAAGAGGGACAGTCATGCTGACTAGTGCATCATCTGCACTCGCCATCCGCGTGGAATAATCAAAGGGACGCAAAACCTGGCAGATGTCATTCATAGTGGCCCACTCTGTGGTTGTGAAGTCTGTACGGCGCTGACTGCGACTTCTTTGCGCCTGAAGCAGCTGGTACTCCATTACAGCTTGCTGCTGCTCACACAACCGCTCCAACATATGTAACGTGGAATTCCACCTGGTAGGTAGGTCACATATGATGCGATGTTCCGGCAGGCGGTGTCGGCGCTGCAGAGCCGCAATGCGCGCTTTTGCCGTGCTGGAACGCCGCAAGTGAGCACACTCTAGGCGGACCTTGTGCAGCAGTGCATCAAGATCCGGATAGTCCCTCAAAAAGCTCTGCACGACCAAATTGAGCACATGTGCCAGACATGGGATGTGAGTGAGGTTGCCGAGGCCCAGAGCTGCCACCAGATTTCGGCCATTATCACACACTACCATGCCTGGCTGGAGATTCGCTGGCACAAACCACACATCGCTCTCCTGCTTGATGGCATTCCAGAGCTCCTGCGCTGTGTGGCTACGATTCCCCCAAAAAATTAATTTCAAGACGGCCTGTTGACGTTTGGCCACGGCTGTGCTCATGTCGGTCGTAACAGGTACACGTTCATCACGGGTCCATGTGGAGGTGGACTGTGACGGCTCCTGCAGCGATGATTCTGAGGAACAGGTGTAAGAGGAGGAGTCAATGCGTACAGAATGGATTCCTGCAATCCTTGGAGTGGGCAGGACACGTCCTGCGCCACTCGCACGGTCTGTACCCGGCTCAACGACATTAACCCAATGGGCAGTGAGGGAAAGGTATCGCCCCTGTCCATGTTGACTGGTCCACGCATCGGTGGTGAGGTGGACCTTGCTACTGACGGCGTTCAGTAGCGCGTGTTTTATGTGTCCCTCCACATGCTTGTGCAGGGCAGGGACGGCTTGCCTGCTGAAGTAAAAGCGGCTGGGCACATTGTACTGTGGGACTGCCAATGACATCAAGTCACGGAAGCTGTCAGTCTCCACCAGCCTGAATGACAGCATTTCCAGTGAAAGAAGTTTGGCAATGCCTGCAGTCAGAGCCTGTGCTCGTGGGTGGTTTGACGAGAAAGGCCGCCTTTTCTCCCATGCCTGTACTACCGATGGCTGTAGAGTGGGCTGGGAGTGTGTGGATGACTGGGAAAGTGGTGCTGCGGTTGGAATTACAGCGGGTCTCTGGACAACAGGGCCAGAGGTTCTTCCACGGCGATCCTGGGAGGAAGCCGAACCAGCTGCGTGTGAGCTAGAGGAAGAGGCAACACGAGCTGAAGAGGTGGTAGCTGCCGCTGTTGGTTGGCCTAGCTCTTCAGTGTGTTTTTCTAACTCCGCCGTGTGCCTGTTGCGCACATGTTTCCACATGTTGGAGGTATTGAGGTTGCTGACATTTCGACCTCTTTTGACTTTTTGATGACACACCTTGCATCTGACATAGCAAATGTCATCTGCAACTGTGTCAAAAAAGGACCAGGCACTGCAAGTCTTGGGAGCGCCCTTTTTGGCTTTTGGAAGAGACATGCTCCTAACGGGTGCCAAAGCGGAGGCTGCAGGATCCGCAGTCTTCCCCCTCCCTCTCCCTCTTTGGGCCGTACGGGGAATCTCTTCCTCAGAGCTGCTCCCACCACCTTCCTGTCCCTCACGCCAAGATGGGTCAAGGACCTCATCATCTACACTACCCTCTTCCCCCAACTGCTCCTCCTGGGTAGTCTCAGCAGCAGAGCACGCACCAGTAAGTGGCACCTGAGTGTCATCATCAGCTGATGCGGCCTGCGATGTGGTGACCGGAGCCACTGGCCCACCCGCCTCTTCAGAGGAAGAGAGAAAAAGCTGTTGGGCATCACTGCACCCTGCCTCTTCTTCCATTTCTCCAATGCTGCTTGGCTGGCCCCCTGTTTCCAAGCCAAGAGATTCAGAGAACAGAAGTAGAGACGGCTCCTGTCCTGGGCTCTCTGTCTGCCTGGGCAATTTGGCAGGTGGTGAAGAGACAGATGGCTGCTCTCCAGTGCTCTGTGTCTGAGAGGATGTGGCACTAATTGAAGTTGATGCATTAGCTGCCATCCATCCGACAATGGCTTCAATTTGTTCTTCACGCAGCAGCGGTGTACGGCGCTCTGACACAAAGCTGCGCATGAACGACTGTTGCCTGGTGAATGTGGGTGCTGATGAGTCACCGGTGCCCGCAGCAGGCACAGAATCCCCACGTCCCCTCCCTGCTCCGTGCCCACGCCCACGTGCCTTACTCACTGCCTTCTTCATCTTGGTTGACTGATAAAGATAAGCAGAAAAGTACTAACGGCTTTGTGTGCTTATTCCTGAGCAACTCCTCCTAACAGGTATAAGAAACACTAATTTTCTAAAGTGTGGACTAGACTTTAATATGAGCTAATGTGGCCTACACAAATGTAAAGTGGTGTCACTGGTGTGTTTGGTGAACTTTATTATTTATTTATTTTTTGGGGGCTGAACTGACAACGGATAGAGCTGCAGTCACACGGAGACCGTGCAGACAGACGTAAACGGCGCTGCAAGGCCCAAAAACCCTCCTCTACGTTATCCTATGTAGTGTTTTTCCACAAGTTAGCTGGAGACGGGTGGAAAGACACTAATAGGAATTTTTTGAAAAAATGTGCAGCAGCCTGCACTACTTAAAACAAAATGAAAATTGATTTGGCGGTATGACGCAGTGAACAACCCTGAGCTGGAGACAACCAGGCTATGGCTGCTCACAGACTACAGGGCGAGCTGCAGTCACACGGAGACCGTGCAGACAGCCGTAAACGGCGCTGCAAGGCCCAAAAACACTCCTCTACGTTATCCTATGTAGTGTTTTTCCACAAAGTAGCTGGAGACGGGTGGAAAGACACTAATAGGAATTTTTTGAAAAAATGTGCAGCAGCCTGCACTACTTAAAACAAAATGAAAATTGATTTGGCGGTATGACGCAGTGAACAACCCTGAGCTGGAGACAACCAGGCTACGGCTGCTCACAGACTACAGGGCGAGCTGCAGTCACACGGAGACCGTGCAGACAGCCGTCAACGGCGCTGCAAGGCCCAAAAACCCTCCTCTACGTTATCCTATGTAGTGTTTTTCCACAAATTAGCTGGAGACGGGTGGAAAGACACTAATAGGATTTTTTTGAATAAATTAGCAGCAGACTACACTACTTGAAAAAAAAAAAAAAAAAAGAACAGTATGAGGCAATGAACCACCCTCCCTGAACTGAATACAACCAGCTATGGATGGCCTATGTGGCTGCACTCAGACTAGAGAGTGGGCTGCACTCACACACACACACACACAGACCTTGCAGATCGCTGTGAAAACAGCGCTACAAGGCAAAAGCAAGGTGAATAGTAGGTGAACACAGCGGTTGCTAAATTAGCCTTTGGAAAGCACAAAGAAGCAAATCGCTATCTCTAAACTGTCCCTCAGTCAGCAAACAGCGTCCTGTCACTAACTGAATTCACAGCAGAGTGATCGCAAAATGGCGCCAGCGACTTTTAAACTGCATCATGACATCATTTCAGCAGCCAATCACAGCCTTGCCAGTAGTTTCATGCCCTCCATGCTAAACAGGATGTGCCCACACTTGGAATCATTCTCATTGGCTGAATTTCTGCATTTTGAATCTTGGAACTTCCGATTCCGGTATCCGATACGCGGCAAGTATCGGAATCCCGGTATCGGAATTCCGATACCGCAAGTATCGGCCGATACCCGATACTTGCGGTATCGGAATGCTCAACACTACTGGGCAACAAAACAAAATGAAAATTTCTGGATAATTTATGAATTATCAGAACAGAGTAGGCAATAGTAATTAGAAAATGTAGCCACGTAAAGGATGTTTCTTAATCATCCACAAAGGCCAGCTGTAGAAGCATTAAGTTCTTTTAAATAAACCACCAAGACCATTTAGGTTATGGAATATCAGTTTTCATGACAACCCAATGATGTTAGCAGCAGACAACAAATGAGCTGCCAACAGGAAGTAGGGAGAGGTGAGTCAAGTAGCCTAAAAAATTGCACATCATCATGGATATAAATTATCATTAGCTACGATACCATAAGATATGTATATTCATTTTTTTCTCTTCTTTATTGCCTGCCGAATTTTACATATTTCTACATACAATTTACCAATATCACATGCCTTGATTAAAAAAAATTATATGTAAAAATACAGGTCTATAACAATTACTGATCTTCTCAATACGTTTGTGGAAGTGCCTCATGGCACTAAAAAGGGTGATTTCTAAGGACTTCAAAATAAGAGCTGTTGATACTTACTAGGATGGCAAAGTTTACAAAACCTCCTCTGAAAAATTTGAACTCCACCAATGAACAGTCAGATTGTGTTTAGAGGTAGTTTAAGATCATTAACCTCCAAGAAGTGATGGACCAACAAATATCACTCCAAGGTGATCATCCATGAAAAACTCAAAGTAACCCAAATTTATTTATAAGCAAGTAAAAACCTTTCTCACATTAGCTAATGATAAGGTTCACCATGAGTCCACCATCAGGAAGAACAACAAATTTTTATTAGAAAATATTATAAAATTTCAAATATTTCTTTTACGGTATCAGTTTCATGAATATACCATGACAAATTATTTTTATTTCCCAAAAAATTATGGTAGAAGACATATGTTTGATATACTTTATACATATTTCCAAATATATAAAATATAGTATGAATGTATTGAGCTGGAATATGATATGATTAATTGACAAGCACTTGTAAATTAATATCTGGAGAAGAGAATATATTTGAATGTGCATATATTTTTCATTATTTTCTACAAAAGAAGACATGATAATGTATTACTTTGTGGAACATAGTGATTTGTGCTTGTATATTTCTGGGCTCTCCACATTAATGGAAAAGGCTTTTGCCCTAATTCAGTTTTTGGCAATCACATCTAATGGATCTTTTTATGCAATACTTGTATGGTCATTTTGTTCATCAGGCATCTCAAGTGCTAGTTATGTATATGAAGAGGTCATTTCTGAAAGAGAATTATTAGTTTCCCTATGGTTAAAAACATTGCCTTAAGCTTAGAAGAGTAAATTAAATTTAGCTGTGATTGTACATTTAGATTCTCACTTTTATCACAGCCTTGGTGCATGTTGCAATATCTTAGCAACAAGAACATTATGGCAAGCAAGGAATATCATGATAGGAATATTTATGAAGTATTCAAATTTCATTTTCCAGCTTCATTTACAATTTTTAAATTGAATAGATTTTTTTCTGATAAAAATGAACTGAACATCATAGTAATGTCCACTCCCATCCTTGGTATAAGGAATATACTTTACAGGATAACATTTTAAAGAGAAATAATATTTTATGTTTAAACTCAATAAATATAGTTTTGCAAATTTGTTTATGTAATACAAATTACTGTACATTCTACTTAAGAAATTTCTGATATCTTTCACATAATTAGTACATAATGCCTAAACGACTCAATCTACTGCTCTCTAACTCCATTATATGAATGTTTTTGTATGATTCCTTTACATTTACAGTATATTGCTACTCAGTAAATTATTGGTTTTATGTTGAATTGCCATTAACTTTCAAGTCCCTGTTCTCACAAACTAAATAGGGGTGTTAAATACATAACATATGAATACACAATAACAACACGGAAATGCAAGAGATACTGAATGCCTTGAAAAAGGTTATGTTCACACAGATTTGTTTGGAGATTTTTTGAGAGAATACTGTTAAAAATAAATTTAGGGTATGGAACAGAACTACTTCAAAAAAATGGCTGAAAAATTGCTTAAAATTGGTTTGAAAACTGTTCCTAAATATCTGTTATAGAATACTTTGCTCTTCATGTGCTCAGCCTTTTGAGCATTTTTTTTCCACTTCAGGTTTTGAAATATGCCTGGTGAAAAAAAAAGAAGTGCTTGTCTCTTTTTTGAAGCAGCTCCTGGTGGAATCTGCTCCAAACTTGGCACTACCCAAAAACATAACTTTAGAAAAAAAAATGAAAAAAAATATTCCAAAATACTTAAAAAACTATTTAAAAGTACTTCAGGAAACAAAAAAAAACTCCTCCATAAAACCACAAATAAGGAACCACTTCAAAATTAATAATTTTTGACCATCTCCAAAATACTCTCTGTGCACATAACCTTACTGTAGCAGAGTTGCAGCATGGAACCATGTGGTCAATATCCATTGTGACAGATTTGTAACAATCCCCTTCGTGTAGGTCTCTGGAACCAGGAAAGCAGGAACCAAATGGTTAATGAGAAATTGTGCAAGAGGGCCAATTCCAAACAGCTGTGGATAGACTAAGTCCATAGTAAAAAGAGAGACAAAAAGAAAATTTCCCAGCTTGTTTTGCAAGAATTAAATATCCCAAATAGTTCATACCACATGATGGCCTGAGTGGCAGCTCATGGCAATGTATCCAAGTCAGCAGGGGGATTCCACAATGTATGTATACAGTTTGGAGAAAAGGAAGTTCCTACACTCATCTTCCAAAACTAAAGAATCTGAATCCTTTATTTCATAAGACTAACATTCAATTTAATAAAAAAAAAAATCCTTGTAGAAAAGTAGCCTTAAAGGGGTGGTCCAGAGGTCAAATAATTTTTAATGTAAAGCCCTATTTGATGCTGTAATCTAAACTAGTAATGGTAGGGGCATTGATGGTCTCTGCACACCAGCTACCCTGACACTGTGATCTGACAGTGGGCTCTCCTCTGTATTGCCAGCTCATTACTACTGGTCTGAGCTGTCAACACAAGTCACTTAATTGTGCACATCGCACGATGACAGCGCGCAGGAACAGAGCACAGACTTACTCTGCCCATGGAATCACCATCACTAATGACACTTCAGTTCAGGGAGAGGGCATAGGTTGTTACTGTGACCACAGACTCTGCCCCCTGCTCTGTTAATGCTTGAGTATCCCAGCATGCATTGGGATTCTCAAACAAAACATTGTCAAAGAGACAGTAGTGAAAACAGTACAATAACTGTTAGATAGTGTAGCTAGGGAACAGTAGGGAATTTTTAATGCAAGCATATTAGAAATTAGTTTAGATAACAGCATCAAATAGATAGGGATTTTGATTAAAATTTCTTTGACCTCCGGACCATCACTTTAACTGTAGTCACGACTAAGAGCCATTAAATAATATTGGTTTGAAATGTGTAAGCTCTTTTCTACTTAGATTTTATTTTATCATGTTGGATTTTCATTTTATGAAATAAATAATTCAGATATTTTTTTTATATTTGAAGATGAGACCTAGCACTTCCCTTCTACTTAGTAGTGCTGTACCTGGTTTAAAGACAGCATGATTAATTAAAAGATAGCAAACCCAGAAGAAACTCAAGTGTCTTAGAGACAATGCATTCTGCTAGATTTCTTAAATCTATTAGAAAACTATTTAGATTTGAGAGTCCCCAGTAGTTATACCTTTTAATGGTTAACTAAAAGGATGGTAACAAATAACAAACTTTCGAGAATACTGAGGTCTCTTCATCAAGTATAAAGACCTGAGCTTGCTGTTTTTTAGCATATTTTCAGTTAGCCATTAAATGGTATCAACCACTGAAGACTCTCAAATGTTAATATTTTTCTATCTATTCGCTAACACGGTACAAAAATATGTTTTTCTTGTAATAAATCTATTATTGTTCAACAACCTGTCTGATCAACTGTTGATGACAAGAAAAACTTCAATTGAGAGTTCAACCAATAGTCTGTGTTGAATGTGCTTTAATTGGTCATTCCTTGATGTAATTTTACATATACAGTGCACTTCAATAATTCATACTAGGTACAAGTCCCACATTTTACAATTTTATAAATCAGAGTATTTCATATTTTACTGTATGTTTAAAGAAAGTTTTCTAGGTTGTAATAATGACAGTCTATCCATAGGCCAAATTAAAATGTTCATGTACAGTGGTGCTTGAAAGTTTGCGAGATTTACAGATTTCTGAATAAATTTGACCTGAAAGTCCATCAGATTTCCCCAGAAGTCCTAAAAATAGGTAAAGACAACTAAGTGACACAGAGGAGTCAAAACAATAAAACGTTATCATATTTTATTGAAGAAATGATTCCATATTACATATTTGGAATAATGATTTGGGGGTTATACAAGCAAATTTTAAAGGCCATTCAGCACAACAACCTAAAGCAAGTTATTTTACAGAAAATTTGTTAATAAGAAAAGCAGGTAAAGTTTTGGAATGGCAAAGTTAAAATGCTTACTTTATTCCTTCAAGAAGATGTACAGGACTAATCCATAATAACCAAGAAACATTTACACACAGTTATTGATGCATTGGGTGGTAACACCAGATCCTGAACTTAAGGATTCAAATACTTTTCATATTTTTTAATCATTTGTTTAATGTGTCTCTCTGTAAATACGTTGGGAAGTTTTTGTTAAAATTTGAGGTAGTTTTAGGTCAAATTTATGCAGAAAAAATGGAAAATACTGAAGGATTCTCAAAATTTAATGCTTCAATGTAACATGATTAGAGATGAGCGAACCTTTCAAGGTTCGGTTTGGTTCGAATCTGCCAAATGGTCATCTATTCGCCAAACACTTTGCCGAACGGTTCATCGAGCATACTCGAAACCCATTAGATTCAATGGGAGGCCCAACCAAATGCATAGACAACATCTTAAGGGATGGCAAAAAAGCTTCTCAAACAGCTAAAATTAGGGGCAGACACAAGGAAAGGTGGCATCAATTGACCCACAGTAGAAATTTGCAAATGGCACAGCAGCAGTCAGCCATGGGTCATATATGAGGTATCAGGGCCTGGCCCAGCATTTACAGATTGGAGTTAAAGTTGGACCTGGTGGTTAAGGGAGAGTGTAAGCCTTCTTAGCTGGGAGACCTCACACTTCATGCAACACTCAGATGGCACAAATATCAGTTTCATAGACTACTATTGGTAGAAAAATGTAAGAATGATACTACACAGGTAGTTAACCCACAGTAGAACCTGTTATTATGGCACAAAAGCAGTCAGCCATGAGCCATGTATAAGGTAAAAGTGTCTGGCCCAGCATTTACAGCCTGAAATTTAAGATTCAATTAAGATAATGTGGGTGAGGGACCAATGTTAAGGTACCTTCACATTAAGCGACGCTGCAGCGATAGCCACAACAATGCCGATCGCTGCAGCGTCGCTGTTTGATCGCTGGAGAGCTGTCACACAGACTGCTCTCCAGCGACCAACGATGCCGAGGTCCCCGGGTAACCAGGGTAAACATCGGGTTACTAAGCGCAGGGCCGCGCTTAGTAACCCGATGTTTACCCTGGTTACCAGCGTAAAATGTAAAAAAAACAAACAGTACATACTTACATTTGCGTCCCCCGGCGTCCGCTTCCTGCACTAACTGAGCGCCGGCCCTAACAACAGAGCGGTGACGTCACCGCTGTGCTGTACTTTCACTTTCACTTTACGGCGTTCAGTCAGTGCAGGAAGCGGACGCCGGGGGACGCGAAGGTGAGTATGTACTGTTTGTTTTTTTACATTTTACACTGGTAACCAGGGTAAACATCGGGTTACTAAGCGTGGCCCTGCGCTTAGTAACCCGATGTTTACCCTGGTTACCAGTGTAAAACATCGCTGGTATCGTTGCTTTTGGTGTCAAACACAACGATACACGCCGGTCTGACGACCAAATAAAGTTCTGAACTTTGTTCAACGACCAGCGATATCACAGCAGGATCCTGATCGCTGCTGCGTGTCAAACTAAACGATATCGCTAGCCAGGACGCTGCAACGTCACGGATCGCTAGCGATATCGTTTAGTGTGAAGGTACCTTAACCCCTTCCCGACATTTGACGTACTATCCCGTCGAGGTGGGGTGGGCCCGTATGACCGCCGACGGGATAGTACGTCATCACCGATCAGCGGCGCTCACGGGGGGAGCGCGGCCGATCGCGGCCGGGTGTCAGCTGCATATCGCAGCTGACATCCGGCACTATGTGCCAGGAGCGGTCACGGACCGCCCCCGGCACATTAACCCCCGGCACACCGCGATCAAACATGATCGCAGTGTACCGGCGGTATAGGGAAGCATCGCGCAGGGAGGGGGCTCCCTGCGGGCTTCCCTGAGACCCCCGGAGCAACGCGATGTGATCGCGTTGCTGCGAGGGTCTCCTACCTCCTTCCTGGCTGCAGGTCCCGGATCCAAGATGGCCGCGGCATCCGGGTCCTGCAGGGAAGGAGGTGGCTTACCGAGTGTCTGCTCAGAGCAGACACTTGGTAAGCCTGCAGCCCTGCACAGCAGATCGTCGATCTGGCAGAGTGCTGTGCACACTGCCAGATCAATGATCTGTGATGTCCCCCCCTGGGACAAAGTAAAAAAGTTAAAAAAAAAATTTTCCACATGTGTAAAAAAAAAAAAAAAAAAAATCCTAAATAAATAATAAAAAAAAAATATATATTATTCCCATAAATACATTTCTTTATCTAAATAAAAAAAACAAAACAATAAAAGTACACATATTTAGTATCGCCGCGTCCGTAACGACCCAACCTATAAAACTGCCCCACTAGTTAACCCCTTCAGTAAACACCGTAAGAAAAAAAAAAAAAAAACGAGGCAAAAAACAACGCTTTATTACCATACCGCCGAACAAAAAGTGGAATAACACGCGATCAAAAAGACTGATATAAATATCCATGGTACCGCTGAAAACGTCATCTTGTCCCGCAAAAAACAAGCCGCCATACAACATTATCAGCAAAAAAATAAAAAAGTTATAGTCCTGAGAATAAAGCGATACGAAAATAATTATTTTTTCTATATTTTAGTTTTTATCGTATAAAAGCGCCAAAACATAAAAAAATGATATAAATGAGATATCGCTGTAATCGTACTGACCCGAAGAATAAAACTGCTTTATCAATTTTACCAAACGCGGAACGGTATAAACGCCTCCCCCAAAAGAAATTCATGAATAGCTGGTTTTTGGTCATTCTGCCTCACAAAAATCGGAATAAAAAGCGATCAAAAACGGTCACGTGTCCGAAAATGTTACCAATAAAAACGTCAACTCGTCCCGCAAAAAACAAGACCTCACATGACTCTGTGGAGCAAAATGTGGAAAAATTATAGGTCTCAAAATGTGGAGACGCAAAAACTTTTTTGCTATAAAAAGCGTCGCTGGTTTCACACTTGCGTTTTTGTCTGCAGCGTTTTTTGCACAAAAAAACGCATGCGTTTTTTCCCTATATTTAACATTGAAAACGCATGCGGTTTTTTTGTACGCGTTTGGTCGCGTTTTCAAACGCATGCGTTTTTTTTCTGCATGCGTTCATTTTCAGAAATACAACCTGCAGTATTTTCTTGCGTTTTTAAGCACATGCGTTTGTTTGCGTTAAAAACGCATGCATTTAAACACACTGAAAAGCCACCCACCACCATCAAGGTGATAAAGGGATCCAAACCCTAACCCTAACTCTACCCCTAACCTCACCCCTAACCGTTTAATGAACATTTTCTGACAGTCATAGTGCCACGTATTTCAGTGCCACGTATTTCAGTGCCACGTATTTCAGTGCCACGTGTTTCAGTGCCACGTATTTCAGTGCCACGTATCACATATTTCAGTGCCACGTATCACGTATTTCAGTGCCACGTATCACGTATTTCAGTGCCACATATTTTAGTACCACGTATTTCAGTGCCACGTATTTCAGTGCCACGTATTTCAGTGCCACGTATTTCAGTGCCACGTATTTCAGTGCCACGTATTTCAGTGCCACGTATTTCAGTGCCACGTATCACGTATTTCAGTGCCACGTATTTCAGTGCCACGTATTTCAGTGCCACGTATTTCAGTGCCACGTATTTCAGTGCCACGTATTTCAGTGCCACGTATCACGTATTTCAGTGCCACGTGTTTCAGTGCCACGTATTTAAGTGCCACGTATCACGTATTTCAGTGCCACGTATTTCAGTGCCACGTATTTCAGTGCCACGTATCACGTATTTCAGTGCCACGTATTTCAGTGCCACGTATTTCAGTGCCACGTATTTCAGTGCCACGTTTTTCAGTGCCACGTATTTCAGTGCCACGTATTTCAGTGCCACGTATCACATATTTCAGTGCCACGTATTTCAGTGCCACGTATTTCAGTGCCACGTATTTCAGTGCCACGTATTTCAGTGCCACGTATTTCAGTGCCACGTATCACGTATTTCAGTGCCACGTGTTTCAGTGCCACGTATTTAAGTGCCACGTATCACGTATTTCAGTGCCACGTATTTCAGTGCCACGTATTTCAGTGCCACGTATCACGTATTTCAGTGCCACGTATTTCAGTGCCACGTATTTCAGTGCCACGTATTTCAGTGCCACGTTTTTCAGTGCCACGTATTTCAGTGCCACGTATTTCAGTGCCACGTATCACATATTTCAGTGCCACGTATTTCAGTGCCACGTATTTCAGTGCCACGTATTTCAGTGCCACGTATTTCAGTGCCACGTATTTCAGTGCCACGTATCACGTATTTCAGTGCCACGTGTTTCAGTGCCACGTATTTAAGTGCCACGTATCACGTATTTCAGTGCCACGTATTTCAGTGCCACGTATTTCAGTGCCACGTATTTCAGTGCCACGTATTTCAGTGCCACGTATTTCAGTGCCACGTATTTGTCACGTTTAGGGTTAGGGTTAGGGGTAGGGTTAGGGTTAGGGCTAGGGTTGGAGGTAAAGTTAGGGTTGGGGCTAAAGTTAGGGTTGGGGCTAAAGTTAGGGTTAGGGTTTGGATTACATTTACGTTTGGATTAGGGTTGGGATTAGAATTATGGGTGTGTCAGGGCTAGGGGTGTGGTTAGGGTTACCGTTGGGATTAGGGTTAGGGGTGTGTTTGGGTTAGGGTTTCAGGTAGAATTGGGGAGTTTCCACTGTCCAGGCACATCAGGGGCTCTACAAGCGCGACATGGCGTCCAATCTCAATTCCAGCCAATTCTGCGTTGAAAAAGTAAAACAGTGCTCCTTCCCTTCCGAGCTCTCCCGTGCGCCCAAAAAGGGGTTTACCCCAACATATGTGTTATCAGCGTACTCGGGACAAATTGAACAACAACTTCTGGGGTCCAAGTTCTCTTGTTATCCTTAGGAAAATAAAAATTTGGGGGGCTAAAAATCATTTTTGTGGGAAAAAAAAGATGTTTTATTTTCACGGCTCTGCGTTATAAACTGTAGTGAAACACTTGGGGGTTCAAAGTTCTCACAACACATCTAGATAAGTTCCTTGGGAGGTCTAGTTTCCAATATGGGGTCACTTGTGGGGGGTTTGTACTGTTTGGGTACATCAGGGGCTCTGCAAATGCAACGTGACGCCTGCAGACCAATCCATTTAAGGCTGCATTCCAAATGGCGCTCCTTCCCTTCCGAGCTCTGTCATGCACCCAAACAGTGGTTCCCCCCCACATATGGGGTATCAGCGTACTCAGGACAAATTGGACAACAACTTTTGGGGTCTAATTTATCCTGTTACCCTTGTGAAAATACAAAACTGGGGGCTAAAAAATCATTTTTGTGAAAAAAAAAAAGAATTTTTATTTTCACGGCTTTGCGCTATAAACTTTAGTGAAACACTTGGGGGTTCAAAGTTCTCAAAACACATCTAGATAAGTTCTTTGGGAGGTCTAGTTTCCAATATGGGGTCACTTGTGGGGGGTTTGTACTGTTTGGGTACATCAGGGGCTCTGCAAATGCAACGTGACGGCTGCTGACCAATCCATTTAAGTCTGCATTCCAAATGGCGCTCCTTCCCTTCCGAGCTCTGTCATGCGCCCAAACAGTGGTTCCCCCCCACATATGGGGTATCAGCGTACTCAGGACAAATTGGAAAACAAATTTTGGGGTCCAATTTATTCTGTTACCCTTGTAAAAATACAAAGCTGGGTGCTAAAAAATCATTTTTGAGAAAAAAAATAAAAATTATTTTCACGGCTCTGCGTTATAATCTGTAGTGAAACACTTGGGGGTTCAAAGCTCTCAAAACACATCTAGATAAGTTCCTTAGGGGGTCTACTTTCCAAAATGGTGTCACTTGTAGGGAGTTTCAATGTTTAGGCACATCAGGGGCTCTCCAAACGCAACATGGCGTCCCATCTCAATTCCAGTCAATTTTGCATTGAAAAGTCAAATGGCGCTCCTTCCCTTCCAAGCTCTGCCATGCGCCCAAACAATGGTTTACACCCACATATGGGGTATCAGCGTACTCAGGACAAATTGCACAACATTTTTTGGGGTCCAATTTCTTCTCTTACCCTTGGGAAAATAAAAAATTGGGGGCAAAAAGATCATTTTTGTGAAAAAATATGATTTTTTATTTTTACGGCTCTGCATTATAAACTTCTGTGAAGCACTTGGTGGGTCAAAGTGCTCACCACACATCTAGATAAGTTCCTTAGGGGGTCTACTTTCCAAAATGGTGTCACTTGTAGGGAGTTTCAATGTTTAGGCACATCAGGGGCTCTCCAAACGCAACATGGCGTCCCATCTCAATTCCAGTCAATTTTGCATTGAAAAGTCAAATGGCGCTCCTTCCCTTCCAAGCTCTGCCATGCGCCCAAACAATGGTTTACACCCACATATGGGGTATCAGCGTACTCAGGACAAATTGCACAACATTTTTTGGGGTCCAATTTCTTCTCTTACCCTTGGGAAAATAAAAAATTGGGGGCGAAAAGATCATTTTTGTGAAAAAATATGATTTTTTATTTTTACGGCTCTGCATTATAAACTTCTGTGAAGCACTTGGTGGGTCAAAGTGCTCACCACACATCAAGATAAGTTCCTTAGGGGGTCTACTTTCCAAAATGGTGTCACTTGTAGGGGGTTTCAGTGTTTAGGCACATCAGGGGCTCTCCAAACGCAACATGGCGTCCCATCTCAATTCCAGTCAATTTTGCATTGAAAAGTCAAATGGCGCTCCTTCCCTTCCAAGCTCTGCCATGCGCCCAAACAATGGTTTACACCCACATATGGGGTATCAGCGTACTCAGGACAAATTGCACAACATTTTTTGGGGTCCAATTTCTTCTCTTACCCTTGGGAAAATAAAAAATTGGGGGCAAAAAGATCATTTTTGTGAAAAAATATGATTTTTTATTTTTACGGCTCTGCATTATAAACTTCTGTGAAGCACTTGGTGGGTCAAAGTGCTCACCACACATCTAGATAAGTTCCTTAGGGGGTCTACTTTCCAAAATGGTGTCACTTGTAGGGAGTTTCAATGTTTAGGCACATCAGGGGCTCTCCAAACGCAACATGGCGTCCCATCTCAATTCCAGTCAATTTTGCATTGAAAAGTCAAATGGCGCTCCTTCCCTTCCAAGCTCTGCCATGCGCCCAAACAATGGTTTACACCCACATATGGGGTATCAGCGTACTCAGGACAAATTGCACAACATTTTTTGGGGTCCAATTTCTTCTCTTACCCTTGGGAAAATAAAAAATTGGGGGCAAAAAGATCATTTTTGTGAAAAAATATGATTTTTTATTTTTACGGCTCTGCATTATAAACTTCTGTGAAGCACTTGGTGGGTCAAAGTGCTCACCACACATCAAGATAAGTTCCTTAGGGGGTCTACTTTCCAAAATGGTGTCACTTGTAGGGGGTTTCAGTGTTTAGGCACATCAGGGGCTCTCCAAACGCAACATGGCGTCCCATCTCAATTCCAGTCAATTTTGCATTGAAAAGTCAAATGGCGCTCCTTTCCTTCCGAGCTCTGCCATACGCCCAAACAGTGGTTTACCCTCACATATGGGGTATCAGCGTACTCAGGACAAATTGTACAACAACTTTGGGGGTCCATTTTCTCCTGTTACCCTTGGTAAAATAAAACAAATTGGAGCTGAAATAAATTGTGTGTGAAAAAAAGTTAAATGCTCATTTTTATTTAAACATTCAAAAAATTCCTGTGAAACACCTGAAGGGTTAATAAACTTCTTGAATGTGGTTTTGAGCACCTTGAGGGGTGCAGTTTTTAGAATGGTGTCACACTTGAGTATTTTCTATCATATAGACCCCTCAAAATGACTTCAAATGAGATGTGGTCCCTAAAAAAAAATGGTGTTGTAAAAATGAGAAATTGCTGGTCAACTTTTAACCCTTATAACTCCGTCACAAAAAAAAATTTTGGTTCCAAAATTGTACTGATGTAAAGTAGACATGTGGGAAATGTTACTTATTAAGTATTTTGCGTGACATATGTCTGTGATTTAAGGGCATAAAAATTCAAAGTTGGAAAATTGCGAAATTTTCAAAATTTTCGCCAAATATTCGTTTTTTTCACAAATAAATGCAAGTTATATCGAATAAATTTTACCACTAACATGAAGTACAATATGTCACGAGAAAACAATGTCAGAATCGCCAAGATCCGTCAAAGCGTTCCAGAGTTATAGCCTCATAAAGGGACAGTGGTCAGAATTGTAAAAATTGGCCCGGTCATTAACGTGCAAACCACCCTTGGGGGTGAAGGGGTTAAGTCTGCTGTAAAACGTCTTATACGTGATTTTTAATCAGTCACACTCAGGTGGCACAAATATCTGGTTGGTATAACACAAATGTTATAAAAATGTAAGGATAGTAACACAGCTAGTTGACTGAAAGTAATTGCAGGCCTGCTGGTCTGGGAATAGTGATGAGTTAGGGTACTCATTGCTCGGGTTTTCCTGAGCACGCTCGGGTGACCTCCGAGTATTTATGACTGCTCGGAGATTTAGTTTTCATCATGGCAGCTGAATGATTTACAGCTACTAGCCTGCTTGATTACATGTGGGGTTTCCCTAGCAACCAGGCAACCCCCATATGTACTCAGCCTGGCTAGCAGCTGTAAATCATTCAGCTGCCGCGATGAAAACAAAATCTCTGAGAAGTCATAAATACTCGGAGGTCACCCGAGCGTGTCCAGGGAAACCCGAGCAACGAGTACACTCGCTCATCACTATCTGGGAACCATACTGCTACAGGTAACACACATGAACAAGACCCAACTTGGAGTACAAACATCTCCCAAAATTATTGACAAATACCATTAAAGTGTCATCAATTGTACAGAGTAGAAATGTTATCATTGTACAGATTTTAAAAAAACTTTACTTACTGTTCTGCCTACTCGATTCATTTTCTTTGGCAGCCGCACAGTGGTATCATTATTATTATTATTGTTATTATTATTATTTATTTTTAAAGCACCATTTATGTGAAAAGGGTATACAGAATAAAAACAAGTAGAATTATCTTAAGCAATGCAAGTCAACGACTGCTACTGGAGGAGGGAGGACTATGCCTGTGAGGGATCACAGTCTACAAAGGATGAGGGGGAAAAATAGATGAGAGTAGAGCTGCTTTTGCAGCAGTATGGTGGAGCGATGGTTAGTGTAGGTTGTAGGCTTGTCGGAAAAGGTGTTTCTTCGAGATGCTTTTGAAGGTTCCCATGGCAGGTAATAGTCATGAGCGAACGTGCTCACCACTACTCGTTACTCGCCCAAGTATCACTATGCTCGGTGTACTCGGCGAGCACCGAGCATTTCCGGGATTATTCGGCGTTAACTATTGTGTCCACCCAGCATTTTTGGCGGACTTTAGAGACCCAATCACGCTGCCATTTTTGTTGTGGTCATGCACTGATTGGCTTGGCTGCACAGCATCATCCCGAGTATAAGAGTCCTGGCGCCACCCTGCTCGCTGCATTCAGCTCCGGATTCAGCGAGAGTAGGGAGAGCTGCTGCCGAGATATGGTTAGAATCGTGCTTTTAGTGCATGGTTAGTGTAGGTCTGCAACTGTTAATTACACAACTCCTGAGAAACCAACAGTCCTTTTAGTGCTAATTCGTGGGTTCCGAGATTGCAGCACTAGGTAGGCAGGACACAGCATACAAGTGCACATCAGTGCAAGGCCTGCAGGCACTGTATTTCCGTACATAGTTCCCACTGCATCCCTCCCAAAGCTCCATATCTGTCTGCAAAAATTCACCCCCCCAAAAAAAATATACAGTCTGTTATGTCAGACTGAGTCCTGGTGCATTTGTAGAAAAATCACAGTTTGTCAGGCATACGTAGCATAGTTGTATGTGCTGGCCTTGTTCTACTATTTTTATTTTTTTTATAAATTCACCCAAAAGCCAACAATTTTTTTTAAATATAGTCTGTTATGTCAGGCTGAGTTCTGTTGTATCTGGTTTAGAAAAATCTTATTTCAGCACGCATGCATAGCATAGTTCTGTGTTCTAGCTTTGTGCCACTCTTTTTTTGGGAGTTTTAAATTCAGCAAAAAGCCCCCCAAAATTTAATACAGTCTGTTATGTCAGGCTGAGGCCTTGTGTTTCTGTTTGAAAAATCATAGCTTTGCAAGCATACTGACCAGATATCGTTTAGCTCCAAATAAATACATTTGTGTTGAGCTTTTGAAATAGTGCAGTAGTCCATTTAAAATGGGCAAGGCAAGGGGCAGGGGACGGGGAAGTGGATGTGATGCTGATGGTGTATGCAGAGGACGAGGCCGTGGCCAAGGTGAAAGTGGGCCTCAACAAAGACCCACATCTTCTCGCTTGACCTTCCTGTCCCAGTTTCTAGCGGGCCCCAGGGCACACCACTATTGAAGCCAGAGCAGTGTGAAACTGTTGTTGTTTGGATAGCGGATAATGCTTCCAGTCACTTAGCCACCACCACTAGGGTTGAGCGAAACGGGTCGGCCATTTTCAGAAGTCGCCGACTTTTGGCAAAGTCGGGTTTCATGAAACCCGACCCGACCCCTGTGTGGGGTCGGCCATGAGGTCGGCGATCTTCTGAATCTGGTATCGGAATTCCGATACCGAGTTCCGATATGTTTGCGATATCGGAAATCGGTATCGGAATCCACATTTAAGTGTAAAATAAAGAATTAAAATAAAAAATATTGATATACTCACCTCTCCGGAGGCCCCTGGATATCGCCGCTGGTAACCGGCAGCCTTTTTTGCTTAAAATGAGCGTGTTCAGGGCCTTCCATGATGTCACGGCTTCTGATTGGTCGCGGCCGCCCATGTGACCGCCACGCGACCAATCACAAGCCGTGACATAATTCTCAGGTCCTAAATTCCTAATTCTAGGAAATTAGGACCTGAGAATTTCGTCACGGTTTGTGATTGGTCGCGTGGCGGTCTCATGGGCGGCCACGACCAATCACAAGCCGTGACGTCATCTAAGGCCCTGAACACGCTCATTCTTAAGAAGGAAGGCTGCCGGAAAGAAGCAGGGCGCGTCCGAGGGTGAGTATATACCTAAGGGCTCATTTCCACATGCGAGGCACACGTCCGTATCTCGCATGTGGAAACCAAGCTCTGGTGCCGGCATTTTGGAGCGGAGCGTGCGGCCGCATAGGAACACATGGAGCTGCACAGCTCCGCTCCTAAGAGCCGGCACCAGAGCTTGGTTTCCACATGTGAGACATGGACGTGTTTCTCGCAAGTGGAAACAAGCCCTAATAGGAATATACTCACCCTCGGCTTCTTTCCGGCAGCCTTCCTTCCTAAGAATGAGCGCTGTCATGGTTCCCAATGGCAAGGGAACGTCAGAGAACTTAAATAACAGACTAGCTCTTGGGTGATGGAATCTCGAGCTGACCGTGAGCTAAACCTACCACACAACTAACAGTGGCCGGGTGACGTACCTACGTTTTATCCCTAGACGCCTAGCGCCAGCCGGAGAACTAACTAACCCTAATAGAGGAAAAAACAGACCTGGCTTACCTCTAGGGAAATTCCCCCAAAAAGGAGACAGAAGCCCCCCACATATATTGACGGTGAGTTCAGAGGAAAAGACATACGCAGTATGAAGGTAGGTTCAGCAAAGCGAGGTCCGCTTACTAGATAGTAAGAAGATACAATAGGGAACTTCACGGTCAGCTGAAAACCCTATTAAAATACCATCCAGAAATTACTTTAAGACTCATGTGTCAACTCATGACACCGGAGTGGTAATTTCGGCCCACAAGAGCTTCCAGCTACAGAAACATAACATAACTGTGAACTGGAACAAAAATGCAAACAAACAAACTAAGAGTCCAACTTAGCTGATAGTAGTCTAGAAGCAGGAACATGCAACAGAAAGGCTCTGGTTACATTGATGGCCGGCACTAGAATAACTGAGCAGCAAGGCTAAATAGGATACTCCCACATCCTGATGGAAACAGGTGAACAGAGAAAGAGAAGCACACAAGTCCAGTACCACCAGCAACCACCGGGGGAGCCCAAAAACCAAATTCACAACAGAGCGCGTTCAGGGCCTTAGATGACGTCACGGCTTGTGATTGGTCGCGGCCGCCCATGTGACCACCACGCGACCAATCACAAGCTGTGACGTAATTCTCAGGTCCTAAATTCCTAGAATTAGGAATTTAGGACCTGAGAATTACGTCACGGCTTGTGATTGGTCGCGTGGCGGTCACATGGGCGGCCGCGACCAATCAGAACCCGTGACATCATGGAAGGCCCTGAACGCGCTCATTTTAAGCAAAGAAGGCTGCCGGTTACCAGCGGTAAGGTCCAGGCTGCGTCGGAGAGGTGAGTATATCAATCTTTTTTATTTTAATTCTTTATTGTACACATTAATATGGATCCCAGGGCCTGAAGGAGAGTTTCCTCTCCTTCAGACCCTGGGAACCATAGTATCCCATTGCACTGCATTGGGTTTCGTTTTTCGGCCGACCCCGACCCCGAATTTTTTATAGGATCGGCCGATTTCACTCGACCCGACTTTTGAGAAAGTCGGGTTTCGTGAAACCCGACCCGATCCTATAAAAATAAAAGTCGCTCAACCCTAACCACCACCACCACGTCTCGTCTTCCACATGGTCAAGTCTGAGTAGCCATGAGTATGGCCCGGATATTCCTCACCCTGATCCTCCTTCCTTCCACCATGCCGAGTGCCCTGAGACAACTGATCCCACACTTGGACACTCTGAAGAGCTGTTCAGTTTTCCATTTCAAGATTCTTGACTCTTGGCTGATCAACTTGAAGTCGGGCTAGATGAGATCGCATGCAGAGCTGCCCAAAGCTTTGACCAGCTCCAGTCACATGAAGGCAAAAGTGGGAAAGTGTCACAAGAGGTGGACGATGATGAGACACAATTGCCAGAAAGTCAGGAGGATGAGCAGGGTGCAGATGTGTTAGATGAGGTGGTGGATGACATAGTGACTGACCCAACCTGGCAGGAGGACATGCATAGTGAGGACAGCAGCACAAATGGGGAAGGAGGCATATCCTCACCCATCCCTTGTAGATTGTGAGCCCTCGCAGGCAGGGTCCTCTCTCCTCCTTTACCAGTTGTGACTTGTATTCCTCAAGACTATTGTACTTGTTTTATTATGTATACCCCTCCTCACATGTAAAGCACCATGGACTAAATGGCGCTATAACAATAAATAATAATAATAATAATCCCCCCAACAGGCAGGAAGAAGCAGTGTGGTGGCCACAGACAGAAGGTGTGCATCCATTCCCCGTAACACCAACATGAGTGAAGTTGCCATTCCAACTGCTAGATCTTCCCAAGTCTGGCTATTTTTTAAATACTCTGCTGATAACCCCAAACAGGCCATTTGCAGCACCTGCCATGCCCGCATTAGCAGGGGTAGCAAAATAACCAGCCTGATCACTACCAGCATGATCAGGCACATGGCAGCAAAGCACCTGACTTTGTGGGCTGAACCCCATGCTCCTGGAAAACTGTCTGCAGGTGACACCACTGCTTCTTCCACTGTTTTGCGTAGAAGGTGAAGTAAAATCTCCAGTCCACCATGCATGTGAAGATTCCTCTAGCCCTGCACCTGTTGTTGCCCACAGTCAAGCAGCACTATCATCAAGCCCATCCATATTCTTGTCCCAGCACAGCCTTCAGTTGTCTGTACCCCAGTCTTTGGAATGCAAGTGGAAATACCCAAATGCCCCACAGGCCAAGCCCTAAATTCTAAATTTTTTCTTCTGCTTGCACTCGAAATGATGCCATTTAGGCTCATTGAGATGGAAGCTTTCCACAACCTGATGGCGGCGGGCATCCCAAGGTACTCTGTCACCACTATTTCTCCCGGTGTGCTGTACCTGCATTACACCAGCATGTGTCCCACAACATTACCCGTGCCCTCAGCAATGCTGTTACAGGGACATTTCACCTAACCAAGGACACATGGACAAGTGCTTGTGGGCAGGGATGGTACATCTCACTGACAACACACTGGGTTATCATAGTGGAAGCCGGGACCCAGTCAGACCTTGGGGTGGAACACATCCTCCCGAGGCCAAGGATTGCTAGCCCTACGTCAATCAGGGTTGCCCCAACAGTCTACCGCTCCTGCACCTCCTCCACCTCCTCCTCTTCAGCCTCCATTTCTGAAATCAACACATCAGTCAGAAGCTGGAAGTACTGCAGTACTGCCTCAGCCAAGCGGCAACAGGCTGTGCTGAAGCTAATCTGCATAGGTGACAAACCGCACAGCGCAGAAGAGTTGTGGACAGCGCTGAAAGAGCAGTCAGATATTTGGATTACACTGCTGAACCTACAGCCAGGCATAGTCATGTGTGAGAATGGCTGGAATGTTGTGGCAGCTCTGAGGCAAGTTGAGCTCACACACTTTCCTTGTTTGGCCCATGTGCTTAACCTCGTGGTTCAACATTTTCTAAAAAGCTACCCGGAGCTAACGGATCTGCTAGTGAAAGTAAGCCATCTGTCTGCCCATCTTAGAAAGTCAGCTACAGCTTCAGCCGCCCTTGCCGTGCTTCAGCAGCGTTTGCAGCTTCCAGCTCAACGACTGGTGTGTGATGTCCTGACGCACTGGAAATCTACACTGCATATGTTGGAAAAGATTTGTGAGTAGAAGAGAGCAGTTGTTGACCTCCAACATCAACAAGGCCATCGATATTCAGTTTAGACTCCACACATAAGACCTCAGGAGTGGACCTGGATGTCAGACATATGTACCATCTTCCAAAATTTTGAGGAATGCACCAAGATGGTGAGCGGCAATGCCGCCATAATTTGTGTCACCATTAAGCTTCTCTGCATTCTGAAGACCTCTCTGCTCACAATTAAAAAGGATGCATTGCAGACAGAGCATGAGGACATGGAGCAAGGAACCATACAGGGGGATTACACTCAGCCCAGCCTCATGTCTTCTCAATGTTGATTGGTAGGCAATGAGGAGGAGGAGGAAGAGCAGGCGCTATTTTCATGCGCTATGGACGGTACTACAAGCACAGCTGTCATACCGTCTATTCAGCGGGAATGGCCTGAGGACAGGGAGGAGGAGGAGGATGAGGAGGAGGAGGACCGCATGGTCAGTCGTCCTGTTGGTGAGGACATGGAAGTCTTGCCTGTTAGGAGTCTGGCATGCATGGCTAACTTTGTGTTGCGCTGCGTTTCACGTGACCCTCGCATTATAAAAAATTTTGGTCACACATTACTGGTTAGCGACACTTCTAGACCTAAAATGTTGCAGTACCACAGGGCCCTTGTAGCAGAATTACTTAGAAAATTCCCATGTGAGAACGCTGGCAGCAGATGTCAGATTATGTTGTACAACCAAGGACTCCAAGCGAGAGAGACAGAAGTACAATCCAGCTCAGGCAGTGAAACAATAGTAAAGTTCTGGGACAGTTTTCTCAGACCTTCCCATCGTGCCGACACAGAGAGAAGGGGTGCTGTCTCAAGAAGTGCAATGTTTGGGAAGATGCTGAAGGAGTAGCTTGCAGATCATACAAAACCCTCTTGAATTCCTCTGTGCCTTTGAATTATTGGGTATCCAAGCTGGACACCTTATCTGAACCTCAGTGTTAAAAGCTTGGCAAATAAAATTGCCAAATTCTCCTGTAAATAATTCTGCAAAGAGGGAACCATCATACCATTAAAAAAATACAAAATTTGTTCTTCCTTCAATGTAGTGCATCATGCTCTCAACATATTGTCGGGATGCCATTACCATTTGAAAAGGGTTTGACAGCTTGACATTTCATGGTCCCCATGTTTTTTTTTCCAAACTAGCAGTCTCCTGTCTCCAATCACATCATTCAGACTGCATTGTTGGGTATTCTCAAAATCTTAACTGAAAACAGACATCATTTTGTGTCACATTAGTAAACGTTATAGTCTTGCAAGGATTTAAAGTATTCTGTTTCACTCCCTTTTGAACTAATTGGTAATATTTTTATCAGCCAAAACTCTGAAGCTTTAGCTAGTTTTGGTGGAAGAGATAGAGATTCTTTCCTTTTTTTTCCATGCAGTCAGTTCTCCTTAACTCTGTGTGATTTTATGTGTGATTTTTTATTTGAACATTGAGAAATGGATTTGGTAGGGGAAGAACGCACTTTTCTGACATTTGAAAAAAATCTTTTGGAATCATACCTTGTTTAACGGCCACCATCTTGCAATGTATGATCTTTGCCTACAGTTTAACAGTTCAATTAATGATTTTCTTTTCCATCAGAAAATGATTTCAGGGAAGCAACATTATTTTCTTTGTCTGATACAGTAACAGTCCAAAAAATATATAGTGATCTTCAAGTGTTTCTGTGGAGAAAATGCAAACTTTGCATGGAGGTGTAACTAATTTTTTTGGCGTTTAAATGCCATTTACTTTGATATGTTGGAAATATTGCACTAAAGCCCCATTAATAATCACTTAGGTTGATTAACTTAGACCTTTTATGTCTATCATTGGCGACTTCTGGATGTACAAAATGCATGTTGCAAAGAGGATTTTCATGGGCCCATCCAATATATGGGTTCCAAGGCGTAATGTGGTGCATATGACTAATTATTTTGCAGGGCAGACATTGCTGTCACTGTGACTGTGTAAACAAAGGAGTGCGGGAGTACAAAATGCATACTATAAAGTGGATTTTCATGGGCCCATCCAGTATGTAGGTTCCAAGGCATAATGAGGGGCATATGACTATGCAGCAGAGCTGGCCTCGCTGCCAATGTGTGAAACAAAGGAGTGCAGGAGTAGAAAATGAATATTGTGAACTGGATTTTCATGGGTCCATCCAGTATGTGGATTCTAAGGCGTAATGGGGTGCATATGACTATGCAGTAGGGCTCGCCTTCCTGCCACTGTGTAAAATAAAGGAGTACGGGAGTACAAAATGAATATTGTGAAGTGGATTTTCATGGGCCCATCCAGTATGTGGGTTCCAAGGCATAATAGGGTGCATATGACTGACTATGTAGCAGGGCTGACCTTGCTGCCAATGTTTAAAACAAAGAAGTACGGGAGTACAAAATAAATATTGTGAAGTGGATTTTCATGGGCCCATCCAGTATGTGTGTTACAAGGCATAATGGGGTGCATATGACTATACAGCAGGGCTGGCCTTGCTGCCAATGTGTCTATCAAAGGAGTACGGGAGTACAAAATGAATATTGTGAAGTGGATTTTCATGGGCCCATCCGGTGTGTGGGTTCCAAGGCATAATGGGGTGCATATGACTGACTGTGCAGCAGGGCTGGCCTTGATGCCAATGTGTAAAATAAAGGAGTAAGGGAGTACAAAATGCATATTGTGAAGTGGATTTTCATGGACCCATCCAGTATGTGGGTTCCAATGCTTAATGGGGTGCATATGACTAACTATGCAGCAGGGCTGGCCTTGCTGCCAATGTGTTTAACAAAGGAGTAAGGGAGTACAAAATGAATATTGTGAAATGGATTTTGATGGGCCCATCCAGTAGGTGGGTTCCAATGCCTAATGGGGTGCATATGACTATACAGCAGGGCAGATATTGCTGTCACTGTGTAAGCAAAGGAGTAAGGGAGTACTAAATGCGTTTTGTGAAGTGGATTTTCATGGGCCCATCCAGTATGTGTGTTCCAAGGCATAATGGGGGGCATATGACTGACTATGTAGCAGGGCTGGCCTTGCTGCCAATGTGTTTATCAAAGGAGTACGGGAGTACAAAATGCATATTGTGAAGTGGATTTTCATGGGCCCATCCAGTATGTGGGTTCCAAGGCATAATGGGGTGCATATGACTGACTATGTAGCAGGGCTGACCTTGCTGCCAATGTTTAAAACAAAGAAGTATGGGAGTACAAAATAAATATTGCAAAGTGGATTTTCATGGGCCCATCCAGTATGTGGGTTCCAAAGCGTAATGAGGTGCATATGACTGACTGTGCAGCAGGGCAGACATTGCTGTCACTGTGTAAACAAAGGAATAAGGGAGTACAAAATGCATATTATGAAGTGGATTTTCATGGGCCCATCCAGTATGTGGGTTCTAATGCCTAATGGGGTGCATATGACTGACTATGCAGCAGGGCTGGCCTTGCTGCCAATGTGTTTATCAAAGGAGTACGGGAGTACAAAATGAATATTGTGAAGTGGATTTTCATGGGCCCATCCGGTATGTGGGTTCCAAGACATAATGGGGTGCATATGACTGACTATGCAGCAGGGCTTTCTCTGCAGCCAATATGTAAAAGAAAGGAGTACAGGAGTACAAAATGAATATTGTGAAGTGGATTTTTATGGACCCATCCAGTATGTGGGTTCCAAGGCATAATGGGTGCATATGACTGACTGTGCAGCAGGGCTGGCCTTGCTGTCAATGTGTAAAACAAAGGAGTATGGGAGTACAAAATGAATATTGTGAAGTGGATTTTCATGGACCCATCCATTATGTGGGTTCCAAGGCGTAATGGGGTGCATATGACTGACTGTGCAGCAGGGCTGGCCTTGCTGCCAATGTGTGAAACAAAGGAGTACGGGAGTACAAAATGAATATTGAGAAGCGGATTTTCATGGGCCCATCCAGTTTGTGGGTTGCAAGGTGTAATGGCGTGCATATGACTGACTATGCAGCAAGGCTGGCCTTGCTGCCAATATGTAAAACAAAGGAGTACGGGAGTACAAAATTAATATTGTGAAGTGGATTTTCATGGGCCCATGCAACATGTGGGTTCGAAGGCGTAAAGAGGTGCATATAACTGACTATGCAGCAGGGCAGACATTGCTGTAACTGTGTAAACAAAGGAGTATTGGAGTACAAAATGCATATTGTGAAGTGGATTTTCATGGGCCCATCCAGTATGTGGGTTCCAAGGCGTAATGGGGTGCATATGACTGACTATTAGTGTTGAGCATTCCGATACCGCAAGTATCGGGTATCGGCCGATACTTGCGGGTATCGGAATTCCGACACCGAGATCCGATACTTTTGTGGTATCGGGTATCGGTATCGAAACAACATTAATGTAAAAATGTGTAAAAGAGAGAATTAAAATAAAAAATATTGCTATACTCACCTCTCCGACGCAGCCTGCACCTTACCGAGGGAAGCGGCAGCGTTCTTTGTTTAAAATTTGCGCTTTTCTTTCCTTACGTGAAGTCCCGGCTTGTGATTGGTCGCATGCCGCCCATGTGGCGGCGACGCAACCAATCACAGCAAGCCGTGACGTAATTTCAGGTCATTCAGTATTTTAAAATTACGCTCCGGCTTTGTGATTGGTTGCGTCGCAGTCACATGGGCGACGCAACCAATCACAGCAAGCCGTGACGTAATTTCAGGTCCTTAAGGATTTTAAAATTACGTCCCGGCTTGTGATTGGTTGCGGCGCGGTCAACCAATCACAAGCCGGGAGGCTGGACACACGCGCATTTTAAAATGGGCGCGTGTCCAGCCTCCCGTGACGTCCCGGCTTGTGATTGGTTGCGGCGCGGTCAACCAATCACAAGCCGGGAGGCTGGACACGCGCGCATTTTAAAATGGGCGCGTGTCCAGCCTCCCGTGACGTCCCGGCTTGTGATTGGTTGCGGCGCGGTCAACCAATCACAAGCCGGGAGGCTGGACACGCGCGCATTTTAAAATGGGCGCGTGTCCAGCCTCCCGTGACGTCCCGGCTTGTGATTGGTTGCAGCGCGGTCAACCAATCACAAGCCGGGAGGCTGGACACGCGCGCATTTTAAAATTTTAAAATGCGCGCGTGTCCAGCCTCCCGGCTTGTGATTGTGATTGGTTGCGGCGCGGTCAACCAATCACAAGCCGGGAGGCTGGACACGCGCGCATTTTAAAATTTTAAAATGCGCGCGTGTCCAGCCTCCCGGCTTGTGATTGTTTGACCGCGCCGCAACCAATCACAAGCCGGGACGTCACGGGAGGCTGGACACGCGCCCATTTTAAAATGCGCGCGTGTCCAGCCTCCCGGCTTGTGATTGGTTGACCGCGCCGCAACCAATCACAAGCTGGGACGTAATTTTAAAATCCTTAAGGACCTGAAATTACGTCACGGCTTGCTGTGATTGGTTGCGTCGCCCATGTGACTGCGACACAACCAATCACAAAGCCGGAGCGTAATTTTAAAATACTGAATGACCTGAAATTACGTCACGGCTTGCTGTGATTGGTTGCGTCGCCGCCACATGGGCGGCATGCGACCAATCACAAGCCGGGACTTCACGTAAGGAAAGAAAAGCGCGAATTTTAAACAAAGAACGCTGCCGCTTCCCTCGGTGAGGTCCAGGCTGCGTCGGAGAGGTGAGTATAGCAATATTTTTTATTTTAATTCTTTCTTTTACACATTAATATGGATCCCAGGGCCTGAAGGAGAGTTTCCTCTCCTTCAGACCCTGAGAACCATCAGGAATACCGTCCGATACTTGAGTCCCATTGACTTGTATTGGTATCGGGTATCGGTATCGGATTGGATCCGATACTTTGCCGGTATCGGCCGATACTTTCCGATACCGATACTTTCAAGTATCGGACGGTATCGCTCAACACTACTGACTATGCAGCAGGGCTTTCCTTGCTGCCAATATGTAAAACAAAGGAGTAAGGGAGTACAAAATGCATATTGTGAAGTCGATTTTCATGGACCCATCTAGTATGTGGGTTCCAAGGCGTAATGGGGTGCATATGACTATGCAACAGGGCAGACATTGCTGTCACTGTGTAAACAAAGGAGTTCGTGAGTACAAAATGCATATTGTGAAGTGGATTTTCCTGGGCCCATCCAGTTTGTGGGTTCCAAGGTGTAATGGGGTGCATATGACTGACTATGCCGCAGGGCAGACATTGCTGTCATTGTGTAAACAAAGGAGTACGGGAATACAAAATGCACATTGTGAAGTGGATTTTCATGGGCCCATCCAGTATGTGGGTTCAAAGGCTTACTGGGGTGCATATGAATTGGTGGCAGGGCAAGCCTTGCATTCAATGCAACATGTTTTCAGGAGACCCGCAGTTTAATAAGAAGATTAATGTTTTCCAGCTGCTGGTTTAGTCTAACAAGATTAATGCCACCTTATGCACGAGCACAAATAGGCTCTGTGACTTTAAGAGTCCCTCCTTCATAAATGAAACAAGATGGGTCTGCTTGTGTGTCACACACCACATGGCCAGCTAGGGTTGTTAAATGTTATAATGACATTTGCCAGTGAAAGCATTTGCAGTGGTTGAAAGCCATGTTAAAGTTGAAAAAAAAAGCTTCAGAAGCGCTGTGTCTGAACTAAGCCCAAGTGGGGGAGGAAATTTTCGGTCTGGGGTTAATTATTTGGCCTTACAGGCAAGTCATTATCCTGCAAAGGATGTACCTATATATATTTCCCAGCAAAATCCGTTTTGGTTTTGTTTGGAATCTCGGAAAAATTGTTTACAGCTGTGAACTAGGAGTTAGGAGTGCTTCCAGGGGCGATCCCCATGATGTCCCCGTGTCATTTGAGCAGTGTTTCCATTATTTTCAGATGTTTTTTGAACTTAAAAGGAGCCCCTGGGCGGGATCGCGGTAAAAATACTCGGGCCTCCCATAGACCTACATTGAGCTCATTGCATGGGTCGAATACCCGAGTATTCCAATCTGCTCGACCCGAGCAACAAGCACCCGAGCATTTTATTGCTCGCTCATCACTAGACTCTACCCCAAGGACACAGGGTTAGAGTCCCTCTAGACCCACTAGTGCTCGGCAATGCAATTGCGGTGCCAGGGGAAAACTAAACGCAAATAGATCTAGCGCACTAGGTGCGTGCAGCACTGCGCTGGTGGGCGCCACTAACCAACCTAACTAGGGCCGGGAAACCATACTAGTTGCACTAGTGCTCTTGTGCTGAATTGCACTATCTGGCACTAGTCAGCTCCAAACACCCAACCACATTCAACAACACTAGGGAAGGGGATAATTAGGGGCTTTCACCAGATAACATACACGCATCCACACACACACAATACTAGGTTTATACTAGCGCATGGCCTAGCGGCTATGCAAACCTTTTGTAGATGCAGCCTTCCGGGACCTTTCCAGTGGTCCAGTCAGAGCCGCTACAGGACCTGAGCATGTGACCTCCAGCCTCCAATGAGAGGTCGTCCCACGGGCATGCTCAGTAAATGAAAAGCAGGACTTAGTCTCTAGAGCGTCTACTCGCTGCTGATCAATGCTGGTTAAAATAGCTGAACCTGGGATGGCAGCAGTAACCAGATGCACAGTATCAGCTTGAGCCAGATGCTGGGATCGATGTATCTGCTGAGCAGGCTCCTCTGCGTCTTAGGAAGAATGGGAGACCACAGAGGACATGGTTTGAGATTCCCCCTGTGCAGTAGTGGGAGCTTGACACCTAACAGGGTGTCACGAGGTTTGCATGAGGGGAAAGCAGCAGTTGTTAATGACAGGTTAAAATAGTATGTTAGTTTAGGGATGAAGACTGTGATAAGATTTGGAATGAGGTGGGATGGGATTGGGTCAAGTTCACAGGTGGTGACGAGATGTGATTTGGAGAGTAAGGAGGAAAAATAATGTTCCGTGATGGTTTTGGAGGAGGGTTAAGTAGTTATGAGGAGGGGTTATGGGGACTTTAGTCAAAAGCGTTGACTTATGTTGTCAATTTTCTGTTTAAAGAATGAGGCAAAGTCTTTAGCTGAGATGAGTGAATAGGGAGGGTGAGCAGGGGAAACGATGAGAGAATTGAAAGTACTGAATAGCTGTGAGACAGGGATGATATGAGAGATTATTATTATTTATTGTTATAGCGCCATTTATTCCATGGCGCTTTACATGTGAGGAGGGGTATACATAATAAAAACAAGTACAATAATCTTAAACAATACAAGTCATAACTGAGAAGTATGTTTATTTTGTAGCAGTGACAAATTGTGCAGCATTTTGGCAACTTCTCGTACTGGATCGGCTACTCAACTCCCTTTCTTTGGCATCCGCACATGGGTATGCCTTGTAGATGAGATACAAAGTGTGCTCCAGTGGATGGAAAGCTATGCATCAATTAACTGCTCCTCCTCTTCCTCCACCTCAACATCACACACAGTACAGTCCTCATAAGAGGCACCCCAATTACCCTTGTTTCCCCCGGGCCACAACTTTCCAACCGATCAAATGACTGTGGGGAACCACAGATTAATGAGTCTTCAGAGCTGTTTTCACATTGAATTACATGGCCATCACAGTTTTGCTCCAACGATTCACAGACTGAAGAGGAGGAAAGTGTCTGCACCGATGGGCAAAATTTTTTGCAGATGACTCCGGGACTGGACGAAGTAGAGTCAGTGCAGAATCCAGACCCTCATCACCAGACTTTAGCCCCCGGGGGGGTGTAGATGATCCATTCCTGATGCGACTCAGATACCGGCTCTGTTCAATCTCCTACCTAGATAACTCACCTCTTAGCCTTTCTATCCCATAAGATTAGGACTAACCACAACTTACACATTTTTAGAAGCTCCCTAAAAACACATCTGTTTAGGGTGGCCTATTACTTTCCCTAATCAAAGTCCTTTTTATATATAGCCTGTTGGCTACATAATTCACCATCAAAGTCAACTGTACTCAAAAGCCTCATGAAGTCTTTATCTACCTCCCATTTCCTCAATCCATGTGTGACTCAGATACCTGAGGCGCACATGGATTGTACTGTGCTATCAGGCTCAGGAAGAGGAGTATGGATATTCACAGGGCAAGGAATGGAGGAACAGAGAGGATGATGGTTAGTTTGTAGATCCCACTTGGTAAACCAGATGCATGCAGCTGAGTAACTAGTCAAAGTATGTGGAGGAAGAGTAAGTCGAGCAGGCTACATTGCGACTTCCCACACAGACAGTGAGTAATGCAACCATGACAAGCATTGCATCCTTAGTCACAACTTTGGCTGTGGCAAGCAGTGGACGAGGGTCTAAAGTTCGCAGGGGGCAGCAAGGGTTGGCTAGCCTGGCCCTTTTTTGAGACCACAAAGTAGTACTCAACTCACGTTATCTGCCAACTTTGTAAAATCTACTGCAAATTGCGATACTGATTTGGCTCTTATCCTAAGTCATATTGCAAGACTTGTTAAAGGGTTGATTGTGACTTGTAGGATTGCTAGTTCCAATAGGTGGCGCTATAGCGTTCAAGTTCTCTTTTTCTCTGAAGAGTCAATTTGCATATTAAATTTCCCAGAGGAGCATTGCACGGCGAATAAGCCTCCTTTCCTTGACAAGCCAGAGCTGGTATGTCACTCTCCACAAGGAGAAACCTTATCTCTTAGACCTCAGTCCAGAGCCTCTCACCTAGCTTAATCAGTTCTCATGCTTCGCACTGACTAAGGCCAACAGCCCGAAACACCGTGTCTGCAAATTGAGATACTGATTTGGCTCTTAACCTAAGTCATATTGCAAGACTCGCTAAAGGGCTGAATGTGACTTGTAGGATCGCTACTTCCAATAGGTGGCGCTATAGAGTTCAAGTCCTCTTTTTCTCTGTTTAGAGGTTAAAAATACCATAATTTTCTTATTACATGCATGAACTGGAACATGGGTGATCAACATGCTTCAGTCTGGTAATCTCACTGCCCTAAAATTCAGTCTGGTGGGCCTCACTAACCATCGGCTGTCCCATTAACCGCATCTGCTGCTTCTTTATCCTCCGTCAATGTGGCAAGTGTTCTCACACAGTTTTCCATTTGCAGAACCTCCACTTATTTATCAGCTACAGTCATGAGTGAGAGCCGTTACAGTTAGTGGATGCCTGCTCTTTTTGACTGATCTCAGACAACGAGCACATCACATTTTTCTCATTGTTACATAACTTCTGCTCCTGCACCTCACTCACAGTCCAGAAGTTTGTCGTGTTCACCCTACTCCACCGTCTGTCAGCACAGCAGCCAGCCCTAATTTGTGCAGTTGTGGTCACATAAAAGATTGTTTCCTCCTACACATGGCAAAGTTAAAAGCTTGAACTTCACCATTTTCAATCTACTAATAATAATAACCTTTGTTTACATAGCGCAAACATATTCCGCAGAGCTTTAAGTAAGCCATTCAAATAGAACTTGCGATCTACAATGAGGTGGGCGTGACACAAAGTACAGATGCTTATTTACAATGATTTTAGATTGTGAGCCCTTGCGGGCAGGGTCCTCTCTCCTCCTGTACCAGTTGTGACTTGTATTGTTCAAGATTATTGTACCTGTTTTTATTATGTATACCCCTCCTCACATGTAAAGCACCATGGAATAAATGGCGCTATAATAATAAATAATAATAATAATGATATTTCAGCCATCTTGAGGAAATGGGAGGTAGATAAAGGCTGCATAAGGCTTTTGAGTACAGTTTAGTTTGATGGCAAATTATGTTCAGAGAAGTAGACATCAGGCTGTGTATAAAAAGGACTTTGATTAGGGAATGTGATAGGCTACCCTAAACAGATGTGTTTTTAGGGAGTTTCTAAAAATGTGTATGTTGTGGTTAGTCCTAATTTCATGGGATAGAAAGGTTAAGAGGTGAGTTATCTAGGTAGCAGTTTGAACAGAGCCGGACAAGGAAATGTTACATTCTGTGTGTCTCAGAGGTTGAAAGTTGGGAGATGATATGAGAAGTGTGTAGAGATAGAAGCTGGGATGCAGTTGGGGAGGTGGGGCTGTTGAAGTCTCCCTTGATAAGGGTTGACAATTCTGAGGACATAAAGTGTGGCTGCAAGGCAGAAAAGTGGTCAAGGAAGTGGTTGGGTGAGCATGGTGGATGGTATATGTCTGCTACTCTGAGGGAGAGGGGATGGAAGAGCCTGATGGCGTGAACCTCAGAAGAAAAATGGCATCCAATGGGCCTGTATTTATTTGTTTAAAATAGGATTGGTGGTGGCAGCGAGGAGCGTTTTAATCCAGAAGTGCATATTTTGTTCGCTCGCTATTAGTTTTCCGATAACTAATTATTGTGAACAGCCTGCGGACTCCTCAGTTGATCATCACCCAATCGTGTAATTGTCTGGATGAATAGGGTTAGCTGAGAACTCTTTGCTTCAAAGATCACAGCGGGTAGATCTGCGTGACTCCAGACCTGTGATCTCTGTGATAATTGGATGGCCAATCCAATCTGCTGGCCAAGGAAATGCAGGTTTTCTGTCTTGTGGATACAGACAGTTTCCAAAAGCTGATGAATGTCACAGTACCAGTTGCCCAGTCCTCATTAATTCCCTAAGTAAGATGTGCCTGTGCTACACCAATATGTCGCAGACAACATCACCCGTTCCTTGAAAAAAATCTTTGTGTGACGGGGTGCATTTCAACACTGACATCTGGAAGAGCAAACATGGGCAGTGGTGTTACATCTCGCTGACCAGGCACTGGGTGACTAGGTGGCTGTGGAGGCAGGCAGGGAAGGGGCAGGGAGGAAGGATGCTGCACAAGTCTTGGAATCCCCAAGGCTTGCAGGACACTTGTGGATGGAGAACTAAACAACTACACACTGTAAGAAACTACTAGACAACAGAGCTTGTAAAAATAAAGTACCAAACACCTAAAGTTGGATAACTAAAACAATACACACCAGAAGATGGAGAACTGAACTGTTAGACCACATGGCTTGGAGAACTAAACCAATACACACTAAGAGATGGTAAACTAAAACACTAGACACCAAGGTGTCACTAGACAGAAAATCTTGGAATCCTCAAGGCTTGAGGGACAAACCTCTGTAGGAACTCCACCTGTGCCCTCAACCTCTCCTTTCCAACAGTGCAGAGAATATATCCCCACCACTGTAGTGTGCAGCCAGGGAAACCACAATAAGGTAGTGGTTAAATTCTTATGCTTTGAAAAAATGCAGTCACACAGCTCAATCATTGTAGACAGCTATCCAGGCTGAGTTAGAGCAATGGCTGTCTCCACTGAACCAGGAGACAGTGTAGGCCATGTACAATAACAGTGTGAACCTGGTGGCGGATCTATGCCGGGCAACCTCACACACATGCCTTGCATGGCTCATGTCCTGAACCTGGTGGTACAGCAATTTCTACACCACTATCTCAGCTTGGATGCGCTGCTGCAGAAAGCCCAGCTGCTGTGTGGTCATTTCTGGCATCTGCACCAGTTGTGGACATCAACTTACATTACTAGAAAGGTCTTTCAGGACACCAGTAAACCGGTTGATATGAGCTGTGTCGACACCATGTAATTACACTGTACACATGTTGCAGCAACTGTAACATTAGCGATGACACCTGGTTAAGTATGACATTTTGAATAGTCTGTCTCAACGCAGTACGAATGTGTAACAAATCATGCCTGCAGAATGGGCAAAAATGAAGGACCACTGCATTTCTGTTAGCGCTGATGCTGCCATCATCATCAGGAAGCAAGCTTAAGTCTTTCCCAACAACCAACACACCATGTACTTGGACCTCATGGATGCGGCCGTCACAGCGCCTTCTTGTTGCACTATCTGCAACATGATTGTAGGCCGCATTGTTAGGATTAGAGTGCTGATTACTGGGTTGCCACTCTATTACATACAAGATGAAATTTAGCCAGATGCTTCACCCCCTCAAAAGGGATGTGCGCATGCTGGAGTATCGAAACACACTTGTAGACAATCTTTAGAGTGATTTTTCACAAGACAGCAGTGAAGCAGACAGAGTGCATTGCAGTTATATACTTTAAACCACGCTAACGTCAAGTCATCAACGCAAAAACATTAGCAGCAGCAGTGTAAGTGGCAGATGCATCACAGTGGCTTAGTGGTTAGCACTGCAACCTTGCAGCACTGGGATCCTGGGTTAAAACCCCACCAAGGACAACATCTGCAAGTAGTTTGTATGTTCTCCCCAAGTTTGCGATTGTCTCCTCTGGTTACTCTGTATTTCTCCCACATCGCAAACACATACTGACGGGAAGCTTAGATTGTGATCCCCAAAGGGGACAGTGCCAAAAATGTCTGTGAAGTGCTGTGTAATTAGTTGAATTACATAAGTGAGTAAATTAACGAAAAATTAAAATAAGCAATTTCCGTGAGTTGTTTCTCACATTTTTTAGACCAGCCAGTGCACCAGCAGAACAGAGAGATGGTGCAGGAGTATTTTGAGCTCAATATCAATGCCATCAGTGGGGGGTTTGATCTTTGCATTTTGGTCTTCAAAAATGGAATAGTGGCCTGAGCTTGCCTCTCACGCCTTGGAGGTTTTCTCATGCCCGGCAGACAGCATTGTCTCAGAACATATCTTTATTGCTGATGGTGGTGTCCTGCTGGATAAGTGCAGCCGCCTGTTCCCTGAAAGTGTAGACCGCCTAATTTTCATCAAGATGAACATGTCATTAATCCTCAATGACTTTTGCACCCCAGTTGCAGACAGGGCAGACTAGGCGATTATTTAGTTTTTTATTGTGCTGCATTGATCTCACGTTATTGCAGTCTGTGACACCTTTGTCTTGACTTCTGTGCCTGCTGTTGCTATTGCTGCTGATGTAACAAACAATTTTATGAAATGTTGAGATTCCAAGTTGATTTTCAATCTGGTAGGCTGCCTGTAGTGGAAGAGGTGTCAGAACCCCATTATACTATTCCTTCTCTGGGGAAATTGATAGTGTCTGTAAAGCGCTTTGGAATTAATGATGATATATAAGTGAGTAAAATAAATAAATAAAATAAATTTGATGCCACTTTAGTGGTGTCAGCCTCTAATCTCGCCGCTCCTTCATGTATCTTGCCTGAATTTAGTCATAAACATCAACAGTCGCACTCAAGAAATATGTCTTCAGAATATTGTTAGCCAAACTCGTGGTTTTTTATTATTTTGAAAAAACACCAAAAATAAAGGTATCACCGCAGTGTTGCAAGATTTGCAAGGTAGGTAACGTTTCGACCCTTGGGGTCTTTCTCAAACCTTACTTATAGTAGTAGGTACGGAAAGGAGGGCACAGATCCCTGGAGAGGTGCAGGAGTCCCGTTAGGGGCTATTACTTGGCAGCTTCTGGTGTCTGCGGTGGTGGTGTGTTTTCTTGCCTGAATTTGGCAGGGCTCTCAGACCACAGGTATACAACTGTGACTCATCCACCTATTACTGGTCAATGTTTAAGCTACAAATGCTTTTTAAAGCTCTGGAGCACACAATTAGCACAAAGGATTTCTATACTGAAATGTAGCCTGCTTTTTATAGCACGCTATTAGTCAAAACAATTTAGATTTTAAAATGTGGACTCCTGCCTGGAGAAAAAACTAGTAGCACTAAATATTTATGTACTTAAATGTGGCCTTGTTTTAGGAACATGCTGTTAGCACTAACAATTTGTATTTTCAAATGTGGACTCATGCATGGCAAAAAATAATACCAACACAAAATATTTTTCTTTAGAAATGTGGCCTTACTTCTGGACCACAGTGTTACCACAAAGAATTTATATTTTGAAATGTGGACTCCGCCTAGGCCAAAATATTACCAGCACAACATATTATTCTGCCAAAAAGTGGCATTGTTTCAGGACAACGGTATTGGCACAAAAATTTATATTTTCAAATCTGGCCTTCTGACTTGCCAACAAAACACGATTTTAGAGCAAACCATTTGGAGTGGCTAATTGGGCCTCTTGGCTGTAACACTATATTAGGCCTAACAATTTTTAAGCGGAAATCTGACCTTCTGATTTGCCACTGAGACAGAGTTTTAGCACAAACGATTTGGAGTAGCTAATTGTGCCTCATTGCTGCACCACTATATTAGGCCTAACAATTTCTAAGTGGAAATCTGGCATTTTGATTTGCCACTGAAACACAGTTTTCGCACAAGTGATTTACAGTAGCTAATGGGGCTTCCAGAAACTGCCACACAATTTTTGCACAATCTACTTCGATGCTTGAAGAATGATTTCACAAAGGATGAGTTCATTTTCAGCACCAGCATTAGTGCAAGAGTGACATCTCTGCACTGTGACACTGAGCAAATGGTGCCAGCAAAACAAGATGTCTGCTTTTTATATGGCCAGGGACATTTGACTTCAGCAACCAATCACAGAAGACCTTAGGTCATGACAGTGTGGATGGTTTCTGAGCCCTAATTGGTTGCCAGAATCAACACACATAAAGTTAAGAGAATAAAAAAAGTGTTCGCCGCTGCTGTAACCTTTCCACATGTTCCTCTGACCTAGACACATTCCCTCCCCTCATCACACTTGCCGCCCCGCTCATCATACAGCAGCACTATCATAGCCAAAGTAATAAATGAATAGTCAAAATGCGAAGATTTACCAAACTGTGATCGACTTTTGCCAACTTTGAGAAAAAATGCTCATGAAAGTGAACACAAATTTGAATGTGCTATGTTCGTGCCAAATTTGACACTGGCAAAAATTTTCCGAACACGTTCACTCATTTCTAATCATGATCCATGTATGGACCATGACTTCAGGACTGGCTGAGGATTTGCTGAACCAAACTCAATTGCCTCATATACAGTATGCCTATGAAGGTGTTTAGTTCAGATCAGGAGACCTGTTTTTGGCCTAGAAATCACAATCTGAAATTGGACCGTTTTATGGCTGTCTAAATTTAATCCTATGGGCATATTTCATTAGTTCTTCAACAAATTCAGTAATTGGGGGCAGGAAAAAGATGTTGCTGAATGAAATAGGTGAACATTGTAATTTTTCAGAAAAGCAAAATAGTCATTCAATAGGTTAACATTATCTATGTAAGGTACATCTAGAATTTTTTTGTGTCACCCACGTACTATTGTGTGATAACCTAAACAACATCAAAATGTTGCATCGTAAAAGTATATCAGACAATGCCATATTTTCTAATTCATTCGTAAGCATTATCACTACATTTTTCTTCACCAAGGCACTTTGAGTCCGTTCAAAACTTAAAACATGATGTTACAAATGTGACATCATAAAATGCTAACCTAAAATAGTAACCGGTCAAAAAGCATTTTATCATTTTTAAATGACATTTATAGCAGGGACACTGAGAATCATATTGATTCCCTTGCTGAGGGTTCTATTGACTTGATCTGTCACAGGCTGTTCAGTGTAGTGTGCGGTGAAGCATGTTTGAATTCCTTTAATCTCAGGTGCTATATATTATTTAAAAATGTCAAGACGGTATTCCTTTAGCTAGAATCTATATGATTCACATGGATTTAAAATATATAAGATCAGTTACTGCTTACTAAGATTACCTAAACTATGTATTTATTACTTGTAAACATTAGGAATAAAATATTATCTAAAACTTAATGTAATTTCACATTTGATTCACATGTATACCAGAGTCAAGTGTGAATTCTAAATGTATTGTATGCAACAGCTTGGTTTTCTGCATTTGGAAATATATTTTAAATACTTAAAGGAATGCTTGATAACTTATTTTTTTCAATTTTCCATATCACTATCCATATCTAAAATAAAAATCAGAAATTTCAATTTCCCCACTTGCCGCTAGGTCTTCTGCTATGCTAAAACTTCTTGAACTTTACATAACATCTTTCAGTAGTCTCATTATCATCATAGGGAGAATTATAATGAAATGTAACATCTCTATGTGCGAACAGTAGAGGTGAGCAAATCCAGTAAAATGGAATTGCATTCTACTTGAATCAGACAAAAATCTGCATTCATCAAAATGATTTTTTTTGCAGTTCATCTCAATGTGGATTTAGCACTTTTGAACCATAAAAAGCTATCAAATGGTTAAGAAAATAAACAAAAATGCTTATACTCACCTAACTTCTCATATCTCCAAACCCTCCACTAATCACCATCAGTGTCCAGTCCACGCCACATCTTCTGATCCCTGCCACTTGCACTGAAATCCACAGATCTCTCACACAAACAAGGAACTTCTGGCCCTGATGATGCCTGGGAACTTTTGTGAACTTGCATTTAATTGCACTTAACCCTTCTTGGCCAATTCAGAGGTGGTGGACCCAGCTCACTTTGAAAGGCTTGGGGATTTCAGCACAAGTGGCAGGAATCGGATGCTATAATGACCACTGGAAGGAGCAGATGGGCATGAGAGGTAAGCGGCGACATGGGGACTTTTTATTTTTACATTCTACATTTATTTTTGTGTGGCAACTTGAAAGACCCCAGAGCAAAATAAAGGACAGTAAATTTCCAGAAAATTCACTTTTACGTGAATTAAGGTAGTATAAAAGCTTCAAAAATTCACAACAAATTTACGCAATGCAGAGTTGTGCAAAAATGCTATGAAATATGGCATTTTCACGCTACTTTGAATAAGTTCCACCAAAATGGTCAGAGGTGGGTAGGAATCGGAAGGGGTGAGAATTCGCATGCCATCAAATTAATCAAATCTGCCTGAATTTTCTAGAAAAAGCTACATTTTCTGCCATACAATTTCTGGTCCAGCTACAAAGGTTCATGCCACAATCTAGAGGCACTAATTCATTAAGTATAATTACTCTGTTAATGATTTTGGCACCGTGTCCTCTGTCAGCACTGGCATAGTGTGAGGTTGCAAGTTGATCAAGTTGAATATCTTTAAGAACTACATTTTATATTTTTTAATAAAAATCTCACTTGGAATGGCTTTACCAAGGATGTACAAAATTCATAAATACTATAACTGTCACCATCCATTTTGGGATTCGTGGCAAATCTGATTTCCCTCAGTTTAAAACCTTTTTCCTTTCAGGTTATCAGGGGTTAATGCAGTTTCCCCAGTGGCCTGCTGGTGTATTGCATTGCATTGCTGAAGGGTCTGCTGATGTGGGTGGTGACCACTCCCACCATCCTTTAAGAGGTCACCTGGTGCATCAGCTGACTGTCGGTGTTAGTTCATTCTGCAGCGACCAAGCTGGGGAAGGAGCTTGCAGGGAGCAGTAGTTTTTCAGCTGAGTCTGATGTATCTGGTGTTTCATTCCTGCAGTGCTGTGCTTTGTAGCAATACGCTAAGTGTTGTTTTTCCTATACCCTGTCTGTCATACCTTCCCTTGGTGTTTTATTAGTGAAGCGGCGGGATCAGTGTTCTTGCTTGCCAATTCCCTACCCAGGGATAGGTGCAGGGCAAGCAAGGGCTTAGGTATCCTGCTTGGTGACAGGTTGAAAAAACCTGCCTAGGGACGTCAGGGAGATCAGGGCACATCCTTAGGAGAGTGGAGGAGGTGTCCATCTCCCCATTCCCTATCGCAGGGCCCACCATTCTAATTGTATCCCTGGTGTACCCTTGTTTGTTGTACTGTTGGTGACTGACCTACGGTTAGATCGTGTCACATCGCTTTGGTCACATTGTGACAACAACCATCTACATCATATACATATATATATATATATGATTCAAAAATGATGGAACAAAATACTTGACCTTCATGATTTCATGCACAAAGAGGCTTTGAAAACCTTTAACATACAAAAATAAATATTTTTATGGTCAATACATGTGCACTAACTTTCAGGCTGAAATATTCATACCTCTATTCTCAATTACCAGCCTGATTGACATTGCAAGTTTTTCCCTTTTTGGAGTGTCTCTCCCAGTAATACAGGCTTGATGTGAAGTCTGTGCGTTTCCAGGGTGCTGCTGACTTAATTTATTTCCCTTTTTCCTTCTTATTTATAGCGTCTTATTTATACCGTATATACTCGAGTATAAGCCGAGATTTTCAGCCCAAATTTTTGGGCTGAAAGTGCCCCCTCGGCTTATACTCGAGTCATGGTCGGCGGGTGAGGGGGAGAGGGCGCTGAGGCATACTTACCTAGTCCCGGCGATCCTGTCGCTCCCCCTGCCCGTCACACGGTCTCCGGGTGCAGCAGCTCTTCCCCTGTACAGCAGTCACGTGGGACCGCTCATTAGAGAAATGAATAGGCTGCTCCACCTCCCATAGGGGCGGAGCCGCATAATTCATTTCTCTAATCAGCGGTGCCGGTGACCGCTGATAGAGGAAGAGGCTGCGGCACCCGGAGACCAGCTGTCCGGGAGAAGGAGCCAGGGAGCAGGTAAGTATTACATATTCACCTGTCCGCGTTCCACACGCCGGGCGCTGTCTCCATCTTCCCGGCGTCTCTCCGCACTGACTGTTCAGGTCAGAGGGCGCGATGACGCATATAGTGTGCGCGCCGCCCTCTGCCTGATCAGTCAGTGCGGAGAGACGCCGGGAAGATGGCGCCGAGGAGCTGCAAGCAAGACAGGTGAGTATGTGTTTTATTATTTTTATTGCAGCAGCAGCAGCACAGCTATGGGGCAATAATGGTGCAGAGCACTATATGGCACAGCTATGGGGCAATAATGGACGGTGCAGAGCACTGTATGGCACAGCTATGGGGCAATAATGGTGCAGAGTACTGTATGGCACAGATATGGGGCAATAATGGTGCAGAGCACTATATGGCACAGCTATGGGGCAATAATGGACGGTGCAGAGCACTGTATGGCACAGCTATGGGGCAATAATGGTGCAGAGCACTGTATGGCACAGCTATGGGGCAATAATGGACGGTGCAGAGCACTATATGGCACAGCTATGGGGCAATAATGGTGCAGAGCACTATATGGCACAGCTATGGGACAATAATGGTGCAGAGCACTATATGGCACAGCTATGGGGCAATAATGGACGGTGCAGAGCACTATATGGCACAGCTATGGGGCAATTATGAACGGTGCAGAGCACTATATGGCACAGCTATGGGGCCATAATGAATGGTGCAGAGCACTATATGGCACAGCTATGGGGCAATAATGGTGCAGAGCACTATATGGCACAGCTATGGGACAATAATGGTGCAGAGCACTATATGGCACAGCTATGGGGCAATTATGAACGGTGCAGAGCACTATATGGCACATCTATGGGGCCATAATGAACGGTATGGAGCATCTATTTTTATTTTTGAAATTCACCGGTAGCTGCTGCATTTTCCACCCTAGGCTTATACTCGAGTCAATAAGTTTTCCCAGTTTTTTGTGGCAAAATTAGGGGGGTCGGCTTATACTCGGGACGGCTTATACTCGAGTATATACGGTAGATAGATTTGTTGTATTTGCACAGCACACTCGCACAGGTAGAAATGTTTCAATGACCACTCCCCTGCTTCTCCCCTCTGCAAATCCCTCCACTGGCTCCCAATCCCCCAACAAATCGAGTTCAAACTACTAACACTGATCTACAAAGCCATCCACAACCTGTCCCCTCCCTATTTCTCTGAACTAATCTCCCACTATCTTCCCTCACGTAATCTTCGTTCATCCCAAGACCTCCTACTCTCCTCCACACTTATTCGTTCCTCACACAATCGCCTCCAAGATTTCTCCCGAATATCCCCCATCCTCTGGAATTCCATGCCTCAACACGTCCGATTATCCACCACCCTCGGATCCTTCAGACGGAACCTGAAAACCCATCTCTTCAGGAAAGCCTACAGCCTACAATAACCGAGCTGCCGCCTCACCACCGCCAGAGCCGCCTCCGCCTCACCCCTACCTTCTGTCTCTTCCCCACTATCCCATAGAATGTAATTCCGCAAGGACAGGGTCCTCTTTCCCCTTTGTACCAGTGTGTCACTGTAAACCTGTTTACTGTAAATGATATCTATAACTCTGTATGTAACCCCTTTCTCATGTACAGCACCATGGAATTAATGGTGCTATATAAATGAATAATAATAATAATAATAATTTAAAAATTGTTCAACTTTGCATGGAAGAAAAGTACATAGACTTCAAGTGGGAAATATTGTACATTTGTTTCAAATCCAGGTGTCCACATTATAAAAAAAATAGTAGTTTCCAGTGATTTCCTGAAAAACCTTTTAGTGTGTAAATGAAAGACAATAATGTAGAGTTAGAACATTCTGTGCAAAGTGTATTTTAAACTTCTTTCAAAATGGGACAGAGCAAGAGATTTATTAGTGCAGAATTCTGAGATAATTAAAGGGGTATTGCCTCAACAAAGTACATTTTAATCAATAAATCTTGGAACAAGAGGGATGCTCAGCTGCTTCTATGTGTGAGGAAGCACGTTTGCCTGCCTGTTTGTTTTATTACAGCAGCAGGTGTTTCTGCCATGTCACCAGACCTGTCAGCTCATCATTAATCATGTCAGTGAACATACAAGATCAGAGGCCAATTCTGGAACTTATAAATATTCCAAGATCTATTGCTAAATTGGTACATTGTTATTGGAACAACCCCTTTAAGGACCTTTCTCTAGCTGGATAAGACAGATATATCTTATCATACTCATATGTTTTCAAAGTGAGAGTTGCTTTCAGGTTTTTAGAGGGAAATTGCTAGTTAAAAAAAGTTCTCACATTATAATATAATTTAAACTGATTCAAACAGTAAGTAACAATGAGAATCTACATCCACTTCAAAGGTTTTATTTTTTGCAAGAGATATGCTTGAAATAAAATGTGCAAATGAAAATTAAAATACTACATTTAGCAAAAGTACAATTATTATACAAGTTCTCTTTTTATGTTACATTACTTTTACACAATATAAAACTTTATTTTTTATGGAGCCTATAGTCATATACCACTGCAGATGGTGTGGGCTCAGTTTATGATACAGTGACATGACAGTGCAGTAAGTGTTTGGTGGTTGTCCATAACACACTTTCATTTTCATAACTAGACCTAGTTACAAAAAAAACCTTAAAGCACTTTAGTGTCCAACTTTTAAGAGGACACATCAACAGGTTATTAACTCCTTCATGACCCTAGCTTTTTTCGATTTTGCATTTTCGATTTTCGCTCCCCTCCTTCCCAGAGCCATAACGTTTTTATTTTTCTGTCAATATGGCCATGTGAGGGTTTATGTTATGCAGGACAAGTTGTACTTTTGAACAACATCATTGGTTTTAGCATGTCATGTACTAGAAAACGGGGAGAAAAATCCAAGTGCAGTGAAACTGCAAAAAAGTGCAATCCCACACTTGTTTTTTGTTTGGTTTCTTTGCTAGGTTCACTAAATGCTAAAACTGGCCTGCCATTTTGTTTCTCCAGGTCATTACAAGTTCATAGACACCAAACATGTCTAGGTTCTCTTTTATTTAAGTGTTAAAAAAAATTCACAAATTTGCTAAAAAAAACACGTAATTCTGGCATTTCAAATTTTTTTCTCACTTCGCTGTTCAGCAATCAGGTTAATCCTTTTTATTTACTTGATAGATTGGGTGATTCTGAATGCGGCAATACCAAATATGTGTATATTTGATTTTTTTTATTGTTTTATTATGAATGGGGCAAAAGGGGGGTGATTTGAACTTTTACATATTTTTTTATTTTTTCATATTTTTAAAACTTTTTTTACTTTTGCCATGCTTCAATAGTCTCTATGTGAGGCTAGAAGCTGGCATAGCCTGATTGGCTCTGCTACATAGGAGCGATGCTCAGATCGCTCCTATGTAGTAGAATTGCTGCATGCTATGAGCGCCGACCACAGAGTTGCGCTCACAGCAATCTGGCATCAACAACCATAGAGGTCTTCAACAGACCTCTGGTTGTCATGCCGATGCATCGCTGACCCCGATCATGTGACCGGGGGTCAGCGTTTGACAGCGGCATTTAACTAGTTAATAGTGGTGGGTGGATCGCGATTCCACCTGCCGCAATTGCGTGCACATGTCAGCTGTACAAAACAGCTGACATGCCCCGGCTTGGATGCGGGCTCACCTCGGACTTACTATCCCATCTGAGGTCAGAAAGGTCTTAAACCCTTAGATAAAGTTGTGAGTGTAAAGCCCTATAAATGCTTACGACATTAATACCTTTGTAGTAAAATTTAATTAGGGCAATTTTGAAAAAATCTATTTGTGAAGTTTTATCCTCAAGTGTGTCACAGTGGGCAATTCACTCACTGGCACTGCTGTACTTTGCTGGCCACTACCAACCTTTGGCTGTTGATTTCCCCTTTTGACTTGTTTTCCCTGAACAAGTGCCATCATTGCCATCATTTTCAGATTTCTTTTCATTCCAAAAGGTGGTACCTGTGCAGTGAGCTACCGATGACATTATTAGATCAATGTACCGGCTATGGTACATAAGGAGCTAACTATGCAGTCACCGTTATTGCAACACAACAAATTTGGGCAACAAACTGTTGTTAGGCAATCCCCACATGTGTTGTGGCTGTGTAACAGCCACAAAATATGCAGCCACGGGTGTCATGAATCCCAATGGCTAGGGATAGCACAGGACAAGCAAGGTACAAATATATAACGGACGAGCTCTAGGGTGATGGAACCTGGGCTGACCGCTGCCCTACGCCTGACAAACGCAACTAGAGATAGCCAGGGAGCGTGCCTACGTTGGTTCTAGACGCCACGCACCAGCCTAAGAGCTAACTAGTACTGCAGAGAAAATAAAGACCTCACTTGCCTCCAGAGGAACGAACCCCAAAAGGTATAGTTGCCCCCCACATGTATTGACGGTGAAATGAGAGGAAGGCACACACATAGAGATGATATATATAGGTTTAGCAAATAGAGGCCCGCTGTAAACTAGAAAGCAGAACGATACAAAAGGGGTCTGAGCGGTCAGCAAAAAAACCTTAATCAAAAAACCATCCTGAGATTACAAGAACCCATGTGCCAACTCATGGCACATGGGGAGAACCTCAGTCCACTAGAGCTACCAGCTAGCATAGAGACATAATAAGCAAGCTGGACAAAAAACCAAACAACTGAAAATCAGCACTTAGCTTATCCTGAAAGATCTGGGAGCAGGTAGGCAGGAACAAAACAGAGCACATCTGAATACATTGATAGCCGGCAAGGAAATGACAGAAAGGCCAGGTAAAATAGGAAACACCCAGCCTCTGATGGACAGGTGGAAACCAAAGGCCGCAACCCACCAAAGTCACCCAGTACCAGCAGTAACCACCAGAGGGAGCCCACAAACAGAATCCACAACAGTACCCCCCCCTTGAGGAGGGGTCACCGAACCCTCACGAGAACCCCCAGGGCGATCAGGGTGAGCTCTATGGAAGGCGCGGACCAAATCAGTCGCATGAACATCGGAGGCGACCACCCAGGAATTATCCTCCTGACCATAACCCTTCCACTTAACCAAATACTGGAGTTTGCGTCTGGAAACATGAGAATCCAAGATCTTCTCAACAACATACTCCAATTCTCCCTCCACCAGCACCGGAGCAGGAGGCTCAACCGAAGGAACAACGGGCACCTCATACCTCCGCAACAACGACCGATGGAACACATTATGAATAGCAAACGATGCTGGGAGATCCAAACGAAAAGATACAGGGTTAAGAATCTCCGAGATCCTATAAGGACCGATGAACCGAGGCTTGAACTTAGGAGAAGAGACCTTCATAGGGACAAAACGAGAAGACAACCACACCAAATCCCCAACAAGAAGTCGGGGACCCATGCGGCGACGGCGATTAGCAAACTGCTGAGTCTTCTCCTGAGATAACTTCAAATTGTCCACCACCTGATTCCAAATTTGATGTAGCCTGTCCACCACCACGTCCACTCCAGGACAATCCGAAGACTCCACCTGACCAGAGGAAAAACGAGGATGAAACCCCGAATTACAAAAAAAAGGAGAGACCAACGTGGCAGAACTAGCCCGATTATTAAGAGCAAATTCGGCCAGTGGCAAAAAAGCAACCCAGTCATCTTGGTCAGCAGTAACAAAACACCTCAAATAAGTTTCCAAGGTCTGATTAGTTCGCTCCGTCTGGCCATTCGTCTGAGGATGGAATGCAGACGAGAAAGACAAATCAATGCCCATCTTGGCACAAAATGTCCGCCAAAATCTAGACACAAACTGGGATCCCCTGTCAGAAACGATATTCTCCGGAATCCCATGCAAACGAACCACGTTCTGAAAAAATAAAGGGACCAACTCAGAGGAGGAAGGCAACTTAGGCAAGGGCACCAAATGAACCATCTTAGAAAAGCGGTCACACACAACCCAGATAACGGACATTTTCTGTGAAACCGGGAGATCAGAAATAAAATCCATGGAAATGTGCGTCCAAGGCCTCTTCGGGATGGGCAAGGATAACAACAACCCACTGGCCCGAGAACAGCAAGGCTTAGCTCGAGCACACACTTCACAAGACTGCACAAAGGTACGCACATCCCTAGACAAGGAAGGCCACCAAAAAGACCTGGCCACCAAGTCTCTAGTACCAAATATTCCAGGATGACCAGCCAACACAGAAGAATGGACCTCGGAGATGACTCTACTGGTCCAATCATCCGGAACAAACAGTCTTTCTGGTGGACAACGATCCGGTTTATCCACCTGAAACTCCTGCAATGCACGTCGCAAGTCTGGGGATACGGCGGACAATATTACCCCATCCCTAAGGATACCAGTAGGCCCAGAATCTCTAGGAGAGTCAGGCACAAAACTCCTGGAAAGAGCATCTGCCTTCACATTCTTTGAACCTGGCAGGTATGAAACCAGGAAATTGAAACGAGAAAAAAACAACGACCAACGAGCCTGTCTAGGATTCAAACGCCTGGCAGACTCAAGGTAAATGAGATTCTTGTGATCAGTCAAGACCACCACACGATGTTTAGCACCCTCAAGCCAATGACGCCACTCCTCAAATGCCCACTTCATGGCCAAAAGCTCCCGATTACCCACATCATAATTGCGCTCGGCGGGCGAGAATTTTCTAGAGAAGAATGCACATGGCTTCATCACCGAGCCATCAGAACTTCTCTGTGACAAAACCGCCCCCACTCCAATCTCGGAAGCATCAACCTCAACCTGAAAAGGAAGTGAAACATCTGGTTGACACAACACAGGAGCAGAAGAAAACCGGCGCTTAAGTTCCTGAAAGGCCCCCACAGCCGCAGGAGACCAATTAGCAACATCAGCACCCTTTTTAGTCAAATCAGTCAAAGGTTTAACAATACTGGAAAAATTTGCAATGAACCGACGATAAAAATTAGCAAACCCCAAGAACTTCTGTAGGCTCTTAACAGATGTAGGTTGTGTCCAGTCACAAATTGCCTGAACCTTGACGGGATCCATCTCAATAGTAGAAGGAGAAAAAATGTACCCCAAAAAAGAAATCTTCTGGATTCCGAAGAGACACTTTGAGCCCTTCACAAACAGAGAATTGGTCCGCAGAACCTGAAACACCTTCCTGACCTGTAGAACATGAGACTCCCAGTCATCAGAAAACACCAAAATATCATCCAAATACACAATCATAAACTTATCCAGATATTCACGGAAAATATTGTGCATAAAGGACTGAAAGACTGACGGAGCATTGGAGAGTCCAAAAGGCATTACCAAATACTCAAAATGGCCCTCAGGCATATTAAATGCGGTTTTCCACTCATCACCTTGTTTTATCCGCACCAGATTATACGCACCGCGAAGATCTATCTTAGTGAACCACCTAGCCCCCTTAATGCGAGCAAACAAGTCAGTCAATAATGGCAATGGATACTGATATTTGACTGTAATCTTATTCAGAAGGCGATAATCTATACAAGGCCTCAGGGAACCATCTTTTTTTGCCACGAAAAAAAAACCTGCTCCCAGAGGGGACGAAGATGGACGAATATGTCCCTTTTCCAAGGACTCCTTAATATAATTCCGCATAGCAGTATGCTCTGGCAGTGACAGATTAAATAAACGACCCTTAGGGAACTTACTGCCAGGAATCAATTCTATAGCACAGTCACAATCTCTATGAGGAGGGAGCGAATTGAGCTTAGGCTCCTCAAAAACATCCCTATAGTCAGACAAAAACTCAGGGATCTCAGAAGGAGTAGATGAAGCGATTGAAATCGGAGGTGCATGATCATGAACCCCCTGACATCCCCAGCTTAACACAGACATTGTTTTCCAGTCCAGGACAGGATTATGAGTTTGTAACCATGGCAGCCCCAGCACTAGTACATCATGTAAATTATACAGTACAAGGAAGCGAATCACCTCCTGATGAACGGGAGTCATGCGCATGGTCACTTGTGTCCAATACTGCGGTTTATTCATAGCCAATGGTGTAGAGTCAATTCCCTTCAGAGGAATAGGAACTTCCAGAGGCTCCAGACTAAAACCGCAGCGTTTAGCAAATGACCAATCCATAAGACTCAGGGCAGCGCCCGAATCCACATAGGCATCAACGGAAATGGAAGACAGTGAAAAAATCAGAGTCACAGACAAAATGAACTTAGGCTGCAGAGTACCAATGGCAAAAGATTAATCAAGCTTTTTTGTGCGTTTAGAGCATGCTGATATAACATGAGCTGAATCACCACAATAAAAACACAATCCATTTTTCCGCCTATAATTTTGCCGTTCACTTCTGGACTGAATTCTATCACATTGCATAGTCTCAGGTGCCTGTTCAGAAGACACCGCCAACTGGTGCACGGGTTTGCGCTCCCGCAAACGCCGATCAATCTGTATGGCCATAGCCATAGACTCATTCAGACCTGTAGGCGTAGGGAACCCCACCATAATATCCTTAATGGCCTCAGAAAGACCATTTCTGAAGTTTGCAGCCAGGGCGCACTCATTCCACTGAGTAAGCACCGACCATTTCCGAAATTTTTGACAATATATTTCCGCTTCATCATGCCCCTGAGAGAGGGCTAACAAAGCCTTTTCAGCCTGAATCTCCAGGTTGGGTTCCTCATAGAGCAATCCCAATGCCAGAAAAAACGCATCCACACTGAGCAATGCAGGATCCCCTGGTGCCAATGCAAATGCCCAATTCTGAGGGTCGCCCCGCAGGAAAGATATTACAATCCTGACCTGTTGAGCAGGGTCTCCAGAGAAGCGAGATTTTAAAGAAAGAAACAATTTACAATTGTTCCTGAAATTCAGGAAGGTAGATCTATCTCCAGAGAAGAACTCTGGAATAGGAATTCTAGGTTCAGACATGGGAGTGTGTCATGATCTCAATGGCAAGAGATCATAGCATCAGCATATATAGGAACTAGCTCTTGGAAGATGGAAACTGAGCTGACCATGAACTAAACCTAACGCACAACTAGCAGTGGCCGGGTAGCATGCCTACGTTGATTCTAGATGCCCAGCACCAGCCGGAGGACTAAATAAAGCTAGCAGAGGAAAATATTAGTCCTAGCTCACCTCTAGAGAAATACCCCGAAAGGAGACAGAGGCCCCCCACATGTATTGGCGGTGAATCAAGATGAAATAACAAACGTAGTATGAAAATAGGTTTAGCAAATTTGAGGTCCACTTACTACATAGCAGAAGACAGAAAGGACACTTTCATGGTCAGCTAAAAAACTCTATCAAAACACCATCCAGAAATTACTTTAAAACTCTGGCATTAACTCATAACACCAGAGTGGCAATTCCTGTTCACAAGAGCTTTCCAGACACAGTAACGAAGCTACAGCTGTGAACTGGAACAAAAATGCAAAAACAAACATGGACAAGAGTCCAACTTATCTAGTAGTTGTCTAGGAGCAGGAACAAGCACAGAGAGGCTTCTGATAACATTGATGACCGGCAAGCAACTAACAGAGCAGCAAGGTTATATAGCGACTCCCACATCTTGATGGGAACAGGTGAACAGAGAAGATGAAGACACCAGTTCAATTCCACCAGTAGCCACCGGGGGAGCCCAGAATCCAAATTCACAACAGTACCCCCCCCTCAAGGAGGGGGCACCGAACCCTCACCAGAACCACCAGGGCGATCAGGATGGGCCCTATGAAAGGCACGAACCAGATCAGAGGCATGAACATCAGATGCATTCACCCAAGAATTATCCTCCTGGCCGTATCCCTTCCACTTGACCAGATACTGGAGTCTCCGTCTGGAAACACGAGAGTCTAAGATTTTCTCCACAACGTACTCCAACTCACCCTCAACCAACACCGGAGCAGGAGGCTCAACGGAAGGCACAACCGGTACCTCATACCTGCGCAATAATGACCGATGAAAAACGTTATGAATAGAAAAGGATGCAGGGAGGTCCAAACGGAAGGAAACAGGGTTAAGAATCTCCAATATCTTATACGGGCCGATGAACCGAGGCTTAAACTTAGGAGAAGATACCCTCATAGGGACAAAACGAGAAGACAACCACACCAAGTCCCCAACACGAAGACGAGGACCAACACGACGACGGCGGTTAGCAAAAAGCTGAGTCTTCTCCTGGGACAACCTCAAATTGTCCACCACCTGCCCCCAGATCTGATGCAATCTCTCCACCACAGCATCCACTCCAGGACAATCCGAAGATTCCACCTGACCAGAGGAAAATCGAGGATGAAACCCCGAATTACAGAAAAACGGGGACACCAAAGTGGCAGAGCTGGCCCGATTATTGAGAGCGAACTCCGCCAATGGCAAAAAAGCAACCCAATCATCCTGGTCAGCAGACACAAAACACCTCAGATATGTCTCCAGGGTCTGATTAATCCGCTCAGTCTGGCCATTCGTCTGAGGATGGAAAGCGGACGAAAAAGATAAATCTATGCCCATCCTAGCACAGAATGCCCGCCAAAATCTAGACACGAATTGGGTCCCTCTGTCAGAAACGATATTCTCAGGACTACCATGCAAACGAACAACATTTTGAAAAAACAGAGGAACCAACTCGGAAGAAGAAGGCAACTTGGGCAGAGGAACCAAATGGACCATCTTAGAGAAACGGTCACACACCACCCAGATGACAGACATCTTCTGAGAAACAGGCAGATCTGAAATAAAATCCATCGAGATGTGCGTCCAAGGCCTCTTAGGAATAGGCAAGGGCAACAACAATCCACTAGCCCGAGAACAACAAGGCTTGGCCCGAGCACAAACGTCACAAGACTGCACAAAGCCTCGCACATCTCGTGACAGGGAAGGCCACCAGAAGGACCTTGCCACCAAATCCCTGGTACCAAAAATGCCAGGATGACCTGCCAACGCAGAAGAATGAACCTCAGAGATGACTCTACTGGTCCAATCATCAGGAACAAACAGTTTATCAGGTGGGCAACGATCAGGTCTATCCGCCTGAAACTCCTGCAAGGCCCGCCGCAGGTCTGGAGAAACGGCTGACAATACCACTCCATCCTTAAGGATACCTGTGGGCTCAGAGTTACCAGGCGAGTCAGGCTCAAAACTCCTAGAAAGGGCATCCGCCTTAACATTCTTAGAACCCGGTAGGTATGACACCACAAAATTAAACCGAGAGAAAAATAATGACCAGCGCGCCTGTCTAGGATTCAGGCGCCTGGCGGTCTCAAGATAAACCAAATTTTTGTGGTCAGTCAATACCACCACCTGATGTCTGGCCCCCTCAAGCCAATGGCGCCACTCCTCAAAAGCCCACTTCATGGCCAAAAGCTCCCGATTCCCAACATCATAATTCCGCTCAGCGGGCGAAAATTTACGGGAAAAGAAGGCACAAGGCCTCATCACGGAGCAGTCAGAACTTTTCTGCGACAACACTGCCCCAGCTCCGATCTCAGAAGCGTCGACCTCAACCTGAAAAGGTAGAGCAACATCAGGCTGACGCAACACAGGGGCAGAGGAAAAACGGCGCTTAAGCTCCCGAAAGGCCTCCACAGCATCAGGGGACCAATCAGCAACATCAGCACCCTTCTTAGTCAAATCGGTCAATGGCTTAGCAATATCCGAAAAACCAGCAATAAATCGACGATAAAAGTTAGCAAAGCCCAAAAATTTCTGAAGACTCTTAAGAGAAGAGGGCTGCGTCCAATCACAAATAGCTTGAACCTTGACAGGATCCATTTCAATGGAAGAGGGGGAAAAAATATATCCCAAAAAGGAAATCCTCTGTACCCCAAAAACACACTTAGAACCCTTCACACACAAAGAATTAGACCGCAAAACCTGAAAAACCCTCCTGACTTGCTGGACATGAGAGTCCCAGTCATCCGAAAAAATCAGAATATCATCCAGATACACAATCATAAATTTATCCAAATAATCGCGAAAAATATCATGCATAAAGGACTGGAAAACTGACGGAGCATTTGAAAGACCAAAAGGCATCACTAAATACTCAAAGTGGCCCTCGGGCGTATTAAATGCGGTTTTCCACTCATCCCCCTGCCTGATTCGCACCAAATTATACGCCCCACGAAGGTCAATCTTAGAGAACCACTTGGCCCCCTTTATGCGAGCAAACAAATCAGTCAGCAACGGCAATGGGTATTGATATTTAACAGTGATTTTATTCAAAAGCCGATAATCAATACATGGTCTCAAAGAGCCGTCTTTTTTTGACACAAAGAAAAAACCGGCTCCTAAGGGAGATGACGATGGACGAATATGTCCCTTTTCCAAGGACTCCTTTATATATTCACGCATAGCAGCATGTTCAGGCACAGACAGATTAAATAAACGACCCTTTGGGTATTTACTACCCGGGATTAAATCTATGGCACCATCGCACTCTCGGTGCGGAGGTAACGAACCAAGCTTGGATTCTTCAAAGACGTCACGATAGTCAGACAGGAACTCAGGAATTTCAGAGGGAATAGATGATGAAATGGAAACCACAGGTACATCCCCATGAGCCCCCTTACATCCCCAGCTCAACACAGACATAGCTTTCCAGTCGAGGACTGGGTTGTGAGATTGCAGCCAAGGCAATCCTAGCACCAAATCATCATGTAGATTATACAGCACCAGAAAGCGAATAATCTCCTGGTGATCCGGATTAATACGCATAGTTACTTGTGTCCAGTATTGTGGTTTATTATTAGCCAATGGGGTGGAGTCAATCCCCTTCAGAGGAATAGGAGTCTCCAAAGGCTCTAAATCATACCCACAGCGTTTGGCAAAGGACCAATCCATAAGACTCAAAGCGGCGCCAGAGTCGACATAGGCGTCCGTGGTAATAGATGACAAAGAGCAAATCAGGGTCACAGATAGAATAAACTTAGACGGTAAGGTGCAAATGGAAACAGATTTACCAAGCTTTTTAGTGCGCTTAGAGCATGCTGATATAACATGAGTAGAATCACCACAATAGAAACACAACCCATTTTTCCGTCTAAAATTCTGCCGCTCGCTTCGGGACAGAATTCTATCACACTGCATACTCTCTGGCGATTTCTCAGTGGACACCGCCAGATGGTGCACTGGTTTGCGCTCCCGCAAACGCCTATCGATCTGAATAGCCATTGTCATGGACTCATTCAGACCCGCAGGCACAGGGAATCCCACCATAACATCCTTAATGGCATCAGAGAGACCCTCTCTGAAAGTCGCCGCCAGGGCGCACTCATTCCACTGAGTAAGCACAGACCATTTACGGAATCTTTGGCAGTAAATTTCCGCTTCATCTTGCCCCTGAGATAGGGACATCAAAGTTTTTTCTGCCTGAAGCTCCAAATGAGGTTCGTCATAAAGCAACCCCAAGGCCAGAAAAAACGCATCCACATTGAGCAACGCAGGATCCCCTGGTGTCAATGAAAAAGCCCAGTCTTGAGGGTCGCCCCGGAGCAAGGAAATCACAATCCTGACCTGCTGTGCAGGGTCTCCGGCAGAGCGAGATTTCAGGGACAAAAATAATTTGCAATTATTTCGAAAATTCTGAAACCCAGATCTATTCCCCGAGAAAAATTCCGGCAAAGGAATTCTCGGCTCAGATACAGGTGCATGACAAACAAAATCTTGCAAATTTTGTACCTTCGTGGCGAGATTATTCAAACCTGCAGTTACACTCTGAAGATCCATTGCAAACAGGTGAACACAGAGCCATTCAAAGGAGAGAAAAAAAAAAAAAAAAAAAATTTCAGCAGACTACTTATTTCTCTCCTTTCTCAGCCAAGGATTTTAACCCTTTAGTGGCCGGTCAAACTGTCATGATCTCAATGGCAAGAGATCATAGCATCAGCATATATAGGAACTAGCTCTTGGAAGATGGAAACTGAGCTGACCATGAACTAAACCTAACGCACAACTAGCAGTGGCCGGGTAGCATGCCTACGTTGATTCTAGATGCCCAGCACCAGCCGGAGGACTAAATAAAGCTAGCAGAGGAAAATATTAGTCCTAGCTCACCTCTAGAGAAATACCCCGAAAGGAGACAGAGGCCCCCCACATGTATTGGCGGTGAATCAAGATGAAATAACAAACGTAGTATGAAAATAGGTTTAGCAAATTTGAGGTCCACTTACTACATAGCAGAAGACAGAAAGGACACTTTCATGGTCAGCTAAAAAACTCTATCAAAACACCATCCAGAAATTACTTTAAAACTCTGGCATTAACTCATAACACCAGAGTGGCAATTCCTGTTCACAAGAGCTTTCCAGACACAGTAACGAAGCTACAGCTGTGAACTGGAACAAAAATGCAAAAACAAACATGGACAAGAGTCCAACTTATCTAGTAGTTGTCTAGGAGCAGGAACAAGCACAGAGAGGCTTCTGATAACATTGATGACCGGCAAGCAACTAACAGAGCAGCAAGGTTATATAGCGACTCCCACATCTTGATGGGAACAGGTGAACAGAGAAGATGAAGACACCAGTTCAATTCCACCAGTAGCCACCGGGGGAGCCCAGAATCCAAATTCACAACAGGAGTGTGAACAACAAAATCCTGTATGTTTTGAACTTTTGCCGCGAGATTACTCAGGCTGGAAGCCAAACTCTGGACATCCATGTTAAACAGCTAAGATCAGAGCCATTCAAGGGTTAAGAGGAGGTAAGAAGCAGCTAGACAGCAATTAAGGGCTAGGCAGCAAAACTCTGAAGGGAAAAAAAAAAAAAAAAAAATTCCCTTAAACACTTCTTTTTCTCCTGCTTCAGCCCAAACAATTAACACTTTGTGGGCCGGCTATACTGTCATGAATCCCAATGGCTAGGGATAGCACAGGACAAGCAAGGTACAAATATATAACGGACGAGCTCTAGGGTGATGGAACCTGGGCTGACCGCTGCCCTACGCCTGACAAACGCAACTAGAGATAGCCAGGGAGCGTGCCTACGTTGGTTCTAGACGCCACGCACCAGCCTAAGAGCTAACTAGTACTGCAGAGAAAATAAAGACCTCACTTGCCTCCAGAGGAACGAACCCCAAAAGGTATAGTTGCCCCCCACATGTATTGACGGTGAAATGAGAGGAAGGCACACACATAGAGATGATATATATAGGTTTAGCAAATAGAGGCCCACTGTAAACTAGAAAGCAGAACGATACAAAAGGGGTCTGAGCGGTCAGCAAAAAAACCCTAATCAAAAAACCATCCTGAGATTACAAGAACCCATGTGCCAACTCATGGCACATGGGGAGAACCTCAGTCCACTAGAGCTACCAGCTAGCATAGAGACATAATAAGCAAGCTGGACAAAAAACCAAACAACTGAAAATCAGCACTTAGCTTATCCTGAAAGATCTGGGAGCAGGTAGGCAGGAACAAAGCAGAGCACATCTGAATACATTGATAGCCGGCAAGGAAATGACAGAAAGGCCAGGTAAAATAGGAAACACCCAGCCTCTGTTGGACAGGTGGAAACCAAAGGCCGCAACCCACCAAAGTCACCCAGTACCAGCAGTAACCACCAGAGGGAGCCCACAAACAGAATCCACAACACACGGGGACTTGAACATATTATTCAAGCACGCCCAAGATACTCAGATAACACATTATCCAAGCACGCTCGCTCATCACTACTATGGACTACTGTCTAAATTCAGAAAAATGTAAACATTCCCCAATAATAAAATTTGCCTCTGCTCAACAAGTATTTCATAGATTGTGTATTAATATTGTGCTCGTTGATGATATAGATTTAAAGAGTAATTATTTTTCTGTAAAATATTTTAGTCAATTAATTAAAACTGTAAATAGGTTTATTCAAGTCATTCAAAACCTAGCATACAGACATGTGGCCTATCTGGAACATTCTCAGATATAGTACAAAAAAAAAAACATATTGCAAACATATCCATATTAATTGCTAATGCGTTTGTCCTTTGAAAAAAATAGTTAATTATTTTATTGCAAAGGCTACTGATTGTTGTGTGTATGTATATATATATATATATATATATATATATATATATATATCATAAGCGTTTATCATTTATGCTTATTTAATAAATATATCAATATTAAATCCTAAAAACATAATAAAGTCTTATGACGCAACACTTCATATTTAGCTTTTAAAAGTTAGTGACAGCAAAAATAAGCTTTGAAAGATGAAAATAAAGTTGGCTAAAATACAAAGTAAAGTACAGGTTGTCAAAGACAGCAATAGCAATCTATATAAATGTCAAGAAGCTTAGGTCAGGGCACTGCAGAACTGGTCAATGGGACAAAAATAAATCACTAAATTAGGTCTTTGATCAATGCATTAGGATTAGATGGCTTGTAAACTAAAAGCCTTCATCCACTGACCTGTATCTGCACCAGGTCAGGAAGGTCAAGCTTACCCTCAAATATGACTTACAAGTTGCTTCTTCCACAGAATGAAAAATATTATTCAGAACCTTTATCAGAAAGACCTCTAGCTTTTAGTAATCTTCAAGCCATTAGATTGAACCTTTTTAGACTTTAGCAGAGCTGGGTGACCTTAGACCCTATTTTTTGCATGGAATTACCCCATAATATTTTTCTCTACTCATTGCTATCATTGAAAAACTATGTGCTCTACTAGGGGCTTTGCTTTTTGAACTTGAGGCCCTGCCGATGGCACATCAAATAGATGTTAGTTATAGCCATTGACATGGCCATATGAGAGCTTGTCTCTGAAGGATGATTTCTAATTTTATTTTACAGGAAAGATATATCTTTGTACCGTGTCAACCACTGAGGAATCTCAATTCTAAATATAATTTTATTTTACATATTCATTAATAAATTTCAATGTGATAGAAAGCAGGGAAAAAAAGTATGGTGAAATGATGAAAAAATATGCAGTTCTGCCATTTTTTTGCTTTCTGTTTTTATGGCATTCACTGTGTGCTAAAATGACATGGTAATACTATTCTTCAGTATCAGTACAATCACAGTGATATAAGTCTAATACAGGTTGCTTTTTTTAAATAGTGAACAAAGTCAAAAATGTATAAAAAAAAAATATTTGCCCTATTTTGCCATTTTATTAAACCCATAACTTTTTTACTAATCTAATGACAGAGCTGTAAGTCTTTTTCTGTGCCAAACTGACATTATTATTAGTACAATTTTGGATTATATATAATATTTTTATTGTTTTTAGTTGTATTTTTGGAGGCTGATATTTGGGACTGAAACACTCCAATTTTGTCATTTTGATATGCTTTTATACTTTAATATGAGAGAAGTAATTATAAATTTAATATATCTGTATTTTATGGACGCCACAATAAAAAACATTTTATTTACTTATTTTGTACTGGAAACAGGGGGTTGATTCCAAATTATTTTTTTTATATTTTTTAACAAAATGTTTAACCCCTTAGTGACAGAGCCAATTTGGTACTTAATGACCGAGCCAATTTTTACAATTCTAACCACTGTCATTTTTATGAGGTTATAACTCTGGAACACTTCAACGGATCCTGCTGATTCTGAGATTGTTTTTTCGTGACATATTGTACTTCATGTTAGTGGTAACATTTCTTCGATATTACTAGTGATTATTTATGAAAAAAATGGAAATATGGCGAATATTTTGCAATTTTCAAACTTTGTATTTTTATGCCCTTAAATCAGAGAGATATGTCACAAAAAATAGTTAGTAAATAACATTTCCAACATGTCTCCTTTACATCAGCACAATCTTGGAAACAATTTTTTTTTTTGTTAGGGAGTTATAAGGGTTAAAATTTGACCAGCAATTTCTCATTTTTACAACACCATTTTTTTTTAGGGACCACATCACATTTGAAGTCATTTTGAGGGGTCTATATGATAGAAAATAACCAAGTGTGACACCATTCTAAAACTGCACCCCTCAAGGTGCTCAAATTCACATTCAAGAAGTTTATTAACCCTTTACGTGCTTCACAGGAATTGAAATAATGTGGAAGGCAAAAATGAACATTTAACTTTTTTTGCAAACATTTTACTTCAGAACCATTTTTTTTTATTTTCACAAGTGTAAAAACAGAAATGTAACCATAAATGTTGCTTTGCAGTTTCTCCTGAATACGCCAATACCCCATAGGTGGGGGTAAACCACTGTTTGGGCGCACCGCAGAGCTTGGAAAAGAAGGAGCGCCGTTTGACTTTTTCAATGCAGAATTGGCTGGAATTGAGATCAGATGCCATGTCACGTTTAGAGAGCCCCTGATGTGCCTAATCAGTGGAAAATCTGCACAAGTGACACCATTTTGGAAACTAGACCCCTTAAGGAACTTATCTAGATGTGTGGTGAGCACTTTGATCCCCCAAATGCTTCACAGAAGTTTATAAAGTAGAGCCGTGAAAATAAAAAATCGCATTTGTTTACACAAAAATGATCTTTTCACCCACAAATTCTTATTTTCTCAAGGGTAACAGGAGAAATTAGACCACAAAGGTTATTGTGCAATTTCTCCTGAATACATCGATACCCCATATGTGGGGGTAAACCACTGTTTGGGTGCACTGCAGAGCTTGGAAGAGAAGGAGTGTCGTTTTACTTTTTCAATGTAAAATTGACTGGAATTGAGATCGGACGTCATGTCGCGTTTGGAGAGCCCCTGATGTGCCTAAACAGTGGAAACCCCCCACAATTTACCCCATTTTGGAAACTAGACCCCTTAAGGAACTTAACTAGATTTGTGGTGAGCACTTTAAACCCACAGGTGCTTCACAGAAGTTTGATACAGGAAAGAAATATATCTTGGTACCGTGTTAGCCAGTAAATATTTTTCTCACAGAAGTTTATAACGTAGAGCCATGAAAATAAAAAATCGAATTTTTTCTACAAAAATGATATTTTTGCCCACAAATTTTTATTTTCACAAGGGTAACAGGAGAAATTAGACCACAAAAGTAGTTTTGCTATTTCTCCTGAGTACATTGATACCCCATATGTTGGGGTACACCACTGTTTGGGCGCACTGCAGAGCTTGGAAGAGAAGGAGTGCCGTTTTACTTTTTCAATGTAGAATTGGCTGGAATTGAGATTGGATGCCATGTCGCATTTGGAGAGCCCCTGATGTGCCTGAACAGTGGAAACCGTCCACAAGTAACACCATTTTGGAAACTAGACCCCTTAGGGAACTTGAAAGAGCTAACAAAGAAAGAAACACACCGGCGCTCCCAGAGGGATGCACTAGAGAGCTGCAGGTGCCTAAACAGCTACTGTGCTCAATCTGTCATTAGATAACAAGAGGATTCAAAATAAATAAGGACACTGCGCTAACTAGATGTGCATACACTAAAATGAAAGAAGAAGATGAACATAAAACTGAAATAATGAAAAGGAGTTGGCAAACGATAGGCGTAACCTGATTAAAAATAATAATCGTGCTCAGTAGCAAAATTGTCAGCAATAGCATAAATAATGAATAAATAAGGCAGCGTGGGACGGCAGAGACACCTGTTAGTGTGGGGAGCGTCCTCCCTAGTCGGTGCCCGACAGCCGCACACCTAGAACGCCGCTGGCCAGCGCACGTGAGCCGGAAGAGAACCGCTACAGAGCGGTGAAAAAGGGGGGCAGCCTAATCTGGGTGACGTCACCTAGATAGTAAGGGAAGGAGCAGAGGACGGGTGCCGCACAGGACCAACTGGCAGTTTTGGTCCTGTGAGGACGCTCCCCTCACTAACAGGTGTCTCTGCCGCCCCACGCTGCCTCTTGGTCCGCCTACCTCTGGATGTCCGGACCGCTGGTGATCCTGCTCTGACTCAGCTTCACACAGCGCCAGCACCTCCACCGCAACTACACCATCACCAGTAAGTGTGTGGCCTGCTTATTTCATTTATACATACACCCGCCACATATTTATATCTCCTCTGAGACTTCTGTCTTATTGACAGATTGCGGCAATAGGAGGTATCGTGCTGGTTTTGTGTATGTTCACATATAAGCATTCAATTATTTTGTGTGATACCCTGATTGTGCTATTGCTGACAATTTTGCTACTGAGCACGATTATTATTTTTAATCAGGTTACGCCTATCGTTTGCCAACCCCTTTTCATTATTTCAGTTTTATGTTCATCTTCTTCTTTCATTTTAGTGTATGCACATCTAGTTAGCGCGGTGTCCTTATTTATTTTGAACCCTTAGGGAACTTATCTAAATGTATGGTGAGCACTTTAAACCCCCAAGTGCTTCACAGAAATTTATAAAGTAGAGCCATGAAAATAAAAAAATCTTTTTTTTCCTCAAAAATGATTTTTTAGCCTGCAATTTTTTATTTTCTCAAGGGTAACAGGAGACATTGGACCCCAAAATCTGTTGACCAGTTTGTCCTGAGTACGCTGATACCCCATATGTGGGTGGGGCACTGTTTGGGCATCTATCGGGGCTTGGAAGGGAAGGAGCGCTGCTTGGAATGCAGATTTTGATGGGATGGTCTGCGGGCGTCATGTTGCATTTGCAGAGCTCCTGATGTACCTAAACAGTAGAAACCCCCCACAAGTGACCCCATTTTGGAAATTAAACCCACCAAAGAGCTTATCTAGATGTGTGGTGAGCACTATGAAACCCCAACTGCTTCACAGAAGTTTATAATGTAGAGCCATGAAAATAAAAAAATCATATTTTTTCCACAAAAATGATTTTTCACCCCCAAATTTTTACTTTCACAAGGGTAACAGAAGAAATTGGACCCCAAAATGTATTGTGCAATTTATGCTGAGTAGGCTGATATCCCATATGTGGGGGTAAACCACTGTTTGGGCGCATGGCAGAGCTCGGAAGAGAAGGAGCGCCGTTTTGGAAAGCAGACTTTGATAGAATGGTCTGCGGGCGTTATGTTGTGTTTGCAGAGCCCCTGATGTACCTAAACAGTAGAAACCCCCCACAAGTGACCCCATTTTGGAAACTAGGCCCCCCAAGAAACTTATCTAGATGTGTTGTGAGAACTTTGAATGCCCAAGTGCTTCACAGAAGTTTATAATGCAGAGTGGTGAAAATAAAAAATAAAAAAAATTTCCACAAAAAAGATTTTTTAGCCCCCAAATTTTTATTTTGACAAGGGTAACAAGAGAAATTGGACCCCAAAAGTTGTTGTCCAATTTGTCCTGAGTACACGGAGCTCGGAAGGGAGGGAGCACCATTTGACTTTTTGAGCGCAAAAATTGGCTGTGGCGTTTAGAGACCCACTGATGCACCTGAACAGTGGAAACCCCCCAAATCTAACTCCAACCCTAACCCCAACACACCCCTAACCCTAATGCCAACCCAATCCATAATCCTAATCACAACCCTAACGATAATCACAACCCTAACCCCAAAACAACCATAACCCTAATCGGAACCCTAAATCCAACACACCCCTAATCCTAATCTGAACCCTAACCTCAAACCTAACCCTAATCCCAATACACCCCTAATCCCAACCCTAACCTTAACCCTAATCCCAAACCTAACCCTAATCCTAATGCCAACCCTAATCCCAACTCGAACCCTAACTTTAGCCGCAACCCTAGTCCTAACTTTAGCCCCAACCCTAGTCCTAACTTTAGCCCCAACCCGAGCCCTAACTTTAGCCCCAACCCTAACCCTAGCCCCAACCCTAACCCTAAATTTAGCCCCGACTAACCCTAGCCCTAACTTTAGCCTCAACCCTAACCCTAGCCCTAACCCTAAATTTAGCCCCAACCCTAACCCTAAATTTAACCCTAACCCTAAATTTAGCCCCAACCCTAACACTAACCATAAATTTAGCCACAACCCTAACCCTAACTCTAAATTTAGCCCCAACCCTAACCCTAGCCATAACCCTAACCCCAGCCCTAACCCTAACCCTAACCCTAGCCCTAACCCTAACCCTAACCCTAAATTTAGACCAACTCATCTAGCTGCCGGCTGGCAGATAATGGCGGACGCACTGCGCATGCACCCATCATTTTCTTACCAAAGGAAGAAGCCGGTGGCCAGGAGAGGACACACAGGAGGACCCAGGGACACCGGTAAGTATGATAGGGTCCCCGAATCCCCGTATTTCTCTGTCCTCTGATGTGCGATCACATCAGAGGACAGAGAATTACACATCGCTTTTTTTTGCGGTCGCCGGTAAACAGTTAATTACGGGCGATCGCAAAACAGGGGTCGGTAAAAACCGACCCCGATCATGTTCTTTGGGGTCTCGGCTACCTCCGGCAGCCAAGACCCCAAAGATCACCCAGGTACCGGTCGGCAGGCGCACTGCGCATGCGCCCGCCATTTTTTGGCCGGAAGAAGATGGCGGCGCCAATCGGGAGCCACGAGGAGCACCGGGGGAGACAGGTGAGTATCGGGGGCTATCGGGGGCGATCAGGGACCCCATTTCTCTGTCCTTTGATGTGCGATCACATCGGAGGACAAAGAAATTAAATGGCAAATTGCGTTCTTTGGTTTTTTTTGCGACCGCCGGTAAACGGTTAATTGCCTGCGATCGCATCTCGGGGGTCGGTAAAAAACCCCCGAATCATGTTCTCTGGGGTCTCGGCTACCCCCGGTAATCGAGACCCCAGAGAAAATCCGACTCTGGGGGCCGCTATTCACTTTTTTCACAGCGCCGTTAATTAACGCGCTGTGGTTTAAGTACCCTTAACTGCCGCCGTTAAAAGGCATTCGTTACGGGGTTACGTTTCATCAGTGACCTTAAACCCTAAAATTAAACTGTAATTTCTTTGCATAGCAGTATTTAGGTAAAATGATTGTTTTCTGTACTTTGTGCTTCACAGAAGTTGCAAAATGGAGGTGATGGGTCTCCACCAGATCCCAGGCACATATACAAACCTATTGGCACTAAAGGTGATCTTATATGCCAAGATTCAGATTGATCAAAATGCGTACATTTTTTCAGGTATATTTGATTCATAGTGAAGTGTTTTTCTGTCAATTGAATGTTCTTTATCCCCTTCCCGACTGACATGTGTGTATGCATACGATGCTGCAGGAGCTGTGTTCCCACAAATTGTCATATATATACAGTGTGATGATCGTGCGGGCTAACACTGAACACCGCTGTGATCAAATACGGGTGTCAGCTCTATATGACAGCTGACACGCTGCAGCAAAGCTCACGATTGGTGCTAGCACCAATAGTGGGTGTTTAACCCCTGTAATGCCGCTGTCAATAGTGACCGCATAGCTACAGGGTCACCCAGTAGCTCCTTCTCTCTGCATGTGAGACACTGATCTATTAGTATTAGATCAGCTATCCATCAGGGGAAAGTTGATGTCCCATCCTGGGACAAGGTAAGACAGTTTTAAAAAAAAGGTAATAAAAATAGTAAAATTATTTAAAAAAATGACAAAGAAAGAACAAAAAAGGAAAAATGTTAATCCAATAAGTAAATCTATGTAAAGGTAAAAATAAACAAAAATAAGTACACATATTTGGTATTGCCGCCTCTGGAACGACCCACTCTATAAAAATTACCCACAACCACAAGTTAACTTCTTCAGTGAACACCATTAAAAAAATAAATAAAATAGAGGCAAAAAACTATGCATTGCCATCATACCACTGAACAAAAAGTGGAATAAAATGCAATCAAAAAGACTATTTAACTAAAAATAGTATTACTGAAAATGTCATAAAGGCTCACAAGAAACAAGCCATCATACAGCTCCATCAGTGGAAGAATAAAAAAGTTACAGCTCTCAGAATAAAGTGATGCAAAAATAATTATTTTATCTATAAAATAGTGTATTGTGTAAAAGCGCCAAATCAAAAAAAATATAAAAATGTAATATTGCTGTAATATCACTGTAATTGCACTGACCAGAAGAATAAAGTTGCCTTATCAATTTTACTACACGTGGAACGGCATTGAAAAAAAACAAAAGGCAATTCCTGAATTGCTGTTTTTTATGTATTTTGCCTTTCAAAAATTGGAAAAGGATACCAATAAAAACATCAACTTGTCCCAAAAAAAACAAGCCCTCAGATGATTCTGTCAGCCAAACATAGAAAATCTATAGCTATCTAAATATAACGATGCAAAAACTTGTTTTTGTAATAAAAAGCGTCTTTTAGTAGACAAACAGAAAAAAAATGCTATAAATCTGCATTTGCACCAGCCTGAAGAATAAAGTCGACCAATCACATACTGCACAAGGAATGAGGTAAAAAATAAATAAAACCAATTATTCACCTGCTGTTGATTTTTTTTGCATTCTGTCTCTCAAATATGGCAGTAAAACTTAGCTCACAGTTATCCTGCCTCTGCGAGGAGCGCATACACCAGGGTTTCCTTGTAAATCTCTGAAACACATCATTAAGACAGAACCTCTGGTGGCAGTTTCCCTATAATGAGGCAGATGGAGGCACTGCACTGTGGATGCCATCTGACCTGTGATCCAGGGGTAACCGTCTTTTTAGGCGTGCATAAAAGCACTGTCCGCCACAGTTTTGAGCACCTCTTAAAAAAATGACAACACTGAACAGAAAACAGACGGAGCCCAAAGTAACTCATCATAGTGAATGGCTCCATCTGGGGTTTCATCTGAATCACGTCACTTGGAGATTTAGATGTAAACCCTGGTGTAATTCCTCAGCGTAGAATGCTGGATAAATGTAATCCAAATGTTATGTAAAATGTTCCCAACAAAACCTTAAACTCAATCTACAAAAAACAAGTCCACACTCAGGTCCATCATCTGTCAATGGAAAAAAAAATCAGCATCCATGTTACTGGTAGTTCGGAGGCACTGTATAAACACTATAGCTTTTCGCTCCACAAAAGAAATTCAGTAAATTGCATTGCTACAGCGGACTTTCAGCCTACTGGTTAACTGTTTGATTTACAATGTTCTGAGACAAGTGGAATTCAATTCTGCATATCTTGCATTGACTGTGGCAACAGCAACGAGTCCTGGTGCATTATGTCCTTTTGCATAGCCTGGGCCAATGCAGTACAGATATTGCACATATCATGTTTATGGAGTGGGTACAGATGAAGGACCTCTGCACCCTTTTGCACAGTTTTCAAATGGTTATTAAGATAATTAATTTTGATAATGCCGTCACAATATGCATCACAGTTCTAGACTTCCAACTCCTGGAACATAAAAGCTTCATGGCAAAAACATTAGCAGCAGCAGCAGCAGTGTAAGTGGCATAAGCAATTTCTGTGAGTCAATTCACATATTTTTTTAAACCAGCTCGCGCACCAGCAGAACAGAGAACAAGTCTTACATGTTGTGAACGACTGGTTAGGATGCTGCATGAACATATGGAGCTCAATATCAATGTCATCGGGGGGGCTTAAAAAATGCAAGAGTGTTAAAGGGTTCACAGGGGCAATGATAACACAGGTCTGTGTTTGATTATTTTCATCTGATTTCCATGTATTTTGGCATGCTGAAAAAAATATTGAAAAAAATCCTGGACGTCAGGATTTGCCAAAAAATGCAAAATTCTCTTCAAATTTAGTATATTTTTTCTCAATTTTTGGTATTTTTTTCATCTTAGGGTTTTGAAAGTCAAAATTACTATTAATTCACATCAATGCATTGAAGATATACAATGCCAAAAAAATATAACTTTCAAAGAAAAGAACTTTCAGAATGAGCTAATGAAACCAGCATCAACATGTTGCAAGCTGAACGAGCAGGCTCTGACATGCCCAGGCTTGATTCAATTGTTTTATCTTGGTTCTTGCCTGTTCACACTTTTTCATCTCAGTTCGTGTTAGCTCGTCATATTCAACCGTGTTTCCCAAACTTAGCATTATGGCTCAGCTGAAGTATATTAATTCGCCTGCCAGTTTCTGTTACATTTGTGGTGAATATACAGTGTTGAAGCAACAGCTGAATATTACAAACTGTGTGAAAAAAGTATACTTCGCTTATTTCAGACTAAAGCTTGGAGATCAAGATAAAACTTGGGTGCCTCATAAAGTGTGCAAACGGTGTGTTGAGGACCTCCGAAATTGGTTCAAGGGTAAGAAAAAAGCTTTCTGTTATGGGATTCCTATGGTATGGCGAGAGCAAAAGAACCATAGTGATGATTGTTACTTTTGTTCATGCGATATGAAAGGGTATAATTCACAATGGAAGCATTCCATTTCATACCCCAATATTCACTCAGCAATTCGTCCCATCCCCTATGCCACAGATATACCAGTACCCAAGGCCCCTGCTACCTTGGAAGAGATAACTAGCTCCGATGAAGGTGGAGTCATACCTGAACCAGATGATGAATCAAGTTCTGACTTTGAAGATGATACAAGACCAAAATTGTTTTCCCAGGAGGAGATGAATGATTTGGTAACAGACTTGAATCTTCCCAAAGATGCCGCTGAGTTACTCGGATCAAGGCTCAAAAGCAAGAATTTATTGTTGCCAGGAGTGTCTTTTTCATGGTTCAGACATCGTGAAAAGGAGTTCGTTCCTTACTTTGCCCAGGAAGATAAGTTGGTTTGTTGCATCGATGTCGAACGTTTGATGGGTCTTTTCAAAATCCAGTATGATTCAGCGCAATGGCGTCTTTTTAAAGATTCTTCAAAAAGAAGTTTCAAAGCAGTTTTACTCCACAACGGTGGTTTTTATGCTTCCATCCCTGTAGGTCATTCTGTACACCTCAAGGAAACCAACGAGAACTTGGAATTGGTTCTTCGTAAACTTAAATATGATGACCACGGTTGGCAAGTGTGCGGGGATTTGAAAGTCTTGTGCATGCTGCTCGGGCAACAAGCTGGGTATACCAAATACCCTTGTTTTCTGTGTCTATGGGACAGTCGAGACTGACAAAATCACTGGACCAAGAAAAATTGGCAGCCGAGGGTGCTCACAGTTGGTGAAAAAAATGTCCTCCGAGAAACTTTGGTTTCAGGGTCCAGAATGCTGTAGATAAGCCCCTGATGCTGGTGGACTTAGCTCACCTTCGATTTTGGGGGTGACAGGTTCCCTTTAAGTAACACTCACCCATTTGTATACTGCACAAGCACGAATCAAAATTCCCAGATACGCTGCCCTGGATGCACAATTTGTGTTAGCTTTCTCAACAGGGATATGAGCAGCTGATGTCTTGTCAGCCTTTTTAAAGGTCATGCTGTAATGTGCCAGCATGTCGACACATCTGATGTGCAACCCACACCCGATATGGCCATCACTTGACCTGCATCTTTGAGAGAGCGCATGTCAGGTAAAAACCCCCATTGACGTCACAGACATATGCTCTCACAATTGGTAGGCCAGATGGGATGGGACAGTGTGTGCAGTCATGCAGCATATACATGGGCTGGCAGCTATTTTTCAGAAGCTTACTGCAAATAGTCATGCTATGGATGATCAGAAAATAAATAGTCTATTAATACAATTAAGTGTAAATACAAAAAAATAAGAAGAGTGCATGGGAAGAAAAGGAGGAAGGGGAAAAAGAACACCATAAATCAACAATCAACAAGGGAAAAAATTGTGAAAGAAAAAAATATAAGATTGGTTTGAGCTCACCTGTCACGAAATGAAGGTTTTGTTTTGCCTGGCGACCAGTGTTCTCTCAGAATGTGTCTTCAGCGCAGCTGGTGGTGTTCTGATGGATAAGTGCATCCGGCTGTCCTCTGAAAGTGTAGACCATCTAACTTTCATCAAAATGAACAAGTCATGGATCTCCAATGACTTCTGCACCCTAGTCAAAGACTTGGTAGACTGGGCGATGGTGTCATTCTTAGTGTCATTCATTGATCTTGCATTACTACAGTCTGCGACACCTTTGTTGTGGCTTCTAAGCCTGCTGTTGATGTTGCAAACAATTTTTTGAAATGTGGAGACACATTACAAAACCATTTATTTCCACCTTTTCTGTTTGGCTAAATATATTCTTTATGGTGGCACAGCCCCTTTAAATTATATATATTTTTAAATTTTGCTTACAGGAAAAAATATTTAACTTTTTTTTTCTTTTAAAATGCAATTTATTTTTGGTTTGGAATGTTTTATTTTTACTCAAAGAGGAGTAAAAGTGTGACACTACAGTTCACAGCAGTGATCTGGGAGTCAGAGATGCTTCCAGGGGTCTTCCCCATGCTGATCTTCTTCCATTCAGCATTTGTCCCATCCATTTGAACATTTTCACTGCCCATCAGACCTCTTTGTAGGGTATATAAAGAGACCAGTATAGTATAATAAAAGAAAAAATTGTGTACTTTTTTTCCTTTTTCTTAAAGTAATATATACAAACTCAAAGCAGATATAAATACTAGGAGATTCTGAGTTTTTTTGTATAAAAACTATATTTTTTATTAAATCTAAAACAAGACAATAAATACATAAATTAAACAATTTATCATTAGTATAGACAAAAGTTGTGTGATCCTATCAGGTGTCAGCGCAAACGCGATGGCTAATCAGAACTGAGACTCAAAAACAAGCTTCAAACATTTACCCATTTACCACTAATTAGATGTAAAAAAAGAAACAGAGAAGGTACTCATATTTCAAATATATACTAGGTTACGGGGATAGCAACTCCCAAAAAATCCTGTGGTGGCTTATCGGACTGAGCTCTGACATTATGGGTAATTAACCTTTCATTATTATTGTACAAATGCAATGCTTTGATACATTTTCCATGTGATACTTTACCTATTTCATAGGATTTTTTGGGAGTAGCTATTCCCGTAACCTAGTATATATTTGAAATATGAGTATCTTCTCTGTTTCATTTTTACATCTAATTAGTGGTAAATGGATAAATGTTTGAAGCTTGTTTTTGAGTCTCAGTTCTGATTAGCGATCGCGTTTGCGCTGACACCTGATAGGATCACACAACTTTTGTCTATACTAATGATAAATTGTTTAATTTATGTATTTATTGTCTTGTTTTAGATTTAATAAAAAATATAGTTTTTATATAAAAAAAAACTCAGAATCTCCTAGTATTTAGACCTCTTTGTAGGGTTTGCTGGAAAAAAGCTTGACTTTCCCACTGACCCCCATTATACTCATTATGTGAAATGAGCATGCGAGTATTAGGAATTGCTTGGTTTGAGCAATAAGCACCTGAGCATTTTAGCGCTCGCTCATCTCTACAAGGGATGTAAAACATATAATATATATATATATATATATATATATATATATAGATAGATATATAGATATATATACTAGCTGTACTACCCGTCTTCGTCCGGGTTAATAACTGCTGTTAGCTAAATAGAATGTGTTAACAAAAATTTATTCTGGACACGAAAACCACAAAACAAATAGATAAAAATGTAATTATTAAATTCAAAAACTAAGCTAATAGAAGCATTTTACAACATATATTTCAACACCAGAGATATTCCACACAGATTTAACTAAATTGGCCAAGTATTGTGAAGTAATCTTCTACTACTTATTCGAGAGCCTTTTGATAAACGACATTCTTAGTTTTTTCTTCAGGTGCAAAGACAAACAGATTTTTGGCTGTTCCAACTCTTGAACAGGCCACATAAAGTTGACCATGAGAAAAGCATGGAGATTGTAAATCGATTCCAACTACTTTCAAGGACTGTCCCTGAGCCTTGTTGCTGGACATAGCAAATGCCAGTCGAACAGGAAACTGGAGGCGTTTAAAATCAAAAGGCAAATCAGATGGAATGAGAGGAATTGTTGGAATGAAAACATCTCCTGTGGCACATCCTGTCAAAATGGTTGCCTCAATTACATGTGGAAACAGGTTCTTAATCAAGAGTCTTGTTCCATTACACAGCTTTGGTGGATCCAAATTTCTCAATAGCAGAATAGGTGCTCCAGGTTTTAGAAAGAGGTTGTGAGGAGGAAGTCCTTGTGGCTCCAAGGAATTGAGGAACTCAGTTGGATAAAATAATGCCTGAGCAGGGTCTATTACTGTATCTATTGACTTGTATGTTGTGCACACACCTGGAAGGAGATTTAGAATTTGAAGATTGATCTTGTTGACGCTGTCATTTTTGGGAGCTAGAATAGCCCTTTCACACAGCCAGCCAGAATTTTTGAAGTGGAGTTAAATGTTTGGAAAAACCTTTGCTTTCAACTCCTCAATGGAAGTCACAATGCAACAAAAGTTGCTTGGGAAGGTGATCTGTCCAGTGGTTGAGTTTACTGGTGCCTTGCCATCTCCAATAGTCAACAGCTGGCTCGAAAACAGTCCAGCAGAAACATCGCCTGTCATGTAGGCCCTCATGTCTTGTCTTCAGTGACTTGTGTTCAGTGACATTTTCTTTACTTTTCTCCAAAGGTACGATGCTTTGAGACAGGCATTGGGTTCGTCTGCAGGGGTTGATCTTGGAATAACAGGTAGTGTTTGACAGAAGTCACCTGCCAAAACAACAACTACTCCTCCCATGATATATTTGTTGCTACGCAGGTCTTGCAGCAGTCTGTCCACTGCTTCCAGAGCCCTTTTGTGTGACATGGTGCATTCATCGCAAATGATGGCACTGCATTTATGAAGCAATTTGGCCAGTCCTGATCCCTTGGCAATATTACACACGGGGCTGTCACTATGAGACAGGTTAAGTGGTAGTTTGAATGTCGAATGTGCTGTCCTGCCACCTTTTAAAAGCGTAGCTGCAATTCCAGAAGATGTCACTGCAAGTGCAATCTTTTTTTGTTGTCGAAATTTTGCCAGGAGCAAGTTGATTACAAATGTATTTCCTGTTCCACCTGGAGCATCAAGGAAGACAATCCCACCTTTGTTGGTTTCACTGAAACTTAAAATGTAGTTATAGGCGTCCCTTTGATCTGGTACCAATATTGGCTCATTCTGAGACACAAATGCTGTCAGTTCATCAATATTGTAGTTTGTTTCTATGAAAATCTCCCTACACATTTGGATGCCTTCAGGATTTCTTATTGGAGCAGGCAAACCAAGCAACTGTAAGGCTTTTCCTGCATTGCTATGCACTGATCTTCAAGGATCATTAAAGTTTCATTGAACATTTCATCAGTGAAGTTGATGAGTTGCTGAGGATTTTCCCTTCTAATCTGCATGAGGATGTCCTCACTGAGATCAGTTTTGTACTTTGTCCAAACCTCAAGAGGATTTGAAATGCTACAGGTTGTTAAAATAATAGCAAAGAGGTGTCTTAGTCGCTTTGGGGTTTGTGTGGCTGCTGCTTCACTGATGGTCATGTCCCAGTGTCCATCATTTTCCAGAAGTCCTTTTCTTTGGCAAGCTTCCCTGAATGTTTCACACACATGGCCTCCGACGGTCTTCAGGTCAGAAAATGATGTAGGGCTTTTGACAACATGAAGTAACATGCGCAGGTAGAAGCACTCTGCATTTGATGGATGAACAGTGTAGACGCGACCAAGTGTATCAGTTTCTTTCACCCCTGGATAGCCTTCAATATCAAGCCCCTGTTTCCTCCATTTCAGTGTTTTTCTGGAGGCATTCCAAGTGTAGTACTTTGGTAAATCACAGTAGAGAATTGTTTTTGCAAAAGGGTCTTGTTGACACAGCTCAAAAAATGCCAAGAGGGTGGTCTTAGGTGGTGTTAGGAGCTGCTGCAAGTTTGCTGGGTTAAAATAAATTCTCTGTCCATTTCCCACGTGCACACTCAGATGCACAACTGGTGGGTAGCGCTCATGAATGGAGAATCCTAGTATTCTCCAAACAGCTTCATTGCTGCTTATGTACCTGCCCATCTGGAATGCCTCCACTTCATCAATAATAGGTCCATTTTTCTGGAGTCCAAAAACTGCTTGATCACTTCCTTTGTGGACATATTTGCAGATATACTTGATTGATTTCACAGAGTGGCAAGATTCGACATTTATGTGGGCCTGGAAGATTTTTGAGAGCAAAAGGGTTGTAAGGCACTACCCACCTGTTGTCAATTTCTTTCTCTTGGAGTGATGATCCAACATGCATTTTGAGCTTTGCTGTGAAACCACCATCCCATGGCTTTCTTCTTCGGTAGACTGGATATCCATCTTGTCCTGTTTGGGTTTCTTGGACCAGGGATCGTGGGTAATGCTTTGAACACCTGCCATCAATCATACAGGGAGAATTTTTGTTGAGACTCCCACACGGACCATGGATCATGTTTTTTGTGATGGTGTCAAACAGCAATGGGTCAATCTGAAGGTCTGGCAATTCGGCACAGATGATATTGTCAATTTCGGTAGGCTGTATTTTTTGCTTCAGCCAGATCAAGATGTGGGCGTGAGGAAGGCCTCTTTTTTGCCATTCAACTGAATACATCCAGCACTGCGTCTCACCATAAATATGTGATTTTATGATGAGATTAGTCATTTTTGAAAGTTTCTGTTTGAAAACCTGAGCAATAAGGTCATGAAGATTCACTGTTTTTTGGCTCGGCAACAGGTGCCCTCCAATTTCTTCCCAGGCAGGATTGCAAGTAAAGGTGATGAAAAGAACTGGACGGCCATACTTTCTCACATAAGTCATTGCATCCTGTGTGTATTTATGCATGTGTCGTGGGCTTCCAGTGACAGTTGATGGAAGAATAACCATTTTCCCCAACTCTTTTGGATCAGCATCATTTGCAACAGCATCTCTAAGGTGAATTTATTCCTCTGCCCTGAGCTTCTTTTGATTTAGTCGGATATATAAAAGATGTTCACTCTCAATCTTTGCATACATGTCAACAATAAATTGGTGGAAGAGGTGTTTGCATTTCAAGATGTGATTTTCCTCTGCAAATCTTGTCATGATCCTATATGCAGAGAAGTCCATGGCAGACACTTTTTTCCTGAAGGGTTGCCTGTTGTAGGATCTGTCTGAGGTATTCCAAAGTGATAGCCATCCTGTCCCTGCTAAAAGATGATTGGATATTGCAGTGCATCATAGGACCTGTGAGTTTCTGCTACTCATTGCAAACTATTGTTCCTTTTCTGAAACACAATGTCGCGGCCTTGAAAATCATGACCTACAATCAAGATGGCTACCTCATCAAATGTGGGAGCATTGAAACGTCACTGATGCTCACCTTGTGGTGTTTTGTCAGCTCGAACCTTGACAACCTTGTAATCGTCATTTGGCATGCATTCAAGTGCAGTCTTGAAAAGTTGAACATATGGATTGTTGGAGTGAAGGAATATCTGCAAAATAGTGACAATATCAAGGCGAGTGTTAGGAATTATAGAGCATCTCCACTGAGCCTCTGCTTCTGCATTTCCCATGAAGAAGAGTTGAAGAAATTGAGTTTCTTCTCCTTGTAATGGAAGCAGTGAGCCAATTGAGTGGTAAACCTGTCCTTGAACTTTAAATGTCGGCATAAATCCTGTTGTAAACATTTCTTTTGTTGCACCAAATGATGTCATTTGGAAGCAGGAGTTGTACTTCCTGATGTTGTCCAAGAAATGCTTTGATATTGTACTGGTACCTGTCATCAGAGACTTTAGGGGATCTGGTGGTGACAGGAGAGGTGGAAGTTTTATCTTGCCATTTGCACAGCATAAACCTGGCGGTTCATCTTTCCATTTTAGGGCACTGCAGTAAATGCAGACCACATCCATTTTTCCTATCTGATCTTTAGGATTATCCTGATAGTTTATGTCTGACTGGTAACAAAAGGCAGCATGTTTCAAATTTCCAACCATTTCCTGTGCCCTGGTGGAAGAAATAGCAATTCTCTTAGCGGCAAGTCGGCCTTCTTTCTGCTGAGATGACTCATTGGCCCTTGAGGAAGCAGCTCTTCTTCTCTTATCTGCAAGCCTCGCTTCCCTCTCCTCAGAAAGTTCATTGGCTCTTGAGGAAGCAGCTCTTGTTTTCATGTCTGCAAGCCTCGCTTCCCTCTCCTCAGAAAATTCATTGGCTCTTGAGGAAACAGTTCTTGTTCTCTTGTCTGCAAGCCTCTCTTCCCTCTGCTCAGAAAGTTCATTGGCTCTTGAGAAAGCAGCTGCTGTTCTCATGTGTGTCAGCCTTGTTTCTCGGTCTTCACATTTTTCATTGGCCCATAATGCTGCTTTTCTTTTCGCATCAGCTGACATTTGTGCCATGGAATTCCTTTTCTTATGAGGCATTATTGTGGTACAAATAGTCTGTAACTGGCAGTTTCTATATCCTCTCACATAGAGGTAATGTGACTGACATCAGCCTTTCCACCAATACACCCTAACAACATGCTATTACCTCACACAAGTTTTGTTATACTGAGAATGCCCTGCCTATATTAACCAATCAGAGCTCAGATTAATTAACTGTAGCAAAGTAGAAGCTTAGCTGTGATTGGTTGCTATTGGCAGACTGATAAATCCCAGCCAACAGGAAGCCCTCCCCCCTGGCAGTATATATTAGCTCACACATACACATAATAGACAGGTCATGTGACTGACAGCTGTCGTATTTCCTATATCGTACATTTGTTGCTCTTGTAGTTTGTCCGCTTATTAATCAGATTTTTATTTTTGAAGGATAATACCAGACTTGTGTGTGTTTTAGGGCGAGTTTCATGTTTCAATTTGTTTGTGTTGAGTTGCGTGTGGTGACATGCATGTAGCGACTTTTGTGAGATGAGTTTTGTGTGGCGACATGCGTGTAGCGACTTTTTGTGTGTCTAGTTGCATGTGACAGGTTAGTGTGTTTTGCGCATCGAGTTTTATGTGTGGTGCGTTTTGAGTATGTGCAAGTTTTGTGTGAGGCAACTTTTGCATGTGTTGCAACTTTTATGCATGTGGCAATTTTTCTGCGTGTGCAAGTTTTGCGTGTGGCGAGTTTTCCATGAGGTGAGTTTTGCAAATGTGGCGAGTTTTGCGTGAGCCTAGTTTTGCATGTGGTGAGTTTTGCATGTGGCGAATTTTGCGTGTGGCAAGTTTTGAGTGGCAACTTTTGTGTTTCGACTTTTATGTGGCGAAGTTGGTGCATGTGTGGTGAAATGTGTGCTGAGGGTGGTATATGTGTTCAAGCACGTGGTAGTGTCTGGCGCATTTTGTGTGTGTGTTCATATCCCCATGTGTGGTGAGTATCCCATGTTGGGGCCCCACCTTAGCAACTGTACGGTATATACTCTTTGGCGCCATCGCTCTTGTTCTTTAAGTCCCCCTTGTTCACATCTGGCAGCTGTCAATTTGCCTCCAACACTTTTCCTTTCACTTTTTCCCCATTATGTAGATAGGGGCAAAATTGTTTGGTGAATTGGAACGCGCGGGGTTAAAATTTCGCCTCACAACATAGCCTATGATGCTCTCGGGGTCCAGACGTGTGACTGTGCAAGATTTTGTGGCTGTACCTGCGACGGTGCAGATGCCAATCCCAGACATACACACACACATACACACATACACACACACAATCAGCTTTATATATTAGATATACAGCTCTGGCAAAAATTAAGAGACCACCACATCAAAATCCTGTTATGGGCAGCCAATCTCCAGACCTGAACCCCATTGAACCCTCAGGAATGTAATCAAGAGGATGATGGATAGTCACAAGCCATCAAACAAAGAAGAACTGCTTACATTTTTGCATCAGAAGTAGTGTGGAAGACTTGAAAGCATGCCAAGACGCATGAAAGCTGTGATTAAAATTCATGGTTATTCCACAAAATATTGATTTCTGAACTCTTCCTGAGTTAAAACATTAGTATTGTTGTTTCTAAATGATTATGAACTTGTTTTCTTTGCATTATTTGAGGTCTGAAAGCACTGTTTTTTTAAATTTTGACCATTTTTCTTTTTCAGAAAGAAACAAATTTACATTTTAATCAAAAATATACCTATAAAGAGAAAAATCAGACAAACTGAACATTTTGCAGTGGTCTCTTAATTTTTGCCAGAGCTGTATATAATACATATTTTTTAATACCTCATCTCTCACCTTGATGGCTTTGTTTATTTCTAACACAGGTAGAATTTTTTTCATAAAGCATTGTTGTTTTTATGCCCCAATACATTGTACAGATTTTAGAATTACAAAACTGTATGCTGTATAAAGTTCAGCAAGCAAAAAGTATTATAAATGAGACTTGGCAATTATACATACTAGAGTTTTTTTTCTGACTTTCATGAAGCAGATATATTGCATAAAAATATTTTTTCTAATTATTATTTAGGTTATGTGGAATAAAATGTGTGTGATCAGAATGCAGACTTACCTAACAATTTACCTAATTATTATTCATTACATACAGTAAAAACAGCCCCAAGTGGTGCCCTTCAGTGGTAAGGTAATTAATGAGATTCTAAGTGGCTTTAATTATGAAACCTTCATAATGTCCACAGCAAAGTAAAACACTGTCCCTCCTAAGCTCAAGAGCCCTCAAAACAAATGTAAATTGAGTGATACATAATTGTTTCAATTTTATGCATTTTCCTTTGTGAAATCAGATGGATTTAATGGAAGGTTCTGCAAAGCATGCTAGGGTTTTAGACTGTTATTGATTTCATTTGGCTCCTTCCATGCTGTACGTAATAAGTGCTCTACTGGGACAAAAAGTAGACCATATATCTGTTCCGAAAATGTCTTAATTACTGATAAGCAGAGCCATTGATGCTTGGGTTTGGAGGGTTCAATGAAACTACAGTGAAGAGTTTCATTCAAGACCGAACTTGACCTCAAATCCAATAGAAGTCAATGGAGACCCGAACTTTGGTGCTTTCAAATAGCTGTAAAATAGTGATTGTTGGGGCTAGGGGGCTGCAAAAAGAAGCCAAATGGGAGAAGGAACTGAACAATTGACCTGCAAACAAATATGGATCTGAAAATGACTTAAAAAAACATAGAATAAAAAAAGAAAACATTATAATCTTGAACCAGGAGGCAGAGATCCAATTGGAGCAGGAGGTTGAGGAGAAGGTGGTGGTGTAGGTGGAAGTGGTGAAATAGGAGGAGACAGCCAACATTGTTTTTTTTTTCTTGGGGTACTCTGAAAACAGGCAGTGCCATAATCTGCTGACAACTATCTCTGTATATAAGGCGTTGAATAATCAGCAATTTTTTGGGATTGAAAACAATGAGTAAGGCATCAAAAAGGAGGTGTTGCTGGTCGTGGTGATGTAGCTGCTGCAAGGGGAGAGAAGGCATGGTCGATCTGTGTCTGCTACAAGCCCAAATGAAACACCTTGCTCTGCTGTAAGCAGGTGACAGTACATTATGTGTTTTTCCGTAGGCCTGAGTACCGTTGGATGAATGGTGAGGCCAAAACAAGTAGAGCTGGTTTTAGATTGGTTGGCTGAGAGTGCCTTCAGTCACTTTGCATTGTTGTAAACCTTACAAGGTGGGACTTAACCTTGCATATGCTGGAGAGACTATGTGAGCCACAGCATGTGATAGTGGAGCTTTTTGTGTTTGGCATTGCTATAGGGAATAATATTGCACCTACACATTTATTGAGTATTATCACCTGGTTTCGAGAACAATTTGTATATATCAATCCATTGTAGTTAAAACAAGTAGAATGATTCGTATGTTTCATGAGTGCCATTAGGTGATTACTATTTCTATTACACATAAATTGAAGGAATTGAAATGGGTACTGTCCAATCTCTGCAAGACTTGTGCTGTAAGTTAGTCTTACAGAGGATAAATCAGATAAGACTGGGTAAAAGAAGTGTCATCTGGGCCTGAGGCGGGAAGTGTTTTGGTGTATTTCCTACCCACTACCGATGATTGCTAGATGTTTCTCTTTCCATGTTTCTCTACCGTCTTCTCATCCGGTCAACATAACGCCTGCATGACCAGCTGTCACGACTGCGCATACTTGCCTGCCTTCTCCCATCCCTCGGCGCGCTCCCGACTCTGTCCCTCGCTGCTCCTCACCTGTGTTTTCTGGTTCCCGGCGTGTCCCTTCTTCACGCATGCGCAGTCACGCCTTCTGCACCGCAGGGCTTCCTGGGAGGTCGCGACCCAATGCTCCGCCCCAATATGGCAGCACCCATCGAGTATTTCTTCCCAGGTAAGATGCCTGAACTTCTAAGGTTATTCGCTGTTCCTTGTTGTTAGCATTCCTGTGTCTTTTTCAGGCTCCTCCATGTCTCCGCTATACCAGCCCTGTGTCTTTGGCCTCTGTCTCCGCCTTTCTTGTCCTGTGCTCCATGTCTCTGCCATACCTGACCTGTGTCTTTGCCCTTTGTCTCCGCCTTACCTGCCCTGTGCTCCGTGTCTCCACCATACCTGCTCCGCGCCTTTTCCCCATGTCTCCGCTGTATTGGTCCTGTGTCTCCGCCATACCTGCCCAGTGCTTGTGCCCGTATTTCCGCCGTACCGGTCCTGTGTCTCTGCCATACCTGCCCCGTATGTCTGTTTTATCTGCCCTGTGTCTGTGCCCCGTGCCTCCACCTTTCCTGTCCTGTGTCTCAATCATACCTACTGCGTGTCACCGCCAGATCTGTCCCTGAGTCTCTGTCTTTCTTGCCCTTTGTCTTTACATATACTTGTCCTGCATTTAGTCTTGTCTTCTTGGCTTTATTTCTTTTTGTCTCCTTTTTTGCAGCATCATTTCTGTCCTAGTCTGGCTCCGGAAGTCCCATCATATACCCAGCTTTTGTCCGTTCTGCCTTCAGTCTCCTTCTCTCTGATTTGGTCGCCCCTTCGGCTCTAGCAGTTGTGTCTCCATCCCCCTTGGGCCTGCTCCTAGCGGTCCCAGTATAGGGGGTGGTTCCATCTGGTCCGCTCGTCTTCGGGGGCTCTAGAGCCACGACCCAGAGGGTCAACTCTTGGGTTCTATTCGGAATCCTTACACCAACTTCAGCCCACCCAGGGGGAAACTACAGTAGGCTGTTGTTTGTGGGAAAAATCCCACACTGTGCAGGAGCTGGGGATGGTGATCAAAGAATGGACCTGGTGGTGTGCGATAATGGATGAAATCTTGTAGCTCTGGGCCTAGCCAATGTGACTCACATCTCTTGCCTGGCACATGTGCTGAATTTGTTGGTGCATAGAATCCATAAAAATTGCACATATACAGCTCTGGCAAAAATTAAGAGACTGCAGCAAAATGTTCAGTTTGTCTGTTTTTTCTCTTTATAGGTACATTTTTGAGTAAAATGTAAATTGCTCTTTATTTCTATAAACTTCTGACAACATGTCTCTGAATTTCCAAGCAAAAATTTTGTATTTTTTTAACTGAAAGAAAAAAATGGTCAAAATTTAAAAAAACCCAGTGCTTTCAAACCTCAAATAATGCAAATAAAACAAATTCATTATAATTTATAAACAACAATACTAATGTTTTAACTCAGGAAGAGTTCAGTAATCAATATTTTGTGCAATAACCATGATTTTTAATCACAGCTTTCATGCGTCTTGGCATGCTTTCCACCTGTCTTTCACACTGCTTCTGGGGCCAAAATTTAAGCAGTTCATCTTTGCTTGATGGCTTGTGACTATCCATCATCCTCTTGATTACATTCCAGAGATTTTCAATGGGATTCAGGTCTGGAGATTGGGCTGCCCATGACAGGGTTTTGATGTGGTGGTCTCTTAATTTTTGCCAGAACTGTATGTCAGAGCTGCTGCTGAAAGTGCAGACCATCTGTGCGGGCTTTCAGCATTCTCAACTTCATGCTGCTCACCTGTCTGTGCTGCAGCTTCACCTCTGTTTTTGCGCTCACCACCTCATATCTGACATACCCACAAGGTGGAACTCCACCTTGCGTATTCTAGAAATACTGTGCGATCATCATCATACAATAGTGGATTTTGAGCTGCAGCTTGCATGGGTGAGTGGCTCTGTGCAACAACCCCACTTCAAGACTAACGAGTGGTCCTCCATGCAGGATGTATATGCTGTGTTGTGCTTCTTTGAGTACTCCAAGAGAATGGCCAGTGCTGATGATGCTATCATTATTTCTGATGTTGCTATCCCATTTCTATGACTATGGAAAATGGCTGGAGGTAATACAGAGGATACAGATGATGCAGAGGTTCGAGACGATACACGTAAGAAAAAGGAAAAAAGTCAGCGCACCCAACTGAGGCCAGAAATCCGAAGCATGGACAGGTCAGCAGTGCAGCAGGAATGTCAATCGAGTGAAGAAAAAAGGATCCAGTTCCAGAAATCCCATAAAATGAATGTTTATTGAAAATTTTTAAAATCCATTATAGCAGCATAGTAGCCACTAACTCTATAGGGGGAGTTCACACTGGCAGACGCGTATCAGACCGCAAGGTCTTAAGTCACCGCATCCCATATATACCATTTTGACCTTATATACCATTTCCTGCATGAAACAACTGATTGAATTCAACCAATCCTATATCATTGATCACTGCTATAAATGAGTCAAAAAACATACATGTTGATACAGTTAATATACTAACCCCTTTACCCCCAAGGGTGGTTTGCACGTTAATGACTGGGCCAATTTTTACAATTCTGACCACTGTCCCTTTATGAGGTTATAACTCTGGAACTCTTCAATGGATCCCGATGATTCTGACATTGTTTTCTCTTCTCATGACATATTGTACTTCATGATAGTGGTAAAATTTCTTTGATATTGCTTTGCAAAAAATTTGACAATTTTGCAATTTTCCAAATTTGAATTTTCATGACCTTAAATCACAGAGATATGTTACACAAAATAATTAATAAATAACAATTCCCACATGTCTACATTATATCAGCACAATTTTGGAACCAAAATGTTGTTTTGTTACGGAGTTATAAGAGTTAAAAGTTGACCAGCGATTTCTCATTTTTGCAACGCCATTTTTTTTTAGGGACCACATCACATTTTAAAGGGAACCTGTCACCCCCAAAATCGATGGTGAGGTAAGCTCACCATCATCAGGGACTTATCTACAGCATTCTGTAATGCTGTAGATAAGCCCCGATGTTACCTGAAAGAGGAGAAAAAGATGTTAGATTATACTCACCCAGGGGCGGTCCCGCTGCGGTCCGGTCCGATGGGTGTCTCAGGTCCGTCCAGAGCCTCCCATCTTCATTCAATGACGTCCTCTTCTGGTCTCAGTGCCACGGCTGCAGCGCAGGCGTACTTTGCCTGCCCTATTGAGGGCAGAGCAAAGTACTGCAGTGCGCAGGCGCTGGGCCTCTCTGACCTGTCCCAGCGCCTGCACACTGCAGTACTTTGCTCTGCCCTCAATAGGGCAGACAAAGTACACCTGCGCCAATGCTGTGGCATTGAGACCAGAAGAGGACATCATAGAATGAAGATGGGAGGCTGCCGACCGGACCTGAGACACCCATCGGACCGGACCGCAGCGGGACCGCCCCTGGGTGAGTATAATCTAACATCTTTTTCTCCTCTTTCAGGTAACATCGGGGCTTATCTACAGCATTACAGAATGCTGTAGATAAGCCCCTGATGATGGTGAGCTTACCTCACCATCGATTTTGGGGGTGACAGGTTCCTTTAAGTCACTTTGAGGGGTCTATATGATAGAAAATATCAAAGTTATACCATTCTAAAAACTACACCCCTCATGGTGCTCAAAATCACATTTAAGAAGTTTATTAACCCTTCAGGTGCTTCACTGGAATTTTTGGAATGTTTTAAAAAAAATGAGCATTTAACTTTTTTCACAACAAAAAAACCTCAAATCTAATTTGTTTTAGTTTACCAAGGGTAACAGGAGAAATTGGACACCAAAAGTTGCTTTACAATTTGTCCTGAGTACGCCGACACCTGATATGTGGGGGTAAACCACTGTTTGGGTGCATGGAAGAGCTCAGAAGGAAGGTGCGCCATTTGACTTTTCAATGCAAAATTGGCTGGAATTGAGATAGGACGCCATCTTGCATTTGGAGAGCATGGTGACACCATTTTGGAAAGTAGACCCCCTAAGGAACTTATCTAGATGTCTGGTGAGCACTTTGAATCCCCAAGTGCTTCACAGAAGTTTATAATGTAGAGCCGTAAATATAAAAAATCATATTTTTTTTCACAAAAATGATATTTTTTGCCCCCAGTTTTTTATTTTCCCAAGGTTAGTAAGAGAAATTGGACCCCGTAAGTTGTTGTGCATTTTGTCCTGAGTATGCTGATACCCCATATGTGGGGGTAAACCACTGTTAGGGCGCAAGGCAGAGCTTGGAAGGGAAGGAGGACTGCTTGACTTTTTCAACGCAGAATTGGCTGGAATTGAGATCAGACTCCATGTCGCATTTGGAGAGCCCCTGATGTGCTTAAGCAGTGGAAACCCCCCCACACGTGTGACCCCATTTTGGAAAGTAGATCACCTATGAAGCTTATCTAGATGTGTGATGTGCACTTTGAACCCCAAATTTTTTCACTAAAGTTTATAATGTAGAGCCGTGAAAATTAAAAAATTATTTTTTTCCACAAAAATGATTTTTAGCCCTCAATTTTGTATTTTCCCAAGGGTAACAGGAGAAATTGGACCCCAAAAGCTATTGTCCAATTTGTCCTGAGTACGCTGATACCCCATATGTGGGGGGAACCACCGTTTGGGCGCATGGGAGAGCTCGGAAGGGATGGAGCGCCATTTGGAATGCAGACTTTGATGGAATTGTCTGCGGGCGTCACGTTGCGTTTGCAGAGCCCCTGATGTACCTGAACAGTAGAAACCAGTGACCCCATATTGGAAACTAGACCCCCCCAAGGAACTTATCTAGATGTGTTGTGAGAACTTTGAACCCCCAAGTGTTTAACTAAAGTTTATAATGCAGAGCCGTGAAAATTAAAAATCATTTTTTCCCAGAAAAATGATTTTTTAGCCTCTAAATTTTTATTTTCCCAAGGGTAACAGGAGAAATTGGACCACAAATGTTGTTGTCCAATTTGTCCTGAGTACGCTGATACCCCATATGTGGGGGTAAACCACTGTTTGAGCTCATGGCAGAGCTCGGTATGTAAGGAGCACCATTTTACTTTTTCAATGCAGAGTTGGATGGAATTGAGATCGAACGTCATGTTGCATTTGCAAAGCCCTTGATGTGCCTAAGCAGTGGAAACCCCACCAATTATGACTCCAACCCTAACCCCAACACACCCCTAACCCTATTCCCAACCCTAACCACACCCTTAACCCAAACACACCCATAATCATAATCCCAAACCACCCCTAACCCCAACACACCGCTACCCCTAATCTCAACCCTAACCATAACCATAACCACACCCCTAACTCTGACACACCCCTAACCCAACCGTAAATGTAATCTAAACCCTAACCCCAACTCTAGCCCAACCCCAACTCTAGCCCCAACCCTAAATTTAGCCCCAACCCTAACCCTAACTTTAGCTCCAACCCTAACCCTAACTCTAGCCCCAACCCTAACTTTAGCCCCAACCCTAACCCTAACTTTAGCCCTAACCCTAACTTTAGCTCCAACCCTAACCCTAATGGGAAAATGGAAATAAATACTTTTTTTATATTATTATTTTTCCCTTACTAAGGCGATAATAAAGGGGGTTTTATTTACTACTTATAGCGGGTTTTTATAGCGGGTTTTTATGTTTGGCAGCTGTCATACACTAAAAGATGCTTTTTATTGTAAAAAATATTTTTTGCGTTACCACATTTTGAGAGCTATGATTTTTCCATATTGTGGTTCACAGAGTCATGTGAGGTCTTGTTTTTTGCAAGCCGAGTTGACGTTTTTATAGGTATCATTTTCGGACACATGACTTTTTTTTATCACTTTTTATTCCTATTTTTGTTAGGCAGAATGAACAAAAACCAGCAATTCATGAATTTCTTTTGGGGGGCGTTTATCCTGTTTCGCGTTTGGTAAAATTGATAAAGCAGTTTTATTCTTTGGGTCAGTACGATTACAGTAATACCTAATTTATATTATTTTTTATGTTTTGGCGCTTTTATACAATAAAAACTATTTTATAGAAAAAATAATAATTTTTGCAGCGCTTTATTCTGAGGGCTATAACATTTCAATTTTTTTGCTGATGATGCTGTTTGGTGGCTCATTTTTTGTGGCATAAGATCACGTTTTCAGTGGTACCATGTTTATATATATCCGTCTTTTTGATAACGTGTTTTAATCGCTTTTTATTCCACTTTTTGTTCGGCAGTATGATAATAAAGCATTGTTTTTTGCCTCTTTTTTTATGGTGCTCACTGAAGGGGTTAACTAGTGGGACAGTTTTATAGGTCGCGTCGTTACGGACGCGGCAAAATTAAATATGTGTACTTTTATTGTTGTTTTTTTTATTTACATAAAGAAATTTATTTATTGGAACAATATATATTTTTTTCTTTATTTAGGAATTTTTTTTTACACATGTTAATATTTATTTTTTTAACTTTTTTACTTTGTCCCAGGGTGGGACATCACTGTATAGTGTCAGATTGCTGATCTGACACTTAGCAAAGCGCTGTGTCAGATCATAGATCTGACAGGCAGTTCAGGAGGCTTGCCGGCACCTGCTCTCAGCAGGCGCTTGCAAGTCACCTCCCTGCAGGACCCGGAAGGACCCCCATGGCCATCTTGGATCTGGAGCCTGCAGGGAGGAGACAGGAGGAGACGCATTGTTCCGAGGGTCTCAGGGAAGCACACAGGAAGCCCCTTCCCTGTGCGATGCTTCCCTATGCCACCGGAACACTGTGATCATGTTTGATCGCAGTGATCCGGGGTTAAAGTTCCGGGAGTGGTCCTTGACCGCTCGTGGCACATAATGCTGGATGTCAGCTGTGAAAATCAGCTGACATACAGCTGCGCTCCCCCAGGAGCGTGGCTGATCGCATGTGACGTACTATCCCGTCGGTGGTCTTACGGGCCCAGTCCACCTCGACGGGATAGTATGTCTAATGTCAGAAAGGGGTTAAAAAAACACACAGAAAAACACACACAAAAAATAATTTTAAAATAACTATAAAGCCTAGCTACATGTTATCACAGAATTGCAAAGATTAATACAAAAGCTGCATTGATTATTCATAGTAATTTAAAAGATCTTGTTTCACGCTCATGCCCCGTGGATCTCTCGTCTGTAACATGTATATCCACCAGGTCTCTCTGCTCAGAAGTTTCCTAAGGTGATACCCACATCTCGAGTGTTTAGAGACGCTCTTTATACCCATGACTCTGCAGTTCGCGGTATCTCCATTATGATATTGTGAAAAGTGTTTGCTCGCCATTGATCATTTAAGGACCATCTTATTTGTGGCATCTGACCAATGATGTCTGATTCTAACTTTCAGGGGGATGGTGGTACAACATACATACTGAATGTTGCAGGACTGACAAGTAAGGAGATATATCAAATATGCTTGTAGCAAGTGCATATTGTATGCCAAGTTTTAGCTTTATTAATTTCCTGATTCAAATATAGACTTGGAAATAGCATGTTACTAAGGGTAGGGGCTTTCCCAGATGTAAATCTGATTATTTAAAACTTTTTTAAGTTTCTTATCCTGATACAGTATTGGAATATGTGTTGTATGATTTTCATAATGTATGAAAATTGTGGACTAAATTGTGTCACAAAAGTGATTTGTTTTGAACCCTTAGATACAGGTGCTTCACACAAAATTAGAATATCATCAAAAAGTTAATTTATTTCAGTTCTTCAATACAAAAAATGAAACTGATATATTATATAAAGTCATTACAAACAGACGGATCTTTTTCAAGTGTCTATTTCTGTTAATGTTGATGATATTCTAATTTTGTGAGAAGCACCTGTATATCTTCTTTCTGCTCCTGTAAAATGTCCTGTTTATTGCTATTCGCAATCTTATTCATAGCTCTGCTCATCATCCACTGTGGGTACCTAGGTTCTTTTAATCTGTTTTTGACTATAGAGGTTTCTTTTAAATAAGCTGTATCTGAAGTAGTATTTCTACTAATTCTAAATAGTTCCCCCAAAGAGATGTTCTTAATAGTTTTTTTGTGATGACTCAAAGTAGCATAGAGTGTTCAATCAATTTGTTGCTAGTTTTTTTTTCTTTTTCCAAAGGAAGTAATCTGTTTTCCCTCTAATGCAAATTTGAAGGAAATATAAAAAAAAAATCAATTTTATCATATTGTATGTTATATGTAAATTTGAGATTCATATAATTCAGAATCAAATGACGAACTAAGTCCTCAGCTGCCTCCTCAGTCCCTTCCCATATCAGTGGCCATACCGCCTGATATGGGAGCAGAGGTCAGACACAGCTGAGAATATATGATGTTATACGTGATGCTCCTCCCATATTGCCATGTAAATGTGTAGGGGAAGTGGCATTATTATTGTTCCTTCTTTTCCCCTACCGTTGTTTGTACTTTGCCTTTAATTAATGTGTTCATTTACCATGAGATACTGCTACATTATGTAAATGTATTATCTTAAGTCTTAAGGTACGGGAGTACCACATTCCAAGAAAGGGGGGGACGTATGTCCCTTTGTTAAAGAACACTTATATAAACTTGACTCGTATGGAGTCCCCTCTGTTGTTTTTGATGTCTATTATTGCACTATTAATAAAGTTTTTTATAATGGTTGGGAACAACCATGTTGAAAGAAAGGGGTAATGTAGGGGAAGTGGTATTATTATGGTTCCTTCATCTCCCATACCCCTGTTTGTACTTCCCTTTTAATTATTGGGTTCATTTACCAAGTAATACTGCTACATTATGTAAATGTTTTATCACTATCTATATTGAGTACTGCTATGCATAAAGTGTATTTCTCACGTGGTATATATGCCACATGTGCACCACTGTTGTTAGGGAAAGTAAGTGCCACGGGCCAGTTTAGTGTTAGGGGAGTAGTATCCCTAGTTGGCCACTAGATGGGGCATCATAGATATTAGGTATATCATAGGGAATAGTTAGAGTAGGAGGGGGCACGGTGGGATAAGACAGTTAGGTCTTCCTGTTTAGTTCAGTTGGGGCCTGGGTGCCCAGACAGCTCACAGAGCTAGCTAGTCATGTTTCCAGCATGCCCTGTGTAAAGTCTGCTGCAAGCCAGCAAGCACACCAGACAAAATGAAGGACCTGCTGAATTACGTGGTCCAGTTGAGGCAGCACCAGCAGAAACAATGGCAGCAGATGCAGCTTCTGGCTACCGCAATCCAGGGCAGGATGAGTGCCCCAACCCCAAGTTCGGCTGATGATGCCCACATCGGGAAGGTGGAAAGATGGGCCTTGCAGAAAATGACCCCATGTGATGACATTGAGGCGTTCTTTACAGTGTTTGAAAGGATTGCCAAGAGGGAGAAACTTCTGCCAGAGCAGTGGGCAGAGGCACTGGAGCCATACTTGATGGGAGAACCCCAGAATGCCTACTATAATTTAGGTTTGCAGGATGCCAAAGCGTATGTCAAGCTAAAAACTGACATTCTTGCATACTTGGGGGTGACAATGACTATCAGGGCACAGCGGGTTCACCGCTGGGCGTATCACTGGGACAAACCACCTCGCTCCCAAATGTTTGACCTGTTGCACCTGGTCCAGAAGTGGCTGCAGACAGCGTCCTCTACGCCTGCATTTGTGCACTCCCTGCCCAGGCAAATACAGACTTGGATTGCCCAGGGTGATCCCCGGAGTACCGATGACCTGGTTGGACTGGTTGAGAGGTACCAGGGGGAAGAAGGTTCCTTGGGAAGACAGCCCACACTATACTGGTGGTCCCAGTAAGGGGTGAATGCCCTAAAGGGGTGGGGCATCCAAGGACAAAAGAGGCAGGAGTGGTGATGCCCAAGGTCCCTAAGGGTGATGTTGTTTGCTGGAGTTGCCACGGCCCAGGCCATATAGCAACCAGTCGTCCCCTGACCCCCGAGCAGATGGATTGCAGCAAGGGATGCCGTTGCTCTTATTAAGCATCTCCGGCCTGCAGTCTGAACTGTCCACCCAATGAGGGGCCTCAAGCATGTCCCATGAATGTGAATGGTCCGGAGGTAATGGCACTGCTAGAATCTGGGAGTCTGTTGACCCTTGTGTGAGTCACCCTTCCTCTCCAACTGATCCCGGGCAAAAATTCAGCTTTTGTTGCATTCATGGTGATGCTAAGGACTACCCTATGGACAGAGTAGACATTGAAATGGCCCACGGTACTGAAGCCCACGAGGTCGGCATTGTTCGGGACTTGTTACACCCTATTACTATAATAGGCCGGGACTTTTGTCTATTTTGGGATCTGTGGGGAAGGATTCTAAGTTCACTGGTGTGGATAGGAAACCAGTAAACCCTAAGGAGGTATCACCACACCCATGGTCAGACAGATTACCCTTTTATGTTCTCGTGGAGGATGAGGAGGTAGTATCCCCTGTGTCTGACATTCTGGAGTAAGGGGTGACCGGTGAGAATTTTGGGTCTGCCCAACATAGGGACCTAACTCTGAAAGAAGCCTTTAATAATGTCACCTTCATAAATGGGGTTGCACAAGAGCCAGGGACTGACACAAGATTGACCTATTTTATGATGAATGGGGAGTTGTTGTAGCGGGTCACGAAAGTGAAGGAGGAGCTGGTGGATCAGTTAATAATGCCGGACCTCTATAGACGGAAGGTGTTGGACATGGCCCATTCACACATCTTGGGGGGACATCTGGGAGTGGAAAAAATGCAGGAACAGATCATGCAGAGGTTCTATTGGCTCGGTGTCAAAGAGAAATATTAAACTATTGCAGGTCCTTCCCTACGTGTCAATTAACCGCCCCCACCTCTCACTTTCGGAGTACCCTTGTGCCATTGCCCATTATTGAAATGCCGTTCAAGCGATGTGCTATGGACTTGGTTGGTCCCCTGGTTAAATCTACTCATAGGCATCAATACATATTGGTCATCCTGGACTATGCCACACACTATCCTGAAGCAATTTCCCTGAGAAACTCCTCCGTGAAGAGTGTAGCCCATGAATTAGTCAATGTTTTTTGACTAATGAGTAAGGTGATGAGGGAGTTATGCAGGGTCCTACAAATCTCCCAGTTGAGGACTTCAGTGTACCATCCTCAGACAGAATGCCTTGTAGAAATATTTAATAAAATGATGAAGAGCATGCTGAGGAAAGCCGTAGAAAAGGACGGCAGAGATTGGGACTGTCTCCTACCATATCTGCTGTTCTCCATCCGTGAGGTTCCAGAGGCCTCTACGGGGTTCTCACCATTCAAACTTTTGTATGGCAGACATCTGTGAGGTCTCCTGGATGTAGCCAAGGAAACCTGGGAAGCCGAAGTCACACCCCACAGAAGCATCATTGAGCATGTGGCACTTATGCAGCAGAGGATTGCAAAGGTGATGCCCAATGTAAAAGGAAATGTCATCCATGTACAAGAAGCTCAGGTCAGGTTCTACAACCGCTCAGCCAGAGACAGCCATTTTAATCAGAAGACTGAGTCCTTGTGCTAATTCCTACTGTGGTGAGCAAATTATTGGCCAAATGGCAAGGGCCGTATGAGGTAGTGAAGCTTGGTGATGTAAATTATAAGATTCATAAGCAAGGAAGATGAAAACCATATCAGATCTACCATGTCAACCTCATCAAGCTATGGCAAGACAGAGGGCTGGTTGAAACTCGGTGCTTGCTGGGCAAGTCAGAAAGTGAGGTTAGAGGTATCGCAATAGCGGAGATGCTGTTGAAGGCCCAGAAACAGCAATGCCGGGAGTTGCTCCAGAAGAACAGGGACTTGTTCTTGGAATTACCAGGATGCGCAAGGGTCGTAGAACACAAAGTTCTGACAGAGCCACATGTGCACATAAACGTAAAGCCCTATTGAGTTCCGGATGCCCATCAAGACGTGCTCTCCAAGGAGGTGGAGTGTATGTTAAAACTCGGGGTCATTGAGGAATTCAAGAGCGGTTAGTCAAGCCTGATTGTCCTTGTCCCAAAGACAGATGGTGAATGAAGGTTATGCAACAACTTTCGGAAGTTGAATTAGGTCTCCAATTACAACGCATATCTCATGCCATGCGTCAATTAGCTAATCAAGAGAGTTGGGCCCGCAAGGTACATAACCACCTTGGATTTGACAAAGGATATTGTCAGATCCCCATGGTACAGGTAGCCAAGGAAAAGACTGTTCTCTATGCCAGACGGATGCTTCCAGTATGTCTAGATGATGTTTGGACCTTCCAGAGAGCTATGGATCTAATCCTGGCACCCCAAAAGCAATACACCATGGCATACCTGGATAATATTGTTATCTATAGCCTGGACTGGTAGAATCATCTGGAAAAGGTCCAGGTGGTATTTGATGCTCTATGGAATGTGGGGTTTTCAATAAACTGAGAGAAATGTGCCATGGGAAAAGAAGTAGCTAAATACCTGGGATATATAGAGGTGGAGGCAATACCAAAAATGGTTTAGACTGCTGTCGAAAAAACAAGTGAGAGCCTTCCTGGGGATCATAGGATACTACAGGAGGTTAATGCCAAACTTCGTCATGATAGTGGCGCCCCTGACTGACCTCCTCAAAGGGACAAAATCGGTAATGGTCTGAAATGGTCTGAAGAGGCAGACGGCCTTTCAAAAAATGAAATGAAAGGGGCTCTGTGTATGCGACCAGTTCTGGTGGCCCCTGACTTTAAGTGAGTTTATACTCCAAATGGATGCCTCGGATATCGGTTTAGGAGCAGTTTTTTCTCAGGCGATACACGGGGAGGAGCACTCTGTCCTCTACCTAAGTAGGAAGCTATACTCATATGAGAGGAATTTTTCAGTCATAGAGAAGGAGTGCTTGGCTGTAAAGTGGGCGGTAATGCTGATGCCCTCTCAAGAATCCCTTGTCTGGTAGTAGAAAGTGCCAAGCCCCACAGCTTTAAGCAAGCGGGGGAGGTATGTAAGGTGGCTAATGGTGATGTAGTCGATGGGAGGTATGTGTCACAGAGATGTGTGGTGATGGCTTGTGATGTATCCCAGAGTATATTCTCTAGTGCACATAAGCACTAGGAGGTTCATTTGTTGCACCTGCAATTGGGTTACATGTGGCTGTGAGAGATGGGTAAATCTAGCTACCCACATACCTCACCTCTGAGTATAGTGAACAGTCTATATAATAGAGGCTCTTGTTTGGCACATGGTCTGTATGTTGGGAGGTAGAAGGCTTCCTGTGTGTATTTGTCTCCAGACCAAGCCTGAATACTGGACTCTAACCCAGCCTGCGTGCCATACATGCCTGGTGGAGCAGAGACCTGCTAAGGACCAGTTTTCTTTGTTTGCCTGGTCAAGTTAAAGATGAACACTTTCACAATATTGTATATATTGAAACATGCCCAAAGGGGCCTTCAATCTACAAGGAATTATAAGAACATGGAATGGCATAATTTTATTTTTTGCATTTAAATATTTCCTGCAATGCTTAAAGTTTAACTCTCACATTTTTCTGAAACTCATTCCAGGATCTTCAATTTAACCATTTATTCCTAATAGCTAAATATGATTGCTTTGATTCGTGCACATACTTTTTATTACATGCCGTTTACATTTTCTTGTTGCTATGACTCTACAGTATTACATGCTTTAGAAATGAACTATCTTTTCCTTTGTTAAATTGAAGTTCATTACTTCATACAGTTAAATATTTCTATTTGTCCACTAGATGGCACATTATTGTAAAAAAAGAAGTAACTAAACAGCCCAAGATGATTATTTTAAATGAAGCAATATAGATATTACGCAAAAATAAAATAGTAAAATAAAGCAGAGGTGATGTTAGTTAATACATTTAATACAACAATGAAAAAGATGTTACATAAAATAAATCACATAAGGTATTATTTTTTATATTTTAGACCATATAATAATTATACCATTATTGTAGGGTCCAATATAAAAAAATATATATATGATAGAATGTAAAATATTTGTAAATCATGATAGCAAATTGATCTCTTTAGAGGAAAATAGGCTATAATAGAAGCTAAACTAAAAATTGTATTTAGTCATCAAATAATAGTATTGTTAATCTTGTGTGCCACTGTAAAGTCTATAGTTTGTCTTAAGACAGATTGTCTTTAAATTAAGTTGTTACAGTAGCAGGTGCCAGGATATGAGATAAATATACTGCAAATTTTAATAAAACAAAATAAAAAAGGAGTAAAACTTACAAATGAATATATGAAGTATCACAAGCCTCCCCATAAATGCGATAATGGAGCAAAACAATCGTTGCAAAGAAAGAAGAAAATGTGGCACTCACCAGCTTGTGCTGCGATAAAAAAGTCCTTTATTGCGTCATAGCGTGGACTGAGGACATCATAATAACAGCTGCAGGTATATGTGAGGGTGCAAGGTGACCGAGGACGACGGCCGTTTCGCGCGGACTGCGCTTCAAAGGTTCCAGGTGCACCTGAAGGTATAATGTGGGCAGTGGTGCGAGTCAATCACATCTAATTAAGTCACTCATTATGGGAGCAGTTTTAAACAATTATTAAAAAATACAGTGGACTATAACTAAGACTGCAGCAATCCAGCAGGAATCTGATGGCAAAAAAAGTTGCGCAGACACAACATTTTTGTCCATTTTTAAAAAACTGATTTCAGCTGGATCTGTGTTTTGCTTTTCTTTTTTTTTTTAAACATTGAAGCCTATGGACAATGGACCCATGAATTAGCCATCTGACACCTTTCATTTGAAACTGATCCAGTAAGCGACAAATGGGACCATTCTTAAATTAATGAAAATGGATAGCTAATTAATGGATCTATTGTTCATAGGTTTCAATGTTAAAAAAAAGGATGCAGCTGAAATCAGCTTTTTAAAAACAGACAAAAAAATAATTTTTGCCAATGGATTACTGCTGGATCTGTTCTAACTTACTGGACATGAACATGGCCTTATTATTGTAAAAGTAATACAGACAACATAAAATGATATACAGACCAGATAGAAATCAAGTGCCAATAACACCTCTTCAGAATATACACTTGCATATAGAACCAAAGGGAAGATGAGCTAATGGGTTGGCAGTCAGACAGCAGTAATAATTATTCATTGCTGGGATAAAACACTACAAAAGAACTTTGCAGCCAATATCTTCAACTTTTTTTTAAGTTGCTTCCTCTGATTAATAATCAGATTAGTTAGATTAAGAATTAAGATACTGTGTAGAAAGACCTGGATTGGCAATCTGTTTTAGGCTGGTTTCATACTTGCGTATTGGAGGGCTGCAGATGGCAGCGTACTTCCTCCCTTCTTCCTCCTTGAAACCACGCCTACGCTCTGCCTACTTCTCCTTGCGTCCTGCGTTGCCCTGCATACCTATCTTTATCATTGGGTACGCAGGCCATACAAATGTATGTGGATGCCTCCGCATGCCTCAACACTGTGTCTCAACACTTCTATTGGGCAAAGATGGGGACAGATGTAACAAACTACTGCAGCTCCTGTATCATCTGTTAGAGAGTGGGGAAGCAGGGCCTGTTCCCAAGACTCCCCTGATCTGTCTGCCAGTGATAGAGGAGCCTTTCCAGCAGATCGCGGTATACATTGTGGGCCTGCTGGCTGTCTCCAGCAGCTCTGGAAAGCAATACATCCTCGCTGTGGTAGACTATGCTACCCGGTACCCGGAGGCAGTGGCTTTGTTCTCAACTAGGGCGGATAAGGTGGGGGATGAACTGTTGGACATCTTTTCATGAGTAGGATTTCCCAGGGAGATGCTTACTGACCAGGGGACTCAATTTATGTCTCAGCTAATGGATGCTCTCTGTAAGAAAATGCAGGTGAAGCGTTTGGTATCGAGTGTATAACCCCCAAACCAATGGCTTGTGTGAGCGCTTCAGCGGTATCTTCAAATAGATGCTAAGAAAGCTGGTTGAGACCCAAGGACGTGACTGGCAGCAGTACCTCCCATACCTGCTATTTGCTTACCAAGAGGTTCTGCAGGCCTCGATGGGGCTCTCCCCCTTCGAGCTCCTGTATAGCAGGCGAGTTCAGAGACCCTTGGGTTGGTAAGGGAATCCTGGGAAGAAGAGCCAAACCCTTCAGTAGTGTCCATCGTGGAGTATGTCATGGGCATCCGTGACAAGATGCAGACCTTGAAGCATTTGGTGCATGATAACGTGGTGCAGGCTGTTAGGGGTCGAGTTCCCACCTCTGCACAGGGGGGAATCTTGAGCCATCTCCTCTGCGGTCTCCCATTCCTCTCCAGCCACAGTGGAGCCTGCTCAGCAGAGACGTCAGTGCCAGCATCTGGCTCAGCCTGATACTGTGCGGATGGCTTCTGCTGCTTTCCCAGGCTCAGCCATTGTAGCCAGTACTGGTCAGCGGTGAGCAGATGTCGCAGATGTCTCTGGGACTAAGTCCTACTTTTTCCCTTCTGAGCATGCCCAAGGTAAGACCTCTCATTGGAGGTCAGGGGTCACATGCTCAGGTACTGCTGCAGCTCCCAATGGTCCTCTAGGAAGGTCCTGAAGTTGCTCTGGTATTGTAGCAGCTTCCATTGGTCCTCTAGGAAGGTCCTGAAGCTGCTGCAGCTATAAAAGTTTTGCATGACCGCACGGCCATGCGCTAGTATCACTTCATGTTATGAGCTTGCTAATTGTGGTCGTGCCTGTATGATTGTATTCAGGGACCCAGCTGAAATAAGCCCCTAGAATACCAGCACCTCCGGTGAGGAGTTTTTGTGTGCTTTTCTGTGTGCGTGACCACTGACTGCCATCAGCTCAGCAGTTAGCTGTGTTCCCCGGTAATGCTAACAAGGCACAGCATATTCTTTTCTGTGTGACTCAGTGAAGTAACTGAGTTCACTTATACTGCCATATAGTGCCATGATTTTCTAGCAGCAGGTTGTCTCCTGCACGGTGGACCCCAGGCTGCGAACACATCAATTATAACATCCTTATTAACTCGGTGCGTTCCGCCAGTCCTCACATAATACTAGCGCCGGGGTCTGGCTAGAAAATGGTGGACGATCAGCGTCTACAGTGGTACATCCAGCAGTTGGAGGGTAGGTTGGTGGCTCTTGAGCGCACAACCTCAGCTGTGGATGTTACCGCAGTCGCTGTTCAGGCTGCTAGTGTAGCTGCAGCCAGTTTGTCCTCTGCCACCCCTGCTGCGACTTTATCCCGTCTCCCGCTACCAGACAAGTTTACTGGTGACATTAAGCTATGTCGAGGATTTGTGAGCCAGTGCACAATACATCTTGAGCTTCTGGCTGCACGTTTCCCTACGGAATGGGCTGAGGTGGGATTTATCATATCCCTTTTGTCGAGTAGGGTGTTGGAATGGGCTACGCCGCTGTGGGAGCGTGATGATCGTGTGTCGTAGAGTGCTCCTCGCTTTCTGGACACTTTGAAACAGGTCTTTTTAGGTCCTCGCGTCACCCACGATACGGTGCTCCAACTGTTGGCAATTACACAGGGTTTTTCCATGGTCAGCCAGTTCACCGTCCAATTCCTAATTCCGGTGTTCTGGAAAGGACTGGCAGACCATGTGAAGGACACTTTGGCCATCAGGGAGATTCCTGCCACACTGGAGGAGCTTATTACTATCTCTACCTGCATCGACCACTGTTTTAATGGAGGTTAGAGCGGACCCAGTGTAGGCAAAGGTTCCGGTTGGCTCCTACCTTCCCCAGCCCTCTGGAATCTCCTGTTCAGGCATCCGACGCGCATGAGGCCTTGGAGGTTTCTCGAGCGGGACCTAAGTCCTGGGCCGCTCGAGTACCCGTGGTTTGTAATATTTGCCAACAGTTAGGACATTATGCCAATAAATGTCCTCAGCGGTCAGGAAACGATCGCATCTAGTAACCATTGGAGGAGGTTCACTAGACACAGTGGCATTTTCCTCCAAGTTGTCCTTTAAAGGGACAATCACTTTAGGCTCTTCCACTCTCACAGTTGAGCTTTGTGTGGACTCTGGGGCGGAGGGGAATTTTATGTCCTCTGCCTTCACCCAACGCCACACCATACCCCTGGTGATGCTCGCCAGGCCAGTGACTGTTCGAGTGGTAAATGGGTCAACACTGACCACACAAATTACACATCAGTCCATCTCTTTCATATTATCTATGTCTCCTTCCCATCAGGAGATCATCTCCCTGCTTGTCCTTCCCGAGGGGATGGATGAGATTCTACTTGGGATGCCCTGGTTACGTTTTCATTCTCCACTTATAGAGTGGTCCTCAGGGAGAATTTTGGTTTGGAGCAAATCTTGTAAGGGAAGATGTGTGAGGGAGTCCTTTTCCACTACAGAGATACCCGCAGATCTCATTTCCCTACCCAAGTGCTATTGGTCCTATGCAGACGTGTTCGCCAAGAAGGCTGCAGAGACCCTTCCACCTCACCGCCCATATGACTGTCCTATTGACCTCATGCCTGGAGCTGAACCTCCTCGGGGATGGGTCTATCCCCTCTCTCTTCCGGAGATGGAGGCTTTGTCCCAATACATCCAGGAGAATTTGGCAAGGGATGTCAGTGTCACCTGCAGGGGTGGGGTTTTTCTTTGTGCAGTAGAAGAATGGAGAACTACATCCATGCATAGATTACAGGGGTCTTAATTAGTGTTGAGCATTCCGATACCGCAAGTATCGGGTATCGGCCGATACTTGCGGTATCGGAATTCCGATACCGAGTTCCGATACTTTTGTGATATCGGGAATCGGTATCGGAACCATATTCATGTGTAAAATAAAGAATTAAAATAAAAAATATGGATATACTCACCTCTCCAGCGGCCCCTGGACTTTACCGATGTAACCGGCAGCCTCCGTTCCTAAGAATGAGCGCGTGAAGGGCCTTCGATGACGTTGCGGCTTCTAATTGGTCACTTGAGCGCTCATGTGACCGCTCACGCGACCAATCACAAGCCGCGACGTCATCGCAGGTCCTTCGTGCGCTCATTCTTAGGAACGGAGGCTCCCGGTTTCGGCGGTAAGGTCAAGGGGCCGCCGGAGAGGTGAGTATATGGATATATATATATATGGATATACTCACCTCTCCGGCGGCCCCTGGACCTTACCGCCGTAACCGGGAGCCTCTGTTCCTAAGAATGAGCGCGTGAAGGACCTGCGATGACGTCATGGCTTGTGATTGGTCGCGTGAGCGCACATGAGCGCTCACGCGACCAATCAGAAGCCGCGACGTCATCAAAGGCCCTTCACGCGCTCATTCTTAGGAATGGAGGCTCCCGGTTACATGGGTAAAGTCCAGGGGCCGCCGGAGAGGTGAGTATATCCATATTTTTTATTTTGATTCTTTATTTTACACATGAATATGGATCCCAGGGCCTGAAGAAGAGTTTCCTCTCCTTCAGACCCTGGGAACCATTCCAATACTTTGCGTCCTATTGAAATGCATTGGTATCGGGTATCGGTATCGGCGAGATCCGATATTTTGTGGGTTTCGGCCGATACTATCCGATACCGATACCAATGCATATCGGAAGGTATCGTTCAACACTAGTCTTAATGCCATCACCGTTAACACTAGAAGTCCCAGAGAGGGGTCATTTAACATTTCTATCTTTGGAACCCAGAGACGGGTGGAATGACCTGAAGGATTTTAGCTAACATCCTCTAATCACCGTCTTTTGTTCTGTAATTAAGGCCATTACTGTTGCACCACAGGAGGCTGTTGTTTTCCATTGAGTTTAGCCATTTCGTTTCTAGTTAGTTCTATTCAGTTTATTGTATTTGATAATATAAAGACTATAAATATTGTATTTAGTTTAGTTTTATTTGAGCAAAAAAGCACTGAAACAATGAATCATTTTTTATATATTTTAAATAGAGAATTAGAAATTTTAGAGCAAGGTACAGCTGTGAGTAATGACCAGAAGCATTTGTGTCTAAGGCCTCAAGCACACTAGCGAAAAAAAATTGCGCGAAAATCGCACAAGAGGACTGAAATTTCAGTGTGAAAAATATACAAAAGAACAACTGTTATTTGTTTTCATGCTTTTTATTTTTGTTATAAAAATAATAAAAAAAATACAAGGAATAAAACAATTCAACACATATTTACAATAGGCTGCAGTGGGGGGCTGCGTGTGTGTGTGTGTGTGAGTGGCATGTCCTTCTTGTGTGACTAGCATTTCAGCACTCACTCAGCAGTCTGTCTGCACTGTCATAACATACCTGGCACTGCCTGGGTATGTCCCTGGTACATTTGCCACACGTGTATTTGTAGCAGTCAACATATCTCTCAGTTGCACAATTGTTCGTGCATCGATGGTTGACCTGACACTTCGCCCTTTTGCCAGGGCTGGGTGTGGAAGGTTGTTGCCGAAGGAGTTTCTCCTTGCATGCCTTCTTTTCAGTCACATGAGAGCCACCTAACTCTTTTGCAAGCTCAACCAGTTAGTCCACCCGACTCTCCTGCACCCCAGTGCATGCCTGATAAAGAACATGAGCATTCAGTGCTGCCATGTCAATCATGTTGTAGAACATGGCGACTGGCCATCTCCGTGTTCCTGCACGCACGCTGTACTTCTGCACCATTTGGTCCATTACATCCACACCACACTTTGTGTGGTTGTATTGTGTGACTGTGTTTGGCTTCCTTTTGTTGGTATCCTCAGTCTCAACCATGCTGTGCATGCTGCTGAGAATGTAGACGGCCTTTTTTCTTTTGGGTGCATACACTGTCAGTGTGGCACCAGTGGTTGAAAACACCTGAGTGGTGAATTCAGTGCGGTCCATCTGTCTAGCGGATTGAGGAATTTCCCGGCAACTCTTGTTGACTGTGCTGAGGATAGTGGTTTTCTGGCTAAACAGTCGTTGTGCAAGTGACAATGATGTAAAGAAATTGTCCGTGGTTACAGTTCTTCCCTTGTCCATGAATGATTCTATCAGCCTCATCACTACAGTTTCGGACAGTCTCTCCCCGCTGAGATGACTGGGGTCCTTGCCAAGATATGGGAGGACATTACAGATGTACTTTGATTTCAAGTCGCAAGCCACCCAAAACTTGATGCCAAACTTGTCTGGTTTTGTTGCAATGTATTGCAGAAAACAGCAGCGAGTCTTTGACGGGAAAAGCTGTTCATCAATAGTGATGTGTCGACCAGGGTTGTAGGATGCAATGCAGTTGGTGACAAACGATCTCCACACATCGGAGATTGCAGCAAACTTCTCGGTCTCCACTTGCTCACTGCGTGTGAACATGTCATCAAAGCGTAGGTGTTGCATGATGTCTTGGAAGCGGTTTCGGGTCATAGCTGCAATGACCCTTGGGTTTGCCAGGTTTGCTGACCAGCTGTCACGTACTGATGGAAACTTGGTCAGCCCCCGCAAGATAATGACTGAAATAAATGCCATTAGTTCCGGGAGATCCATGAACCAATCCACCTGCTCCGTATGACGTGCATGTTGAGTAGTCCATTCTTGAATGCTACGAAGCATGTCAAGAGTGATAAAACAGGGGAAGCTCTGAAGGCGACTCCGGACACTTCGTCTGGCCTTAGCACTTGGCTCTCAATTTGTAGGGTACGGTTCTATTGGGGTGAAATGGAGACATTTCCCCACTTGTACTTCACGCCACACTGTGCCATCTTTTGCGGTCTCTGTCAGCTCACTCGCCAACTGAGCTCTCTTTTTTGGTAGAGGAGGAGTCTCCTCATCTGCAAGATAAATAATTTCAAATTAACATTTTGTTTTGGTTCTAAAGGCTAGGTTCACATTTGAGAGAATTTCAGTTCCCTGCAAATCCAGCAGGGAACTTAGAAATTCTCTCAGCCTCTGCATGTTCCCCGCATACCCGCTGTGTTTACTGGATACCAGCTACACAGCGGGCTGTGGGGAGTGCGATTCACACCCCCGCATCATCCCTGCACAGAGAACTCCTCAAGATGCGTTCACTGGGGAGGGAGGATGCGGGGGTGCAAATCGCACTCCCACAGCCCGCTGTGTAGCTGGTAACCAGTAAACACAGCGGGTTGCTAGGGACCACGTTCCCCGCTCTCCCACATGCGGGAAACATGCGGAGGCTGAGAAAATTTCTAAGTTCACTGCTGGATTCGCAGGGAACTGAAATTCTCTCAAATGTGAACCTAGCCTTAAAAGATAGTCAGGACGTAAAAATAGGTAATTTGAAAACTCTAACCTGAAGACAGCTCAGAGTCCGAATCCGGTTGAAGGACTATGTCTTCTCCATCTGAGTCAGGAGGGTTGGTGTTGCTCAGGATCAGTTCCAATGCCTGTTGAATGGTGTGCCTTCTCTGCATTTTGTTTCTTGTGAACAAAATGGGTGAAGCAGTCACCTATTTATCCCCCACAGCACAAAAGGCTGCATGCAAATTTGCTAAGGTGTTAGCAACCTTATGCATATCCCCTGCACAACAATGCAGCTGGGGGGTGGGCAGACACACTCAGGAGCAGCTTACAATCTTTTGTTTACACTCTCTTACAAGACCTTTGTTGAGGTGGATCAACACAATTGCCCCCTGCAGATTCCTCAGGCAATGGCCACATTTACAAATGAAAGTATGCTAATTGGAGCCATCAGAGTTGTCAGTTTGGACTAAGGGTCATTTGACCCTCTTTCAGGACTTCAGGGGGGAGCTCGAAATTTCTGGGACTTCTAGTGTTAAGAATATGTACCCGTTGCCCCTGATATCTGAGCTCTTCGATAGGCTACGGGGAGCAAGGCTATTTACCAAATTAGACCTGCGGGGTGCTTATAACCTGATTCGCATCTGTGAGGGGGACGAATGGAAGACGGCTTTTAATACCAGGGATAAGCATTATGAATATCTGATGATGCCCTTTGGGCTCTGTAATGCCCCAGCTGTTTTCCAAAACTTTGTAAATGACATCTTCTGGGATATGCTCTCCTATTCGGTCGTAGTCTATCTGGATTATATATTCATCTACTCTCCAGATATTGACTCCCACAGGAGAGAGGTTCGCAAGGTCTTTGACCTCTTACGGGCAAATTCTCTTTATGTAAAGTTGGAGAAATGTGTGTTTGAGCAGGAGTCCTTGCCTTTCCCTGGTTATATCATCTCCACCCAGGGATTGGCTATGGATCCTGCCAAACTACAGGCTGTGATGGACTGGCAGGAACCTCATTCTCACAAAGCGGTGCAGCGTTTTATGGGGTTCATTAATTATTACCGTCAGTTCATTCCGCATTTCTCGACTTTGGTAGCTTCCTTGGTAGCCCTCACCAAAAAGGGAGCAAATCCCAAGTTGTGGTCGGAGGAAGTCTCCAAGGCCTTCCTCTCTATAAAATCTCATTTTGCTAGCGCTCCCATCCTAAATTGCCCCTATGTAGATAAGCCATTCTTAATGGAGGTGGATGCCTCATCTGTTGGTGCTGGTGCAGTCCTCTTCCAAAAGGATGCTCAAGGTCGGAATCATCCCTGTATCTTCTTTTCCAAGACCTTCACACCAGCAGAGAGGAATTATTCCATCGGGGACAGGGAGTTGCTAGCTATGAAGTTGGCTTTCTCTGAGTGGAGACACCTTCTGGAAGGGGCTCGCTTTCCCTTCCAAGTCTTCACTGACCACAAAAATTTGGTGTACCTACAAACAGCTCAGCGGCTAAATTCTCGCCAAGCAAGATGGTCCTTATTCTTCTCCTGGTTCCATTTTTCCCTCCATTATCTCTCTGGGGAGAAGAACATTTGTGCCGATGCTCTCTCTCACTCCGTTGTGTCTTCTGTGGAGGAGGAAGAGGAGCCTCGGCTTATTGTTCCTTCTGAGAGCCTGAGAGCATGAGAACCGTGGCTCCGGTTTCACTAGAATCGGTGCCTCCGGGCAAGACGTTTGTACCTACTAATTTGCGACCGGAGGTTCTCTCTTGGGCTCAATCATCCAGGGTGGGTGGACATTTTGGGATCAAGAGGACATCTGAGCTGTTGGCGAGGACGTACTGGTGGCCGCATATGGCCCGTGACGTCGGAGACTATGTTCGGGCGCGTGTCTCCTGCACCAAAAATAAGTCTCCTCGAAAACGGCCATCTGGGTTACTCTATCACCTGCCGGTGGCTGACAGGCCCTGGGAGATGGTTGGGATGGACTTTGTGGTGGGCTTACCCAAGTCTCGTGGTTGCACCATCATTTGGGTAATCACCGACCATTTTTCTAAAATGGTGCACCTGGTGCCACTTCCACGGTTACCTTCTGCACGAGCCTTGTCAGCATTGTTTATAAGACACATTTTCCGCCTGCATGGTATGCCAGACAAAGTTGTCAGTGACCGAGGTCCCCAGTTTGCATCTCAGTTCAGGAGAGAGCTTTGTCATTTACTCAGCATTGAGTTAAATCTCTCTTCAGCATATCATCTTGAGATGAATGGATTGGTAGAGAGGACCAATCAGACCTTGGTCACATATTTGCGACATTTCGTTTCTGCCAGGCAGGATGACTGGGCATCCTTCCTACCATGGGCGGAGTTTGCGCTTAACAACGCCGTAGCCGACTCCATTAGTCAGACTCCATTCCTCCTTAATTATGGTCAGCATTTGCGGGTTCCTGTGCCTATGCCCATATCTTCCACCGACTCCAGGCTCGCAGACTGGGCTGTGGAGGCACGGGAAATTTGGGACCGCACTCAGGATGCCATCCGGGCCTCCAAGGAGAGAATGAGGTCTTCCGCCAATGCACATCGGCGCCCCACTTCGACTTTTGCTCCTGGCGACTTACTGTGGCTCTCTGACCGTAACATAAGGCTGCGAGTTGAGTCCACTAAGTTTTCTCCTCGCTACTTGGGACCTTTCAAGGTTCTCAAGCAGCTTAACCCTGTGGTTTACCATCTGGCCCTTCCTCCACGCCTAGGTATCACCGACACCTTTCATGTGTCTCTCTTAAAATCCGTACACATGTTCTGGTTTTCCGAGTCATCTGCCTTGACATCGGATTCGTCTTAGGATGACTACGAGGTGAACGCTATCTTGGGGTGCAAGGTGGTACATGGGAAAAAGTTTTATTTGGTGGACTGGAAGTGTTATGGCCTAGAGGAGTCCTTGGAGCCTGTTGAGAATATTCGAGCTCCGCTGCTCATTGCTGCCTTCGAGCATAGCGAGGCCCAAGGAGGAGGAGGCCCTAGAAGGGGGGTAATGTTAGGGGTCGAGTTCCTGCCTCTGCACTGGGGGAATCTTGAGCCATCTCCTCTGCGGTCTCCCATTCCTCTCCAGCCACAGTGAAGCCTGCTCAGCGGAGACGTCGGTACCAGTGTCTGGCTTAGCCTGATACTGTGCAGATGGTTTCTGCTGCTTTCCCAGGCTCAGCTGTTGTAGCCAGTACTGGTCAGCAGCGAGCAGACGTCTCTGGGACTAAGTCATCCTTTTTCCCTTCTGAGCATGCCCAAGGTAAAACCTCTCATAGGAGGTCAGGGGTCACATGCTTAGGTACTGCTGCAGCTCCCATTGGTCCTCTAGGAAGGTCCTGAAGTTTCTCTGGTATTGTAGCAGCTTCCATTGGTCCTCTAGGAAGGTCCTGAAGCTGCTGCAGCTATAAAAGGTTTGCATGGCCGCACGGCCATGCGCAATTATCACTTCATGTTATGAGCTTGCTAATTGTGGTCGCGCCTGTATGATTGTATTCAGGGATCTGGCTGAAATAAGCCCCTAGAATACCGGCACCTCCAGTGAGGAATTTTTGTGTGCTTCTCTGTGTGAGTGACCACTGACTGCCATCCGCTCAGCAGTTAGCTGTGTTCCCCTGTAACCCTAACAGGGCACAGCGTGTTCTTTTCGGTGTGACTCAGTGAAGTAACTGAGTTCATTTATACCGCCATATAGTGCCGTCATTTTCTAGCAGCAGGTTGTCTCCTGCACGTTGGACCCCAGGCTGCGAACGCACCAATTATAACATCCTTATTTACTCAGTGCATTCTGCCAGTCCTCACACAGGCTCACTGTGGTGACCGACCACAGCCCCCTGAGTTGGCTGCACACTGTGTCTGGAACCAACAGAACTGCCCTCCAGCAGTATGACTACAGTCAAACACAAAAAGGGCAGCGAGCATGGCAATAGAGATGGGTTATCCTGGCAGGGCAAGACTGCCAAGGTGCGCATGGAGGAGCACCAAGAGGTCCTGCCTCCACAGCACAGTCCAAAAGGGGGAGGTGTCAAGAAATATGATGTCATACTTTCACTCCATTTTTAGATCTAATAGAAAGCTAATTTGAGAACAAGATTGAGGATAGTCTTGCTGCCCTAGAGGTTTCTGGCCTGAGATATGTAATTAATAAGATGTTAGTAAGATTTCAGTCCTTGTGAAAAGGGGAGTGCATTCCATAGTTCCTCCCACTCCGTGAGGTCATGAAGAGAGGGTATAAAATTTTGAGGCCCTGTTACGAGGGTGTCTTTTGCTTGGGAATCAACCAGGAGAGCCTGTGCAACTTGACATAACGTTTTTGGGGATGTTTCCCCTCCCCCACCCCACATGGCATACCAGTAACTGAGATATGTAAATTCACATTTTAATCCCTTTATTTTGTAATTGTTGTACATATTGAAATTGTCTCATTTTGTAACATCTTTTTTATACTTTTGTAAACACTCCCTATTAGGGTTGAGCGACTTTTTTTTTATAGGATCGGGTCGGGTTTCACGAAACCCGACTTTCTCAAAAGTCGGGTCGAGTGAAATCGGCCAATCCTATAAAAAAGTCGGGGTCGGGGTCGGCCGAAACACGAAACCCAATGCAGTGCAATGGGATACTATGATTCCCAGAGTCTGAAGGAGAGGAAACTCTCCTTCAGGCCCTGGGATCCATATTAATGTGTAAAATAAAGAATTAAAATAAAAAATATTGATATACTCACCTCTCTGACGCAGCCTGGACCTTACCGCTGGTAACCGGCAGCCTTCTTTGCTTAAAATGAGCGCGTTCAGGGCCTTCCATGACGTCACGGCTTCTGATTGGTCGCGGCCGCCCATGTGACCACCACGCGACCAATCACAAGCCGTGACGTAATTCTCAGGTCCTAAATTCCTAATTCTAGGAATTTAGGACCTGAGAATTACGTCACGGCTTGTGATTGGTCGCGTGGCGGTCACATGGGCGGCCATGACCAATCACAAGCCGTGACGTCATCTAAGGCCCTGAACGCGCTCATTCTTAGGAAGGAAGGCTGCCAGAAAGAAGCAGAGGGTGAGTATATTCCTATTAGGTATATACTCACCCTCGGACGTGCCCTGCTTCTTTCCGGCAGCCTTCCTATGTAAACCGTATACGGTTTCAGAATTTTCATTCCATCTTCGACTGTTTTTTCGACCAATAGGAAAATTGTAACAGAGCCACCATCTTTATTTTGTGCTGAATATAAGTAAAACATCGTAAAACAATATGTAGATACTAATTATTATCCATTTTTCGTATAAAAATCATACCTATAGTGATAAGTTTCATACAAAATATATGTAAGTCAAGTCCAGGCTCAAAGACAATTTCTGACTGTTCTGTCCCCACATAAGGCGAATGAAGGTATAACTGGCTGTTAGATGCTGTGAGACTTTCCTACCTTCGTATCCAAGAAATTGAAGACTTCACAAGCCTAGAAATGTGTGTGCTCACAGCAATGAGATGAACAGCAAAATGGCTACAGCATAACAGCATAACATTTGTAGCTGAATGAACTTTAGTTTCTGAAACCAAGTAAAGGAGAAAGTCTTCCCACAGTGGAGGTATATATGAAGGTACAATTGTACCTCTGCAGCCTGTTAACGTTGTAAAATTATGCAGCCTGACGAAGGTTAAACAGTATGTATATAATAAAAGCCGGAAAATCATCTGCTGCGTACAGTAAAATCACAGAGTGAAAGGTTAGAATAGATAAAATAGATATATACACATAGGATGGGTAGAAATTTCCCATGATGCTCTCACACTGACATCAGATACTTGAAGTGAGTTAATTGGCTGTGAACTCCCAGGACCTGTCTGACGGCACCATGAGCAGGAGATATTTCTCATGCTCGCGGTGCCCTCAGACAGGTAATAATAGTTCATAGGAAGACACTGAGCACCCGCTGCTCAGTGTCTCTGCTGGATGACAGGCTGTATGGTCTCATCATGCAACCATGCAGCCTGCCATCTAGATGTAGCTGATCTAGCCCCGCATTGAGACAAATGGATTATCATCATCTCTGTGGAAAGGTGAGAAATACTGTTGTTTGTTTTTTTAACTCTTTTGCAGATGACAATGGCATCAGTGGAGTGGATGAGGTCGTAAGTATGATTTAATTAAGATTTATTAAAGGAGTCTGTATCATTCTTTCAATTAAAGGACTTTTTCTGGGTGTGTGTCTTTTTATACAATATTACTATGGGGTTAGTAATGGGGGCATCTTATTGATGCCTCTCCTTTACTAACCTCGGGGCTTTACATCACCTGACAATACAACGGTGACATCAATCCTCCCAGAGTGAGGCTAAGTGCCTGAATTGGCACATCTTAGAGATGGGACTTTTCTAGGGCAGCTTATAGCTGATTTTTTTTAGCCTGGGGGGTGGGCAGTATCCATAGTTCCTTCCTAGTCTATTAATATCAGCCCACAGCTGTCTGCATAGCCTTATCTGGTTATTAATTATTGGATGACCCAGCAGTCTTCCCCATGATTTTGCAGCCTACTGAAACAGACTAAGGGACCTTTTGAGATGCTTAGGTTGCCTTTGCAGATGTTTTTTGCTAATTATTCTAATTTATTGAGATAATGACTTTTGGGATTTCATTGGCTGTAAGCCATAATCATCAACATTAACAGAAATAAACACTTGAAATAGATCATTCTGTTTGTAATGACTCTATATAAAATGATTTTAACTTTTTGTGATGAAGAACTGAAATAACTAAACTTTCTGTTGATATTTTAATTTTGTGAGAAGCACATGTATATTCTCTATGTGCAGTGCAGTGCACAATAGTGACTACTCATGTCTGTTGCTCTGTCTGAGGCATGATGAGATTTATGGCAGCTGCTTTGAAGCCTTTTACAGATTAAGTGATGCTCAGGGACTTCTATTGACAGATATACCAATCTGTTTATTAGGCTGAGTTCACACGTAGCAGAATTGCCGCGGAAATTTCCGCGGCAATTCTGCGCCTCCTGCCGCGGGTATATCGCATGCAGAATTTGCATGCATACACCCGCAGAAAACTAGCGTTTTGCAAGCATAATTAGCTTGCAGAGTGCTAGCGTTTTCCAAGCGATCTGTAGCGTCATAGTGTTTGACAAGTGTGACCAACTTTTTACTATAGATGCAGCCTATGCAGCATCTATAGTAAAAGATAGAATGTTAAAAATAATAATAAAAAAAAGGTTATACTCACCTGCAGACCTCAGCGGCTTCCGTTCCTAATGCTGTGTGTTCAGGACCTTCCATTGACGTAGCGGTCACGTGACCGCGACATCATCGCGGTCATGTGACCGCGACGTCATCGCAGGTCCTTCACACACACCTCGGAAGCCTCTGAGAAGGTCGGGCCGCCAGAAGGTGAGTATATCGCTATTTTTTATTTTAATTCTTTTTTTTTTACCACTTATATGGTGCCCAGTCCGTGGAGGAGAGTCTCCTCTCCTCCACCCTGGGTACCAACCGCACTTGATCTGCTTACTTCCCGCATGGTGTGCACAGCCCCGTGCGGGAAGTAAGCAGATCAATGCATTCCTATGCCTATCATGAGCTGTTGCTTACAGCTAAAGTGGCATGTAAAAGTTTAGGCACCTCTGGTAGGAATTGCTGTTATTGTGAACAGTTAAGTAAGTTGAAGATCAACTGATCTCTAAAAGGCTTAAAGTTAAATATGAAACATTTACTTTGTAATTTAGGCACAAATAAATAAATATATATATACTAGATGGCAGCCCGATTCTAAAGAATCGGGAGTCTAGAATCCATATATACTTTATTTATTCAAATGTAAGAATAATACAATTAATAAATAATAGTAAGAAAGAACAAAAAATGGCTGCACTCACCAGCTCTTGACAATTCTTGACAGTACGGCACATTTCTGATTGGTCGCTCGCGGCAGGCGGCAACCAATCAGAAAAGTGCCGCGCACCACGAAGGCATATATCTTTGTCCACCCTGAGCGGGTGTAGGACGCTGGTGACGTCACTTATCTCCGGACATTATCTCCGGACAAAGCCACGGAAGTTGGCACAAATTGCCGGAAGTAGTATTCTAGGCAATTATATATTAGATTTTAATGTTATCAGTGTTTACCTTTGAACGTTTATATTGTATTGTCCTGTCACCAGCCATGTGTACGATTATCGGCCGAAAGCCTCTCTGGAACCAATAATCACCCCATGTAAAGGTATCTTTATAAGTTAAAGATTCAGAATACTATGACTTTTATCATATCCTGAACAGTCAAGTTTTTTATGAACCGTTAAGGTTTTCTGGTTGAAGTAAAAAAAACTCTGAGTGTTTACAGTTTGAAATCATAAAATGTTGAAAAATTATGTCATTCTTGAGTATATCACTCAATGGTGCTCATAAACGTGTCAAATTTGATCTATAATATACTTTAATATACGTTACTTTAATCTTTAATATACTTAAGAACAGGGCCCCAGACATCACACAGGGGGTCTGAAACACCGCACAGTGGTCCAAAATATCGCTGTGCTGTGCCTGGGGCCCCATATGCTGCCTGGGGCCCCTGTGCTCTGCCTGGGGCCCCATATGCTGCCTGGGGCCCCTGTGCTCTGCCTGGGGCCCCATGTTCTGCCTGGGGCCCCTGTGCTCTGCCTGGGGCCACTGTGCTCTGCCTGGGGCCCCATATGCTGCCTGGGGCCCCTGTGCTCTGCCTGGGGCCCCATATGCTGCCTGGGGCCCCTGTGCTCTGCCTGGGGCCCCTGTGCTCTACCTGGGACCACTGTGCTCTGCCTGGGGCCCCATATGCTGCCTGGGGCCCCTGTGCTCTGCCTGGGGCCCCTGTGCTCTGCCTGGGGCCCCATGTTCTGCCTGGGGCCACTGTGCTCTGCCTGGGGCCCCATAGGCTGCCTGGGGCCCCTTTGCTCTGCCTGGGACCACTGTGCTCTGCCTGGGGCCCCATATGCTTCCTGGGGCCCCTGTGCTCTGCCTGGGGCCCCATATGCTGCCTGGGGCCCCTGTGCTCTGCCTGGGGCCCCATGGGCTGCCTGGGGCCCCTGTGCTCTACCTAAGACCACTGTGCTCTGCCTGGGGCCCCATATGCTGCCTGGGGCCCCTGTGCTCTGCCTGGGGCCCCTGTGCTCTGCCTGGGGCCCCTGTGCTCTACCTGGGACCACTGTGCTCTGCCTGGGGCCCCATAGGCTGCCTGGGGCCCCTGTGCTCTGCCTGGGACCACTGTGCTCTGCCTGGGGCCCCATATGCTGCCTGGGGCCCCTGTGCTCTGCCTGGGGCCACTGTGCTCTGCCTGGGGCCCCATGTTCTGCCTGGGGCCCCGGTGCTCTGCCTGGGGCCCCTGTGCTCTGCCTGGGGCCCCATGTTCTGCCTGGGGCCACTGTGCTCTGCCTGGGGCCCCATAAGCTGCCTGGGGCCACTGTGCTCTGCCTGGGACCACTGTGCTCTGCCTGGGGCCCCATATGCTGCCTGGGGCCCCTGTGCTCTGCCTGGGGCCACTGTGCTCTGCCTGGGGCCCCATATGCTGCCTGGGGCCACTGTGCTCTGCCTGGGGCCCCATATGCTGCCTGGGGCCCCTGTGCTCTGCCTGGGGCCCCAGTGCTCTGCCTGGGGCCCCTGTGCTCTGCCTGGGGCCCCATGTTCTGCCTGGGGCCCCTGTGCTCTGCCTGGGGCCCCATATGCTGCCTGGGGCCCCTGTGCTCTGCCTGGGGCCCCATATGCTTCCTGGGGCCCCTGTGCTCTGCCTGGGGCCCCTGTGCTCTGCCTGGGGCCCCATATGCTTCCTGGGGCCCCTGTGCTCTGCCTGGGGCCCCTGTGCTCTGCCTGGGGCCCCATGTTCTGCCTGGGGCCCCTGTGCTCTGCCTGGGGCCACTGTGCTCTGCCTGGGGCCCCATATGCTGCCTGGGGCCCCTGTGCTCTGCCTGGGGCCACTGTGCTCTGCCTGGGGCCCCATATGCTGCCTGGGGCCCCTGTGCTCTGCCTGGGTGTAGGACACTGGTGACGTCACTTATCTCCGGACATTAGCTCCGGACATTAGCTCCGGACATTATCTCCGGACATTAGCTCCGGACATTAGCTCCGGACAAAGCCACGGAAGTTGGCACAAATTGCAGGAAGTAGTATTCTAGGCAATTATATATTAGATATATATATGTTAGGTGTCGAGGTCCCACTTCTGCACAGGGGGAATCTCGAACCATCTCCGCTGCAGTTTCCCATTCTTCTCTAGCCGCAGTGGAGCCTGCTCAGCAGAGACGTCGGTGACAGCGTGAAGCTCAGGCTGATACTGGGCGACTGGTTACTACTGCTCTTCCAGGCCCTGCCTTTGTAGCCAGCACTGATCAGCAGCGAGCAGGTCTTTCTGGGGCTAAGTCCTGCTTTTTCCATACTGAGCAAGCCCACGGGACGACCTCCCATTGGAGGTCGGGGGTCACATGCTCAGGTCCTGTTGTGGCTCCTGTTGGACCATCTGGAAGGTCTTGTAGCACTGCCGCCATAAAAGGTTTGCATGGCCACTCGGCCATACGCTAGTGTACACTTGTAAACGTGTGTGTGCTGATGTGTGAAAGTCACTCTTTAATCATCCCCTCCCTTGTGTTTGGCTGCTCGCGTAAGGTGGATGATTGCTTTCTAGCGCCCGACTTAGTTACCTGCACTTGAACACACAAAACAGTGTCTAATTGCTGTGACCGCCAGTGCAGCGCCATGCACTATCACAGCGCTTTCCTGACCCAAGTCTGGGTGGTTTGTGGCGTCCGCCAGAGCGGCAACGCACGCACTCTTGTGCATCTAAATTATTATTTCAGTCTCTCTGACACCCCAGTTGTGGTGTCGAGCGCAAGAGGTCTAGATGACCTCTAATCCCGAGTCTTGGGATAGAGTTCTGTGACTTCTTGCTTGCGCTCTTTGTGCGGTACCGCGGCCCTGTGAATCAACAGGGTTCGCTTTCTTCATACTGGGTGAAGTCCACCTGAAGAAGACGGTGTATGCCGTTGAAACGCGTTGTGGCTCAACTCAACCTGGTGTCAGAGTCCTTTTTTCTGCACTCCTAGGACCGGCTTTTTCTTCTATCTCCTGTCACCAAGACTCATGTTGGCCTCCGGATCCAGCATGGCCATCGCCAGCCCACACAGCCAGGAGAAGATTAGGAAAAGATGAGCAGAAGACCTCTAGGTAAGTACCAGGAGGGGAAGATCGGCAGCATGCTTACTGCAACATGATTGCTGAAGCATGCTGCCTTATGTTGATTTTGCTGTTCGGCATGAGAATATCCCTTTAATGCAGGCTATGTATGGAAGCAGGGGGATTGTTGACTGACTACAGGGTTAATCCCACCAACCATCTCTGCAGAACTGTGATATTGGCTTTGCTGAACTAAAGTGGTGGTTAACCAGCTTCTACAGAACCTCTTTATCAGGTCTTCAGATGGGGGTTTTGGGATTAGCCCTCACAGAACACTCTGCCAGTATACAAAAGAATGGAGCAGCAGATAAAAGTGGTATTCTCACTTCAGGATCCATTTTTCTATAGATACCCATTCCTCAGATTAGGCCAAGAATAGGGTGCAGTTGTATATAGCTGTTTATCAGCAACTTTCAGCACCAACGACAATGACAAGTGACTGGAAGCTGCAGCCTTAGCTCTCCATGATTTCAGTGAGATCCAGGGAAGATGTGACAGTGCCTGGCAAAGAGCTGATCCACCATGCCATGCCTTTTACAGGGGTATGCACTGCTCTGTGCAGAGAAATGCATGTTCTGGACGGGACTCGGTTGTGTGCATTCGGTCTTTCAGCAACAAATGGCCCTTTGGGGACAACCATTAAATTGGTGTGGCCCTTGGTGAATATGAGTTTGACACCCCTGATCTAAGACAAGTGACCATCATTTTACTGTCATGTACTAGTGGTGTTACACTTAATGGCTTCTTTTTGTTATCCATTACATATCATACTGTATCTAGTGATGAGCAAACCCGATCTGCAAAGTTGCCTGCTCGGGTTCAACCACACCAACCCTGTTGTGAATTCTGCTTTTGGGCTCCCTCCGGTGGTTGTAGGTGGTAATGCAGTTGCCCCTGAGTTGCAGTCCTGGTAAGGTGTATCTGCTGATTGCAGTTCTGACTGGGGTATTTAGGCGTGCAGGATTCATTAGTCCTTGCCAGTTGTCAATTGTTGTTGGGAGGTGTTGGACCTCTGCTTGGTTCCTCCTGCCTTTCTGCCAAATCAGCAAAGATAAGTGTCTGTTTTTTTTTCCTGTGGCACACATGCTATGTGCTTCACAATTCAGTGCTATTCTTTGTGTTTTCTTGTCCAGCTTAGATTGTGTCAGTATTTTCTCAGTCTTGTTGGATTCTCTGGAGTGGCAGATATACATTCCATGTCTTTAGTTAGATTGTGGAACTTTTTGTATTATCTGCTGTGGATATTTTTGGAAGGGTTTTAATACTGACCGCCTAGTAATCTGTCCTATCCTTTCCTATTTAGCTAGAGTGGCCTCTTTTGCTAAATCCTGTTTTCTACCTGCGTGTGTCTATTCTTCTTCTACTCACAGTCATTATTCGTGGGGGACTGCCTATCCTTTGGGGGTCTGCTCTGAGGCAAGGTAGCATTCCTATTTCCATCTATAGGGGTATTTAGTCCTCCGGCTGTGTCGAGGTGTCTAGGGTATGTTAGGCACACCCCACGGCTACTTCTAGTTGCGGTGTTAGTTCAGGATTTGCGGTCAGTACAGGTTCCACCGACTCCAGAGAAAGTTTCATGCAGCTCCAAGGTCACCAGATCATAATACAACCCCAAACAGGCAATGTTCGGAGTTTGCTCATCAGAAAATAAAAATTACTTTTCTCCCTTTTGCTGAGGTCCCGACCTGTGTGGAGAGTCTTCTTGACCAAGGGAATCCCTAGCTAGGAATCCTGAAAGGGATTCCCTCGGGTAGGATGACCTATTCACACAATATGAAAGTGCATGGAAGAGGACTGAAGAGGACCCTCTACGTCTGCCGGTACCTCAGCAAAGGGGCAAGTAGCAATATATATATTTTATTTTTACTATCTGGTTAGTGATGAGGATGTGGTTGACAGATCCTCCACTCCTCTGAGTCTCCATACCCATTGAGTTCAATGGGGATGATAGTTTGGGGGTGCTGAATCTGGCAGGTTCACTTCTCACTAATCATATTTTGGGTCTAAGATGTATAAATGTGATCAAGTTAATTTTTTTTTTTAATTCCAAAACTTTGAGTTTTCTAGATAAGTAACTTTACAAGCAGACAGAAAAATATTAACAATTGGTCAAACCAACCAACATTGCAGAACAATATATTTAAAGCATAACTCTAAAAAAGCCCCAAAACTTTTGATGTTATAGTACCTGGGTCACTGATCTTTTCCAATGGAGAACCCCTTCCAGCAGCTTTAGTTTATTTTTTTAAATATAATATTTTGTAAATTTTATTTAGTTTTGTGCGAAAAGTCGCATCCGAGTTACAGCAGCAGGCTCTATGTGCTACAGGATTTCAGTGGTTACTAAGGAAGTCGGGCCCCCTTGGTATCAGAAATTGTGGGCGGATTCAGGCTTCCTGTGATACATTCAGGGCTGTTGGATCACAGCCCTCTGGAAGGTTCCCCTTCCCCCTCCGCTCATGTGCTAGGTCCTGGACAAGAGGAGGGCTTCCCCCCTGTGTAAAGCCAGTAAAGGACTGAGCACATGGGGCCTTGGGGAGCTTTGCAGGGGGCTGTGAACCAGCAGCCCTGTATACATCATAGGGAGCACGTTGATGCCTCTTTCAGACTTGCTGTTTTCCTGGCGATTACTGCAGTGGTAATTGCCAGGAAGATAGAACATTTTTTAAAATGGAAAAACGTTTGGCTTTTGCTGCACAGTTTTCCCGCGATTTGAGCCCATTGACTTTCATTGGGCAAATCGTGTGCTATGTAGTGGTTTTGCTGGCGACTACCGCTGCAGTTTTAAACTGCTGCAATAATCGCCAGCAAAACCGCTAGTCTGAAAAAGGTCTGACAGTTGCACATCCCATGTAGCCATTCCCCCTAGAGTCCATCCACGAGTTCCGCTACTAAGGCAAAACGACCTCCTTATTAGCCACTGAAATCCTGCACAACGGAGCTGCTGCGGAAACTTGGATGGGACTTTTCACACAGAAGTGAAGTTGCTGGAAGGGGTTCTCCATTGGAAAAGAAGATTAGTGCCACAGGTACTATAACATAGCCAAACTTGTTTTTTTTTTAGAGTTACGCTTTAACTTTAAAAATAAAACTGTTAAACAAGAAACATAAACAGTATAGAGGGGGAAGGGTTAGAGAAAAAGAGGAAAGAAAAGAAAAATTGCAGGTGTTAATGTTTGAATTATTTTACAGCTAAATATATGACCATCAACTAAAATTCAAAGCTGTAGGCGATGCCTTTCCGATAATCTATCAAGCTTCTATTGCTGATATCTTGCACAAAACATTTAACCCTTGCTGAAATTGCAGCGTATTTTTTGTTTCTTGCAGTGGTGGGATTTCCTGCTATTACCTGAATAATTTCTAAACTGTGGAGCTCTTGCTGATGTTTCAGACAGTTAATGAACCGGTATATATTTGGGAAAAGAGTACCACATGTTTCTTGAAAGCTACGGTGCCATCCTTCAACATTATTATTTGTTCGCTGTTGATCATTTAATGTTTGTTCATACATATTCCAAAGTTCAACTGGAAACCAATATAGGTATCTTCAAAACAGTTGGCAATGGGTATGGTTTCTTGTGGAAATTCAGGATTTTCCACTAACTCTTCAAATGAAGGCAAAACATTCTGTGTTGGTAGAAAGGCAAGGGCAGGTATCATGTGTATCCAATGAGCAAATTCATGGTCACCTTGATATTGCACCTTGAGTCCTTCATTTTGAACTTTACGCCAAACTGACTGTGATAGGTGGAAGAAGCAACCGGTCTTCTTGAGGTTGAGGAATTCATTCTCAAATGCCTGGATTGCAGCTAGTTCAAAATCCAACATCAGGTCGTGTGGCTGCAGTCCAGGTTGCATGTTCTTCAGCTCTTGTAGCAATCTCTAGTATGTTGAACGGCTCTTGTCCGTCAGTAAGGCATACACTACAGGAACAACAAGGCCGCTGTGGACTACATGATTTGTATAACGTTGCTTGAACAGGGATAGTGTAGTGGAAAAAATGCCATCAGCAAACTATTCTTTACTTTGGGCCAGTAGATGGAGATTGTACTGCAGTGCGCAGGCGCCGGGCCTCTCTGACCTTTCCAGGTGCCTGCGCACTGCAGTACTTTGCTTTGCCCTCAACAGGGCAGGAAAAGTACGCCTGCACCGGAGCCGCAGCGTGAAGACAAGAAGAGGACGTCATCGTAAGAAGATGGGAGGCCCCGGACCGGACACCCATCGGACCAGAACAGAACTGGGACTGCACCTGGGTGAGTATAATCTAACCTCTTTTTCTCATCTTTCAGGATACATCGGGGGCTTATCTACGGCATTACAGAATGCTGTAGATAAGTCCCTGATACCGGTGGCCACAGCTTATATGTGAAAAGATGGGTGACAGGTTCCCTTTAAGGTCCATTCACATGCCCTAAGTAGTTGCAGCAGACAATCTGCAGCTAATTTAAAGCAGAAAATTCTACACTAAAATTAACATCTAGTGATGCGGGTTTGATGCGACAACCTTGTCCTCTGACTGTGATTGACAATGGCTGGATACCTGCAAATCATGGTTGGTGGACAAGGTTACCACTCTGCTTATGAACATGGCAGACCACTGTATCTTAAAGGCAGGACTTCTACTTTGAAGCTGAGCAGAGAATTAAACTGCAACTAAACAAGTGAGGCATAGTGGGAATCAATAGGTCTCATCCTACATTATACTATCCTCAAAATTCCCTTTAAGGCAAAAAAAATCACATAGTATTCTATATCAGCTCTTTGTAATATATAATTTTTCAGATTTGTGCAACATAAACTTTGCAATAATTCTGCATAATGGAAATGTTAAATGCTTACCAGAGTCATGCAGAAGGAACTGCTGCTGAATGCCACCAATATTGATCCCCTGGAACTCCTGGGGAATAACATCAAGGGTTTGGGGCAACCTTAGAATATTGCCAAGTTGCCTTGATAATTGTATTGTTCTCTTCAGTGATGCTTTCTTTGGGAGAAGTGCTACAACATTAGAATGGGCTCCTGAAATGACTTCTGTGAGAATCTGTTGTGGTGTCTCCTGTGTTGTCCTTGCCCTAGTGACCGCCTCATTGACAAGTAGGATTGCTTCAGGTCTTGCTGCTTGTGCTGCGTGGTTGTGGGGATTGGTTACTCTTACCGCTTCATTGGTCCAAACACGTCCCTTGCAAGTCGACCATTTTTCACACACCCAGATGGAATGGACATTGTCAGCTGTTCGTTTGGAAAATACATAAATGTGATTCTTGTAGACCAACTTCTTCTTCCCACGTTTGGATAGAACTGAATTCATACTTGTAGAAAGTGAATTGGTGTGGAAGCTGACTGATTTTTTTGTACAAAATACACCTCTCTCTTTGTAGAGATTTTAGACACTGCTATATTCTGATGTAAAGATGGAATAAGAGCTAGTCTAAGGTAACTTGCAGGAGGAAACCTGACATGAAAATTGTTACATCTGCAACAAAACTTGCAAACAAGCAGGTCAGTGCTGGGTCAGGTAAAAATTCACAAAATGTTTTGATTTTAGAGTGGTTTACATCCCCCACCTAAATCAGGCCTCATTCACACTACATTTTGTTTAATCCGTTTAATTTTTTCATGTTATGTTTTTGTAACACAAAAACATTTTAGAAAAGTTTTTGAAAATGTCTTGTTAAATTTGCGGGCAAAATTCTCTGACACTATAATGCAATCAGTTGTGAGGTTAACAGATGGAAACAGTTGATTTAACATGTCACAAAAGTGCAGTACTCTGTACAGTACTTTTGTTGCATGTGGATGGATGACAGATGGGAATTCATGAACCACAAGGACAAAGTAGCAAAACATCCAAACACAAAATTCTGGGGGCAAAACAGGGTACAAACATCCGGGTGCGAACTCCCGGGGGCCAACTGCTGGGTGCGAAACATTGATGATGGATGGGAATTCATAAACCACAAGGGTACAAACATCCAGGGGCAAACTGCCGGGGGTGAATTGCTGGGGGCGAAACATTGATCATGGACAGGAATTCATGAACCACAAGGGTACAAATATCCAGGGCGAACTACCGGGGGCGAATTGCTGGGGGCGAAACATTGATGATGGACGGGAATTCATGAATCACAAGGGTATAAACATCTGGGGGTGAACTGCCGAGGGCAAACTGCTGGGGGTGAACAATTGATGATGGACAGGAATTCATGAACCACAAGGGTACAAACATCTGGGGGCGAACTGCCGGGGGCGAAACATTGATGACAGACAGGAATTCATGAACCACAAGGGTACAATCATCCGGGGGCGAACTACTGGTGGCAAACTGCTGGGGGCGAAACATTGATGATGGATGGGAGTTCATGAATCACAAGGGTACAAACATCCGGGGGCAAACTGCTGGGGGCGAAACATCAGGGGGCCAAATGCTGGTGATGAAATGTGCAGGGGCGAAATGTACCCAGGGGCAAACTGCTGGGGGTGAACAGCTGGGGGCGAAATGTGCGGGGGTGAAATGTGCAGGGGCGAAATGTGCGGGGGCGAAACATCCTGGGGGCCAAATGCTGGGGATGAAATGTGCGGGGGCGAAATGTACCCAGGGGCGACCTGCTGGGGGCGAACTGCTGGGGGTGAACTGCTGGGGGTGAACTGCTGGGGGCGAAATGTGCGGGGGTGAAATGTGTGGGGGCGAAACATCCTGGGAGCCAAATGCTGGGGACGAAATGTTCGGGGGCGAAATGTACCCCGGGGCGAACTGCTGAGGGCAAACTGCGGGGGGCGAACTGCTGGGGGCGAAACATCCAAATCCCCATTAAATTTCATCTTAATTTTTTCATGCTGTTTTGATCCTTGGCAAACATCATTCATGTATTGCAAAGGTAAGCGTAAATTATATTTAACCCACGTTTATTAATTATTTTGGAGAGTAACTTCAATAAAAAATTAGCTCAGATTGGATATTTTCTATACATTTTCAAAACTCTTTTGTAACTTTAAAATTTATTAAAACAGTAGTACAAATACTAACTTGTATTTTCTATAGAAACTTGATTCAAATTTTTTTTACATTCTTTATACACTTCTATTAAAAATAGACTTAAAGATGTAATTGAAAACTATTTTTTTTCCAGATTAATTTTTATTCTTTAGAAATTCTGGATGTAGTAATTTCCTCTGTATTTCTTTAATCTTAAGTGCTATGATTACTGCATTTTTCTGAAAGTAGGTATTATCAAGGTATGATAATTATCTTCTGCTGTATTGGTGTCTATTATATAGCAATTGATTATGTAAAATAAATGGACTTGCTAATGTCTAATGCACTTTGCAATTTTTGTTCATGCTAGCATACTTTCAGCTATTACCATAAAACTTACATTTACCGTATATACTCGAGTATAAGCCGAGATTTTCAGCCCACTTTTTTGGGCTGAAATTGCCCCTCTCGGCTTATACTCGAGTCATACCGGGGGTCGGCAGGGGAGGGGGAGCGGGGGCTGTCTAAAAATACTCACCTAGTCCAGGCGCGGTCCCTGCTTCCCCGGCGCCGGCAGCAGCAGCTTCAGCTTCTTCCTGTACTCAGCGGTCACATGGTCCCGCTCATTACAGTAAATGAAGATTTGGCTCCACCTCCCATAGGGGTGGAGCCGCATATTCATTACTGTAATCAGCGGTACCATGTGACGGCTGAGTACAGGATGAAGCGCTTCAGCATCGGGGAAGCAGGATCTACACAGCGGCAGGACCAGGTGAGTATACGGGGAGGGGAGAGCAGCCCTGCGCGATAGTCACCTGCTCCTCGTTCCGGGCGCCGATCTGTCTCCAGCAGTGACGCTGAGGTCAGAGGGCGCGGTGACGTGGTCAGTGCGCGCCCTCTGCTGAACGTCAGTGCTGGAGACAGATCGGCGCCGGAACGAGGAGAGGTGACTATTGAAAGTGCCGGGGGCCTGAGCGACGGAGAGGTGAGTATGTGATTTATTTTTTTATCGCAGCAAATGGAGCAAGTGTCTGTATGGAGCATCTATGGGGCCATAACGTTCCTGCAACACAATATGGGGCCATAACATTCCTGCAGCACTATATGGGGCCATAACGTTCCTTGAGCACTATATGGGGATATAACGTTCCTGCAGCACTATATGGGGCCATAACATTCCTGCAGCACTATATGGCGCCATAACATTCCTGCAGCACTATATGGGGCCATAACGTTCCTGCAGCACTATATGGGGCCATAACATTCCTGCAGCACTATATGGGGCCATAACATTCCTGCAGCACTATATGGGGCCATAACATTCCTGCAGCACTATATGGGGCCATAACATTCCTGCAGCACTATATGGGGCCATAACATTCCTGCAGCACTATATGGGGCCATAACATTCCTGCAGCACTATATGGGGGCCATAACATTCCTGCAGCACTATATGGGGCCATAACATTCCTGCAGCACTATATGGGGCCATAACGTTTCTGCAGCACTATATGGGGCCATAACATTCCTGCAGCACTATATGGGGCCATAACGTTTCTGCAGCACTATATGGGGCCATAACGTTTCTGCAGCACTATATGGGGCCATAACGTTTCTGCAGCAATATATAGGGGCATAATGTTTGTGCAGCACTATATGGGGCAAGTGTCTGTATGGGGCCATAATTAACGTTTGTAGGGCACTACGGCATATGGGGCAAGTGTCTGTATGGAGCATCTTATAGGGCCATAACGTTTGTGCAGCACTATAAGGGGCAAATATCTTTATAGAGCATCTTATGGGGCCATAATCAGCATTTGTGCAGCATTATATTGGGCAAATGTGTCTATGGAGCATCTTATGGGGCCTTTATTAACCTTTATGCAGGATTATATGGGGCATATTTTAATATGGAACATCTTATGGGGCCATAATGAACAGTATGGAGCATTATATGGGGCTCCTGATTCAATATGGATATTCAAAGACACTTAACCTACTGATGTCTCAATTAATTTTACTTTTATTGGTATCTATTATTACTTTTGACATTTACCGGTAGCTGCTGCATTTTCCCCCCTAGGCTTGTACTCGAGTCAATAAGTTTTCCCAGTTTTTTGTGGCAAAATTAGGGGGTCGGCTTATACTCGGGTCGGCTTATACTCGAGTATATACGGTGGATTATATTTGTTGCAAGAAATATCTTGACATCTGCATTAAAATCTGACATTGATTAACTTAATATGGGCACAAATTGTTAATCCCATCTTATTATATGGGTAAAATTTAGAGATTTGATCAGGAATAATTTGAATTCACCTGTTCCCAGGAAATTTGATTCACAAACAAGTTATCCTCTTCAAATGTAATGTCCTTCATTGTGCCCTGGGGGATCTTTAGATGCCAAAGCAAAATAACCATAATATATAAAAAATTGTTGAAACTTTTATACTCACTTCTCAACTCACTTTTCCTGCCCCTCTGCTCTTCCCTGCCTCTTTTCTGGTCCTCCTTGTATCTTCAGATCTGGGGCCTCAGTTGCTAGCTCAATGCTTCTGGGTTTGCTAGACAAGTTAGAGTTCTGTTAATTTGTCCACATGAGTCACGGCACAGGCCGTACATCATGAGTTGTCAACTTTGCAGGCACCTGCTCAGAACCCTTCTGTGCCTAGAAAATCCAAAAGCCCAGGGGATTTCAGTACTGCTCCCTCCTATCCAAATATGTGATGAGGACCAAATGGGTGGCGGTGAGAAACAGAGGTGCTGAAGAGGTGAGTATAAGGGTTTTTTTTTACATGTTCAAACATTTTGATGGTCTTTTAGTGTTCAAAAAATGGTTGCCAGCAGATGCCATTTTGCTGAATCCATGCAGAATATAATTACAAAAGTGTTTTTTTGTAAAATTTGAGTAAAATTCAATTCTACACAAATGTATTCACTTATATCTAGTGAAATTTATTTTTTTCTAAAACCATGCAACTTTGCACTTTACTTGTTATTAATATTCCTCTCTGTTCTCAATCAATGAGTTATATTTTATTGTTTATAGTCATTGCCTATAAACCGGACACAACTACAATAGAGGAGTTGAGGCCAAACATGTAATACTTACAAGCTCTTTCCAATAGAGTTTTAGATCACTACACTAAAGCTGGCTGAGATTGAAGGAACCAGCTGTCAGCTTCCAATCCTGGCCAGTGTCAGTGCTAATCGGTACCGGAGTTATCAGTGTCCGTGTGTCCATGAGCTCACGTGGCACATCAGTGTAGCACAAGTGCGGTAGCCGTGTGCCGCCCGTGTGCCGACTGGGTACCACACGGACCGTGCAGGAGACAGCGCTACAGTAAGCGCTGTCCCCTGCTTTGGGTGCTGAAGCCGCCATTCATTTGTTCTCTCCAGCAGCGTTCGCTGGAGAGAAGAAATGAAAAATCATTGTTTTTTTTTTTGCAGTAGAAATAAAGATCTTTGTTTCCCCCCCACCCCCTGTGCACCCCCCCCCCCACTGGAAAGAAAATACTCACCCGGCTCCCTCGAAGCGTCCTCTCCTCGCCGCAGCTTCTTCCTGTATGAGTGGTCAAGTGGTGCCGCTCATTACAGTGATGAATATGCGGCTCCACCTCCCATAGGGGTGGAGCCGCATATTCATGACTGTAATGGGTGGCACCACGTGACCGCTTATACATGAGAAGCTGCGGCATGGAGAGGACACTTCGAGGGAGCCGAGAAAGTATTTTATTTACAGCGGGGGGCGCACAGGGGGTGGGAGGGGGGAAACAAAGATCTTTATTTCTACTGCAAAAAAACCAAAAAACAATGATTTTTCATTTCTTCTCTCCAGCGAACGCTGCTGGAGAGAACAAATGAATGGGGGCTTCAGCACCACGCTGGGGGGACAGCGCTTACTGTAGCGCTGTCTCCTGCATGGCACACGGACTGCACATGGACAGCATCCGTGTGCGGTACGTGTTTCACACGACCCATTGACTTTAATGGGTCCATGTGATCCGTGCGCTCCCACGAACACTGACATGTCTCCGTGTTTTGCACGTGTGCAGAGACACATTGATTTTAATGTGTCTATGTGAGTCAGTGTCTCCGGTACGTGAGAAAACTGACACCTCACGTACCGGAATCACTGACGTGTGAAACCGGCCTAAGAAGGTATTGCTGACTTATGCAACAGCATGTTGGGTGCACAATTTAGGCCATCAGCACAGCGGTTCCACTTATCCTAACTGTGAATTCAATCAGGAGAGGCTGTCTCCTAAAAATTAGGAAATTAAGAGGTTTGGTTTCAATGCATTTCTTAACCCCTTCATTCCCCAGCCTGTTTTCACCTTCCTGACCAGGTCTTTTTTTCAATTCTGACCAGTGTCACTTTATGAGGTAAAAATAACTCTGGAATGCTTCAATATATTCCAGTGATTCTGAGATTATTTTTTTTGATGAAGCATTATACTTCAGTTCAGTGGAAAATTTTGGTGGACAAGATTTGTGCTTACTTATGAAATATCACAAATTTCACAAAAAAGTGAACATTTTTTATGCTCTTAAACCACATAACTATATCACACAAAATAGTTAATACATAACATTTACCACATGTTTACTTCAAATCAGCATCATTTTTGAAACATAATTTTCTTGTTAGGAAGTTAGAAGGGTAAATAAGCAGCTTCTCATTTTTACAAGAAAATTTAGAAAACCAATTTTTTTAGGGACCACATCACATTTGAAGTATATTTGAGGGGCCTATGTGACAGAAAATACCCCAAAGCGACACCATTTTAAATATGACACCCCTTACTGCTCTGAAAACCACATTCAAGAAGTTTATTTACCCGTTGAGGCTTCACCAGAATTAGTGCAATGTGGATAGAAAAAAATGTAACTTTTTCCCAGAAAAATATTGCTTTAGCCCCAAATTTTGCATTTTTTAAAGGGTAAAAGGAGAAAATGGACCATGCAATTTGTTGTGCAGTTTCTCCTGAGTAAACTAGTAGCCCAAATGTGGTGGAAAACTACTGTTTGTGTGCACTGCAAGGCTTGAAAGAGATGGAGCACTATTCAACTTTTTGCAGCATAAAAAATTGGTTGTAATATGTTGAGTATGCAGAAACCCTGATGTGCGTAAACAGTTAAAAAAAAACACAAGTGAACCCATTTTAGAGACTACACCCCTCAAGAAAAGTATCTAGATGTGTGGTGAGTATCTTGAACCCACAGAATTTTATAACATTGAACAGTGAAAATGAAAAAATTCTTCTGAGTACTCTGATTCCCCATATGTGGTGTAAAATTACTATTTGAGTGCATGGCAGAGCTTGGAAGGGAAGTAGCGCCAGTTGACTTTTGGAGAACAAAATTGGCTGGATTAGATAGTGGACGCCATGTTGCAATTGCACAGCTCCTGATGTGCCCAAGCAGTGGAAACTCCTCTTAGTTAACCGCATTTTGGAAAATACACCCCTTAAGGAGCTTAACCAAAGGTGTGGTGAGAATCTTTAACCCGCAGGTGTTTCACAGAATTTATAACAATGAGCAGTGAAAATTAAAAAATGGTTTTTTTCCCATGAAAATGTTGCTTTAGAACCAAATTTTTCCTTTTCAGAAGAAAATGGAGGAAAACACCAGTGGTTTAGGCAAGCATTGCAGAATGAAATCAACTGGCAATGTATTGTATTGTATCTTAACCCTAGACTGCGTAACCCAGTTCTTTAAGGCCTGGTAGCTTACTTTTTTGCTATTTTCTTCAAAATTACTTTAGTTAGAATATTGAAACTCTAGGTATTTTTCAAGTATGTCATTGTTGGTAATATCCAGTTGTTCATATGTGATAGGTATTTTGGTATAACAATGCTTTTTTTGGTGAAACCCCATATTTACAGAATTTGGGCCTTTTAGGCCCATACTATGTTTATCTTGTACTCATCAGTGTTTGTGCCTCAAGTCAATGTAAATACTTATGTCCCAAAAAATTGAAAAAAGTATTCAAGAAGTTATACCTTGATAAAGGTATCACTCCTTGAATACTTTCTGAATTTTTTTGTGACATAAGTATTTACTTCCATTTTTCTGGCTAACACGGTACCTCAATATTATTATGTATTGTACATTGTTTCAAGTTACTGTGTTATTGTAATCAGGGTTGCTGGGGAGGGGGTGGATCCATGCATGTGTGTTGAAAGACCTGTGATGATGTAATGGCGATGTGATCTTGAGAGGGAGACTGATTCCTCCTTCCCAACGTCATAAGGCCAGGAAAAAAAAATATGGCAAAATATCTCAAAAGAGGAATTGTATGCTTATATTGGATTAACACTTCTGACAGAGTGTAAAAATCTTCTATTGTTCCTATCAGAGAATTATTTTTGGACCCACATTCTGATCCACACTACAAAGAACCAATGTCAGTGGATAGATATAAGGAAATTCTGAGAATCCTTCTATTTGATGATAAGCTAACTCGTCCTGTCAGGTTGGAAATGGATCAATTAGCACCTATCTGGAATATTTTTATCAAGAATTGTACCCAACTCTACAATCCTAGTGCTAATTAACAGTGGATAAGCAACTTGTAGCCTACAGATGATGTTGCAAGTTCATGCAGTATATGCCTAGTAAACAAGCCAAGTATGGAATAAAAATATTCTGGATGTGTGATTCTGCAAATTATTATGGGATGAATTGGCTTATCTACTGTGGCGAAGATGTTGACGCTTCAGTGCAGAAAGACCTAGGTTCTGACAGTGAAAAAAACTTGCTGTACCAATTTACAATTATTTTAGAAACATTACAATGGACAATTAATTTACTAATGTTGAAGTGGGCATTTTTTTGCTTGAAAAAGATCTTACAGTTGTTGGTACTGTGAAGCCAAATCGACAAGATATTCCTTCGGTGATGAAGCACATTCCACAGCGAGCATTTTATGATAGTGTCTTTGGTTTCAGCAACAAAGCAACAAAGCAACAATGGTGTCTTACAAAGTGAAGAAGCAAAAATCTGTTATATTACTCAGTACCTTGCATCATAATTGCAGTATTGACAGCAATGGCAAGAAAAAGAAAAAAATTAATCATCCTATGCTATAATAAAACTAAAGGAGATGTCGACAAGATGGATGAAATAATTGGAGAATATTGAAGCAAGAGGCAAACAAAACATTGGCCTGTAGTCATTTTTTCAAATATGCTTGATGTGTCAGCCCTTAATTCCTACATAATTTATACCTCCATGCTTGGAGGAAGTGCAGGAGATGCCTATTCTTGAAGGACCTTTGCCATGAACTTGTAATGCCACACATGATGCAGTGAAGCAACATAAAATGCTTGCCAAAGCAAACTAGTGAAGCTATGCCAGGAGAAAAAAAGGATTATTTGTCCAACAAACAAAGACAGGAAAACTGAGTGTTACTGTACCATTTGTGGAGAAAATGTCTGTAAAGAACATTCTTTAAAAAAGATAACGTGTAAATTGTGTGGAAGATCAAAAAAATTGAAAAGGGAAAGTTGGAAAAGAAATGTACCTGCAGAAAGTTTACTTCAACATTTAGATACCCTTGCTTGTGTGTTTTTCATATATTTGAGATGTGAAAAAATTATAAAAAGGATTCATAACATTGAATGCATAATGCAGGCCTTTTAGGCCCATGTGCTTACTTTTTTGGTGTTTTCTGCAAACATTTATAATTACAATGGTGGGCAATCTTCATATCTTACTTTGCAAATGATTTGCACAAAGACCTAAAAGGCCCCTGATATGTGAAAGTGTATATCACACTAAACACATGGGCTTATTTTTTGCAGGACAAGTTGGAGTTTTTATTGATACCATTTTCTGGCACATGCTATTTTTATATTGCTTTCTATATTTATGTTTGGGAGGCAGTATAAACAAAACACAGTAATTTAGTAATTGTTTTTTCCATGTATTTCAGCATATGGTAAAAATGATTAGGCAGCTTTATTCTTTGGGTAGGTGCATTTACAGCGATACCACCTTTAAACAATTTTTTGTGTTTTGCTACTTTTACAAAATAAAAACACACAAAAAATGTTTTTGCATAATTACATTCTAAGAGCTATAGCCTTTTTATTTCTCTCGTGACAGAGCTCTATGGCTGCTTATTTTTTATGGGACATGATGTCATTACTAGGGTTGAGCGAAACGGGTCGATCATTTTCAAAAGTCGCCGACTTTTGGCTAAGTCGGCGTCTCATGAAACCCGATCCGACCCCTGTGCTTGTCGGCCATGCGGTACGTGACTTTCGCGCCAAAGTCGCGTTTCAATGACGCGAAAAGCGCCATTTCTCAGCCAATGAAGGTGAACGCAGAGTGTGGGCAGCGTGATGACATAGATCCTGGTCCCCACCATCTTAGAGAAGGGCATTGCAGTGATTGGCTTGCTGTCTGTGGCGTCACAGGGGCTATAAAGGGGCGTTCCCGCCGACCACCATCTTACTGCTGCTGATCTGAGCTTAGGGAGAGGTTGCTGCCGCTTCGTCAGAAGCAGGGAGAGCGTTAGGCAGGGTCCACTAACCACCAAACCGCTTGTGCTGTAGCGATTTCCACTGTCCAACACCATCTTCGGTGTGCAGGAACAGTGGAAGCTATTTTTTTTTTTTTCCTCAGCGCTGTAGCTCATTGGGCTGCCCTAGAAGGCTCCGTGATAGCTGTATTGCTGTGTGTACGCCACTGTGCAAACCAACTGCTTTTTTCAAAGCACATATCCTCTTGTTCCTTCCTTTCTGCACAGCTATCTTTTTTGTTTGTCCACACTTTTTATTTAATTTGTGCATCAGTCCACTCCTATTGCTGCCTGCCATACCTGGCTTAGATTACTGCAGGGAGATAGTAATTGTAGGACAGTCCCTGTTTTTTTTTTTTTTGTTTTTTTTTTGTGGGAGATTAAGATTGGCATTTCTGCTACAGTGCCATCCCTGTGTGTGCCATCTCTCACTGAGTGGGCCATAGAAAGCCTATTTATTTTTTCCGTGATTTGTGTTCTAAATTCTACCTCAACACAAAAACACTACATCAATCAGTGGTAGAAAAATATTGGCCTCAGTCAGGGCTTGTGTGCCACTGCTGTGTGTGCTATCTCTTATTCAGTGGGCTATAGAAAGCCTATTTATTTATTTATTTTTTTTCTTATTATTTGGTTTCTAAAGTCTCCCTGAAAAAAAAAAAAAAAAATAAAAAAACAGTGGGAGAGTAATATTGCCCTTTCAGCTTGTGTGCCAGTCTTGACTCCTGGGTGTGCCACCTCTCTCTCTAATTGTGGGCCATAGAAAGCCTTTTTTTTTTTTTTTTTTTTTTTAAATATTATTGGGTTTCTAAAGTCTCCCTTAAAAAACAAAAAATACATAAAAAACAGTGGGAGAGTAATATTGCCCTTTCAGCTTGTGTGCCAGTCTTGACTCCTGGGTGTGCCACCTCTCTCTCTCATTCAGTGGGCCATAGAAAGCCTTTTTTTTTTTTTTTTAAATATTATTGGGTTTCTAAAGTCTCCCTTAAAAAACAAAAAATACATAAAAAAACAGTGGGAGAGTAATATTGCCCTTTCAGCTTGTGTGCCAGTCTTGACTCCTGGGTGTGCCACCTCTCTCTCTCATTCAGTGGGCCATAGAAAGGCTATTTATTTTTTTGGTTTTTTTAATATTATTTGGTTTCTAAAGTCTCCCTGAAAAAAAAAAACATAAAAAAACAGTGGGAGAGTAATATTGCCCTTTCAGCTTGTGTGCCAGTCTTGACTCCTGGGTGTGCCACCTCTCTCTCTCATTCAGTGGGCCATAGAAAGGCTATTTATTTTTTTGTTTTTTTTAATATTATTTGGTTTCTAAAGTCTCCCTGAAAAAAAAAAAACACAAAAAAACAGTGGGAGAGTAATATTGCCCTTTCAGCTTGTGCGCCAGTCTTGACTCCTGGGTGTGCCACGTCTCTCTCTCATTCAGTGGGCCATAGAAAGCCTTTTTTTTTTTTTTTTTTAAATATTATTGGGTTTCTAAAGTCTCCCTTAAAAAACAAAAAATACATAAAAAAACAGTGGGAGAGTAATATTGCCCTTTCAGCTTGTGTGCCAGTCTTGACTCCTGGGTGTGCCACCTCTCTCTCTCATTCAGTGGGCCATAGAAAGCCTTTTTTTTTTTTTTTTAAATATTATTGGGTTTCTAAAGTCTCCCTTAAAAAACAAAAAATACATAAAAAAACAGTGGGAGAGTAATATTGCCCTTTCAGCTTGTGTGCCAGTCTTGACTCCTGGGTGTGCCACCTCTCTCTCTCATTCAGTGGGCCATAGAAAGGCTATTTATTTTTTTGTTTTTTTTAATATTATTTGGTTTCTAAAGTCTCCCTGAAAAAAAAAAAAACATAAAAAAACAGTGGGAGAGTAATATTGCCCTTTCAGCTTGTGCGCCAGTCTTGACTCCTGGGTGTGCCACCTCTCTCTCTCATTCAGTGGGCCATAGAAAGCCTTTTTTTTTTTTAAATATTATTGGGTTTCTAAAGTCTCCCTTAAAAAACAAAAAATACATAAAAAAACAGTGGGAGAGTAATATTGCCCTTTCAGCTTGTGTGCCAGTCTTGACTCCTGGGTGTGCCACCTCTCTCTCTCATTCAGTGGGCCATAGAAAGCCTTTTTTTTTTTTTTTTTTTTAATATTATTGGGTTTCTAAAGTCTCCCTTAAAAAACAAAAAATACATAAAAAAACAGTGGGAGAGTAATATTGCCCTTTCAGCTTGTGTGCCAGTCTTGACTCCTGGGTGTGCCACCTCTCTCTCTAATTGTGGGCCATAGAAAGCCTTTTTTTTTTTTTTTTTTTTTAAATATTATTGGGTTTCTAAAGTCTCCCTTAAAAAACAAAAAATACATAAAAAAACAGTGGGAGAGTAATATTGCCCTTTCAGCTTGTGTGCCAGTCTTGACTCCTGGGTGTGCCACCTCTCTCTCTCATTCAGTGGGCCATAGAAAGGCTATTTATTTTTTTGGTTTTTTTAATATTATTTGGTTTCTAAAGTCTCCCTGAAAATAATTAAAAAAAAACTTAAAAAAACAGTGGGAGAGTAATATTGCCCTTTCAGCTTGTGCGCCAGTCTTGACTCCTGGGTGTGCCACCTCTCTCTCTCTAATTGTGGGCCATAGAAAGCCTTTTTTTTGTTGTTTTTTTTTTTGTTTTTTTTTTAATATTATTTGGTTTCTAAAGTCTCCCTGAGAAAAAAAAATAAATAAATTAGGTGGGAGATTAATATTGACATTAGTGCTTGAGTGACAGTCCTGCGTGTGTGTCATCTCTGTGATTTTGTGCCACAGAAAACAGAGTGTGTAACATTGTGCCTGATTTTCCTTGTGGTCTCACCAACCTGTTAAGGGATATTGAAATCATACTGAAGTTATAGCTCACCGTGTAAGTTGTTTGACAGCAACAAATAAAGTTACTTTGGTTAAGATTTTAAAACAATGAGGAAGTCTGGTGCAAGAGGTCGTCGTGGGCGTTCATTGTCAGCTGGTAATGATGGTAGTGGTAGTGGAGCATCAGGTGGTCGTGGGGATAAAAATATTCCACCTAAGTCTGGAGCTGTGGAGCCAGTTTCGTCGTCAGGCTACACAAGGCCTCGAACGCTCTCTTTTCTGGGAGTAGGAAAACCGCTTTTAAAGGCGGAGCAGCAACAGCAAGTTTTGGCTTACATTGCAGACTCAGCCTCTAGCTCTTTTGCCTCCTCTTCCGAAACTGGTAAATGTAAAAGCAGCGCGTCGCTTGTGGATGTTCACGGTCAGGGACAAGTCGCTTCCTTGTCCTCCTCAGCAAAAACTACAACAAGAGAGAAGGATGCAGCAGGCGACACAACGGGTCACTCCATGGAGCTCTTTACACATACCGTCCCTGGCTTAGAAAGTGAAACATTTAACAGGCCATGCCCATTACAAGTATATTCTGACATGGAGTGCACTGATGCACAGCCACAGCCAGAGTACTATGCTGCTCCTTTGACTCAGACCACCACATTGCCCTCTCAGGGTACAGATCCACAATCAGACCCTGATGAGACTATGTTGCCCCGCCACGAACGCTATACCACCGACCGACACAGTGACACAGACGAAGTTGCACACGAGCTCGAAGAGGAGGTAATAGATGACCCAGTTATTGACCCCGATTGGCAGCCATTGGGGGAACAGGGTGCAGGCGGCAGTAGTTCAGAAGCGGAGGTGGAGGAGGGGCCGCAGCAGGCATCAACATCGCAACAGGTTCCATCTGCCGGGCCCGTATCTGGCCCAAAACGCGTGTCAAAGCCAAAACCTGTTGGAGGACAGCGTGGCCATCCGGTTAAAGCTCAGTCTGCAATCCCTGAAAAGGGATCCGAGTCTAGGAAGAGTGCAGTCTGGCATTTTTTTAAACAACATCCAACTGATCAGCGCAAAGTCATCTGTCAAAAATGTTCAACTAGCTTAAGCAGAGGTCAGAATCTGAAAAGTCTAAATACTAGTTGCATGCATAGACACTTAACCACCATGCATTTTCAAGCCTGGACTAACTACCAAACGTCCCTTAAGGTTGTAGCACCCTCGGCCAATGAAGCTAGTCAGCAACGCAACATCCCTTCCGTCACTGTAAGGCCACCATTTTCCGCACCACCGGCAGTATCTGTGCAGGTTTCTTTGCCAGCCAAAAGCAGTCAGGGTCAGGAAACCACCAGTTTTGTAGGAGGAAATATTGCATCTAGGGCACCGGCGGAAACAATACCGTCTCCAACCGTCTCTCAGTCTGCCATGTACACCGGCACACCCGAAAGTTCCACGATCTCCAGCTCTCCAGTCCAGCTCACCCTACATGAGACTCTGGTTAGAAAAAGGAAGTACTTATCCTCGCATCCGCGTACACAGGGTTTTAACGCCCACATAGCTAGACTAATCTCGTTAGAGATGATGCCCTACCGGTTAGTTGAAAGCGAAGCTTTCAAAGCCCTGATGGAGTACGCTGAACCACGATACGAGCTACCCAGTCGACACTTTTTTTCCAGAAAAGCCATCCCAACCCTGCACCAGCATGTTAAACAGCGCATCGTCCATGCACTCAGGCAATCTGTGAGTACAAAGGTGCACCTGACTACAGATGCATGGACCAGTAGGCATGGCCAGGGACGTTATGTGTCCATCACGGCACACTGGGTGAATGTGGTGGATGCAGGGTCCACAGGCGACATCAATTTAGGGACAGTTGTGCCTAGCCCACGGTCTAGGAAACAGTTGGCTGTAGGCGTTCGCACCCCCTCCTCCTCCTCCTCCTCGTCCTCCTGCAGAAGCTACAGCTCTTCCACAGAACGCAGTCTGCCAACCACTCCATCGGCAGATGACACTGTTGCACACCAGTTCTCCCATTATGGGCCAGCTACTGCCAAGCGTCAGCAGGCTGTATTGGCTATGAAGTGTTTGGGCGACAACAGACACACCGCGGAAGTTCTATCCGAGTTCTTGCAACAAGAAACGCAGTCGTGGCTGGGCACAGTAGATCTTGAGGCAGGCAAGGTAGTGAGTGATAACGGAAGGAATTTCATGGCTGCCATCTCCCTTTCCCAACTGAAACACATTCCTTGCCTGGCTCACACCTTAAACCTGGTGGTGCAGTGCTTATTGAAAACTTATCATGGGTTCTCCGACCTGCTCCTCAAAGTGCGTGCACTTTGCTCACATATCCGACGTTCGCCTGTACACGCCAGCCGTATGCAGACCTATCAGCGGTCTTTGAACCTTCCCCAGCATCGCCTAATCATAGACGTTGCAACAAGGTGGAACTCAACACTGCACATGCTTCAGAGACTGTGCGAACAGAGGCGTGCTGTTATTTATTTGTGGGAGGATACACGGGCAGGCAGTAGGATGGCAGACATGGAGTTGTCAGGTGTGCAGTGGTCTAAGATACAAGACATGTGTCAAGTCCTTCAGTGTTTTGAGGAATGCACACGGCTGGTTAGTGCAGACAACGCCGTAATAAGCATGAGCATCCCCCTAATGCGTCTGCTGATGCAAAGTTTGACGCACATAAAGGAGCAGGCGTCTGCACCAGAGGAAGAGGAAAGCCTTGATGACAGTCAGCCATTGTCTGGTCAGGGCAGTGTACAGGACGAGGTAGCGGGCGAAGAGGAGGTGGAGGACGAGGAGGATGATGGGGATGAGTATATTTTTAATGCCGAACCTTTCCCGGGGGCACAGGAAATTGGTTGCGTGTCACGGCCGGGTTCTGGTTTTTTGAGGGACACAAGTGACGTAGATTTGCCTGCAACTGCCCCTCAACCAATCACAACCGGAGATTTGACAACTGGAACTTTGGCCCACATGGCGGATTATGCCTTATGTATCCTAAAAAGGGACACACGCATTACGAAAATGATGAACGATGACGATTACTGGTTGGCCTGCCTCCTTGATCCACGCTATAAAGGCAAATTGCAAAATATTATGCCACATGAGAACTTGGAACTAATATTAGCAACCAAACAATCAACTCTTGTTGACCGTTTGCTTCAGGCATTCCCAGCACACAGCGCACGTGATCGTTCTCACACGAGCTCCAGGGGGCAGCAGACTAGGAGTGTTAGGGGTGCACACATCAGAAGTGGCGTTGGACAGAGGGGTTTTCTGACCAGGTTGTGGAGTGATTTTGCTATGACCGCAGACAGGACAGGTACTGCTGCATCAATTGAAAGTGACAGGAGACAACATTTGTCCAGTATGGTTACTAACTATTTTTCATCCCTTATCGATGTTCTCCCTCAACCGTCATTCCCATTTGATTACTGGGCCTCCAAATTAGACACCTGGCCAGAATTGGCAGAATATGCATTGCAGGAGCTTGCTTGCCCGGCAGTAAGTGTCCTATCAGAAAGAGTATTCAGTGCTGCAGGTTCAATATTAACCCGAAAAAAGGACTCGTCTGGCTACCCAAAATGTTGACGATCTAACATTCATTAAAATGAACCACAACTGGATTTCGAAATCTTTTGCCCCACCTTGCCCGGCCGACACCTAGCTTTCCTATGAAAAGCTCTTGCCTGTGAATTACTTTTCTAATGTCTAATTTGCTGCAGCTGATTGTACAGCATACGACATGTTTACACCTCCCTAAATGGCAAAACTCCCCACACGGGGCCGTGGTATCGCGACTTGGCGCAAGCACCCGTGAGACTGCTGTTTGTCTGAAGAGGTGGGTGTGCTCGCTTCTGGTTGACGGCATTGCTACTGGGTCCCTCATAGTACAATGTAGTGTCTCTGGCGGTGGTGGTGCGCACCCAACGTCAGACACACCGTTGTAACATGAGGGGCCCTGGGGCGGTCCCGCCGGCCTCAAGAGAGTTCCCCCCTACCCCAGCTCAAAATGTGCTCTACCACGTGCAAAATTATGTCGCACAGCTCCACCAATCTTTAGTCTATTCGCTGACATCATTCAATGTCTGGCACTGACAATACAAATTTGTAGACATCTATGATGCAACTTAAAGTAGTCTGTGTCTGTGTCCTATATTGGCACCATTAAATAGTTACTGCCAAATTACTATGTCAGAAACTCAGTAGATGAGCCCACCCCTGTACCTAAGTATGCCACCTTTTTTTTTGTTTTGGTTGTTTTGCGAGACATTAACATCTATTTATATTTTGGGAGTACTGGGACAGACACTCCTTGCACTACTCCTCCACTCACCACCAAGCTGCCTGTGTATCCATGTAACCGCTGTAAAGCTGCCATGAGCCTATTGTTTGTTATTTTAGGCCTTTGATAGCCTGTCTGCGGTCCCTACTTTAAATACTCCTCCACTCATCACCAGCTGCCTGCCCGTGTATCCATGTAACCGCTGTAAAACTGCCATGAGCCTATTGTTTGTTATTTTAGGCCTTTGATAGCCTGTCTGCGGTCCCTACTTTAAATACTCCTCCACTCACCACCAAGCTGCCTGTGTATCCATGTAACCGCTGTAAAACTGCCATGAGCCTATTGTTTGTTATTTTAGGCCTTTGATAGCCTGTCTGCGGTCCCTACTTTAAATACTCCTCCACTCACCACCAAGCTGCCTGTGTATCCATGTAACCGCTGTAAAACTGCCATGAGCCTATTGTTTGTTATTTTAGGCCTTTGATAGCCTGTCTGCGGTCCCTACTTTAAATACTCCTCCACTCACCACCAAGCTGCCTGTGTATCCATGTAACCGCTGTAAAACTGCCATGAGCCTATTGTTTGTTATTTTAGGCCTTTGATAGCCTGTCTGCGGTCCCTACTTTAAATACTCCTCCACTCACCACCAAGCTGCCTGTGTATCCATGTAACCGCTGTAAAACTGCCATGAGCCTATTGTTTGTTATTTTAGGCCTTTGATAGCCTGTCTGCGGTCCCTACTTTAAATACTCCTCCACTCATCACCAGCTGCCTGCCTGTGTATCCATGTAACCGCTGTAAAACTGCCATGAGCCTATTGTTTGTTATTTTAGGCCTTTGATAGCCTGTCTGCGGTCCCTACTTTAAATACTCCTCCACTCACCACCAAGCTGCCTGTGTATCCATGTAACCGCTGTAAAACTGCCATGAGCCTATTGTTTGTTATTTTAGGCCTTTGATAGCCTGTCTGCGGTCCCTACTTTAAATACTCCTCCACTCATCACCAGCTGCCTGCCCGTGTATCCATGTAACCGCTGTAAAACTGCCATGAGCCTATTGTTTGTTATTTTAGGCCTTTGATAGCCTGTCTGCGGTCCCTACTTTAAATACTCCTCCACTCACCACCAAGCTGCCTGTGTATCCATGTAACCGCTGTAAAACTGCCATGAGCCTATTGTTTGTTATTTTAGGCCTTTGATAGCCTGTCTGCGGTCCCTACTTTAAATACTCCTCCACTCACCACCAAGCTGCCTGTGTATCCATGTAACCGCTGTAAAACTGCCATGAGCCTATTGTTTGTTATTTTAGGCCTTTGATAGCCTGTCTGCGGTCCCTACTTTAAATACTCCTCCACTCACCACCAAGCTGCCTGTGTATCCATGTAACCGCTGTAAAACTGCCATGAGCCTATTGTTTGTTATTTTAGGCCTTTGATAGCCTGTCTGCGGTCCCTACTTTAAATACTCCTCCACTCATCACCAGCTGCCTGCCCGTGTATCCATGTAACCGCTGTAAAACTGCCATGAGCCTATTGTTTGTTATTTTAGGCCTTTGATAGCCTGTCTGCGGTCCCTACTTTAAATACTCCTCCACTCACCACCAAGCTGCCTGTGTATCCATGTAACCGCTGTAAAACTGCCATGAGCCTATTGTTTGTTATTTTAGGCCTTTGATAGCCTGTCTGCGGTCCCTACATTAAATACTCCTCCACTCATCACCAGCTGCCTGCCCGTGTATCCATGTAACCGCTGTAAAACTGCCATGAGCCTATTGTTTGTTATTTTAGGCCTTTGATAGCCTGTCTGCGGTCCCTCCTTCCACTAGGCCTCCACTGACCAGACCACTGCTGCCCGTGTACCCCTGGAACCAATTTTAAAGTGCCTACAGCCAGCCCATTTTATTGTGTTAGGCCTTCGAAGCCTGTCTGCGGTCCCTCCTTCCACTAGGCCTCCACTGACCAGACCACTGCTGCCCGTGTACCCCTGGAACCAATTTTAAAGTGCCTACAGCCAGCCCATTTTATTGTGTTAGGCCTTCGAAGCCTGTCTGCGGTCCCTCCTTCCACTAGGCCTCCACTGACCAGACCACTGCTGCCCGTGTACCCCTGGAACCAATTTTAAAGTGCCTACAGCCAGCCCATTTTATTGTGTTAGGCCTTCGAAGCCTGTCTGCGGTCCCTCCTTCCACTAGGCCTCCACTGACCAGACCACTGCTGCCCGTGTACCCCTGGAACCAATTTTAAAGTGCCTACAGCCAGCCCATTTTATTGTGTTAGGCCTTTGAAGCCTGTCTGCGGTCCCTCCTTCCAATAGGCCTACACTGACAAAGGTACACCTGACAACAGACACATGGACCTGTAGGCATGGCCACGGAAGGTTACGTGTCCTTTGTGGCTCAATGGGTTAATGTATTGGATGCATGGTCCACACAGGGGACAGCCTGCTACGTCTGTATGCAGTCCCTAATTCAAGTTGTCCTCAACTGAATAAAGCTGAGCTTCTACCTTCCGGCTCTGATTAACTGCTGTTTTTAAACACATTGCTGGTTCCGGCCTACTAACGGTGTCTGCCCCTGCCTGGTGTTGCCCTCAACTGAATAAAGCTGAGCTTCAACCTTCTGGCTCTCATTAAGTGTTTTTTAAAAAACAAAATGGTGGTTAGGGCCTACTAACGGCTTCTGCCCCTCCCTGGTGTTGCCCTCAACTGAATAAAGCTGAGCTTCTACCTTCCGGCTCTGATTAACTGCTGTTTTTAAAAAAAATGGTGGTTCCGGCCTACTAACGGTGTCTGCCCCTGCCTGGTGTTGCCCTCAACTGAATAAAGCTGAGCTTCAACCTTCTGGCTCTCATTAAGTGTTTTTTAAAAAACAAAATGGTGGTTCCGGCCTACTAACGGTGTCTGCCCCTGCCTGGTGTTGCCCTCAACTGAATAAAGCTGAGCTTCAACCTTCTGGCTCTCATTAAGTGTTTTTTAAAAAACAAAATGGTGGTTAGGGCCTACTAACGGCTTCTGTCCCTCCCTGGTGTTGCCCTCAACTGAATAAAGCTGAGCTTCTACCTTCCGGCTCTGATTAACTGCTGTTTTTAAACACATTGCTGGTTCCGGCCTACTAACGGTGTCTGCCCCTGCCTGGTGTTGCCCTCAACTGAATAAAGCTGAGCTTCAACCTTCTGGCTCTCATTAAGTGTTTTTTAAAAAACAAAATGGTGGTTAGGGCCTACTAACGGCTTCTGCCCCTCCCTGGTGTTGCCCTCAACTGAATAAAGCTGAGCTTCTACCTTCCGGCTCTGATTAACTGCTGTTTTTAAACACATTGCTGGTTCCGGCCTACTAACGGTGTCTGCCCCTGCCTGGTGTTGCCCTCAACTGAATAAAGCTGAGCTTCAACCTTCTGGCTCTCATTAAGTGTTTTTTAAAAAACAAAATGGTGGTTAGGGCCTACTAACGGCTTCTGTCCCTCCCTGGTGTTGCCCTCAACTGAATAAAGCTGAGCTTCTACCTTCCGGCTCTGATTAACTGCTGTTTTTAAACACATTGCTGGTTCCGGCCTACTAACGGTGTCTGCCCCTGCCTGGTGTTGCCCTCAACTGAATAAAGCTGAGCTTCAACCTTCTGGCTCTCATTAAGTGTTTTTTAAAAAACAAAATGGTGGTTCCGGCCTACTAACGGTGTCTGCCCCTGCCTGGTGTTGCCCTCAACTGAATAAAGCTGAGCTTCAACCTTCTGGCTCTCATTAAGTGTTTTTTAAAAAACAAAATGGTGGTTAGGGCCTACTAACGGCTTCTGCCCCTCCCTGGTGTTGCCCTCAACTGAATAAAGCTGAGCTTCTACCTTCCGGCTCTGATTAACTGCTGTTTTTAAACAAAATGGTGGTTCCGGCCTACTAACGGTGTCTGCCCCTGCCTGGTGTTGCCCTCAACTGAATAAAGCTGAGCTTCAACCTTCTGGCTCTCATTAAGTGTTTTTTAAAAAACAAAATGGTGGTTCCGGCCTACTAACGGTGTCTGCCCCTGCCTGGTGTTGCCCTCAACCGAATAAAGCTGAGCTTCAACCTTCTGGCTCTCATTAAGTGTTTTTTAAAAAACAAAATGGTGGTTCCGGCCTACTAACGGTGTCTGCCCCTGCCTGGTGTTGCCCTCAACTGAATAAAGCTGAGCTTCAACCTTCTGGCTCTCATTAAGTGTTTTTTAAAAAACAAAATGGTGGTTCCGGGCTACTAACGGTGTCTGCCCCTGCCTGGTGTTGCCCTCAACTGAATAAAGCTGAGCTTCTACCTTCCGGCTCTGATTAACTGCTGTTTTTAAACACATTGCTGGTTCCGGCCTACTAACGGTGTCTGCCCCTGCCTGGTGTTGCCCTCAACTGAATAAAGCTGAGCTTCAACCTTCTGGCTCTCATTAAGTGTTTTTTAAAAAACAAAATGGTGGTTAGGGCCTACTAACGGCTTCTGTCCCTCCCTGGTGTTGCCCTCAACTGAATAAAGCTGAGCTTCTACCTTCCGGCTCTGATTAACTGCTGTTTTTAAACACATTGCTGGTTCCGGCCTACTAACGGTGTCTGCCCCTGCCTGGTGTTGCCCTCAACTGAATAAAGCTGAGCTTCAACCTTCTGGCTCTCATTAAGTGTTTTTTAAAAAACAAAATGGTGGTTCCGGCCTACTAACGGTGTCTGCCCCTGCCTGGTGTTGCCCTCAACTGAATAAAGCTGAGCTTCAACCTTCTGGCTCTCATTAAGTGTTTTTTAAAAAACAAAATGGTGGTTAGGGCCTACTAACGGCTTCTGCCCCTCCCTGGTGTTGCCCTCAACTGAATAAAGCTGAGCTTCTACCTTCCGGCTCTGATTAACTGCTGTTTTTAAACAAAATGGTGGTTCCGGCCTACTAACGGTGTCTGCCCCTGCCTGGTGTTGCCCTCAACTGAATAAAGCTGAGCTTCAACCTTCTGGCTCTCATTAAGTGTTTTTTAAAAAACAAAATGGTGGTTCCGGCCTACTAACGGTGTCTTCCCCTGCCTGGTGTTGCCCTCAACTGAATAAAGCTGAGCTTCAACCTTCTGGCTCTCATTAAGTGTTTTTTAAAAAACAAAATGGTGGTTCCGGCCTACTAATGGTGTCTGCCCCTGCCTGGTGTTGCCCTCAACTGAATAAAGCTGAGCTTCAACCTTCTGGCTCTCATTAAGTGTTTTTTAAAAAACAAAATGGTGGTTCCGGCCTACTAACGGTGTCTGCCCCTGCCTGGTGTTGCCCTCAACTGAATAAAGCTGAGCTTCAACCTTCTGGCTCTCATTAAGTGTTTTTTAAAAAACAAAATGGTGGTTAGGGCCTACTAACGGCTTCTGTCCCTCCCTGGTGTTGCCCTCAACTGAATAAAGCTGAGCTTCTACCTTCCGGCTCTGATTAACTGCTGTTTTTAAACACATTGCTGGTTCCGGCCTACTAACGGTGTCTGCCCCTGCCTGGTGTTGCCCTCAACTGAATAAAGCTGAGCTTCAACCTTCTGGCTCTCATTAAGTGTTTTTTAAAAAACAAAATGGTGGTTAGGGCCTACTAACGGCTTCTGTCCCTCCCTGGTGTTGCCCTCAACTGAATAAAGCTGAGCTTCTACCTTCCGGCTCTGATTAACTGCTGTTTTTAAACACATTGCTGGTTCCGGCCTACTAACGGTGTCTGCCCCTGCCTGGTGTTGCCCTCAACTGAATAAAGCTGAGCTTCAACCTTCTGGCTCTCATTAAGTGTTTTTTAAAAAACAAAATGGTGGTTAGGGCCTACTAACGGTGTCTGCCCCTGCCTGGTGTTGTCCTCAACTGAACAAAGCTGAGCTTCCACATTCTGGCTTTCGGCCTATACTATCAGATATTAAACTGCATTTGGCCTACTAGTGTGGTTAGGCCCTTGAAACAGTGTCTGCTGCTCTTGGGTTTGCTACTCCACTGAACAAAGCAATGCCGCCTGTTTAGTCCTGTTACCAATTTTGATCTGCATTTAGCCTACTTTATTCTTTGGCCCTATATCTGTTTCCTCATCATCCTGCCCATTGCCCAGCCACTGCTAGATGAGTCTGCTGGTACATTGACCTAGACCACTACATTCCCCTTGTACTCTACACAGCCAGAATCTGACCCTGCTGAAAGTAAGGTTCCCCTTCCCGCATATTATACCACCTTACACAGGGACAAAGAGGAAGGTGCAGATGAAAGTGCAGGTTCCTTCATCAGGTGGGGGGGCATACTCGTTGGCGACGTCACTGGCACAGGGCCACTCAGAGTACGCAAAAGTGTCGCTGCTGGTGGGAGGCGCCCCCGCCATGCAAACACACCGCCGTACTTTGAGGGGCCCTGTGCCAGTGCCAATGCGAACGAGTGGGCCCCCCCTGCTTGCTCAGGATCACAGCACTTGCAACGTTGAAATACTTACCTCTCCCTGCTCCACCGCCATGACGTAGTCCATGTTTCCTGGGCCCACTAAAACCTTGAACCAGCCCTACCCCCACAACTTTTGCCAAATGACCCCCAATTTCCAGTGCCCAACTATTATTATAAAGTTAATTAAGATTGACAAGCTTCAGAAAACAAGAATGGATGTTTTTGGCAGTAAAATGTGCACTGTAGGTGTTTTCCTGGCCTCCACTCACTGCCGGCTATGCTTCCCCATTGACTTGCATTGGGTTTCGTGTTTCGGTCGATCCCCGACTTTTAGCGATAATCGGCCGACTTCACTCGACTCGACTCTGGACTAAATCGGGTTTCACAAAACCAGACTCGATCTTAAAAAAATGAAAGTCGCTCAACCCTAGTCATTACCAATAAAAATGAACAAACCTGTCAAGGTTTGGTTCGGTTTGGATTCGCCGAGCGAACCGCCATTTGACTAAAAATTTGCAGAACAGTTAGTCGAACGTAACCGAACCCCAATAGATTTAATGAGAGGCAAAACCAAATGCATAGACAACACCTTAAGGGGTGACAAAAAGCTTCCAAACAGCTAAAATCAGGTACTTACAGGAGGAATAGTGGCATCAAGTGACCCACAGTGGAAATTTGCAAGTGACACAGCAGCAGTCAGCCATGGGCCATGCATGAGGTATCAAGGCCTGGCCCAGCATTTGCAGCTTGGAATTGTAGGTTCAATGACAACCTGATGGCTAAGGGAACTGTGTAAGCCTTCTTCGCTTGGAGACCTCATACCTCATGCAACACCTTCAATTTTTTTTATTCCAGCCACACTCAGATGATACAAACATCAGTTTCATTGACTACTACTGGTAGAAAAATGTAAGAATAATAACATAAATAGTTAACTGATCAATTGACCCACAGTAGAACCTATTATAATGGCACACAAGCAGTCAGCCATAGCCCATGAATAAGGTATCATTTTCTGGCCCAGCATTTACAGCATTTAATTGAAGCTTTAATGAGGACCTGGTGGTTAAAGGAGCACTGTACTTCTTAACTGGGAGACCTCACACCTCATGCAGCACCTCCAATTTTTTTTTATTCCAGCCACACTCCGATGGCACAAACATAATTTTTAGAGACTACTATTGATAGAAAAATGTAAGAATAGTAACAGGGGTAGTTGACTGAACAATTGATCAACAGTAGAACCTGTTATAATGGCACACAAGCAGTCAGCCATGGGCCATTCATGAGGTATCAGGGTGTGGCCCAGCATTTGCAGCTTGGAATTGTAGGTTCAATGAGAACCTGATGGGTAAGGGAACTGTTTAAGCCTTCTTCGCTTGGATACCTCACATCTCATGCAACACCTTCAATTTTTTTTATTCCAGCCACACTCAGATGGTAAAAACATAATTTTTAGAGACTACTATTGATAGAAAAATGTAAGAATAGTAACATAGTTGACTGAACAATTGACCAACAGTAGAACCTGTTATAATGGCATACAAGCAGTCAGCCATGTGGCTCAGCATTTACAGCTTGGAATTGAAGTTTTAATGAGGACTTGGTGGTTAATGGAGTGGTGTAAGTGTTCTCAGCTGGGAGACCTCACACCTCATGCAGCACCTCTAACTTTTTTTTGTTCCAGCCACAATCACATGGTACAAACATCAGTTTCATACAGTAATATTGGTAGTGAAAAATGTAAGGAAAGTAACATAAGTAGTTCACTGAAAGTAAGTGCAGGCCTGCCTGTCTGGGAACCCAACATACATGGGCAACTCACCAGATGGAGACCCAATTTCCACAGAGTAGAAAAAGTAAAATTGGCATTTCACACACCTTCCACCACATGCAATCCACCAGATGGAGACCCAACTTGGAGTCTCCACATTTCAAAAAATAATTGTCGCACAGCACTAAAGTGGCATCAATTTCCAGACTAGAAACAGTATAATAGGCCTATGACACAACTTGTACTACAAGCAGCCCATCAGATGGAGACCCAACTTGGAGTTTTCCCATTTCAAAAAATTGTTTGCAATATAAGAAGCAGTAGGCAACAGCAGGCACAGAAGAAACAACAAAGATGGCACAGCCTGCAATAATGCGAGATCAATGCGTAACACTAAAAATGACACCATCACCTAATCTGCCGAATTTGCAACTGGGGTGCAGAAGTCATCGGAGATCCATGACTTGTTAATTTTGATAAAAATTAGGTGGTCTGTACTTTGAGGGGACAGATGGATGTGTTTATCCTTCAGGACACCACCAGCAGTGCTGAATACACGTTCTGAGAGAACGCTGGCTGCCGAGCATGACAAAATCTCTAAGCCATGACAGGTGAGCTCAAGTCACTCTTCCATTTTTGAAGACCAAAATGTAAAAGGGTTCAACCCCCCCGATGGCATTGATATTGAGATCTAGATTCTCCTGCACCATCCTCTCCAGTCTTTCACAACGTGTCAGACTTGTACTGTGTTCTGCTGGTGCACGGGCTGGTCTAAAAAAATGTATTAAATGACTCACAGAAATTGCTTATGCCACTTAGACTGCTTCTGCTGCTAATGTTTTGGCGATAACGCTTTGATGTTCCCGAGGTTGTGCGTCTACCACTGGGATGCACACTGTGTGCCTCCCTGCTGTCTTTGGGAAAACCACTCTTGAGATTGCCTTTAAGCATATTTCAATACTTCAGCATGCATGCATCACTTTCCAGGGGGTTAAAGCATCTGGCTACATGTACTCTTGTACCATGGATCTAACAGAGAGGTAACCCAGTAGTCAGCACTATTTCTAACCCTAAGAGTGTGTGCATCATGTTGAAGATAGTGCAGCAAGAATGCACTATGAGGTCCAATGCTTTCATGAGGTCCAAGTCCATGCTGTATTGGTGGTGGGGTAACATTCAAGGTTGCTTCATCTGTCCCTCCTGCCAACCATGGACAACAGAGAGCGGCTCATTATGGTGTAGCGCAGGCACAGCTTTCTTAGAGAAGTAATGGTGACTAGGCAATTGGTACTGGGGTACGGCAACAGCCATCAACTTTTTGAAACCATCTGCATCCACCAGGCAGAAAGGCAACATTTCTGTGGCCAACAGATTGACTATGGTGGATTTCAAACTCTTTGCTTTGCCATGTGTAGGAGGTGACAATCTTTTATGTGAGCACAACTGTGGGACTGAAGGCTGGCTGCTGTGTTGAGAGAGGGTGGAGTGTGGAGAACAGGACAATTTACAGGTCTGTGAGTGAGGTGCAGGTGGAGACATTATGGTGGATTGAGAAAGATGTGTTGCGTTAGGTGACAGAAAATCAGTAGTAATTAGTGATGAGCTAGCACTAAAATGCTCGGGTGCTCATTACTTGGGTCGAGCAAATAGGAATACTTGGGTACTCGACCCGAGCAACAAGCCCAATGTAAATCTATGGGAAACTTAAGTATTTTTACCACGATCCCCCCTAAGGGTCCTTTTAAGGTCTAAAAACATCTGAAAATGATGGAAACGCTGTTGAAATGACACAGGGACATCATGGGGACCACCCCTCGAAGCATTTCTGATTCCAAGGTCACAGCTGTAAGAAATATTGTCAGAGTTTCACGCCATTTTTACAGGTGCACCAAAAAACATACAAAATCAAAACCAAAATGGATTTTGCTGAGAAATATGTTAAGGTACATCCTTTCCAGGGTAATGACTTGTATATAAGGCAAAATAATTTACCCCAGACCAAAATGTTGCTCCACCACTAGGGCTATGTTCACACACAGCGTTTTTGATGCATTTTTCAACTTTAGCATAGCTTTCAACCAATATATATGTACTCACTGGGAAATGTCATTGTAACATTTAACAACCTTAGCTGACCATGTGGTGTGTGACACAAAAGGAGACACATCTTGTTTCATTTATGAAGAAGGGACTCTTAAAGTCATAAAGCCTATTTTTAGAGAGGCATCATGCGGCATTAATATTCTTAAAAGGCCATTATTAAACAGTGGGTGTAATAATTATAGGGGATAACTCAGGAGACTCTTTGCGTGGAACAAGACAACTACAGGACACAGTTTTATAAGTGGTAAAGTCTATATTATCACACGGTGATTCAAACAGGTGCAGAGAGAAACTCAAGTCCACAACACTTGGTGCAAATAATAAACGCAGCATAGCAGTCTATAAGAAACTTCAGAGGAATCAATCAAGCAGAAAGTCTATGAAGCACAGTTATTCTTGAGGATACTTGACACGAATAAATCCTTGTCTTAGTCCAGGCACAGATAGATATGCTTATTAGGCAGTTCAAATCATATCTTAGCTCAACCAGGGAGGCCTGGTTAATAGTCTCAGGTTATTGCAAAGCAGAAACAGCTTACATGTCCAGCAAATGCAGATGGAAGTAAACACGAACAGCAGATGAAGGAGGATTACTGGAAACTTGTGTATGCAACAGGAACTCAGAGCTGAGTAGCAGGATCACCACACAGGTTCACAGGAGCAGGTGTATAGCCAAGGAGTAATCAGAGGTCAGGAGCTGGATGCAAGGCAGAATACTCTAGCACAGACTGAAGGCTGGGGTGGAGTTTTATAGCAGGAAGACACAGTGCACATGAGACCAAAGATGCCATCTTGGAAAAGGGCAGTAATGCACAAAAGGTAAAAAGTGTTCAGGGTCCTGACATTACTCCCTCCTTAGAAGCGGCCTCAGGACGATCCTGGACCTGGTTTCTCAGGGAATCTCTGATGAAAACGAGAAATCTTCTGTTGGGCATTGATGTTTTCCACAGGTTCCCAAGAGTCTTCCTCAGGGGAATATCCCTGCCGACTTATCAGATATTGGAGCCGATTCCAGCGAATCCTGGAATCAATAATTTCCTCCACCACAAATTGTTCTTGCCCATCAATCACCACAGGCTGCGGAGGTGGCACAACACGTCCCTGGAAGGTATTAGGAGATACAGGCTTTAGTAAAGATACATGAAATACTGGGTGTACCTTCATTGTCCTAGGCAGCTTCAGCCGGCAGGCCACAGAGCTCAAAATACCGTTGATCTTGAAAGGGCCAATGAATTTCTGTCCAAGTTTTTGTGAAGGAACGTTTAACTTCAGATTCTTAGTTGCTAACCACACGGAATCTACTACCTTGAACATGGGTGCAGGTTTACGGAGTCTATCAGCCGATCTCTTATAACGTTCTTGAGCTGTGGTCAGGGATTCCTTCAGAACCTCCAGATTCTGTCTCATCACAGTCAGCCTTTCCTCCACTGCCGGAACTGGAGAATTAATTGGAGACCTAGATAAAATACACAGATGATAACCCAGATTGGCAAAGAAAGGTGTAAATTTAGTGGAGGTGCTCAGAGAATTATTATATGAAAGTTCGGCTAAGGGCAACAACTCCAACCAATCATCCTGGAGATGGCTGACATAACATCTTAGATATTGTTCCAGCGTCTGGTTGGTACGCTCAGTCTGACCATTTGTCTGGGGATGGTAAGCAGAAGAGAGACAGACATTAATATTGAGTGCAGAGCAAAACCCCTTCCAGAATCTTGAAGTGAACTGTACTCCACGGTCAGAGATGATCCCATCCAGTACCCCATGCAACCAAAAGACATTCTGTATAACCAAGTTCACTGTATCTTTAGCTGAGGGGAGGCCGGTGCACGGAACAAAATGAGCAGCTTTAGTCAGGCGATCAACTACCACCATGATTGTATTCATGCCCCCCGATGTAGGCAGCTCCACAATAAAGTCCATTGATATAGACCCCCAAGGGCGGGACGGAACAGGTAATGGTTGTAGAAGGCCCGTAGGTGCCACATGAGGAGTCTGGTAATGGCACATACCTCGCAAGAGAGAACATAGTCCTTGGTATCCTTCAGGCAAGTTGGTCACCAGAAGAATCGACTCAGGAACTCTTGTGTCTTCTGTACCCCCCTGTGACCAGCCAACTTGGAGTCATGTACCAACTTGAGGATCTGCAGACAGATGACCTCCGGGATGTAGATACGTCAATCTCTGAACCACATGCCACCCTTAAAGACAAGATTAATATTGACAGGTGGGTTGGCCAGAAATACATCACCTTCATAGGCCTCCCTGCACTCCTTCCACAAGTCCTGATCATGGATAACTCCGATGAAATTGGCATCAGATAGAATGGTCTTGGACGGGGCTCCAGGCATGGAATCCGCAAGCATGGATTTGGGATAAAGCATCAGCCTTCCCATTACAAGAACCTGGACGGTACAAGATAACAAAGTTAAATTGATTTAAAAATAAGTTCCAACGAGCCTGATGAGGAGAAAGACATCTAGCGGATCTAAGGAACTCTAGACTGCAATGGTCAGTTAGCACTATGATCTGTTGTGCAGCTCCTTGCAGATGATGCCTCCATTCTTTGAAAGCCGCAATAATAGCCAGCAATTCCTTGTCTCCCACGTTGTAATTCTTCTCTGCTGAGGTTAGTCTACGGGAAAACAAAGCACAAGGATGCAGACCCTTCTCTCCAGTTCTTTGGGAGAGAATAGCCCCCAAAGCATTATCAGAAGCGTCCACCTCCACAATCAAAGGAAGTGTTGGATCTGGGTGTATCAACAGCGGTGCTGATGTGAAACAGATCTTAAGCCAATCAAAAGCTTCTTGAGCCTGTGATGACCACTTAAAGGGCTTTTCCTTCTTTGTCAAGGAAGTAATGGGACGGACAATATCAGAAAAATTTCGAATGAAGCGTCTGTAGAAATTTGCAAAACCAATAAAACGTTGGACCTCCTTAACGTTCTTGGGTAGCGGCCAGTCAAGGATAGCCTGAATCTTACCAGATTCCATGTTCAGCCCATGGGGAGAGATGATATAACCTAAGAACTGTATCTCAGAATGATGGAACTCACATTTCTCCAGCTTAATATACAGATGGTTCTTTTTCAGACGTCTTAAAACAGTTTTGACATGTTCTTCATGTTCCTGTAGAGAGTCAGAAAAGATTAGTATATCGTCCAAATAGAACACTAGAAACTGGTCCAACAAATCTCTGAAAATGTCATTAGCAATGTGTTGAAATGTTGCAGGGGCATTACAAAGCTCGAAGGGCATCACAAGAGATTCAAAGTGTCCATACCGGCATCTGAATGCTGTCTTCCACTCATCCCCTAGACGAATACGCACCAAATTATAAGCCACACGAAGATCCAGTTTAGAGAACACCTTAGCATGGCGGACTCTTTCCAGTAATTCAGGAATCAGAGGCAAAGGTGTTATGGACCTGGTGGTTAGGAGCACCTGGAATGACCTGATGGTTAAACTAGACGACAGGACAAGCTCTGGGAAGTGGGATATCTGCTGAAAGCAAATTCTAATCCTATCACACACACTAGAAATAGCCGTGGAGCGTACCTAACTCTCCCTAGATGCCTCTTCACAGCCTAAGAGCTAACTACCCCTAAAGATAGGAAATAAAGCCTTACCTTGCCTCAGAGAAATTCCCCAAAGGAAAAGGCAGCCCCCCACAAATATTAACTGTGAGTTAAGAGGAAAGTCACAAACACAGGAATGAAACAGTTTTCAGCAAAGGAGGCCAGTCTTCACTAAATAGACAGAGGATAGGAAAGGGATCTATGCGGTCAGCACAAAAAACTACAAAAAGCCACGCAGAGTGTGCAAAAAGACCCCCGCACCGACTCACAGTGCGGAGGTGCCACTCTGCACCCCAGAGCTTCCAGCTAGCAAGGCAATATCATGTTAGCAAGCTGGACTAGAACTTAGCAAGTACTAAGAAATATATTCAATACACAATGAACAACAAATGAACTAGCAGGGACTTAGCTTCTGCTGGAGTAGACAGGTCATCAGAAAGATCCGAGAGAGATCTGAACCAGTACTGATACATTGACAGCTGGCATGAAGTAACGATCTGAGTGGAGTTAAATAGAGAAGCCAGCCTAGCCGCAAACGAGGGCAGCTGAGGAAGCAACCTCAAGAACCAGCAGTTCCACTCACAGCCACCAGAGGGAGTCCACGGACAGGACTCGCCGAAGTACCATTCATGACCACAGGAGGGAGTTCGAGAACGGAATTCACAACACAAAGGGTAACGGTTTCGTACGGTTACCTTATTGAGTTCTTGATAGTCAACACAGGGTCTCAGGGTCCCATCCTTCTTCTTTACAAAAAATATAGGTGCCCCTGCTGGTGAGGAAGAAGGACGTATGAAGCCTTTGGCCAGATTTTCATCAATATACTCTTTTAAGGCTTGAAGCTCAGGTTCCGCCAAAGGGTATATGTTACCAAAAGGAATGGCTGCCCCGGGAAGCAGCTCAATGGGACAGTCATAATGCCTGTGTGGAGGAAGCTGATCTGCATTCTTCTTGTCACAGATGTCAGAGAACTCTTTATAAGCTGGAGGTAAAGAAAATACCTGTACATGTGGTTCCGTAGCAGTGGACTCAGGGACAGCTTCTGTTAACGCTGAGTTGCTCCTTGTTGGGAAGATAATCTCCTTGGTCTCCAAATTGATAATTGGGTTCTGAGAACGCAACCAAGGAATGCCTAAAATCACAGGAAAATGAGGAGAAGAAATTAGCAAGAAAGAAAGTTGCTCCTGATGATTAGGCTCCAACAAAATTTCAAGGGGTACGGTCTCCTGATCCACAGGCCCAGATATTAAAGGTGACCGATCCACTGTTTCCATTGTAATTGGAGAGGCTCTTTGCTGAATTTTAATACCATGTTGCTTGGCAAATGCGATATCCATGAAATTGCCACCTGCACCAGAGTCAATCATAGCTGAACTGGAAATCCACTGTCCTGAACACAGGATCTTAATAGGGAGAGAACAGTGAGAGTTCTTTTTCTTCAGCTCCTTGGGGGGTGAAGTTATAGAAAGTGAATGGAATACAGCGTTTAAAGGCAGGCTACATTCAGAGATGTCAGATTCATCATCACAGTTGTCATACTCCCCTATTGCTGCTAGCACATTGTTAGGCCGTCTAGGACACTTAGGACAATTAATCAAGAAGTGGTCAGACTGGCCGCAGTAGAAACATAGACTTTCACGCAGGCGATGCTCCCGATGCTCATTGATCTCGCGCCTCTGGACGGAATAAATTTGCATGGGCACCTCCTCCACCTCCCGAGAGGTTTTACCTGCAGGATCTTTGGAAGGAAGGGAAAAGTTAGAAACACGGTTATATGCAGCAAATTTCTCCTGCCTACGCTCAGTAAGGTGAATGTCTATGCGCACACAATGCTGTATAAATGTCTCTAGCTCTTGTGGTGACTCAGAGCGGGCTAGTTCATCTTTTACAATACTAGACAGACCCCTTTTAAAAATAGGCAATTGTGCATAACTGTCCCAATTGGTATCTACCGCCAATCTCCTGAATTCAGTGGCATACTTAATAACAGAACGTTTAGCCTGGTGTAAAGACAACAAAGCAGATTCAGCGGTTGCACGGCGATTAGGGTCATCAAACATTAATGCAATAGCGGCCAAGAAATCATCCAAGTAATTTAACCGTGGGTCACGAGACTCAATCATCGGATTCGCCCAGGTGAGCGCTCGTGAGATCAGTAGCATTATTACACACAATACTTTGGATCTATCAGTAGGAAAACGGTCAGCATGCACATCAAAATATAGCATACATTGATTCACAAAGCCACAAAATTTGTCGTGATCACCATTAAATCTGAATGGGGGCAACTTAGGTGGGCCAGCTGGTGGCGGTTGCCCAGAGGGCAAAGTCACTTGTGCAGCTATTTGCGTGCTTATGTCCTGAAAAGCCCGTCCATACTGGGACTCTATGCCAGCAAGTTTGTTTTCCTGGGCTGCCATGCGGTTGCTCAAGTCCTGCATAGTTTGTCCAAACACTTGTTGATTGTGTTCAAAGCTTCCAAACTTCTTTTGCAGACCTTCCACATCTTTCTGCAGGGATCTAATTATGGAAAACACCTGCTCTAATTTGCTTTCTGCAGTCATTGTTCCAGCAGTCTCCTTTTTTTTAGGTTAGAGTATCCTGTAGTAATTATAGGGGATAACTCAGGAGACTTTTTGCATGGAACAAGACAACTACAGGACATAGTTTTATAAGTGGTGAAGTCTATATTATCACACAGTGATTCAAACAGGTGCAGAGAGAAACTCAAGTCCACAACACTTGGTGCAAATAATAAATGCAGCTTAGCAGTCTATAGGAAACTTCAGAGGAAAATGCAATCAAGCAGAAAGTCTATGAAGAACAGTTATTCTTGAGGATACTTGACACAAATAAATCCTTGTCTTAGTCCAGGCACAGATAGATATGCTTATTAGGCAGTTCAAATCATATCTTAGCTCAACCAGGGAGGCCTGGTTAATAGTCTCAGGTTATTGCAAAGCAGAAACAGCTTACATGTCCAGCAAATGCAGATGGAAGTAAACATTAACAGCAGATGAAGGAGGATTACTGGAAACTTGTGTATGCAACAGGAACTCAGAGCTGAGTAGCAGGATCACCACACAGGATCACAGGAGCAGGTGTATAGCCAGGGAGTAATCAGAGGTCAGGAGCTGGATCCAAGGCAGAATACTCTAGCACAGACTGAAGGCTGGGGTGGAGTTTTATAGCAGGAAGACAGTGCACATGAGACCAAAGACGCCATCTTCGAAAAGGGCAGCAATGCACAAAAGGTAAAAAATGTTCAGAGTCCTGACAGTGGGTCTTCTATGCAGTGAGTGGCTGGGCTGCCAACAATTACAACGCACCCCAATACCCCTTTCACGAGAGGTACAGGAGGGCTTCCTGAAAAAATGTTGCATTGAATGCAAGGTCTGCCCTTCTACCAAGTCATATGCACTCCAATAAGCCTTTGAACCCAGGTAATGGATGGCCACAGGAAAATACACTTCACATTATTCATTTTGTAATCCCATACTGCTTTCTTATGTATTAACTGCAAGGCCTGCCCTGCTTCCAAGTCATACGCACCCCAATAAGCCTTTGAACCCAGGTGCTGTATGGCCACAGGAAAACCAACTTCACATTCTTCAGTTGGTCCTGCCATACTGTTTCCTTATGCATTGAATGCAAGGGCCGCCTTGACCCAAGTTTGCATGCACCCCAATCCCCCTTGGAAGAAACTTGGAGGGGGGGCCTCATAAAAAAGCTGTCTCATTACAAGGAGCGGGTCTCCTAGATGCGTAATGCCCATACACCAAATGTATGGGCTGACAAACATTTCCTCATGAGAGAAACATTTTTAAAAAATATTTATTGGGGATCACAGACACCCTTGTCAAAAAATTGACTGTCGCAGCACAGAACACGTGAACTCTGGTGATCTAGTGGTGGAAAATCATGAGAGGTGGAGGAATGCCTCATTAAAAACTAGGCCCAATTTAAAGGAGCGGGTCTCCTAGACTTATAATGCCCATACACTAAGTGTATGTGCTGAAAAACATTTCCCCATGGGGGGTAACATTTTTTAAAATATTTAATAGGGATCATAGACACCCTTGCCAAAAATTTTCTGTCTGTGGCAGCACGGAACACGTGAACCCTGGTGATATATTGGTGGAAAATGATGAGAGATGGAGGAAGGCCTCATTAAAAACTAGGACCAATGTAAAGGAGCATGTCTCCGTGTCTCCTAGACATTCATTAAGTGCATGGGCTGACAAACATTTCCCCATGGGGGTTACAGTTTTAAAAAATTATTTATGGGTAGTATCATAGACACCCTTGCCCAAAAATTGAATGGCTGTAGCAGCATACAACATGTTCACCATGGTGATCTATTGGTGGAGAATGAGGAAACATTGATGAAGGTCTCATTAAAAACTAGGCACAATACACTAGTGTGTGGTTTGTGTACGAAGTAAAATATGAGCTGACGAACAAGATCCCGGGCCCGCGGCTGAGCTAGTGTGCAGGAGCAGGCACCAAAAAGACCACCTGGACAGGAACAGCAGCCCCAAAAACCCCGGCCAGCAGTCAGATCTCAGCAGCCAGCGCCTAAGTCTTTGCTCATCAGTAGAGGGCACCAGAGAGGTAGGATGGCAGCGGCAGTAGAGAGACAATCGCCCGAGGTTCTGAAGGTGTCAGCTGGACTTGCAGAAGTGTCTATTGGGGAACGGGGCGGCCATAGGTGTGACTTCTATGACGTCGGGGTGAACACCCAGCAGACTATCGAACACGTCCAAAAATTGAGAGCTGGCACCTCTGGAACCAAGATTGCTCTTGTAACCAACCATATCAAGCTGGTGTCCCAACCACAGTGGTCCCTGTACCAGTATCACGTTGACTTCAACCCGCCACGGAGTCCAAGGATTTGCGGTATGGCCTCCTGTACCAGCATCAAGAAAACATCAGGAATGCATGAGCATTTGATGGAAACGTGTTGTTTTTACCAAAAAGAGTGAATAAGGTCACCGAGGTGTTCAGCCAAACTCGAAATGGACACCCTTACCAATAAGCTTCCACCGACCTCGCCCACCTGCTTCCATTTCAATAACATCATTTTCCGAAAACTCCTGAAGATAATGGATATGAAGCAGATAGGACGCAACTATTACAACACGAGCGACACCATTGAAGTCAGAGCCCACCGACTCGCCATCTGCCCGGGGTTTTCCACCTCCATCCTCCAGTACGAGTCCAGCATCATGTTGATCATTGATGTCAGCCATAAAGTCCTCATGAACGAGACTGTGCATGACATCATGAGCAGGATCTACTCCTCGTGTGGCCCTCAGAGGTTCCAGGATGCCTGCTGCAAGGAGCTGATCGGACAGATGGTCCTCACCAAGTCCAACACTAAAACCTACCGTATAGACGAGATTGCCTGGAACATGAATACAGCGTTCACCTTCAAGAAGGCAGACGGGAACAAGATCAGCTTTTTGAACTACTATAAGAACCAATACAATGAACAAGTGAAAGACTTGATACATCCACTAATCGTGAACATCCCCCGGAGGCCCAAGCCAGGAGTCGCAAACGGAGCCATCGCACTGGTGCTAGGTTACAGAACTCTAACAGGTCTGACCGACAGAATTAGAAGTGACTTCAAAGTCATGAAAGACCTGGCCGTCCGCACCTGATTACCACCAGAACAGAGGAAGCGGCAAGTTGGGAAGTTCATGAACTACATACACAAGAATGAGAGCGTTCAGATAAGAGCTACGTGACTGGGGCCTGATACCAAGCTGCTACAGTTCGAAGGGAGAATCTCACCTCCAGAAATAAATCATGTAAAAAGACAAATCTGCTGAATATAATCCACAGTTTTCTGATTGGTTGCGAGAGCATAGGGGTCCCCTCCTGATCAGCCCCTAAGATATGAATAATTGGCTACTCTTTCACACCCGGAGAAATTAGGATGTGGCGAACGCTCTTCTGCAGAATCTGTTCAAGATCACACAGCAAATACGAATCAAGATGAAACAGGAGGTGTTGGTTGAAGTCGAGTACTTTTTTCGGGGGTATTGGTGAATTTTTGAAAAAAAGAAAAAAAGAGTAGAACAATGCTAGCAGCCAGAACTATGCATCTTATGCCTGAGAATAACAGACTTTATCATTTATTTTTGTTTTTTTTCTTATTTTTTTTAAATAAATAAAAATGAGTTGAACAAGGATAGCAGTCAGAACTATGCAACTTATGTCTGCGAAGCAACAATTTTTGCACCAAAGATGCACCAGGCCTCAGTGTGACATAACAGACTGTATAAATTTTCTTTATTTTTTTCTTTGTAAAACAATAAATACTGAGTACACCAAGGCTATCAAACAGAACAATGCAATGTATGCCTGCAAACAGAAGATTTTTACACCACAGATACACCAGGCGTGTAACGGAGATAACAGACTGTATATATATATATATATATATATATATATATATATATATATTTTTTTTTTTTTTAAATATTGAATAGACCAAAGGTAGCAGACAGAATAATGCAACATATGCCTGCAAAGCACGGATTTTGACATCACTGATACACCAGGCGTCAGCCAGAGATAACAGACTGATCAAAATGTGGCCTTTTTTATTTTGGCATAACAAAATTTTGTCAAAAAGTTGGCTACGACACCGAAAAATAAAATTGGAGTACTAAAATTTTAAGATATTTAGTGAAATGATATGCGATGCATGTGGTGTACAACACACAGTGATAAATATGACAACTGTAGCTAATTTTTTTAGGGCCAGCTAAAGTCTTTTAGCTAAAATGGTGTCCAAAAATGTTATAAGAAACTATGAAATATTAAATAGCTTTGCAATGACCTGGCTGTAGTCTGCAGTGTGACCAAGCAAATAAATGTCGAAAATAAGAGGCTATGGATTGCTTTATAACAAAATTTTTAAAAAAATTGCCACGGATAACTGCAGCTAGGTATATATATAAAATATGCAGCAGCGGACAGTAATGGAGCTTTTTGATGTATGCAGGGAGATCTATACACTCACATACAGTGCCTGGAAGCCTGGCAGTTATATGGATATGTGCACATAGACTCCTCTGCCCAACTCCTCTGCCCAATTAAAAACTAGGCCCAATGATAAGGAGCGGATCTACTAGGCTTGTAATATCCATACACGAAGTGCATGGGCTGAGAAACATTTCACCATGGGGGGGTACCTTTTCAAAAAATCTTTTTATGGACATCATAGACACCCTTGCCAAAAATTGGACTGCCTCTAGCGGCACAGAAGACGTTAAGCCTGGTGATCTAGTGGTGGAAAATGAGGAGACTTGCTGAAAGCCTCATGAAAAAATAGGCACAATGTAAAGGAGTGTGTCTGCTAGACTTGTAATGCCCATACACGCAGTGCATGGGCTTACAAACATTTCCTCAAGGGGGATACAGTTTTAAAAAATATACTATGGACATTATAGACACCCTTGCCAAAAATTGGATTGCCTGTAGCGGCACAGAATACGTTAAGCCTGGTGATCTAGTAGTGGAGAATGAGGAGACATTGCTGAAGGCCTCATGAAAAAATAGGAACAATGTCACGGAGTATGTCGCCTAGACTTGCAATGCCCATACACGCAGTGCATGGGCTGACAAACATTTCCCCAAGGGGGATACATTTTTCAAAAATATACTATGGCCATCATAGAATCATAGACACCTTTGCCAAAAATTGGGCTGCCTATAGCAGCAACACGTTAAGCGCGGTGAATAGTGATCTAGTGGTAGAGAATGAGGAGACATTGCTGAAGGCCTCATTAAAAACTAGGCCCAATGTAAAGGTGTGTGTTTCTAACACTTTTAATGCCCATACATGTAGTGCATGGTCTGACAAACATTTCCCCAAGGGGGATAGATTTTTCAAAAATATACTATGGGCATCAAAGACACCCTTGCCAAAAATTGGGCTGGCTATAGCAAGACAGAACATGTTAAGTGTGGTGAATGGTGATCTAGTGGTGGAGAATGAGGACACATTGCTGAAGGCCTCATGAAAAAATAGGTACAGTGTAAAGAAATGTGTCTCCTAGACTTGTAATACCCATACATGGAGTGCATGGGCTGACAAATATTTTCCCAAGGGGGATACATTTTTCAAAAATATACTATGGCCATCATAGACACCCTTGCCAAAAATTGGACTGGCTATAGCAACACAGAATGGTGTTATGCATGGTGAATGGTGATCTAGTGGTGGAGAATGAGGAGACATTGCTGAAGGCCTCAAGAAAAAATAGGCACAATGTAAAAGAGTATGTTTCCTAGACTTGTAATGCTCATACTTTCACTTATCAGATCCGGCAGCTCCGGGTAGCTTTTCAGAAAATGTTGAACCACAAGGTTAAGCACATGGGCCAGGCAAGGTACGTGTGTAATTCCAGTATGGCACACCAGGAGAAATAGTAATGACTGGGTGCTCGGGTGCTTTGCTGCCATGTGCCTGATCATGCTGGTGGTGATGCAGGCATGGCAGGTGCTGCAAATGGCCTGTTTGGGTTTATCGGCAGAGTCTTTAAAAACTAACCAGGCTTGGGAAGATTGAACAGTTGAAATGGCAACTTCCTTAATGTTGGTGTTATGGGGAACAGATGCACGCCTTCTGTCTTTGGCCACCACACTGCTTTTTCCTGCCTGTTGGGGTGATATGCCTCCTTCCCCATGTGTGCTGCTGTTCTCACTCTGCATGTCCTCCTGCCAGGTTGGGTCAGTCACTATGTCATCCACCACCCTGCTCCTCCTCCTGACTTTCTGGCAATTGTGTCTCATCATTCTCCTCCTCTTGTGACACTTTCCCACCATCACCTTTTGTGACCATGGCTGGTCACTGCTTTGGGCATCGCTATATGCGATCTCATCTGGCCCCACTTCAAGTTGACCAGCCGATAGTCCGTAATATTGAAAGGGAAAACTGAACAGCTCGTCGGAGTGTCCAAGTGTGAGATCAGTTGTCTCAGGACACTCAGCATGGTGGGAGGAAGGAGGATTAGTGTGAGGAATATCTGGTCCACACTCACGGCTACTCAGACTTGACCGTGTGGAAGACATGGTGGTGGTGGCTAAGTGACTGGAAGCATTATCCGCTATCCAACCAACAACCGTTTCACACTGTTCTGGCTTCAATAGTGGTGTGCTGCGATCCCCTAGAATCTGGGACGGGAAGGTCGAGTGAGAAGATGTGGGTCTTTGTTGTAACCCACTTTCAGCTTGGCTGCGGTCAAGTCCAGCTCCCAGGACCTCTACACACGCAGTACTTTGAAGCAGCGACCACGGTCGCCTCACATGGATGCACTGCACATAATCTGATCTACATATGCAGCAACCAGCACTTGCTCACAGAAATAGTAATTACCTATAAAGGACATGCTGAACTGAATTCTGATTCCCCACGCAGCATCCAGGCATTTTCGTCTTATCATCCTACAAGCTTATTTGAAGCACACTGTCTTTTGCTTCTGAATCAGCAACACACTCTGATGAAGGTCCAATGTGAGACCGAAAACGTTCAGTTATTTCTTCTGTTTTTGTCTGGATGCAAAATAAATGAAGTTTCCTCATCTTTCATCATTTTGAGTGGCAAGTTTATTTTTGCTTATTTAAATGACAAGATCACTTTCAGCACCAGCACTAGCGCAGGAGCGAGCTCTCTGCATTGTGACTCTGAGACAATGGCGCCAGCAAAACAAGAGTTCTGCTTTTGATATGGCCAGGGACATATGACTTTGGCAGCCAATCACAGAAGACCTTGATGTTGATGGTTTCGGCACCTTGATTGACTGAGGTAAAGTATAGGGGATAAAATAGAGTGTGCCACCCCTGTAACCTCTCCACACGCTCTTCTAACCTTGCCACACTCCCTCCCATCGTTAAACATGTCCCTCCCATATCCCCAGCTCATCATACATCACCACTATCCTAACCAAAGTAACAACAAAAGCATTAGTGGAAATGCGATGAGTTACCAAATTATGATCAAATTTTGCAAACTTTGAGTAAAATTGCTTGTGAAAGGGAGCAAACACAAATCTGAATGTGCTATGTTCGTGCTGAATTTGAGATTGGCTAACATTTTTTTGAACATGCTCGCTCATCTCAATTAGAAACCACCGAAATGCACCCAAGAAGACATAACACCCTATGGATGAGCAATATAATACCGATATATTTTTAAACAAGTATTTTGAGAGTTATTTACCAACAAAATGTACCCAAGAACATGTAATACTGTATGTATAGGCAATATAATACCAGTACATTTTTTAACAAGTCTTTTGAGTGTTATATAACAACGAAATGTACCCCATAAGATGTAATAGTGAATGGGTGAGAAATTTAACACAGCAAATAATTTTAACAATATTTTGGAGTGTATGTATCCTAAAAAATGTACTTTAGAACACTGGATAGTGTTCTGGTGAGAAATTTAAACCAGAAAAATTGTTTAACACTTTTTGGGAGTGCTAGAAATGACAAAAATGTACCCTCAACCAGTGTATGGGTAAGAAAGGTAACAAAGCAAAAATGTTAAATTCTTTTTTGAAGTGTTGTACCGTATTTTTTGGATTATAAGATGCACTTTTACAATCCCCAAAATTAAGGGGAAAGGGGGGGGGCATCTTATAAACCGACTACTGTTCTTACCGATGCTGCGGGCCCAGAGCTGGGGCTGTTGCAGTGGTGGTGCGGCGGTCCTGCGGTGTGCAGTGGTGGTACAGTGGCAAGTGGTTGTCCTGCAGTGGTGGTACGGTGGCAGGCGGCAAGCAGTGGTGGTACAGCGGCGAGCGGTGGCCATGCGCAGCAGCATATGGTGGCCGCCAATCTTCTTCCAGATTCCGGCATCCGGCTTCTCAGTCGGTGCAGGCACAGATGAAGTAAAGCCGAGATCTCCATCCACACCTGCCTCAACGTTATATCTCCAGTAAAATGGCCACGGATGTGGCACAGGCCACTTTTACGACGTGGGACAGAAAGACAGACAGGTATGGTATATTGTTTTTTTTTATTTTACTTTTATTACAGGAGATCGAAGACTTCGATGGAATTAGGCGAGGTAGTAAGTATGAGTCTGTGTCATTTTTTTAATTAAAGGATTTTATTCTTGCTGTGTCAATATTTACAATACAACTATAGGATTAGTAATGGATAGGTGTCTTATAGACACTTCTCCATTACTAATCCGTGGGCTTGATGTGACTTGACAATACAAAGGTGACATCAACCCCACAAATATGAACCCCACTTGCCACCGCTACAAGCACCTTCTCTGGGCAGCTGTGGGCTACTATTTTTAGGCTGGGGGGAAAATATCCATGGCCCCTTTCCAGCCAGAGAATGGCAGTCCCTGGCTGTGAGCTTTTGCAAAGCTGGTTGTCAAAAATGGGGGGACCCCATGCCATTTTTAAAATATTTATTTAAATAAATAAAAAATACGGCATGGGGACCCCTCTATTCTTGATAACCAACCTTGCAGAAGCTGACAGCAGAGGATTGCAGCCCCCAGCTGTAAGTTTTGCCTGGCTGGTTATAGAAAATACTGGGGAACCCACGCCTTTTTTCATTAATTTAGTTACATCGCAGGTGGCGGGTGAGGAGTACCCCGCCATCTGCTCCTGCTGTCACTGTTATCAGCGACAGCAGGTGTGGGTTGATGGGAGTAATAGTCCAAAAAGCCTGTAATTGTTCTGACTTGAATATAACTCTCATCATTCTCCTCTGCTTGCACCGATCGCTGGTAGAGCAGGGTAGAATGATGAGATCTGTCTTCAGCACCCAGCGCCGGTGAACAGCACTTACTGTAGTGCTTCTTCCCCAGCACAATGCATGTCACATGGATGACATCCATGTGTGTTCTCGGTGTGCACGCATGCGGGATGTTTTGCCGCCCATGATGACGACAAAAAATGGACATATATTGATCATGCATGTCAGATGTACATGTACAACATTGTTGGTTGGGTGAGTTGGGTGCACTCATATTGGGCTTTACAGCCCACTTAATCTAATAGTTTGGGAGTCATTATTAGGCTGTAAGCCAGACACTGTGCAACACATGTAACTGTACGACTGGCATCCTATGCAACCTTCATTTGTGTACATTGTTTACTAGGCAGCCACCCCCTCTATAAGTAGCCACCCCCTCTATGAATTGGTAAGTTTGAGAGTTGCTGCTTCCATTAGTATTTTGCACCTGTGCTGCCCTCTCATTTATCATGGGGGTCTGCTGCATCTTGCTAGTGCATTTGTAATCTGACTTGCTATTGCTAAAGCTGTTTTTTTTTCTGGTATGATTTTTGAATTTATGTCCTTTAGTGACATGTACAGCAGCCATCATTAAGGGAGTAGCAAAAATAGTGATGAAAGAAAAAACATTTTGTGATGTATATGGATTTGCCTAATATGGCAGAGAAGCAAAATTGTGCTTATCTCGTATATTGAGCAATGTAATCCAGACAGGATATATTATATGTGGGCTTTCTAAACCACAGCCTGATTCATTTCCTTATTGTATCAACTAGTTATCTTGAAAAATGACATTATTATTTGAAAGTGCATTATTATAGATTCTGAGGGGATTATATGTCCTCATGGCTACTTAGAAAATGTTCCTATTCCTAAACAATTTCCTAAAAGCATTTTCTGAAGAAAAAAGCTTTTAGATGAAGCAGGAGCACTTTGATATTGTGAACAGGGACAAAGTAAGAGAGTAAGTAAAATGAAATAAATGACTATGTAAAAAAAAAGTTCTGCTAATTCATTACCTAAATAAGTATATCAACATTATAGTGCATTAAGATATTTTAATTTGCACTATGAATAATACTAGTGCATTAAAAAAATCAAACAACAACTCATTTATTGGGTTACACTACTTCTGGTTGATTATGTGAATATGGTTTATAAAATGTCATAGCAAATTTTAACATGTTGTTGCTAAGCTTGGAACATTTTTTGACTGAATAGTGAAGGTTAAACAATGCAGTAATATGTGGGTTGCTAAAATTTTACCTACCTTTTAAAAATCAATTACTTAGCATCCTGCATAGACAACATGCTTAAGATCACTATGTTTAGTGTGCTCTTACAGATATTCTCCAAGATGTGTGAAGTTATGCAAGCAACATTGCTACATTGCGTGTAAGTGTAAAATAGAGTTATAGGTAATGTGTCGGAAGAATCTTCCCTCATCTATATGCACATGTAGGCTGTATGAATAAAGCTGAAGAAAATAACACCCTGGTATCTGTGATGTCCGATGTCTTATTCCAGACATACAGGTCAGGCAAAAAATTAAAAGACCACCACATTAAAGCCCTGTCATGGACAGCCCAATCTCCAGACCTGAACCCCATTGAAAACCTTTGGAATGTAATGTTTTCTTTGCATTATTTGAGGTCTGAAAGCACTATTTTTTTTTTATTTTGACCACTTTTCATTGTCAGAAAAAAATACAACATTTATTGCTTGGAAATTAGGAGACGTTGTCAGAAGTTTATAGAATAAAAGATCAATTTACATTTTCCTCAAAAATATACCTATAAAGAGCAAAATCAGACAAACTGAACATTTTTCAGTGATCTCTTAATTTTTGTCAGAGCTGTATATGTGTTTTTCTTATATGTAAATGAGCATGTCAGGCCTATTGTCAGGACACTGATCTGTATGAGACTCTACTTCCAGAGCTTAACCCCTTAATGACCAAAAGTATTTTTGTTTTTGCATTTTTGTTTTGTGCTTCAATTCTTCCAGAGCCATAAATGTTTCATTTGTTGGTCAAAAGGGTCATGTGAGGGCTTGTTTTTTGCAGGATGAGTTCTATTTTTGAACACTATTGGTTTTAACATATTGTGTATTAGAAAATAGGAAAAATATTCCAAGTGCCATGAAATTTTTGAAAAAATTGTCCCACAGTTGTTTTTATTTATTTATTTTTTTAAACCATGCTCACTAATTGCTAAAACTGACCTGCCACTATGATTCTCCAGGTCATTACGAGTTAATAGACACCAAACATGCATAGGTTCTATTATATTTAAATGGTGAAAAAAAATTCCAATTTGTTGAAAAAAATGTGCCATTTTTCGTCTCTAGTTTTCATGATCTCAGGTTAAATGAGGGCTTATTTTTTGTGTGCTGAGCTGATGTTTGTAATGATACCATTTTGGTGCAGATATGATCTTTTTATCTCCTGTTATTGCATTTTAATAAAATGTTGTGGAGACAAAAAATCTTAATATTTGTCATATTAACTTTTTTTCTCATTACACCGTTTAACGATAGAGTTTATTTTTTTTTATATTTATATATCGGGTGATTCTGAACTCGGTGATACCAAATATGTGTATATTTTATGTTTTTTACTGTTTTTTTTGATAGGGCAAAACGGGAGTGATTTGAACTATATTTTTTATTTTTTTAATATATTTAAATGTTTTTTTTTTACTTTATGCATGCTTCAATGGTCTCCATGGGAGGCTAGAAGCTGCAGTACTTTGACCGGCTTTGCTACATACAGGTGATGATCAGATCACCTGCATGTAGCAGAATTGCTCACTTGTTATGAGCGCCAACCACCAGGCGGCACTCATAGCAGTTGGACAGTGAGAATCATAGAGGTCTGCTGGAAACCGCTGGTTGTCATGCTGACCCATCGGTGACCCGCGATCACATGACGGGGTCACCAATGGGCGGGATTTCTGGCATGCTTGCTGGAAGAGCAAATTAAATGCATCTGTCATAGATTGATAGTGGAATTTATCTAGTTAACAGCCGCTGGTGTATCACGATTCCACCTGTGGCTGTTGTGGACACATGTCATCTCTATATATCAGCTGTCATGTGCCGGAAAGGTGCAGGCTCTACATTGGAGCCTGAACCTAGCAGGGGGAGTCCGATGTTGGCATACTATTATGCCCGATGTCGGAAAGGGGTTAAGATCTAATTTTAACTCATTCACCACCTTGTGATTTTCCATTTTTGCACTTTCGTTTTTCGCTCCCCTTATACCCAAAGCCATAACTTTTTAAATTTTTGTTTATATATCCATCTGAAGGCTTGTTTTTTGCAGAACAAGTTAGCACATTTTAATGACACCATTGATTTCTCTTTATATTGTACTGGAAAACGGGGGGAAATTCCAAGGGCAGTGAAATTGCAATTGAAAAGGTTGCAATTACACAATTTTTTTTTTATTTAAAATGTTCACTAAATGCTAAAATTTGCCTTCAATATGATTTCCCAGGTCAGAATTCAGATACCATACATGTAGGTTCTTTTTTATTTAACTGGTGAAAAAAAATCCAAAGTTTGAAAGCAAAAAAAAATGTCATTTTCCTAGACCAGTAGATCTGGTATTGGATGAGGGCTTATTTTTTGTGCACCAAGCTGACGTTTTTATTGATGCCATTTTGGTAGAAATAAAAAACGTAATTTTGTAATTTCAATTTTTTTGTCATTACGTCAGTTACCAATCGGATACATATATTTTATTATTTCATAGTTTGGACATTTCTGAATGCAGCAATATCAAATATTTTTTTTTATTGTATTATTTTTAATTGAGCAAAAGGGGGATGATTTGAACTTTGATGTTTTTGAATTTTTTAAATATTAACTTTTTTTTTACTTTTTACTGGTTTCAATAGTCCCCTTAGAAGACTCAAAGCTGCTATTACATGATTTCCTACACATACCAGGGCTTCAGCCCGGACATATGTAGCATAAATCACTGTCACAGGCATCAGAGTCTTCTGCAGGCCTCCAGCTGTCATGTCAACCCATCGGCACCCTGCGATCACGTGATAGGGGCATCGATGGGCAGGTCTTCCCATGGCACATGTAATATGCCGATGCCATAGACATTTAAATTGTTAACAGGCGCAGGTGGTTCTCGGATCCACCAGCTGCTGTTAGAGGCACAAGACAGCTAATCAGCCCAGATGGCTGGGAAAGATGCAGGCTCCATGTCGGGGCCTGCATCTAATGCAGGGACATGACATTGGATGTACCTATATATCCTGGGTCATGAAGGGGTTAAATTAATGGTGGATTTACCAGTTTGACACATGGAACTATAACACAGAGACAATAAAGGATACAGGGATGTAAAAAAAATATAACTTCACGTAATAGCAAATATTAAAAATCCTTCAGGTCCCTCATATCCCCCTCCCTTTTTTTATTTCATCTACCATTTGTCATGAGGAGTTAGAAGCTAGCACTCTGTGCTGTCTTTATATAAAATGGCAGTGCACACAGAGATGGAAAGCAGATTAATTAAAATGTGATGATTTATCTTTATGTCCAGGTGACTGAAGAGGATGTGTTTTGTCTACAGACCATATCCGGGTGAAGTGTCACTGGATGTGCTGCTGATAATTGAATTAATCTAATATTATCCTAGTCTAGGCTTTTGTCCCGATGAAGAGGTCCTGCACTGACCTCAAAATGCATTGGCTTTGTAAACCTTTTAAAATAAAGTTTCTAAGGATAATATTAGTTTAATTCAATTATCAGCAGCACACCCACGGACACTTCATCCGGATATGTTCTTTCTTGAAGTCCTTTGAACTCTTGTCTTGCAACAGCTGGTATATGAGTTTATTACATGTTGGTTTGTTGCAACATCACCATGTGAGCAGATTCATGTTGGTTTATGAGTTGTTTTAACATTTAAAACTCTATTGTGCACTCTTCCTTTTCCCAGTTTGCCTTGCTACTATTGTCCACAGAGACAGAGACAGGAAAAGGTAATTAGGATCTGAGGGGATCCAAGGAAGATCTGACACCCTTTTCAAATAGCCACGGTCACTGCGGTTACAGTAAATCAGCATGACAGTATGTCTCCGGAAGAAAACATAGAAAGATGGATTTTCTATCCATCCGAAATTAATGAGACATTCATTGTCGGCACTGGGATAACTAGGCAAAAATATACATATTTTCTCCTAATTATAACCCCTGCCAAAAGGCCCCAAATCCATAGGGGCCATATAACCGACAGCAGCTAGGCAATGTGTGGTCTCTAAGCATAGATAAAATCCCGATATAAAAGATGACACCAGTTTCAAACTTCTGTGATCACACTATGAGGAGTTTTTGCATAAATTGGGATTTCCTAAAATCATGATGGGGTGAGACCAGCCCACAACCGGGCCTTGTGAGGTCATCACAGTGGGGTGTGTGTGTGGGACTCAGGGTCTGATAAAGTTTACTCCTAGTTATCATCAGTGTTTGTGGAGAGAGTTACATATCCTGTGTTTGAGGGGAGCCGTTTATTGACGGCCAACTTGAGCGGTCACCTTTGGCTAAACTGAATTATCTCTGCGATCGGTGTTGTAAACTCTCCTGTTAATCCCTTTTATTTTATGTAATTGTTTATGCTGTATTGTTTTGACCCCTTGTAAAATATTTTGCATATTTTTCATTAACACTGCCCTCTTTGGATTAAATATAAAATGTAATAGTCCTGTTCCTTCTGTTCTGTAAACAACGCCTTGAAGGCATAAGCTACTGTACGGTGTCTAATTGACCGAGACAGATTAGTAGTGGCGGCGAGTAATCTGGGGTTATCGGAGAGTTAGCTGTGACCATACCGGGGTGTAGACACATATTCCTTATGTTGGAATCCGGAGGTGCATATACCATACGCTCACCGTTGATTTTCCAATAGCCTGCCTAGTGGTGTGAACAGGCTGCAGCCTTCTCCGTTGATTGTTGGCCAATCGTGTAATTGTCCGGACGATAGTGGACAGCAGAGAGTGGTTCGCTCCAACGATCACAGTGGGTGGAACTCGTGACCTTCCCAGCCTGTGATATCATGGATTTGTGGGATTAAGAAAGTCCTGACAAATTAAATATTCCTGACACCACATTTATTGAAATGCATAATGCCTAAATCATGGTACTGAGTAGTGACTGATTTTTCCTTACATATATATCAGTATGATGGATCAAATGGGTGTTGGTCAGCCTATCACAAAAACCCTGAAGAAAATAAGATAAAAGCATGTATAGATATGCTTTTCTTATATGTAAATTAGCTGTTTAGGGCTATGGGCCGGACTCTGATCTGCATGAGAATCTGCTTCCAGAGATTATTTTACATGAAAAGGGGAGTTACCAGTGTGAAACATGTAACTAACACGGAATAGTAGTCCCTGTGTTTTGAAAAAATAGGAAGTAGCTGAAAGACCTATCAATCAAGGCTAGGTATTATCGCATGAAACAGCCAAAGTTAAGGCTACATAGGAATTCAGAGAAAAAAGATCCAGAGATGGAGGTAAAAAAAATAACATCTAAGCAGCTTTAAAACACTCTGAACATACTCACAAAGAAGACAACACAGGTTTTAAATTTGCAGGTATATAAAACAATTAGAGGAAGAGATTACCAATTAAATCTTCTTAACCCTTTAACCACCTTGGGATTTCCATTTTTGCATTTTCGTTTTTTGCTCACCTTCTTTCCGGAGCCATAACTTTTATTTTTCTGTCAATGTGGCCATATGAGGGCTTGTTTTTTGTGGGATTTTACCAAATAGTGTACTGGAAAGTGGGAAAAAACGTCCAAGTGCGGTGAAATTGGAAAAAAAGCCGAGCCAATGTTTTAATTGATACCATTTTGGGTAGATAAGATATTTTGATCTCCTGTTATTGCATTTTATTGCAATGTTGCCGAGACCAAAAAATCATAATACTGGCATTATATTTTATTTTCTCATGATGCCGTTTACAGTTTGGATTAATAATTTTTTTTTGATAGATCGGGAAGTTCTGAACGCAGTCATACCAAATATGTAGGTTTTTCTTTGTTTTTTTCTAATTATTTCATTTTGAATGAGGCAAAAGTGGTGATTTGAATTTTTTTTTTAAACTTTTTTCTAATTTTCACTTTATTCAGTAGTCTCCTTAGGAGACTTGAAGCTGCAATCTTCTGATCACTTGTGTTATGCATAGCAAAACTTCAGCCCTGCTATGTGTAGCACAAATGCTCAACTGCTGTGAGCGGCGGCCACGGGGTGGTGTTCATAGCAGTGGCAATGATAATCACAGGGGTCTCCTGCAGACCCCAGGTTGTCATGCCAACCCATAGGTGCCCCGCATTCATGTGATATGGGTGCCAATGGGCGGGTCTTATGTCATGCTTCCGGAGAGGACATGTTAAATGCCATGGTCAAAGTTTGACTGCAGCATTTAAAATGTTAACAGTCTCTGGTCGATTGCAATTTCACCCCCCAGCTGTTAGGGGCACATGTCATGTCATCAAGACCACACTCGCCACAGCTAAACAAACCTACTTCTCATCTCTCATATCCTCCCTGTCTCACAACCCTAAACAGTTATTCAACACCTTCAATTCTCTCCTCCATCCCCCAGCACCTCCTCCCTCCCCACTTATCTCAGCTGAAGACTTTGCCTCATTTTTCAAGCAGAAGATTGAGAACATCAGAGACAATTTTGGTCAAAAACCCCCAGAGCCCTTCCTCCCGACTTCCCAGCCCTCCACCTTCAAAACCAACTTCTCCACCATTACAGAAGATCAACTCTCCACTCTACTCTCAAAATCGCATCTCACCACCTGTGCACTTGACCCGCTCCCATCCCACTTCATCCCAAACCTCACCACAGTCTTCATCCCAACCCTAACCCATCTCTTCAACCTATCACTAACAACTGGTGTTTTCCCCTCAAGCTTTAAACATGCATCCATCACACCTATCCTCAAAAAGCCCTCTCTTGACCCATCCTCTGTATCTAGCTATCGCCCTATATCACTTCTCCCTTATGCCTCCAAACTACTGGAACAACACGTCTACCTTGAACTGTCCCCCCATCTCTCTTCTTGCTCCATCTTTGACCATTTACAATTTGGCTTCCGGTCACACCATTCCTTTGAAACTGCCCTAACTAAGGTCACCAATGACCTCTTAACCGCCAAGAGCAAGCGACACTACTCTGTCCTCCTCCTCCTTGACCTGTCGGCTGCCTTTGACACAGTGGACCACTCCCTATTATTACAGACCCTCTCATCCCTTGGCATCACAGACTTGGCCCTATCCTGGATCTCATCATACCTAACAGACCGGACATTCAGCGTCTTCCACTCAGACACCACCTCCTCACCTCGCCCCCTATCTGTCAGAGTCCCACAAGGTTCAGTCCTTGGGCCCCTGCTCTTCTCCATTTACACCTTTGACCTGGGACAGCTCATAGAATCTCATGGCTTTCAGTATCACCTCTATGCTGATGACACACAGATCTACATCTCTAGACCAGATATCACCTCCCTACTAACCAGAATCCCTCAATGTCTGTCCACTATTTCATCCTTCTTCTCCGCTAGATTTCTGAAACTTAACATGGACAAAACAGAATTCATCATCTTTCCCCCATCTCACGCGACCCCCCAACAAACCTATCCATTACAGTAAACGGCTGCCCACTCTCCCCAGTTCCACAAGCTCACTGCCTCGGGGTAATCCTTGACGCTGATCTCTCCTTCAAACCACATATCCAACCCCTTTCCACTTCCTGCTGACTTCAACTCAAAAATATTTCACGAATCCGTACATTCCTCAACCAAGAATCTGCAAAAACCCTAGTCCATGCCCTCATCATCTCTCGCCTTGACTACTGCAACCTCTTGCTCTGTGGCCTCCCCTCTAACACTCTCGCACCCCTCCAATCTATTCTAAACTCTGCTGCCTGACTAATCCACCTGTCCCCCCGCTATTTCCCGGCCTCTCCCCTCTGTCAATCCCTTCACTGGCTCCCCATTGCCCAGCGACTCCACTACAAAACCCTAACCATGACGTACAAAGCCATCCACAACCTGTCTCCTCCATACATCTGTGACCTCGTCTCCCGGTACTTACCTACACGCAACCTCCGATCCTCACAAGATCTTCTTCTCTACTCCCCTCTTATCTCCTCTTCCCACAATCGTATACAAGATTTCTCTCGCGTATCACCCCTACTCTGGAACCCTCTACCACAACACATCAGGCTCTCGCCTACCATTGAAACCTTCAAAAAGAGCCTGAAGACCCACCTCTTCCGACAAGCCTACAACCTGCAGTAACCACCGATCGACCAAACCGCTGCATGACCAGCTCTATCCTCACCTACTGTATTCTCACCCATCCCTTGTAGATTGTGAGCCTTCGCAGCAGGGTCCTCTCTCCTCCTGTACCAGTTATGACTTGTATTGTTTAAGATTATTGTACTTGTTTTTATTATGTATACCCCTCCTCCCATGTAAAGCACCATGGAATAAATGGTGCTATAACAATAAATAATAATAATAATAATAATAATAATAATAATCTGCTTTCATGTGCCAGAAAGCATAAGGGCTCAGCACTGGAGCCAGCATCAAATGGAGGAAGGCTACCTATGACGTACCCATACATCATAAGTCGTAAATGGGTTAGTAGGAAATCCAAATGGATTTTTACTTTAGAAACCAGAGTCCCAACAACATTAAATACCAGATAGTATTTAATTCTACAATCCTAATCATTATTACATTTACTATTTTGATTTTATTGCTTTAAACATATTATATATCAAATATATTGTATTATTTTATTCATTTTTTTATGATAGGCTGAACAATAATGTGATCTGTCATATTAATGTACTAGATGTTTCCAGCCAGCTAACGCTCGGCACACTCATTGCTATCTAATTAATGCTGCTGGTGATTAAACTAAAGTAAATAATGACAACATTCAGTAGCTCTTATGCAGGTGGTAAATTAACTTAAACTTAAAATGAAGTTAATAACAATAGTGTGGTGATGTGTTGGGGGGGCATGATTATGTGTGGTGATGTAGTGGGGGGCGGGATTATGTGTGGTGATGTGGTGGGGGGCAGGATTATGTGTGGTGATGTAGTAAGGGGCGGGATTATGTGTGGTGATGTGGTGGGCGGGCGTGATTATGTGTGGTGGTGTGGTGATGTGGTGGGGGGGCGGGATTATGCGTGGTAATGTGGTGGGGGGCGGGATTATGTGTGGCAATGTGGTGGGGGGGCTGGATTATGTGTGGTAATGTGGTGGGGGGAAGGATTATGTGTGGTAATGGGGCGGGATTATGTGTGGTAATGTGGTGGGTGGCGGGATTATGTGTGGTAATGTGGTGGGTGGCGGGATTATGTGTGGTAATGTGGTGGGGTGGCGGGATTATGTGTGGTAATGGGGTGGGGGGTGGGATTAAGTGTGGTGATGTGGTGGGCGGGCGGGATTATGTGTGGTGTTGTGGTGGGCGGGTGGGATTATGTGTGGTGATGTGGTGGGGGGCGTGATTATGTGTGGTAATGTGGTGGGGGGCCTGGATTATTTGTGGTGATGTGGTGGGGTGGCGGGATTATGTGTGGTAATGGGGTGGGGGGTGGGATTATGTGTGGTGATGTGTTGGGAGGCGGAATTATGTGTTGTGATATGGTGGGGGGCAGGATTATGTGTGGTGATGTGGTGGGCAGGATTATGTGTGGTGATGTGGTGGGCGGGCGGGCGGGATTATGTGTGGTGATGTGGTGGGGGGCGGGATTATGTGTGGTAATGTGGTGGGGGACCTGGATTATTTGTGGTGATGTGGTGGGGTGGCGGGATTATGTGTGGTAATGGGGTGGGGGGTGGGATTATGTGTGGTGATATGTTTGGGGGCGGGATTGTGTGGTGATGTGTTGGGGGGTGGGATTATGTGTGGCGATGTGGTGGGAGGGTGGTATTTGTGGGGGGCGGGATTGTGTGTGGTGATGTGGTGGGGGCAGAGCTACTGTGCAGGGGGCGGGATTAGCGAGTAATCATGATGCCTCTTATATATATAGATGTCTAAGTAGAAATCAGTCAGTAATCAGTACCATGATTAAGGAGTTAAATTGAAATGCATAGGTCTGATTTTCAATGTGGATTAACATGTATTTTGCACTGAAGCATGTGTTAAGCATCTGGATTCTCCCGCTGCATTGGATAGATTTCAAGCATTATCTGCTATTGTGGTCTCCCTTTCTGGTCCGGCCGCTGCAATTGCTGCTCAGCACAGACATTGGTCCCAGACTCTTGCTGAGTCTCATGGTATAGATTTGGTTACTGTTGACTCTTCAGACAAGTCTATGGTAATCAGTGATATGCAGGTGCAGCCTTGTGCTCTGGAGTCTAAGTCCAGAGATCATCTTACTGAGCATGTCCCTGATGTGGCGTCTTCTTATTGGTGGTCGGATGTTAGCTGCTCCAGTGATGTGGCAGCACCGGATTGGCCCATGGGAGATGTCTCGACCAATTGGGCATGAGTGTTTGGGTTGGAGCCTAGCATATAAAAGGCTCATTTATGTTTTGGTGTGAGTGGGTGGTTACTCTACCATTCTGTCTGCATATTTGTGTGGGTATGTCTATGCTCAAAGACTGTACACGTTGTTGGGCAGGTAGCACACTTATGAGGTTTTATACCCATGGCTCAACACCTGAATCTCTAGTCTGCTACATGCTTAGGGTGCCGGTCAGGCACAAGTTCAGTAGCGATGGGGCTGGGGTAAATAGCCGCTTGGCTTAGCATCTGTTTCATTCATGTGTGCGGTTAGCACAGTTCAGTTACAGTGCAAGCTCAACCCTTATGCTTCCTCTCAGTGAAGGTGACAGGGTATTGTGCCTAGCATCATAAGAGTTCCTTCTCTTGGCACAGCATCTGCTTCATTTGTATGTGCAGTTAGCACAGTTTAGTTGCAGAGCAAACTCAATTCACTTGCTAGCTTCCCTGTGACGTTAACAGGGTATAGTATTTAGCATTCTTAGAGCAGTACCTCTCTGTGAAGTAACTGAGCTTGGTACTCAGTGTTCCTTTGTGATCCTCTGTCTGCTGAACCACAGCATGACCAAGTCTACCCTCTCCTAGTGTATCCTCACCCATCCCCTGTAGACTGTGAGCCCTCGCGGGCAGGGTCCTCTCTCCTCCTGTACTTGTGTGTGCCTTGTTTTACTCATGTTTATTGTACTTGTCTATATTTGCCCTGTTCACATTTAAAGTGCCATGGAATAAATGGCGCTATAAAAATGTATAATAATAATAATAATAACACTATGTGGCATTAACACAGTGTGTTTAAAGTAACACTCGCTGTTTTGTTCCATCATTGTTCACTAGCAGCAGGTTTATTTCTGCACAGTGGACCCCGGGTTGCTTTTGCACTTTATTTTATATTTTATTTAGTGGAATCCGCCAATACTAACAGCATGTTTTTAATACATTACAATAAATGAGAAGTTGTATTTTTTCCTACATCGCTGGATCTTTCATTTTCCATGTGTTTTAGTTACCATTTTTTACCATGTTTTAATTTGCCATGACGTTGCAGTGGGCTTCATACAGTCTGATCAGAATGTTAAACTAAGAACCTAATGTTCAGTTATATGTATTTTTGCCTAGCGGCATTAGATCACTGTATGATTTTTTGAGGTGCTGTCTACTCTCTTTTTCAGCATATTGCATGATCTGTCCTTTTTTTTCTTTGAATGTGAACTCCTCTCATTTAGCACAGGTGATTTTAATTAGCAGGAGACTGCAAAAAAGGGGTCTAGCCTATTTTTGCTCTCACTGGAGAGTTTGTGGAAGGTGAGTTACTATGCTCCTGTCATTTGGTGTTGGTGCTCTGTGGAGGCCATTGTTGCTGTGGTTTTTGCTGGTGGTGCAGTGCGGTCTGGAGTCATCGGGACTCTGTCTTGCAGTATGGGTGCTATGAGGCACCAGGCCATCTGCCATGCTGGTGCATTGTCACTGAGGCAGTGGTCGGCGCATGGCTCCACTCCGTTAGGGATATAGCAGTGGGATTCATACAGTCTGATCAGAATGTTAAACTAAGAATCCCATGTACAGTTATATATATATATATATATATTTATTTTTAAAATGTAAACTTAGTATATACCTACGGGGCAGGGATGATCCCTGCCCCGTACTAATGATCCTTATATAGCCCTTCATAATTTGAACTACCGTATCTATGCATAGATACGGTATGTCGACACTGGAGAGGTGGGGACTATATTAGAGCCATGTCGAGAGCAGAGACTAAATGGATTTTCACCTTGGATACCATCACACCAAGAGGATTAAATGTTGGCACGGAATTGTTCGGCTTTCAATAAATAGTTAAAATTATGAAGGGCTATATAAGGATCATTAGTACAGGGCAGGGATCATCCCTGAAGAAGGAGACAGCCGTCTCCGAAACGCGTTGGACTTGATCCTTACTGCACTCCATACTCACTTGCGGTCTCCGATAGCGGTCACATGATCTCATACATCACGAAGGTCCTGCGCATCATCCGGATTCACCGCCAACACTGCCGCGGCACCGGCTTTGCAGGATCCCACTTCATACCGGAGGTTAGTCTTAGGTGGCTGCTACCGGCCAGGGCAGCCACCTGCTTGGATATTATACTATTACCCGGATTCATCTGGTTTACAAACGGCACGACTACAGCCTTCTATACCTTGGAAACCACTAACACTGAAGGTAGGAAGAGCTGTTTCTATTTCTCTCCATGGGTTATTTGCACCCACCAAGTGTTTTATAGCCTATTGGCGGCAATTAAGATTATTGGGACACTATATATATATATATATTTTTATTTATTTTTTTGGTGTGGACTATATAGGATCTCATTGTTTACCATCTGCTATTACCCAGTGCGTACCCGTATATATACCGAGGTATATACTAAGTTCACATTTTAGATCTTTTTACTCACAAACTGTGTGTGGAAGTTTGTTGGTGTCGCTGCAGGGACTTATAGCTCAGTGACACTTGGCACCACCATATTTAGGATATATATTTATTTTTGCCTAGCAGCATTAGATCAATGTATGATGTTTAGAGGTGAGGTCCATGCTCTTTTTCAGCAGAAATGATGTCTTAGATTGTCACACAAACCTTTATATTAGTTAAAAATGAGTAATGCTGGGAGACACATGCATGCAACCATGACTCCTCAAAACTTTCTGAATGTAAAATGCTAGCATAATGTAAAAGACTGTATCTAAATCTGTGTATGTATACCTTAAAAAAATATATATTTTTTCAAAGCCACTGTAAGTTACTGCTGCAAGTATAAAAGTAGGATTTGGACGCAGGATTTGTTGTATACCTCCTTAATATCTAGACACATATTATGCATATTGATATTTGGTATTTTTCACTTTGTGAGAAAAAGCCATCCCATAGCAGTGTAATTGCCGATACAGCCAGATAATTTCCCAAGTCTAAAATAGTGTAGAATAGGAACTTTACAGAAGAGGTTTTGATTGTCATATAGTTGTGACTTAGCAACACAGTGTTTATTGACACTTTATTTAACTAGAAAAATCATTTTCTTTGTAATCTTTTTAGACATCACTTTTTGTATGTGTTAACATCACAATCCAGAATGTTTTATCCCTGCAATCAGAAGTTTTTTCAGTATTGAAATGCTTCTAAAACATTGATTATAGTAAGTTTAATATAGAATAGAAAATTGGTAAGCTATTTTAAATATTTTTGTATGATGCCTTAGAAACATATTACTTAAGTTACAGATACAATTTTAACTAATAATAAATATTTATTTCAATATTAGTAAATACAATTATTTTCAATAAAGCATGTGATAATCATTCTTATAATAAAATTATAATGTAAAAGAGTCTCTGATCACAGACTAGTTAAAAAAAAAACACTCCAGATCTTGAAAAGAGATCACTGAAATGAAATCAAAGTAGAAAAAGAACAGGTCATTTTAGAAAACATTTTGATGCAAATGGAAAAAGAATGATTTCCTACTATTATGAAGAACAAAAAAATGAAATGGTCCAAAAAAAATGATTGCATTCTGGAAACCTATTCCCACCTATCAGCACCTGTCATCTCATCACTGGCTCATCACCCAAAATCATTTGAAGAGTAATTGCATGCTGAAATACTAGAAAACAGCATATTCTTATTTATTCTTGCTGAAAAAGAAATTGAGGACATTTATTGCTACACTATGAAACTATGATGCATTTGCAAGCTAAATATAGTATGATGCAGAAATGTATATAAAATTTTCTCTAATTATTGGGTAATTAATGTTAAATATTTTTGACTGGCAAAATATTTATAGCAAACTAAAGTTTGTGTTTCATTCTAAATTAAAATATTGACTGCATTTTTAAATAGTGCAGCCATTTTTCTTGTAAATTATTACAATTATTATTGTAATATTGTAATATTGTAATGTAATAATAAAAAATATTATTACACAGTAATAATTTTTGGCTCATGGTGTTTTTAAATGGGGTTGTCCCGTAAGCAAAATGTGTTTTAATAGATTGTAGAAAAGAAACAAGTTCCAACATTAGATATGTTATCAGCCTAAAGAAAAACAGGAATGAGTGTTTCTACCATGCCTGCAGCTCTCTAAATTTATCATAAATAAAGCCAGTGAAGTTGGAGATTCAGCGTTTGATGAACTTATGCAGTTGTGTGTAAACATATTTGCCCCCTTTAAGATTTCCTATTCTTTTGCTTGTTTGTCACACAAACAAATTTAAATATTAGACAATGATAACACGAGTAAGCACAAAATGCAATTTTTAAATGAAGGTCTTTATTATAAGGGTAAAAGATATCCAAACTTAAAGCACCCTGTGTGAAAAACTGATTGTCCCCTAAATCTAATAACTGATTAGTTCACCGTTAGCAGCAACAGCTGCAATCAAGCGTTTGCGATAACTGGCAATGAGTCTTTTACAATGCTCTGGGGGAATTTTGGCCCCCCTCAACTTTGAAGAATTGTTGTAATTCAGCCACATTGGAGGAGGGTTTCCAAGCATAAATCATTTTTTCAAGGTCATGCCACAGCATCCCAATCGGATTAAGGTCAGGTTTTTGACTGGGCCACTCTAAAGTCTTAATTTTGTTGTTCTTAAGTCATTCAGAGATGCACTTATTGGTGTGTTTTGGATCATTGGCCATCTGCATAACCCAAGTGCTCTCCAGCTTGAGGTCACAAACAGATGGCCTGACATTATTCTTCAGGATTTTTTGGTAGAAACTAGAATTCATGGGTCCTTGTACCACAGCAAGTCTTCCAGGTCGCGAAACAGCAAAACAAGCCGAGACCATCACACAGCCACCACAATATTTTACTGTTGATATGATGGTCCTTTTCTGAAATGCTGTGTTACTTCTGCGCCAGATATAATGGGATATACACCTTCTAAAGGGTTTAACTTTTCACTCATCAGTCCAAAGAGTATTCTCCCAAAAATCTTTGCCACTCGTGGGAAGGTTCACCACTGTTTCAGGTTGTCGCCATTTGTGGATAATGTCTCTCACTGTGGTCCTCTAGAGTCCCAAAACTTTACAAATGGCTTTATAACCTTTTCCAGACTTAAAGATCTCAACTGTTTATCATTTGTTACAGAATTTCTTAGAAGGTAAGATGATAGCTAGCTTTTGAGGCTCTAGTAATTTCTTGATTGAGAACAGGTGTGGCAGTATTCAGGCTTGGGTATGGCTAGCTTGAACTCAGCTTCCCAAAGATGTGATAAACCATAGTTAATCTAAAAGTCATGAGATTATTGTTAGAGGAAGAGAAAGTTACTCTAAGCAGCTATAAACTCTAAAGGAGCAAATTGAAATAACAAATAAATTCTCCACTGAATTCACTCAGAAAGAAACCAGTTTACAATAAGCAATTGAGAGGTTCCAGTTCCATCTCACAGAAAGAATGCACAAATTTCTCATTAGGGACCTCCAAGAATTTTGGGATAACAAAGCCTACTCTATAGCAAACACCCATAATAACAGTAAACAAGATACTGATATATCCTCATCTGAAGCAGATTTCTCTTAATCGGAAGTGAGAAGTAATAACTAGTGATGAGCGAGCACTAAAATGATCGGGTGCTCTGTTGTGAAATTGGATTCTGGGCTCCCCCGGTGGCCACTGGTGGAATTGAACTTGTGTGCATCATCCTCTCTGTTCACCTGTTCCCATCAGGATGTGGGAGTCTCTATATAACCTTGCTCCTCTGTCAGTTTCATGCCGGTCAACAATGTAATCAGAAGCCTTTCTTTGCATGTTCCTGCTACTAGACAACTCCCAGCTAAGTTGGACTTTCGTCCTTGTTTGTTTTTGCATTTTGTTCCAGTTCACAGCTGCTGTTTCGTTACTGTGTCTGGAAAGCTCTTGTGATCTGAAATTGCCACTCTGGTGTTATGAGTTAATACTAGAGTCTTAAAGTAATTTCTGGATGGTGTTTTGATAGGGTTTTCAGCTGACCATGAAAGTGCCCTTTCTGTCTTCCTGCTATCTAGTAAGCGGACCTCGATTTTGCTAAACCTATTTTCATACTACGTTTGTAATTTCATCTATAATCACCGCCAATATATGTGGGGGCCTCTGTCTGCCTTTTGGGGAAATCTCTCTAGAGGTGAGCCAGGACTGTATTTTCCTCTGCTAGGATTAGTTAGTCCTCCGGCTGGCGCTGGGCGTCTAGGGATAAAACGTAGGCACGCTACCCAGCCACTGTTAATTGTGCGGCAGGTTTAGTTCATGGTCAGTTTAGATTCCATCTTCCAAGAGCTAGTTCTTATATATGCTGGGCTATGTTCTCTCGCCATTGAGAATCATGACAGTTTGACCGGCCCAAAAGGGTTAAATTATTGGCTGAGAAAGGAGAGAAAAAAGAAGTCTGCTGAAAAATTTTTTTTTTTTTTTCTCTAGTTCTGAGTGTGCTCATAATTGAATCACTTGCTAGTCTGCCTATACTGCAGCATTCCTCTCTTTCTCTCCTTCTAATCCTTGAATGGCTCTGTGTTCACCTGTTTGAAATGGATCTTCAGAGTGTAGCTACAGGTTTGAATAATCTCGCCACGAAGGTACAAAATTTGCAAGATTTTGTTGTTCATGCACCTATGTCTGAACCTAGAATTCCTTTGCCTGAATTTTTTTCAGGGAATAGATCTTGCTTTCAAAATTTTAAAAATAATTGCAAATTGTTTTTGTCCCTGAAGTCTCGCTCTGCCGGAGACCCTGCACAGCAGGTCAGGATTGTAATTTCCTTGCTCCGGGGCGACCCTCAAGATTGGGCTTTTGCATTGACACCAGGGGATCCTGCGTTGCTCAATGTGGATGCGTTTTTTCTGGCCTTGGGGTTGCTTTATGAGGAACCTCATTTAGAGCTTCAGGCGGAAAAAGCTTTGATGTCCCTATCTCAGGGGCAAGATGAAGCTGAAATATACTGCCAAAAATTCCGTAAATGGTCTGTGCTTACTCAGTGGAATGAGTGCGCCCTGGCGGCGATTTTCAGAGAAGGTCTCTCTGATGCCATTAAGGATGTTATGGTGGGGTTCCCTGTGCCTGCGGGTCTGAATGAGTCCATGACAATGGCTATTCAGATCGATAGGCGTCTGCGGGAGCGCAAACCTGTGCACCATTTGGCGGTGTCTACTGAGAAGACGCCAGAAAATATGCAATGTGATAGAATTCTGTCCAGAAGCGAGCGGCAGAATTTTAGACGAAAAAATGGGTTGTGCTTCTATTGTGGTGATTCAACTCATGTTATATCAGCATGCTCTAAGCGTACTAAGAAGCTTGACAAGTCTGTTTCAATTAGCACTTTACAGTCTAAGTTTATTCTATCTGTGACCCTGATTTGTTCTTTATCATCTATTACCGCGGACGCCTATGTCGACTCTGGCGCCGCTTTGAGTCTTATGGATTGGTCCTTTGCCAAACGCTGTGGGTATGATTTGGAGCCTTTGGAAGCTCCTATACCTCTGAAGGGGATTGACTCCACCCCATTGGCTAGTAATAAACCACAATACTGGACACAAGTAACTATGCGTATTAATCCGGATCACCAGGAGATTATTCGCTTTCTGGTGCTGTATAATCTACATGATGTTTTGGTGCTAGGATTGCCATGGCTGCAATCTCATAACCCAGTCCTCGACTGGAAAGCTATGTCTGTGTTAAGCTGGGGATGTAAAGGGACTCATGGGGACGTACCTTTGGTTTCCATTTCATCATCTATTCCCTCTGAGATTCCTGAATTCTTGTCTGACTATCGTGACGTTTTTGAAGAACCCAAGCTTGGTTCACTACCTCCGCACCGGGAGTGCGATTGTGCCATAGATTTGATCCCGGGTAGTAAATACCCTAAGGGTCGTTTATTTAATCTGTCTGTGCCTGAACATGCTGCTATGCGAGAATATATAAAGGAGTCCTTGGAAAAGGGGACATATTCGTCCTTCGTCATCTCCCTTAGGAGCCGGTTTTTTCTTTGTGTCTAAGAAAGATGGCTCTTTGAGGCCGTGTATTGATTATCGGCTTTTGAATAAAATCACGGTTAAATATCAATATCCGTTGCCACTGCTGACTGATTTGTTTGCTCGTTAAAGGGGGCCAAGTGGTTCTCTAAGATTGATCTCCGTGGGGCGTATAATTTGGTGCGAATCAAGCAGGGGGATGAGTGGAAAACCGCATTTAATACGCCCGAGGGCCACTTTGAGTATTTGGTGATGCCTTTTGGTCTTTCAAATGCCCCTTCAGTCTTCCAGTCCTTTATGCATGACATTTTCCGCGATTATTTGGATAAATTTATGATTGTGTATCTGGATGATATTCTGATTTTTTCGGATGACTGGGACTCTCATGTCCAGCAGGTCAGGAGGGTTTTTCAGGTTTTGCGGTCTAATTCCTTGTGTGTGAAGGGTTCTAAGTGCGTTTTTGGGGTTCAAAAGATTTCCTTCTTGGGATACATTTTTTCCCCCTCTTCCATCGAGATGGATCCTGTCAAGGTTCAGGCTATTTGTGATTGGACGCAACCCTCTTCTCTTAAGAGTCTTCAGAAATTTTTGGGCTTTGCCAACTTTTATCGTTGATTTATTGCTGGTTTTTCTGATGTTGTTAAACCATTGAGTGATTTGACTAAGAAGGGTGCTGATGTTGCTGATTGGTCCCCTGATGCTGTGGAGGCCTTTCGGGAGCTTAAGCGCCGCTTTTCTTCCGCCCCTGTGTTGCGTCAGCCTGATGTTGCTCTTCCTTTTCAGGTTGAGGTCGACGCTTCTGAAATCGGAGCTGGGGCGGTGTTGTCGCAGAGAAGTTCCGACTGCCCCGTGATGAGACCTTGTGCTTTTTTTTCCCGTAAATTTTCGCCCGCCGAGCGGAATTATGATATTGGGAATCGGGAGCTTTTGGCCATGAAGTGGGCTTTTGAGGAGTGGCGTCACTGGCTTGAGGGGGCCAGACATCAGGTGGTGGTATTGACTGACCACAAAAATTTAATTTACCTTGAGTCTGCCAGGCGCCTGAATCCTAGACAGGCGCGCTAGTCGTTGTTTTTCTCTCGGTTTAATTTTGTGGTGTCATACCTACCGGGTTCTAAGAATGTTAAGGCGGATGCCCTTTCTAGGAGTTTTGAGCCTGACTCCCCTGGTAATTCTGAGCCCACAGGTATCCTTAAGGATGGAGTGATATTGTCTGCCGTTTCTCCAGACCTGCGGCGGGCCTTGCAGGAGTTTCAGGCGGATAGACCGGATCGTTGCCCACCTGGTAGACTGTTTGTTCCTGATGATTGGACCAGTAGAGTCATCTCTGAGGTTCATTCTTCTGCGTTGGCAGGTCATCCTGGAATCTTTGGTACCAGGGATTTGGTGGCAAGGTCCTTCTGGTGGCCTTCCCTGTCACGAGATGTGCGAGGCTTTGTGCAGTCTTGTGACGTTTGTGCTCGGGCCAAGCCTTGTTGTTCTCGGGCTAGTGGATTGTTGTTGCCCTTGCCTATTCCGAAGAGGCCTTGGACGCACATCTCGATGGATTTTATTTCGGATCTGCCTGTTTCTTAGAAGATGTCTGTCATCTGGGTGGTGTGTGACCGTTTCTCTAAGATGGTCCATTTGGTTCCCTTGCCTAAGTTGCCTTCTTCTTCCGAGTTGGTTCCTCTGTTTTTTCAAAATGTTGTTCGTTTGCATGGTATTCCGGAGAATATCGTTTCTGACAGAGGGACCCAATTCGTGTCTAGATTTTGGCGGGCATTCTGTGCTAGGATGGGCATAGATTTGTCTTTTTCGTCTGCTTTCCATCCTCAGACTAATGGCCAGACCGAGCGGACTAATCAGACCTTGGAGACATATTTGAGGTGTTTTGTGTCTGCGGATCAGGATGATTGGGTTGCTTTTTTGCCATTGGCGGAGTTCGCCCTCAATAATCGGGCCAGCTCTGCCACCTTGGTGTCCCCGTTTTTCTGTAATTCGGGGTTTCATCCTCGATTTTCCTCCGGTCAGGTGGAATCTTCGGATTGTCCTGGAGTGGATGCTGTGGTGGAGAGGTTGCATCAGATTTGGGGGCAGGTAGTGGACAATTTGAAGTTGTCCCAGGAGAAGACTCAGCTTTTTGCCAACCGCCGTCGTCGTGTTGGTCCTCGGCTTTGTGTTGGGGACTTGGTGTGGTTGTCTTCTCGTTTTGTCCCTATGAGGGTTTCTTCTACTAAGTTTAAGCCTCGGTTCATCGGCCCGTACAAGATATTGGAGATTCTTAACCCTGTGTCCTTCCGTTTGGACCTCCCTGCATCTTTTTCTATTCATAATGTTTTTCATCGGTCATTATTGCGCAGGTATGAGGTACCGGTTGTGCCTTCCGTTGAGCCTCCTGCTCCGGTGTTGGTTGAGGGTGAGTTGGAGTACGTTGTGGAAAAGATCTTAGACTCCCGTGTTTCCAGACGGAAACTCCAGTATCTGGTCAAATGGAAGGGATACGGTCAGGAGGATAATTCTTGGGTGACTGCCTCTGATGTTCATGCCTCCGATCTTGTCCGTGCCTTTCATAGGGCTCATCCTGATCGCCCTGGTGGTTCTGGTGAGGGTTCAGTGCCCCCTCCTTGAGGGGGGGGTACTGTTGTGAAATTGGATTCTGGGCTCCCCCGGTGGCCACTGGTGGAATTGAACTTGTGTGCATCATCCTCTCTGTTCACCTGTTCCCATCAGGATGTGGGAGTCTCTATATAACCTTGCTCCTCTGTCAGTTTCATGCCGGTCAACAATGTAATCAGAAGCCTTTCTTTGCATGTTCCTGCTACTAGACAACTCCCAGCTAAGTTGGACTTTCGTCCTTGTTTGTTTTTGCATTTTGTTCCAGTTCACAGCTGCTGTTTCGTTACTGTGTCTGGAAAGCTCTTGTGATCTGAAATTGCCACTCTGGTGTTATGAGTTAATACTAGAGTCTTAAAGTAATTTCTGGATGGTGTTTTGATAGGGTTTTCAGCTGACCATGAAAGTGCCCTTTCTGTCTTCCTGCTATCTAGTAAGCGGACCTCGATTTTGCTAAACCTATTTTCATACTACGTTTGTCATTTCATCTATAATCACCGCCAATATATGTGGGGGCCTCTGTCTGCCTTTTGGGGAAATCTCTCTAGAGGTGAGCCAGGACTGTATTTTCCTCTGCTAGGATTAGTTAGTCCTCCGGCTGGCGCTGGGCGTCTAGGGATAAAACGTAGGCACGCTACCCGGCCACTGTTAATTGTGCGGCAGGTTTAGTTCATGGTCAGTTTAGATTCCATCTTCCAAGAGCTAGTTCTTATATATGCTGGGCTATGTTCTCTCGCCATTGAGAATCATGACAGTGCTCATTGCTCGGGTCAAGCAAATTGGAATACTCGGGTACTCGAACTGAGCAACAAGCCCAATGTATGTCTATGGGAAACCTGACTATTTTTACCGCGATCTCCCCCCGGGGGTCCTTTTAAGGTCTGAAAATGATGGAAACACTGCTCAAATGACAAGGGAACATCATGGGGATCACCCTTGGAAGCATTTCTGACTCCAAGGTCACAGCTGTAAACAATGTTGTCAGAGTTTCACACCATTTTTACAGGTGCACCAAAAACATACAAAAACAAAAGCAAAATGGATTTTGCAGGGAAATATGTTAAGGCACATCCTTTCCAGGGTAATGACTTGTATATAATGTTAGGTGTCAAGTTCCTGCTGCTGTACATGGGAATCTCGAACCAAGTCCGCTGCGATCTCCCATTCTTCTCCAACCGCAGTGAAACCTGCTCAGGTCCCAGCGCCTGGCTCGGACAGATACTGCACGTTTGGTTACTGCTGCCCTTCCAGGTTCAGCCATTTCACCCAGTACTGTTTGGCGGCAAGCAGGCGCTCCTGGGACTAAGTCCTACTTTTCTCCTTCTGAGCATGCCCAAGGGAAGACCTCTCTTTGGAGGTTGGGGGTCACACGCTCAGGTCCTGTAGCAGCTCCTATTGGTCCGCTAGGAAGGTCCTGGAGAGCTACAACTATAAAAGGTTCGCATGGCCGCACGGCCATGCGCTAATATCATTTGTGTTTGGCTGTTGCAAGTGGATACTCTACCACTCAGTTCATATGTGGTGTGAGTCTGTTTAGCATTGGGGCTATACACTCAGGCAGGCAGCTAGCGTCAGTGGGGGCAATTAGCCTTGGCTTAGCATCTGGTTCCTTCATGCGTGCAGTTAGCACAGAGGAGTTCCAGAGCAAGCACAACCCTAGTTAGAGTATTATTCCATGTGTACAGCGCGATTCTGTGAGGCAACAGAGCTTGCTTTCATTTCACACGGGGTGAAGTTTAACCCATGTGTGAGCTCAGTGTCCATCCATCATTACTTTGAAGCAAGTATCTCTGCACGGTGGACCCCGGGCTGCGAACGCACCTCGTATCAATCTCTCTATTACTTGGTGCATTCCGCTAGCCCTAATATATGGCAAAATAATTAACCCCAGATCAAAATGTTATTCCAATACGTGGGCTATGTTCACATACAGTGTTTTTGATGCATTTTTCTAATTTTACATTGCTTTCAACCAATACAAATGCATTCACTTGGAAATGTCACTGTAACATTTAACAGTAGTGTTGAGCGATACCGTCCGATACTTGAAAGTATCGGTATCGGAAAGTATCGGCCGATACCGGCAAAGTATCGGATCTAATCCGATACCGATACCCGATACCAATACAAGTCAATGGGACTCATGTATCGGATGGTATTCCTGATGGTTCCCAGGGTCTGAAGGAGAGGAAACTCTCCTTCAGGCCCTGGGAACCATATTAATGTGTAAAATAAAGAATTAAAATAAAAAATATTGCTATACTCACCTCTCCGACGCAGCCTGGACCTCACCGAGGGAACCGGCAGCGTTGTTTGCTTAAAATTCGCGCTTTAACTTCCTTACGTGAAGTCCCGGCTTGTGATTGGTCGCGCGCCGCCCATGTGGCCGCGACGCGACCAATCACAGCAAGCCGTGACGTAATTTCAGGTCCTTCAGGATTTTAAAATTACGTTCCGGCTTTGTGATTGGTCGCGTCGCGGTCACATGGGCGACGCGACCAATCACAAGCCGTGACGTCATGGGAGGCTGGACACGCGCGCATTTTAAAATGCGCGCGTGTCCTGCCTCCCGTGACGTCACGGCTTGTGATTGGTCGCGTCGCCCATGTGACCGCGACGCGACCAATCACAAGCCAGAACGTAATTTTAAAATCCTGAAGGACCTAAAATAACGTCACGGCTTGCTGTGATTGGTCGCGTCGCGGCCACATGGGCGACGCGACCAATCACAAGCCGGGACATCACGGGAGGCAGGACACGCGCGCATTTTAAAATGCGCGCGTGTCCAGCCTCCCGTGACGTCACGGCTTGTGATTGGTCGCGTCGCCCATGTGACCGCGACGCGACCAATCACAAAGCCGGAACGTAATTTTAAAATCCTGATGGACCTGAAATTACGTCACGGCTTGCTGTGATTGGTCGCGTCGCGGCCACATGGGCGGCGCGCGACCAATCACAAGCCGGGACTTCACGTAAGGAAGTTAAAGCGCGAATTTTAAGCAAACAACGCTGCCGGTTCCCTCGGTGAGGTGCAGGCTGCGTCGGAGAGGTGAGTATAGCAATATTTTTTATTTTAATTCTTTATTTTACACATTAATGTTGTTTCGATACCGATACCCGATACCACAAAAGTATCGGATCTCGGTATCGGAATTCCGATACAGCAAATATCGGCCGATACCCGATACTTGCGGTATCGAAATGCTCAACACTATTTAACAGTCCTAGCTAGTCATGTGGTGTGTTGCACATAAAGAGACACATCTTGTTCCATTTATGAAAGAGGGACTCTGTCTTAAAGTCTCAATGCCTATTTTTAGAGGGGCATTAGGGGGCATAAATATTCTTAAAGGGCCATTATTAAACAGTCGGTCTACTATGCTGTTATTGTCTATGAAGTGAGTGGCTGGGCTGCCAGCAATTAGAACACACCCCAATACCCCTTTCACGAGAGGTACAGAAAGGCTTTGCTGAAAAAATGTTGCAGTGAATGCACGGCCTTCCCTGCTATTAAATTATATGCACCCCAATAAGCCTTTGAACCCAGGTACTGGCTGGCCACAGGAAAACCCACTTTACATTCTTCAGTTGGTCCTGCCATACTATTTTCTTATGTATTACCTGCAAGGCCTGCCCTGCTATCAAGTCATATGCACATCAATAAAAAATTGACTGTCTGTAGCAGCACGGAACACGTGAACCCTGGTAATCTAGTGGTGGAAAATGATGAGAGGTGGATAAAGGCTTCATTAAAAACTAGGCCCAATGATAAGGAGCGGGTCCACTAGGCTTGTAACAACCATACACAAAGTTTATGGGCTGACAAACATTTCACCATGGAGGGTACCTTTTTTGAAATTCTTTTATAAACATCATAGATAGGCTTGGCAAAAATTGGACTGCCTGTAGCATCACAGAACACGTTTAGCATGGTGATCTCTAGGTGTAGAGTGAGGAGACATTGCTGAAGACCTCATGAAGAACTAGGCAAAATGTAAAGGAGTGTGTCTCTTAGACTTGTAATGCCAATACACGCAGTGCATGGGCTGACAAACATTTCCCCAAGGGGGATACATTTTAAAAAATATATACTATGGGCATCACAGACACCTTTGTCAAAATTTTGGACTGCCGGTAGTGGCACAGAATATAATAAGCCTTGTGATCTAGTGGTGGAGAATGAGGAGACATTGCTGAAGGCCTCATGAAAAAATAGGCACAATGTAAAGGAGTGTGTCTCCTAGACTTGTAATGCCCATGCTGACGAACATTTCCCCAAGGGGGATACATTTTTAAAAATATACTATGGGCATCATAGACACCCATGCCAAAAATTGGACTGCCTGTAGTGGCACAGAAGACATTAAGCCTGGTGATCTAGTGGTGGAGAATGAGGAGTCATTGCTGAAGGCCTCATGAAAAAATAGGCACAATGTAAAAGAGTAATATTGTAATTTAATAATAAAACAATATTATTACACAGTAATAATTGTTGGCTCATGGCGTTTTTAAATGGGGTTGTCCCGCAAGCAAAATGTATTTTAATAGATTGTAGAAAAGGAACAAGTTCCAACATTAGATATGTTATCAGCCTAAAGAAAAACAGGAATGAGTGTTTCTACCATGCCTGCAGCTCTCTAAATTTATCATAAATAAAGCCAGTGAAGTTGGAGATTCAGCGTTTGATGAACTTATGCAGTTGTGTGTAAACATATTTGCCCCCTTTAAGATTTCCTATTCTTTTGCATGTTTGTCACACAAACAAACTTAAATATTAGACAATGATAACACGAGTAAGCACAAAATGCAATTTTTAAATGAAGGTCTTTATTATAAGGGTAAAAGATATCCAAACTTAAAGCACCCTGTATGAAAAACTGATTGTCCCCTAAATCTAATAACTGATTAGTTCACAGTTAGCAGCAACAGCTGCAATCAAGCATTTGCGATAACTGACAATGAGTCTTTTACAATGCTCTGGAGGAATTTTGGCCCCCCTCAACTTCGCAGAATTGTTGTAATTCAGCCACATTGGAGGAGGGTTTCCAAGCTTAAATCATTTTTTCAAGGTCATGCCACAGCATCCCAATCGGATTAAGGTCCGGTTTTTGACTGGGCCACTCTAAAGTCTTAAGGTACCGTCACACTAAACGATATCGCTAGCGATCCGTGATGTTGCAGCGTCCTGGCTAGCGATATCATTTAGTTTGACACGCAGCAGCGATCAGGATCCTGCTGTGATATCGCTGGTCGTTGAACAAAGTTCAGAACTTTATTTGGTTGTCAGACCGGCGTGTATCGTCGTGTTTGACACCAAAAGCAACGATACCAGCGATGTTTTACACTGGTAACCAGGGTAAACATCGGGTTACTAAGCGCAGGGCCGCGCTTAGTAACCCGATGTTTACCCTGGTTATCAGTGTAAAATGTAAAAAAACAAACAGTACATACTCACCTTCGCGTCCCCCGGCGTCCGCTTCCCACACTGACTGAGCGCCGTAAAGTGAAAGTGAAAGTACAGCACAACGGTGACGTCACCGCTCTGCTGTTAGGGCCGGCGCTCAGTCAGTGCAGGAAGCGGACGCCGGGGGACGCGAATGTAAGTATGTAGTGTTTGTTTTTTTACATTTTACACTGGTAACCAGGGTAAACATCGGGTTACTAAGCGCAGCCCTGCACTTAGTAACCCGATGCTTACCCTGGTTACCCGGGGACCTCGGCATCGTTGGTCGCTGGAGAGCGGTCTGTGTGACAGCTCTCCAGCGATCAAACAGCGAAGCTGCAGCGATCGGCATCGTTGTCGCTATCGCTGCAGCGTTGCTTAATGTGACGGTACCTTAAATTTTGTTGTTCTTAAGCCATTCAGAGATGCACTTATTGGTGTGTTTTGGATCATTGGCCAGCTGCATAACCCAAGTGCTCTCCAGCTTGAGTTCATGAACAGATGGCCTGACATTATTCTTCAGGATTTTTTGGTAGAAACTAGAATTCATGGGTCCTTGTACCACAGCAAGTCTTCCAGGTCGCGAAACAGCAAAACAAGCCGAGACCATCACACTACCACCACGATATTTTACTGTTGATATGATGGTCCTTTTCTGAAATGCTGTGTTACTTCTGCGCCAGATATAATGGGATATACACCTTCTAAAGGGTTTAACTTTTCACTCATCAGTCCAAAGAGTATTCTCCCAAAAATCTTTGCCACTCGTGGGAAGGTTCACCACTGTTTCAGGTTGTCGCCATTTGTGGATAATGTCTCTCACTGTGGTCCTCTAGAGTCCCAAAACTTACAAATGGCTTTATAACCTTTTCCAGACTTAAAGATCTCAACTGTTTATCATTTGTTACAGAATTTCTTAGAAGGTAACATGATAGCTAGCTTTTGAGGCTCTAGTAATTTCTTGATTGAGAACAGGTGTGGCAGTATTCAGGCTTGGGTATGGCTAGCTTGAACTCAGCTTCTCAAAGATGTGATAAACCAAAGTTAATCTAAAAGTCATGAGATTATTGTTAGAGGAAGAGAAAGTTACTCTAAGTAGCTGGAAACTCTAAAAGAGCAAATTGAAATAACAAAGAAATTCTCCACTGAATTCACTCAGAAAGAAACCAGTTTACAATAAGCAATTGAGAGGTTCCAGTTCCATCTCACAGAAAGAACGCACAAATTTCTCATTAGGGACCTCCAAGAATTTTGGGATAACCATGCCTACTCTATAGCAAACACTCGTAATAACAGTAAACAAGATACTGATATATCCTCATCTGAAGCAGATTTCTCTTAATCGGAAGTGAGAAGTAATAACTAGTGATGAGCGAGCACTAAAATGATTGGGTGCTCATTGCTCGGGTCAAGCAAATTGGAATACTCGGGTACTTGAACTGAGCAACGAGCCCAATGTATGTCTATGGGAAACCTGAGTATTTTTACCGCGATCTCCCCCCGGGGGTCCTTTTAAGGTCTGAAAATGATGGAAACACTGCTCAAATGACAAGGGAACGTCATGGGGATCACCCTTGGAAGCATTTCTGACTCCAAGGTCACAGCTGTAAACAATGTTGTCAGACTTTCACACCATTTTTACAGGTGCATCAAAAAACATACAAAAACAAAACCAAAATGGATTTTGCTGGGAAATATGTTAAAGGTACCTTCACACTGAACAACTTAACAACGATAACAATAGCGATCCGTGACGTTGCAGCTTCCTGGATAGTGATATCTTTGTGTTTGACACGCAGCAGCGATCTGGATCCTGCTGTGATATCGCTGGTCGGAGCTAGAAGTCCAGAACTTTATTTGGTCTTCAGATCGGCGTGAATCGTTGTGTTTGGCAGCAAAAGCAACAATGCCAGCAATGTTTTACAATGGTATCCAGGGTAAATATTGGGTTACTAAGTGCAGGGCCGCGCTTAGTAACCCAATATTTACCCTGGTTACCATTGTAAAAATAAAAAAAAAAACACTACGTACTCACCTTCTGATGTCTGTCACGTCCCCCGGCGTCCGCGCTGCTGCCCAGAGCTTCCTGCACTGAATGTGTCAGTGCCGGCCATAAAGCAAAGCACAGCGGTGATGTCACCGCTCTGCTTTAGGGCCGGCGCTTACACAGTGCAGGGACGCGGGTGCCGGGGGACCCGACAGACACCGGAATGTAAGTATGTAGTGTTTGGGTTTTTTTACATTCACACTGGTAACCAGGGTAAACATCGGGTTACTAAGCGTGGCCCTGCGCTTAGTAATCCGATGTTTACCCTGGATACCCGGGGACTTCAGCATCGTTGGTCGCTGGAGAGCTGTCATTGTGACAGCTCTCCAGCGACCACACAACGACAAAACAGAGACGCTGCAGCAATCGGCATCGTTGTCTATATCGCTGCAGCGTCGCTTAATGTGACGGTACCTTAAGGCACATCCTTTCCAGGGTAATGACTTGTATATAATGTTAGGTATCGAGTTCCTGCTGATGCACATGGGGAATCTCGAACCAAGTCTGCTGCGATCTCCCATTCTTCTCCAACCGCAGTGAAACCTGCTCAGGTCCCAGCGCCTGGCTCGGACAGATACTGCACGTTTGGTTACTGCTGCCCTTCCAGGTTCAGCCATTTCACCCAGTACTGTTTGGTGGCAAGCAGGCGCTCCTGGGACTAAGTCCTGCTTTTCTCCTTCTGAGCATGCCCAAGGGAAGACCTCTCTTTGGAGGTCGGGGGTCACACGCTCAGGTCCTGTAGCAGCTCCTATTGGTCCACTAGGAAGGTCCTGGAGAGCTACAACTATAAAAGGTTTGCATGGCCGCACGGCCATGCGTTAATATCATTTGTGTTTGGCTGTTGCCAGTGGATACTCTACCACTCAGTTTATATGTGGTGTGAGTCTGTTTAGCTTTGGGGCTATACACTCAGGCAGGCAGCTAGCGTCAGTGGGGGCAATTAGCCTTGGCTTAGCATCTGGTTCCTTCATGTGTGCAGTTAGCACGGAGGAGTTCCAGAGCAAGCACAACCCTAGTTAGGGTATTATTCCATGTGTACAGCGCGATTCTGTGAGGCAACAGAGCTCGCTTTCATTTCACACGTTTAGCCCATGTGTGAGCTCAGTGTCCATCCACCATTACTTTGAAGCAGGTATCTCTGCACGGTGGATCCCAGGCTGCGAACGCACCTCGTATCAATCTCTCTATTACTTGGTGCGTTCTGCTAGCCCTAACAGTATAATAGCGCCAGGGTCTGGCTTTTAATGGCAGATGAACAGCAACTGCCGCGGTACATCTAGCAGCTGGAGGGCAGGTTGGAGGCTCTTGAGCGCAAAACCTTAGCTGTGGATGTTACCACCGTAGCTGTTCAGGCTGCTAGTGTGGCTTCAGCAAGTTTGTCCACTGCCACCCCTGTTCCAACCTTATCTCGCCTCCCACTGCCAGAGAAATACTCAGGTGATAGTAAATCTTGCAGGGGTTTCGTGAGCCAGTGCACAATACACCTCGAGCTCCTGGCTGCACGTTTTCCCACAGAGCGGGCAAAGGTGGGATTCATTATTTCTCTCCTGTCGGACAGGGCATTGGAGTTGGCGGCACCGCTGTGGGAGCGTGGCGATCATGTGGTGCAGAGTGCTCCCCTGTTCTTGAGCACTCTGAAACAGGTTTTTTTAGGACCTCGGGTCACCCATTATTCAGGCGCTCCAACTGTTGGCATTGACTCAGGGCTCGTCCATGGTCAGTCATTTTGCCGTCCACTTCCGGACTTTAGCATCTGAGCTGGAGTGGTCAGATAAAGATCTCATCACAGTATTTTGGAGGGGGCTGCTGATCATGTGATCATGTGAAGGACGCTTTGGCCACTAGGGAGATTCCCGCCACACAGGAGGAGCTAATAGCTGTATCTACTCACATAGATATTCATTTTAACGAACGAAGGATGGAGCGAGCTGAGTGTAGGCAGAGGTTTCAGCTGGCTCCCACCTTCGCCAAACCTTTGGAATCTCCGGTCAAGGCGCCTGAGTCACATGAGGCCATGGAGGTGTCACGAGCGGGATCTAAGTCTCAGACCGCTCGTGCTCTCAAGGTCTGTCATGTCTGCCAGCAGTCAGGACATCTTGCCTCCAGATGTTCCCAGCGTTTGGGAAAACGTCAGCGTCTAGTGGTTGTAGGAGGAGGTACACTAGACACGGCAACTAGTTAGGGTGTTGTTCCATGTGTACAGCGCGCCTCTGTGAGGCAACAGAGCTCGCTTTCATTTCACACGGGGTGAAGTTTAACCCACGTGTGAGCTCAGTGTCCATCCGCCATTACTTTGCAGCAGGTATCTCTGCACGGTGGACCCCGGGCTGCGAGCGCACCTCGTATCAATCTCTCTATTACTTGGTGCATTCCGCTAGCCCTAATATATGGCAAAATAATTAACCCCAGACAGCGTTTTTGATGCATTTTTCTAATTTTACATTGCTTTCAACCAATACAAATGCATTCACTTTGAAATGTCACTGTAACATTTAACAGTCCTAGCTAGCCATGTAGTGTGTTACACATAAGGAGACACATCTTGTTCCATTTATGAAAGAGGGACTCTGTCTTAAAGTCTCAATGCCTATTTTTAGAGGGGCATTAGGTGGCATAAATATTCTTAAAGGGCCATTATTAAACAGTCGGTCTACTATGCTGTTATTGTCTATGAAGTGGGTGGCTGGGCTGCCAGCAATTAGAGCACACCCCAATACCACTTTCACGAGAGGTACAGAAGGGCTTTCCTGAAAAAATGTTGCAGTGAATGCAAGGCCTTCCCTGCTATTAAATTATATGCACCCCAATAAGCCTTTGAACCCAGGAACTGGCTGGCCACAGGAAAACCCACTTCACATTCTTCAGTTGGTCCTGCCATACTATTTTCTTATGTATTACCTGCAAGGCCTGCTCTGCTATCAAGTCATATGCACATCAATAAAAAATTGACTGTCTGTAGCAGCACGGAACACGTGAACCCTGGTAATCTAGTGGTGGAAAATGATGAGAGGTGGAGGAAGGCTTCATTAAAAACTAGGCCCAATGATAAGGAGCGGGTCCACTAGGCTTGTAACGACCATACACGAAGTTTATGGGCTGACAAACATTTCACCATGGAGGGTACCTTTTTTAAAATTCTTTTATAAACATCATAGATAGGCTTGGCAAAAATTGGACTGCCTGTAGCATCACAGAACACATTTAGCATGGTGATCTCTAGGTGTAGAGTGAGGAGACATTGCTGAAGGCCTCATGAAGAACTAGGCCCAATGTAAAGGAGTGTGTCTCTTAGGCCGGGGTCACACTAGACCGTAATACGGACGAGTGCTATGCGATAAAAAATCGCATAGCACTCGGCCCAATGTTAATCTATGGTTCAGCTCCCATCATCCGATATTTTCTCCACCGTATTTCGGATCCGAGGGAACTCGCAGCAGGCTGCGATTGTCAGCGTATCTCGGCCGAGACTCGCCAATGCAAGTCTATGGGTGGGAGAAAAAATCGGATTACACATGGACCATGCGTGTGCATTGCGAGAAATACGCAGCGGTGTTCTATAGAAAAGCCGGTAATTCAATTGCCGGCTTTGCATTTCTCCTTCACAAACCCGACAGGATATGAGACATGGTTTACATACAGTAAACCATCTCATATCCCCCTTTTTTTTTGCATATTCCACACTACTAATGTTAGTAGTGTGTATGTGCAAAATTTGGCCGCTGTAGCTGCTCAAATAAAGGGTTAAATGGCGGAAAAAATTGGCGTGGGCTCCCGCGCAATTTTCTCCGCCAGAATGGTAAAGCCAGTGACTGAGGGCAGATATTAATAGCCTAGAGAGGGTCCATGGTTATTGCCCCCCCCTGGCTACAAACATCTGCCCCCAGCCACCCCAGAAAAGGCACATCTGGAAGATGCGCCTATTCTGGCACTTGGCCACTCTCTTCCCACTCCCTGTAGCGGTGGGATATGGGGTAATGAAGGGTTAATGCCACCTTGCTATTGGAAGGTGACATTAAGCCAGATTAATAATGGAGAGGCGTCAATTATGACACCTATCCATTATTAATCCAATTGTATGAAAGGGTTAAAAAACACACACACATGATTTAAAAGTATTTTAATGCAATAAACACAGCGGTTGTTTTAATAATTTATTGATCTCTCAATCCATTTTCAGACCCTCGCTTGGCAAAACAATAAACACACAATATACATACCCTCTCTGATGTCCTATCACGTCCCATGAGGTAATCCATCTGGAGGGGTTAACTAATATTACAGGCACGAGCTGCGATAAACCACTCGCTCGTGCCTGTAATCCCCGGGTGCTGAAAGGAAAGCAGTGATCTATACTTACATTCAGTCGCGGTGATGCGCCCCTGCTGGATGTTCGCATGAACTGCAGCCTGGGAACTTTTTCCCACGCTCCAGGTCATATGAGGACATCCACCAGGGGGCACATCCCTCGCCGTCTGCTTCCCGCACTGACTGTGAGTGCCGTCCGTAAAGTAAAAGCAGAGCACAGCGGTGACGTCACCGCTGTGCCCTGCTTTCCGGCCGGCACTCACAGTCAGTGCGGGAAGCAGACGGCGAGGGACCTGACGGACACCGGAATGTGAGTATGTACTGTTTGTTTTTTTTTACATTTACGATGGTAACCAGGGTAAACATTGGGTTACTAAGCGCGGCCCTGCGCTTAGTAACCCGATGTTTACCCTGGTTACAAGCGAACGCATCGCTGGATCGGTGTCACACACACCGATCCAGCGATGACAGCAGGAGATCCAGCGACTAAATAAAGTTCCAAACGATCTGCTATGACGTACGATTCTCAGCGGGGTCCCTGATCGCTGATGCGTGTCAGACACAGCGATATCGTATGGATATCGCTGGAACGTCACGGATCGTACCGGCGTAGCGACCAAAGTGCCACTGTGAGACGGTACCCTAAGCCTGGTGATCTAGTGGTGGAGAATGAGGAGACATTGCTGACGGCCTCATGAAACAATAGGCACAATGTAAAGGAGTGTATCTCCTAGACTTGTAATGAACAAACACTAAGTGCATGGGCTGACAAACATTTCCGCAAGAGGGATACATTTTTTAAAAATATACCATAGATATCATAGACACCCTTGCCAAAAATTGGACTGCCTGCAGCGGAGAAGAAGACGTTACGCCTGGTGACCTAGTGGTGGAGAATGTGGAGACATAAGGATAAATCATACTGAAATAAAAAAAGGATGTGAGCCATCCAGTGAGAGTAAATAACAAAAGGGAGGGATGATCACAGGTTTATATATATGATGCCAGATTGTGTCCAACGAGACATGTTTGTCCCTACTAGGGTAGAGTGACTTTTGCTTTTTTAGGATCGAGTTGGGTTTTGTGAAACCCGACCTTCTCGAAAGTCGGATCGCGTGAAATCGGCCGATTCTACTGTAAAGTCGGGTTCCGGACCGGAACACGAAACCCAATGCAAGTCAATGTGGATTATTTTTTACATTTACTTAATCTCTCTCTCTCTCTCTCTCTCTCTCTCCGTGCAAAGCATATGTTGTGTTTGACTGCGGAAATCACTGCAGCCCAAACGGTAATATGGCTCTATGACGCCGCAAAAACCAGGCCGGAACCTATGTCATCACGCTGTCCGCACTCCTTAATTGGCTGAAAAAATGTCCGGGAAGGCATCATACAAAAAGCAACTTTGGCGCCAAGATCGCCGACCACGTGGCCGATCCCACGCTGGAGTCGGGAGTCGGCGACTTTTGAAAATGAACGATCCGTTTCACTCAACCCTAGTCCCTACCAACAGCTCAGACAGGGATATAAAAAATTTATATATGTTAGTATTTCAATATTTTCATATTGTAGAGGTATACACTGGGTCATAAAAGGACGGTGCTGAGGTATTAAAACTGGAATATATAAGAATAAATGGTAAAAATATACGTACATCTCATTTTGATGGACATTCCCTCTGGGGGAGTTTATTTATTTTTTTCTAATTAGTAACGGGCTTTTGAAAAACACCCTTGCACAAAAATTAAGTGACTTTTGCATCACGGAATAAGTTCACCCTGGTGTTGTACTGGTTGTGGATGATGAGGATGAGGATAAGGAGGAGGATAAGACCAAACAGATGAAATCAGGAAGCGGACAGCCATGTGTGGTTGGGGAGAGGTGCATGACAATACAACTCCACAAAAAAGACAATGTATTACAGGTTACGTTTTGCTGTTTTCAACTGGTGGTGTACAGAAATCTTGCCCAATCCAACCCTTGCTAATTTTTATAAGAGTCAGCCCGTCAGCATTTTCAGTTGACAGGCAGATGCGCTTATCTGTTATAATTCCACCAGCGGCACTAAAAACCCGCTCTGACAGCAGACTGCTAGCAGCAGGGCAGGCCAGGACCTCCAAGGCGTAGAGAGCCAGTTCATGCCACGTGTCCAGCTTGGATACCCAATAATTAAAAGGCACAGAGGAATCACGGAGGATGTTTGTACGATCTGCAAGGTACTCCCTCACCATCTTTGCAAAAATTGCACATCTTGTGACAGCATCCCTTGCCTCTGTGCCAGCACGATGGGATGGTCTCAGAAAACTCTCCCAGAACTTTGCCATTGTTCCCCTGCCTGAGCTGGATTGTACTTCTGTCTCTCTCGCTTGGACTCTTTGGTTCTACAACAAATTCAGACGTCTGCTGCCAGTGTTCTCACATGGCAATTTTCTAAGTAATTCCGCTACAAGGGCCCTTTGGTACTGCAACATTTTAGTACACCTCTCTGCCTCTGGCAGAAGAGATTGTAGCGTGGGTCTAGAAGTGTTACTAACCAGTAATGAGTGTCACCCAAAATTGTTATAATGCGAGAGTCACGTGAAACGCAGCACAATGTAAAGTCAGCCTTGTGTGACAGACTGCTAACAGGCAAGACTTCCGTGTCCTCACCAACAGGATGACTGACCATGCTTTCCTCTTCCTCCTCATCCTCCTCCTCCCTGTCCTCAGGCCATCCCCGCTGAGCAAATGGTATGACAGCTGTGCTTGTAGTACCATCTATAGCGCATGAAAGTAGTTCTTTTTCTTCCTCCACTCCCTCCTCCTCATTGACTACTAATCCACGTTGGAAAGGCATGAGGCTGGGCTCAGTGTAATCCCCCTGTATGGTTCCTTGATCCATGTCCTCATGCTCTGCCTGTAATGCATGCTCTATAATTGTGAGCAGAGAAGTTTTCAGAATGCTGAGAAGCGGGATGGTGATGCTAATTATGGCATCATCGCCGCTCACCATCTTTGTGCAGTCCTCAAAGTTTTGTAGGATGGTACATATGTCTGACATCCATATCCACTCCTGAGGTCTTATGTGTGGAGTCTGAACTGAATATCGGCGGCCTTGTTGATGTCGGTAGTCAACAACTGCCCTCTTCTGCTCACAAATCCTTTCCAACATATGCAGCGTAGAGTTCCAATGCGTGGGGACATCACACACCAGTCGGTGAGCCGGAAGCTGCAAACGCTGCTGAAGCACAGCAAGGGCTGCTGAAGCTGTAGCTGACTTTCTTAAATGGGCAGACAGATGGCATACTTTCACTAGCAGATCTGGCACCTCCGGGTAGCTTTTCAGAAAACGTTGAACCACGAGGTTAAGCACATGGGCTAAGCAAGGTACGTGTGTGAGCTCACCTTGCCTCAGAGCCACCACCAGGTTCCAGCCATTGTCACACACAACCATGCCTGGCTGTAGTTTCAGCAGTGTCATCCAAATATCTGACTGCTCTTTCAGTGCTGTCCACAACTCTTCTGCATTCTGCCGTTTGTCACCTATGAAGATTAGCTTCAGCACAGACTGTTGCTGCTTGGCTGAGGCAGTGCTGCAGTGCTTTCAGCTTCTGACTGATGTGTTCATTTCAGAGATGGAGGCTGAAGAGGAGGAGCAGAAGGTGCAGGAGTTGTAGACTGTGGGGGCAACCCTGATTGACGTAGGGCCCGCAATCCTTGGCATAAGCAGGATGTATTCCATCCCAAGGTCAGACTGGGTCCCGTCTTCCACTATGTTAATCCAGTGTGCCGTCAGTGAGATGTACCATCCCTGCCCACAAGAACTTGTCCATGTGTTTGTGGTTAGGTGGACTTTCCCAAGTAACAGCATTGTTGAGGGCATTGGTAATGTTGTGGGACACATGCTAGTGTAATGCCGATTCGGCACACCAAGAGAAATAGTGGGACTGGGGACCGAGTACCTTGGGATGGCCGCCTCCATCAGTTTGTGGAAAGCTTCCGTCTCAATGAGCCCAAAAGGCAACATTTTGACCGCAAACAGAAGAGAAATGTTAGAATTTAGCACTGTGGCCTGTGGGGTGTTGGTTGGGTATTTCTGCTTGTGTTCCAATGACTGGGGTATAGACAACTAAAGGATGTGCTGGGACAAGGACGTGGATGGGCATGATGATGGTGCTGCTTAACTGTGGGCAACAACAGGTGCAGAGCTAGATGCATCTTCGCATGCACGATGGACTGGGGATTGGCTTCTACACAAAACAGTGGAAGAAGCAGTGGTGCACAGTCTTTAAAAAATAACCAGACTTGGGAAGATCTAACAGTTGGAATGGCAACTTCCCTCATGTTGGTGTTACGGGAAACGGATACACTCCGTCTGTCTGTGGCCACCACACTGCTTCTTCCTGCCTGTTGGGGTGCTATGCCTCCTTCCCCATGTGTGCTGCTGTCCTCGCTCTGCATGTCCTCCTGCCAGGTTGGCTCAGTCACTATGTCATCCTCCACCTCGTCTTCCACATCCGCACATTGGTCCTCCTCCTGACTTTCTGGCAATTGTGTCTCATCATCGTCTACCTCTTGTGACACTTTCACTCCATCGTTGTGGTGTGACTGTGGCTGGTCAAAGTTTTGGGCATCTCTACATGCGATCTCATCTTGCCCCACTTCAAGTTGACCGTACGAGAGTATGGAATCTTGAAAGGGAAAACTGAACAGGTCTTCGGAATGTTCAAGTGTGGGATCAGTTGTCTCAGGGCACTCGGCATGGTGGGAGGAAGGAGGATCAGGGTGAGGAATATCCGGTCCACACTCACGGCTACTCAGACTTGACCATATGGAAGACATGTTGGTGGTGGTGGTGGTTTAGTGACTGGAAGCATTATCTGCTATCCAACCAACAACCGATTCACACTGCTCTTGCTTCAATAGTGGTGTGCTGCGATCCCCTAGAAACTGGGACAGGAAGGTCGAGAGAGAAGATGTGGGTCTTTGTTGTGGACCACTTTCAGGTTGGCCACGGCCTTGTCCTCTGCATGCACCATCAGCATCACGTCCACTTCCCCATCCCTTGCCCCTTGCCTTGCCCATTTTAAATGGACTACTGAACTATTTCAAAAGCTCAACACAAATGTATTTATGTGGAGCAAAATTATATCTCATCAGTACGCTTTCAAAGCTACAATTTTTCTACCACAGATATAAAAGGCCTCAGCCTGACATAACAAACTGTATAAATTTTGGGGGGGGTTTGGAGAATTTTTAAAATAAAAAAGAAGAGTGGAACAAGGCTAGCAGAAAAACCTATTAAAATTATGCCTGCAAAGCAATAATTTTTCCACCAAAGATACAACAGGCCTCAGACTGACATAACAGACTGTATAATTTTTTTGGGGGGCATTGGAGAATTTTTTAAATAAAAAAAAAAGAGTGGAACAAGGCTACCAGACAAACCTATTAAACTTATGCCTGCGAAGCTACAATTTTTCCACCACAGATACAACAGGTCTCAGCCTGACATAACAAACTGTATAATTTTTTGGTGGGGGCTTTGGAGAATTTTTGAAAGAAAAAAAAAGAATAGAACAAGGCTAGGAGACAGAACTATTAAACTTTTGCCTGCGAAGGTACAATTTTTCCACCACAGAGAGAACAGGCCTCAGCCTGACATAACAGACTGTATACATTTTTTTGGGGGGTGAATTTTTGAAAAAGAAAAAAAAAGGAGAACAAGACTAGCACACAGAACTATGATACGTATGCCTGCAGAACTGCGATTTTTCCACCACCAATACACCAGGCCACAACCACAGATAACAGACTGTCTAATTTTTTTTTCTCTTGTATGTGAAATTTGGCATAAAATTAAAAATGAGAACAACAACGTTCCTCCTTATGGAGAGTGACATACCAGCTGGCTTTTCAAGGTAAGGAGGCTTATTCGCCATGCAATGCTCCTCTGGGAAATTAAATATTTAATTATTTAATTTCCCAGAGGAGCATTGCACAGCAAATAAGCCTCCTTACCTTGACAAGCCAGCTGGTATGTTACTCTCCATAAGGAGAAACGTTACCCCTTAGACCCCAGTCCAGAGCCTCTCACCTAGCCAAATCAGTTCTCATGCTTCGCACTGACGAGGGCCAACAGCCCAAAACACCGTGTCTGCGAATTGAGATACTGATTTGGCTTTTATCCTAAGTTATATTGCACGACTCGTTAAAGGGTTGATTGTGACTTGTAGGATCGCTACTTCCAACAGGTGGCGCTATAGAGTTAAGTCCTCTTTTCCTCAGAAGAGGCAATTTGCATACAAGAACGTTAGCAGACAAAACTATGAAATTTATGCCTGTGAAGCTACGATTTTTCCACCACAGATACACAAGGCCTCAGCCTGACATATCAGACTGTATAATTTTTTGGGGGGCTTTGGAGAATTTTTAAAATAAAAAAAAGGAGTGGAATAAGGCTAGCAGACAGAACTATGAAACTTATGCCTGCAAAGCTATGATTTTTTCCACCACAGATACAATAGGCCTCAGCCTGACATAACAGACTGTATACATTTTATTTTTTTGGGGGGTGAATTTTTGGAAAAAAAAATAGGAGTACAAGGCTAGCACACAGAACTATGATTCCTGCGAAACTATGATTTTTCCACAACCAATACACCAGGCCGCAGCCACAGATAATAGTCTGTCTAATTTTTTTTCTCTTGTATGTGAAATTTGGTAAAAAATTTAAACTGAGTACAACAACATTAGCAGACAAACTTAGAAACTTATGCCTGCAAAGCTACGACTTTTCCACTGCGGATACACAAGGCCTCAGCCTGACATAACAGACTGTGTCATTTTTTGGAGGGTTTTGGAGAATTTTTAAAAGGAAAGAAAAAGAGTGGAACAAGGCTAGCAGACAGAACTATGAAACTTTGCCTGCGAAGGTACAATTTTTCCACCACAGATACAAAAGGCTTCAGCCTGACATAACAGAATCTATAAAACATTTTTTGTTTTTTTGGAGAATTTAAAAAAAAAAAAAATGGAATAAGGCTAGCAGACAGAACTATGGAACTTATGCCTACCATGTTTCGAACACAGATACACCAGGCCTCAGCCTGATATAAAAAACTTTATAAAATATTTTTTGGGGGTGAATGTTTGAAAAAAAAAAAGGAAAGCAAGGCTAGCACACAGATCTATGATACGTATGCCTGTGAAACTATGATTTTTCCACCACCGATACAACAGCCGTCCGCCTCAGATAACAGACTGATCTAAATGTGGCCTTGATTTTTTTGAACACAACTAAATTGTGTCAACAAGTTGGCTATGATACAAAAGAAAAAAAAAAATTTTAGCGCACTCAAATCTGGTGTTTGGGACAAAAAAATGGTAGATTTGCACGTTCTTAGAGTTCATTAACCTGGCTGTAGTAGGCAGCGTGAACAAGTAAATAAATGTTAACATAAGGGGGCTATGGATTGCTTTAGAATAAAAGAAGCAGGTATCAGGTGAAGAAAAAAAAAGCAACAGAAAACTGCAGCTAGATATATTAAATAAGCAGCAGCAGAGAGTAATGGAGCTTTTGGAGGTATGCAGTGAGAGCTACGTACTCACATACAGTGCCTGCAGGCCTTGCACTGATGTGGATATGCGCACATACTGTAGACTCCCCTGCCTACCTAGCGCTGCAATCTCAGGACCCCCAAGTTAGCCCTAAAAAGGACTGTTGGTTTCTCAGGAGTTGTGGACTGAACAGTTGCAGACCTACTGAGTCGCCCCACGGGCTAGGGGTACTCTGTAGATGGCATACCTTCCCACAGATGAAGTATGTCCCCAGGGCTTCCCGGTGTACAGATGGTGGAATGATGAGAGGCACAGAGAAGAATGAGGACACAAGGTTGCAGTCTCTTAACCTTTACTGAAGACTTCAGCATCCACAGTCCAGGGCACCAGATCACGGGGCAGGCAGAGTCCGGCCGATTTGGAGGCAAGTCCAGAGTTCCCTTGTCCAGGTGGAAATCAGTAGCCTTCCTTTGCGCTGCGGTGGCGTAGTCCCTTACTGCCTATGGCTCCACAAAAGGGTCTCATGGATGTGGTGTTTCCTTCTCTCTGTCCCCCCGTATAGGATAGGACAAAACACGTATGACTGGTGACTTGAGCCTGTTTATAGGGTCACATAGATAACCCGGCTCTGTAGGTGTCACCGTGCCTCCTGGGTGTAGGTGCGGACAGGTAACCTGCAATTAGCTGTCCTGCCGGTCTCTGAAACAAGGCGTAGAGGTCCTTACTCCCTCGGTGTTCCGACTACCAGGATTTTGCACCTCAGAAGGGGGCAGCCTGAGCGGGGTTGGCCCCCTTCTGGTATCCTCTCCTTTGCTTCAACTTCCTTCACGCTCGCTGCAATACAGTTCTGCCTTTCAATTTCTCTTTCTGGGAGCTGCAGCTCTGAGGGCATGCACAGCTCCGTTAACCTTCTGTCCTCCTCAGACTTTGGTCTGGAACTCACTAACAAAACTCCTGACTGGAGCTCTGTCAGGAACTGACTCCTGTCTGGAACTAACTAACTTTCCCTACAGACTACCAGTTATATATATGTGGGGAGTGACCTAATAAATAGGAGCAGAAGCTCCCCCTGGTGGCCTGTAGTGTGAATGTGTTGCATGTTTGTGATACCTGGATGCAGTTATCCTTCCTTTCCTCCAAACGTAGCATCAGTCTCCCCGAGAGGAAAGCAATACCACTGCGATGACCAGGACCCTGGGGCGCCACACTACACTAACTATTAAAAGCATGATTCTGACCCTATCTCAGCAGCAGCTCTCCCTACATTCACTATGTCCGGAGCAGAATGCGGCAAGCCGGGCGGCGCTAAGTCTCTTATACAACTGATGATGCTGTGCAGCCAGCCAATCACTGTAATACCACAACAAAGATGGCTGCAGCATTACAGTGCATGGCTGACAATCCCTGCACTTTCATTGTCACTCTAAATAGCGCCAGAATTGCAGGGCGGAGACCCGAACTCCTACCGAATAATCCTGGAAATACTCGGTGCTCGTCAAGTACACTGAGCATAGTGATACGCAGGCGAATACCGAGTAGTGGCGAGCACGTTCACTCAACACTAGTAATGGTAGGGGGAGAGCAAGATGCAGGGGTGGTAATCGAGGGGAGGGGGAACAGTAGGAGATCACCACAACGGGATAGTTTTGTAGATGTGTATTACCTGTTGAGAAACCGATTGAGTAAATATCTCGTCTGTAATGTTAACCAAAGAGGATATGTTTGGGGCTTGTACATACTCCACATTTTGATTATTTTGAGACAGTAAAAGACCTTAATCTATTTGTTAGGAAGTTGAAATGGAAAAAACATTTTATGAAGGAGGATAAGAAAAACTGTGCAGAACTAGGTATAGATGATGACCTGTTTGAGGATGTAAGATTACTCTTTCATCTTTGGGAACCTAACTCAAATCTAAGGGGGAAGGTCTCTTTACATCACTCAAAAACAAAAGTACTAGGATGCCTCCTCCCACTGGAAATCTAAGCTCCATTGATGTTTCTCTTAATTCGCTCTCCTTTGAACTCATGGGTTTAGCGGAGAAAAAGATCCTTTTATCCGTATAATTGTACAAAGAAGGAGATGGAATGTCTCTGTAGTCTCGAAAACAATAAAGATATTGTAATAAAAGGATCCAATAAAGGGTGCAACTTGCTAGTAATGGACAGAGATCAATTTTTTATCCTGTGCCTTTCATTACTACACTCTGATATGGGCTATGAAAAATTGTCTCAAAATCCGTTGAAACAGTTTCAAGAAAAATTGGAGGCTTTAGTTACCTTGGGATTAGAAGTAAAAGTAATTGACGAAAATGAAAGGGATTTTTTAATTCCAAAAAATCCGGTAATAGCTACTTTTTAGTGGTTGCCAAAGGTGCATAAGCGGCTGGATCCCCTTAACCCCTTTCCGACCTCTGCCATACTATTACTGCGGAGGTCGGATCCCCTGTTTTGAAGTGGGCTCTGGCGCTGAGCCCACCTCAAAGCCGGGACATGTCAGCTGTTTTGAACAGCTGACAAGTGCCCGCAATAGCAGTGGGTGAAATTGCGATTCACTCGCCGCTATTAACTAGTTAAATGCTGCTGTCAAATGCTGACAGCAGCATTTAACATGTGCTTCCGGCCATTGGGCCGGAAATAAGCGCATCGCTGATTCCTGTCACATGATCGGGGGTCAGCGATGCATCACCATAGCAACCAGAGGTCTCCTTGAGACCTCTATAGTTGCTGATGCCAGCTTGCTGGAAGCGCCACCCTGTGGTCGGCGCTCATAGCAATCCTGTAATTCAGCTACATAGGAGCGATCTGATGATCGCTGCTATGTAGCAGAGCCGATCAGGCAATGCCAGCTTCTAGCCTCCCATGGAGGCTATTGAAGCATGGAAAAAGTTAAAAAAAAGTTTAAAAAATATGAAAAAAATAAAAAAATATATAAAAGTTTAAATCACCCCCCTTTCACCTCGTTCAAAATAAAACAATAAAAAAATCAAACCTACACATATTTGATATTGCCGCATTCAGAATTGCCCAATCTATCAATAAAAAAAAGGATTAACCTGATCGCCAAACAGCGTAGCGGGAAAAAAATTTGAAGCGCCAGAATTACTTTTTTTGGTCACCACGACATTGCAGTAACATGCAATAACGGGCGATTAAAAGAACGTATCTGCACCAAAATGGCAACACTAAAAACTTCAGCTCAGCACGCAAAAACTAACCCCTCACCTGACCCCAGATCACGAAAAATGGAGACGCTATGGGTATTGGTAAATTGCGCAATTTTTTTTTTTAAGCAAAGTTTGGAATTTTTTTTACCACTTAGATAAACCGTAACCTAGACATGTTTGGTGTCTATGAACTAGTATTGACCTGGAGAATCATAACGGCAGGTCAGGTTTAGCATTTAGTGAACCTAGCAAAAAAGCCAAACAAAAAACAAGTGTGGGATTGCACTTTTTTTGCAATTTCTCTGCACGTGGAATTTTTTTCCCATTTTCTAGTACACAACATGCTAAAACCAATGATGTTGTTCAAAAGTGCAACTTGTCCCGCAAAAATAAAGTCCTCACATGGCCATATTGACGGAAAAATTAAAAAGTTATGGCTCTGGGAAGGAGGGGAGGTAAAAACGAGAATGCAAAAACGGAAAAGGGCAAGGTCGTGAAGGGGTTAAAGGAAGATCTATAATCTCAGAGAGATATAGCCTAACCCAAAATGCTGAAATTTATACTGACAAGATTCTGAGACAATTTGTTGTGTCTTTGAATTCATATGTGCGTGACACGTCGGATCTCCTTGGGAAACTAGATTGCATGACCCTGGAACCAGACATGATTATGGGGTCAATTGATGTTGAAGCCCTTTATTCATCTATACCACATGACAAAGGCCTAACAGCAGATGAATATTATCTCAAAACAAGAGATCGTCAGTTTTCTGCACACAATGATGTTACAATGAAACTTTTGGAATTTTGTTTGACGAAGAACTTTATCATTTTTGACATGGAGTATTTCCACCAGCTCAGGGGCATGGCTATGGGGAGCTCCTGTGTCCGCTCATATGCAAACTTGATCCTAGGCTAGTGGTAGGAAACCATGGTGTTTGGGGACTCATCAACAATAAATAGTGATAAAGTTATTTTGTGGCTCCGCTGCATGGATGATGTTTCTGTAATCTGGAAAGGGAGTGGAAATTAATTTGCTGATTTTGCTGGAATTTAACCCCTTTTTCACATATGACATACTATCCCGTCGAGGTGGTATGGGCCTGTATGACCACCGACGGGATAGTAAGTCATCACCGATCATCTGCGCTCATGGGGGGGAACACGGCCAATTGTGGCCGGGTGTCAGCTGACTATCACAGCTGACAACCAGCACTATGTGCCAGGAGCTGTCACGGACCGCTTCTGGCACATTAACCCCCGGAACACTGCGATCAAACGTGATTGCAGCATTCCGGTGGCATAGGGAAGCATCGCGCAGGGAGGGGGCTCCCTGCATGCTTCAATGAGACCCTCAGAGCAATGCGATGTGATTGCGTCGCTCCAAGGGTCTCCTACCTCCTCCTCCCTGCAGGCCCCAGAACTAAAATGGCCAGCGGGGCCCCTTTCAGGTCCTGCAGGGAGGCGGCTTGCAATCGATCTGCAATCTTACACTATATATTCATGTCCCTCCCTGGGACAAAGTAAACAAGTAAAAAAAAAAATATTTACTTGTGTAAAAAAAAAAAAAAACCTAAATAAAGAAAAAAAAATATTGTTCCAATAAATACATTACCTTAAAAAAAAACAATAAAAGTACACATATTTATTATTGCCGCCTCCGTAACGACCTGACCTATAAAACTGTCCCACTAGTTAACACCTTAAGTGAACACCATAAAAAAATAAGCGAGGCAAAAAACAACGCTTTATTATCATACTTCCGAACAAAATGTGGAATAACACGTGATCAAAAAGAGGGATATAAAAAAATGGTACCGCTGAAAACGTCATCTTGTCGCACAGAAAACGAGCTGACATATAGCATCATCAGCAAAAAAATAAAAAAGTTATAGTCCCCAGAATAAAGCAATGCAAAAATAATTATTTTTTATATAAAATAGTTTTTATCATATAAAAGCGCCAAAACATAAAAAAAGATATAAATGAGGAATCGCTGTAATCGCACTGACCCGAAGAATAAAATTGCATAATCCATTTTACCAAATGCGGAATGGTATAAACGCCTCCCCCCAAAAAAATTCATGAATTGCTGGTTTTTGGTCATTCTGCCTCACAAAAATTGGAATAAAAAGAGATAAAAAAAAGTCACATGCCCAAAAATGGTACCAATAAAAACGCCAACTCGTCCCGCAAAAAACAAGACCTGACTCTGTGGACCAAAATATGGAAAAATTATAGCTCTCAAAATGTGGAGACACAAAAACTATTTTTTGCAATAGAAAGCATCTTTTAGTGTGTGACAGCGGATAAAAATCCGCTACAAAAACAGTTATAAATAGTAAATCAAACCCCCCTACATCACCCCCTTAGTTAGGGAAAAATAATAAAATAAAATAAAGTATTTATTTCCACAAAGATGTCGTTTGGTGCACCTGGGTCCGGGTTGTGGGAAGCCATGAGAGATGAGCGAGTCTGGCTACCCACATACCTCACCTCTCGGTGTGGCTACAGCTTATGTAATGGAGGCTGTTATTTAGCACATGGTCTGTGTGTTGGGAGGAAGAAGGACTCCTGTGTGTGTGGCTTCGGACCGAGCCTAGGTGCTGGACATAACTCCCTGCCTGTATACCCACAGGCCTGGTGTAGCAGAGCCCTGCTAAGGACATTTATGCTTTGTTTTGGCTTGCTCTAAAGGCTGTTTACCTTTTGTTGGTGCTTCTGGGTTTATGAAGCAAATAAACCCATTTGAACTTGTAAAGGAACGTGCCTCCTGTCTTCCTCCCGTTGCACCTGAGTGAGTACACTCCTACAGTGCATTTTATGTGAATAATCTGTCTGCTCCCTCTAAAAGGCGACCACCATTTTCCAGATTGGTCTATGACAAGTATGGCACAAAACCTTATAGGACAATAATAGAGTAAGGTAACTCTGTCTGATACCCGCTTCCATTGAGAAAATGAAGAAGAGAGGTGAGCGAGGATGTCTATATTTACCAAGGAATGATCGGAAGTGTCTAAGCGGTACCTTGGTAACTATTGGGATGATAGGAGTATCATATCTGTGAGTGCAGAACCCGGAAGTGACATGGGCGTGTCATGGACCGGGGTTTGCATTCCGAAAACCTGAATTTGATCATAATCTCTTATGTGCGCTCCATTCATCGGAAGTGGGTTCAGTAAAGGGACGCAGTATAAGATCTAGGCAACTGAGCGCAGCAGGATGGCAGCATTTTTTTGTACATGGACCTAGATACAGCTCCCCGATGAGTCAAATGTGACGAAACGCGTTGGGAGGGAGGCCATGAATAGGACGCCCATCAGATGATTAAAAGAGGAAGGAGTGTGGGAAAGGTTGAACAACCCCCCTCAAATACCTGGTGAGAGCGCTCCAAACAAATACAATTTTGACTAAATGTTTAAGGGTCAAACATTGACTATGCATTCTTAAATGGCTGCAAATACTGAGCACTGTTGATTTAATTTAACAAATACAGCTCTGTCAAAAATTTAGAGACCACTGCAAAATTTTCAGTTTTTCAGATTTTTCTCTTTATAGGAATATTTTTGAGTAAAATATAAATTGTTCTTTTAATCCATAAACTACTGAAAACATGTCTCCAGAGTTCCAAGCAATACATTTTGTATTTATTTTCTGAAAATATGAAATGGTCAAAATAACAAAAAAATGAATTGCTTGCAGACCCTAAATAATGCAAAAAAAACCAAAACAAGTTCATAATCATTTAGAAGCAATACTGAAGTTTTAACTCAGGATGAATTCAGAAATCAATATTTTGTGGAATAACCACGATTTTTGGTCACAGCTTTCATACGTCTTGGCAGACTTTCCACCAGTCTTTCACACTGCTTTTGGGTGACCTTATGCCACTGCTGGTACAAAAATGTAAGCAGTTTTTCTTTGTTTGATGGCTTGTGACTATCCATCTTCCTCTTTATTATATTCTAGAGGTTTTCAATGGGGTTCAGGTCTGGAGATTGAGTTGGCCATGACAGAGATTTGATGTGGTGGTCCTTCCTCCACACCTTGGTTGACCTAGCTATGTGGCATGGTGCATTGTCCTGCTGGAAAAACCAGTCCTCTGAGTTGGGGAACATTGTCTGAGCAGAAGAAATCAACTGTTTTTCCAGGATAACTTTGTATTCATACGTCCTTTGCAAAGATTAACCTGCCCAATTCCAGCCTTGCTGAAGCATCCCCAGATAAACAACTGGTCATCTAATGGTTAGATGGAGACCTGGAGAGGCTTTCAAGCCACAGTGTCTTCCACCCACTGTGAAATTTGGTGGAGGATCGGTGATGATCTGGGCAGATGCTTCAACAAGGCTGGAACTGGTCAGACTAATGAGAAAAAGGTTGTGTCCATTTTTTCACTTTTTTTGTCTTTTTGTGTCTATATGTTATGAGCACATGAGTAGTGATGGGTGAGCACTAAAATGCTCAGGTGCTTGTTGCTCGGGTTGAGCAAATTGGAATGCTCGGGTGCTCGACTCGAGCAACGAGCCCAATATAAGTCTATAGGAAACGAGGGCATTTTTCCCACGGACCCCCTGGCGGTCTGCAGAGGGACTAGAAATTGTGGAAATTGATGGGAACAGTGCTCAAATGACAAGGGAACAGCATGGGGAAGACCCCTGGAAGCATTTCTGACTCCCAGGTCACTGCTGTAAACAATGTTGTCAGACTCTTACGCCACTTTTACAGACTCACAATAATACATAGAAAAACAAAAACAAAATGGATTTTCCTGGGAAATATGTTAAGGAACATCCTTTCCAGGGTAATGATTTGTATATAAGGCAAAATAAATTATCAAAAACAGAAAAGCTCTTCCACACCTTGGGCTATGTTCACACGTAGCGTTTTTGATGCATGTTTGAACTTTAGCATTGCTTTCAACCAAGACAAATGCATTCACTGGGAAATGTAATTTTATAATTTTACAACCTTAGCTGGCCATGTGGTGTGTGACACATCATCACCCACATCCTACTTCATTTATAAAGGAGGGACTCTGAAAGTCACAAAGCCTATTTTTATATGGCCATCAGGTGGCCTTTACTATTCTTAAAGAGCAATCAGCCAGCTATGCTTTGTTGTTCTCATTATTAAACAGTGGGTCTCCCAGAGGTGTACCTAGGGGGGCAGCTGGGGCATGTGCCCAGGGAGCAGCCGGCAGGGGGCACAGTCAGGGGCCGCCTAATGCGACAGTCTGCAATATCTCCCCCTGTGGCTGCATTCTGCCGTCCCCAGACTGAGAGTCGGCTGTTCTCTGTGCCGACTGTAAAGCTGACAGTGGACACAGAGAAGCTGCAGTGCGCCGGCTCCCAGGGACTCTGCATTGCTGCAACGGGGACTGGAGGTGGAGGAGGGCCCCTGCAGGGTGGCTAATAATGAGGGCAATCTGGCCCTCAGCCAGATTGCCCTCATGTGCGGCGGGCAAGGAGAGATCCCTGCAGCTCCGATGTCTACAAGAGAAAATAGCAGTGGAGCTACAGTGATATGACCTGCTTCCTGCCCACACTTTGTCTCACACAGACAGCAGCGCGGCTGTAGCAGAGCGCTGAGAGGTGAGAGGTGCTGTATGTGTGTGTACACCTGTTGTGTGTACATGTGTGTGTGTGAAGGTGCAGAGGTAAATGGTGTTGTGTGTGTCTGTGTGAGTAGGTGGAGGAGAGGGCAATGATGAGGCTGATGGGGAGAAGGCAATGATGGGGTGATGGAGAGGGCAATGATGGGGTGGTGGGGGAGGAAGAAAGGATGTAAGTGGTGGAATGGGCAAGGATGAGGATGGTGGGGAGGAGGAAATGATGGATGTGGTGGAAAGGTCAATGATGGGGTGGGGGAAAAGGCAATGATGGAGGTGTTCGAATGGGCAATGATGATGGTGGGGGAGTATGCAATGATAGTGGGGGAGGAGGAAATTATGGAGGTGGTGGAAAGGGCAATGATAATTGGAGGAGGGGGAGGAAATGATGATTGTGGTGGAAAGGACAATAATGCTGATGAAGGGGGGCAAAATGATGGTGGTGGCGGAATGGGCAAGGGTGGTGGTGGAAAGGACAATAATGGTGGTGGTGGAAAGGGCAATGATGGGGATGGTGGGGGAGGGGGAGGAAATTATGGACATGGTGGAAAGGGCAATGATGGGGATGGTGGGGAGGAGGAAATGATGGAGGTGGGGGAGAAGGCAATGATGGTGGTAGTGGAAAAGACAATGATTGGAGTGGTGGGGAAGGAGGCAATGATGGGGTGGTGGTGGAGGAGAAAGCTGTGATGGAGGTGGTGGATAAGGCAATGTTGGGGTGGTGGGGAAAAAAGCAATGATGGAGGTGGTGGAAAGAACAATGATGGGGTGGTGGGGGAGAATGCAATGTTGTTGGTGGAAAAGGCAATTATTATTATTATTATTATTATTATTATTATTATTAATGGGTGTGGTGGGGAAGAGGAAATGATGGAGGTGGTGGAATGGGCAATGATATGGGGTGGTGGGAGAGAAAACAATGATAAGGGTGGTGGAGAAGGCAATGTTGGGGTGGGATACAGGACAATAATGGGATGCAAGGGAGGAGGACAATGAGGGCTGTTGAGGATTAGGATAGGAGGAAGGGGTACTTATAACAGACTTAGGAACAGGGGGAGGTGGAGGAAGACATTGTTGCTTATTATGTCTAACACAGTCCCTTAGTATAGAGTGTATGTACTTATTATGTATAACACAGTCCCTTAGTATATAGTGTACTCACTTACTATATATAGTACAGTCCCTCAGTATATAGTGTACTCACTAATTCTGTATAACACCGTCCTTAGTTACATAGTTTCCTCTTTTATTATGTATTACACCATCCCTTATTACGTACCATTCTCTCTCGTTATATATGATGCCCTCCCTTATTATAAAGCTTCCTCTGCTGTTATGTACAGTGCTGTCTTTACATAGTGTATTCTTGATAATTTTGTTATCCACAGTGCCCTCTTTTATTACATAGTCCACTCTCTTTTTAGATATAAAATGACTGCTGATGGAGGAGTCGGTGACCAGACGACCAGTCCATCAGCTCCTCTATTAGAAAAGAAGCTTTCTCATGCTCCATCAGCCATCATTGCATTATACCGCTAACAAGAGAGGACAATAAGTAATAAAAAGCAGGGCTCTATATAATCCAATATGTAAGGGACGGTACTGTACATAACAAGAGAGGGCACTGTACTGTATAATAAGGGATGGTAATATACATAATAAAGGAGATTATGTAATATATATACACAGGTATGTGTGTGTGGCTATATGTATAAATATGTATATATAGCTTTGTCGCCATAAAAGGAGGGGGACCAGACACATTTTTTGCACAGGGGCCCCAGGCTGTCAGTGTCCACCCCTGCCCAGGGATCAATTGTACTCGCATCTTACAAAAGCAAGTACATTTGAGACTCTGACTGCTGGGTCAGAGCGACGCGAACAGCGTGATCAGATCATATGATCACGCTGCTGATGTCACTCACTTGCGCTGCAGAGGCGAACACTGGTGGTAAGTGCTCCAGTAGAGCTGAAGACACCAAAGATTAAGTGCACAGGGGGAGAATTTGAGTGTGATGGGGGAATTTATTATGTGTGGATAGAATTTGAGTGGGGATGGGGGGATTTATTATGTGTTGGGAGAATTGGAATGGGGATAGGGGATTTATTGTTTGTGGGGAGAATTTGAGTGCGGATGGGGTGGTTTTTTATGTGTGGGGAGAATTTGAGTGGGGATAGGAGGATTTATTATATGTGGGGACAATTTGAATTGGGATAGGGGGATTTATTATGTGTGGGGAGAATTTGAGTGGGGATGGGGGATTTATTATGTGTGAGGAGAATTGTAATGGGGATGGGTGTGTTTAATGTGTGTGGGGAGAATTGGAGTGGGGATTAGGGAATGTATTGTCTGTGGAGAGAATTTGAGTGGATATGTGGGTGTTTCATGTGTGTGGGGAGAATTTGAGTGGGGCTGGAGGGATTTATTGTGTGTGGGGAGAATTTGAGTGAGGATGGGGGTGTTTAATGTGTTGGGTGAGATTTGGAGTGGAGATGGGGTTATTTATTGTGTGTGGGGAGATTTATAGTGTGGATGGGGGGATTTAATATGTGGGGGAGATTTCAGGGCACAAAATGAAGAGCAAAGGGGGTGATAGGGGCATATATGAGGAAACAATACAGGGGAATGGGGGGCATGTATGAGGAAACAGTACGGGGGAATGGGGGCATGTACTAGGAAACTGTATGGGGAATGAGGGGCATGTATGAGGAAACAGTATGGGGAATGGGGGGCATGTACTAGGAAACAGTATGGGGGAATGAGAGCATGTATGAAGAAACATTACTGGGAAATGGGGGCATGTATGAGGAAACAGTATGGGGGCATATATGAGGAAACAATGAGGGATGGGTGCAGATGATATGGAAATTTGGGTTGGATAAATTTATCCCTGTGTGTGCTGCGGCCGCTCCCAATAAGACTGAGTATTTTGAGCACTCATCAAGAATGGACTGTACACCATTGTGACAGAACAACATTCCATCAATACTGATACTTTATTGTACATACATAGTTTTATATTTTCATATAGAAAGGAGTGGTTAGGGGTTGTTAGTTAATTACCATATTGTCTAGCTCCTCTGTCATTGGTTATCTAAACATATATGGAATATTATGATTAATGCACATATGGGTGCTGATTAAGCAACTAAAATGTAGCTCTGCATCTAGGACAAAGTTGAGACATCTGATCAGCACTTAATACATCTGGCGTTGTTCTGCTTTTGAGATGGAAAACCCCATACAATCTGTCTGAATTATATCAGTTTATGTCAGCCATTTTAGGCCATTGATTATAATGTATATATTAGCTGTGAGTATATGAGTATATATGATTATAGAGGAGTATACATGCAAGTGAGATATACATGATATATATATATATATTTCTATCACAAGCCCCCCTTAGATATCACTTGCCCTAATCCTAGCCTCCTGTCCCAAAGTGCTGCAACTCTTTTGTGCTGTCGGTGAACTGACACAAGCCTAATGCCTGCGCCCCACTCCATACAGACGTTTCGCAAATGGGCGGTCAGAAGATCTGTCCCTAACGGGAGTTCGTTGCAATCAGTCTCTTAGTCAATAGCATGTGTAGTGTATTGTTTATCAGGTAGGTCATCTGTTCGGTCAGGCAGGGCATCCACAACATCATTCTGGCTTGGGTGTCATCTTCTGGTGGGGGAGCTTTCTTGCAATGCGATGAGTGGATCCAAGTGGGTCTTCCCTCCAGTTTCACAGAGTTTGGTGTCATCAGCAGCACTTGAACAGTACCATCAAATCTGGGATCGAGTGGTGTTCTCCTTACAAACTTTTTTCACCAACTCCCAGTCTCCTGGCCTCGAGGAGTGCATACCGGACACTGAATCTGGATCTGGCAATGAAGAAAAAAACTCGAGAATGGATGTTTCTTGGTGAGTTCAATTTACATAAGCAGACAAAGTATCATATTACATAGTCAGCTGCTGAGGGAAAGTATACCCCTAACCTGGGACTAGACCCAAACAAATTTTCATATGGTGACAGCTTTTCTGGGCCTCTGGGAGTGTACCTAACACTGAGTAGTATGATTGGGAGTGTGTAGGCCTAAGTCTGACCCTACTGCTGACTAGATCTCTCCGTGTGAGATTTGCTGTGAATGCGGGTCCCTGGTCACTCTCTATCACTTCTGGAACCCCATAGATGCATATCTCGTCTCTGAAAGTAGCTTCTTTGCAGTAGTCTTAGCTGACTGGTTCCTCACTGGGAAAGCTTCTGGCCATTCTGAGAACACGTCCACGACCACAAGGGCATATTCGAATCCTCCACTTGGCGGCATCTGGATGTAGTCTATTTGGATCCTCTGGAAGGGGTACAGTGGTCTGGCAAGACGATGTGTGGCAACTTTCTCCATTCTTCCAGGGTTGCCTTTGCCACAGGTCAGACACCTGCTAGTGAACTTGGCTGTTAGGGTGGGGATCCCTGGAGCGAACCAGGAAGCAACAATCAGATCATTCATCTGTGTCTTTAATCTGTGTGTGGGCCCATGTGCCCACTGGACCACCATAGGGTACATGCTTCGTGGTAAACAGGGTTTGTAGTCCATTGAGCATACCCTTCCTTCTTCATGTGCTGCTCTCTTCTGCATCCAGCATTCCTTCTTGTCCTTTGGGGCTTGCTCTTGCAGCTTTTTGAGCAGATCACAGGACGTCATTTGGTCAGGTTTCTTGTCTTCAGTCGTCATATAGTAGCCGTCCGGCTCTACGACCTCTTCCACTTTTCCATATTGTCTTCCCTTGACTGCTTCTTTGGCTGCCATATCCGCCATGTTGTTGCCTCGTGCCTCTACTGTGTTTAGTTTTCCATGCGCTTTGACTTTTAGTACTGCCACCACTTTTGGAAATTGAAGTGCGTTCAGCAGGTCCTTAATGGCTCCATGATGCTTCACGGTTGTTCCGCTTGCTGTGATGAAGTCCCTTGCAGCCCAGATGGGCCCAAAGTCATGTGCTATGCCATGCGAGTACCTCGAATCGGTATACATTTCCACAGTCTTGTCTTCTACCATCTGGTAGGCCTTTGTCAGCACTATCAGTTCTGCTTCCTGGGCTGACAGACTAGGCGGCAGACTTCTGGACCACAGGATCTCTTGATTGCTGGTCACTGCACATCCCATGTGGAATCTTCCTTCATCATCTGCAAATCTGGAGCCATCCACATAGAGGATCAACTCTGGGTTGGTCAGTGGCTCTTCTGCCACCTTGCGTAGTCCTTCTGTTTCCTGTTGCATGATGCTGAAGCAATCATGGTCATCCGTCCGGAGCAAATCCAGATCCCTGCAGAAGGTATCATGCAGATTTTGATAAGACTTTTTATCTGAGGGTCCATATCTGTATCCCCCCTTGGGAGTGGGAGTAGAGTGGATGGGTTGAGGACTGTGCATCTGGAGTTGGTGACATTGTCGGCAGGAGTAGAGAGCACTGGAGGCGAAGATGCCTGGCGGTGGAGAGATGTTTTGGCTGGGTTTGGTTGAGAATTGCTGAGATGTCATGTGGAGCCAGGATTTCCAGTGGATGTCCAAGAATGATGTCAGCAGTCTTGTCCAGGAGGGCGTGTGCTGCAAATACTGCTCTCATGCAGGAGGGGGCTCCCCTTGCAACTGGATCCAGACGAGCTGAAAAGTAGCCTACAGGACTCTGTCTTCCCCCGTGAGTCTGTGTCAGGACTCCAGAAGCATGGCCTTCTTTCACCATCAGGTAGAGATGGAATAGCTTCTTGTAGTCAGGTAGGCCTAGTGCTGGCGCTGAGGCTACAGAGCCTTTTAACTTCTTGATCAAACTGAAGGCCACATCTGTTAGCAGGAACGGGGTTGCATTAACGCAGTCATACAGAGGTTGCATTAGGACTGAGGCATCAGGGATCCAGGCTCTGCAATAAGAAACTAGACCAAGGAAGGCCTGTAGCACCTTTGGAGTTGTTGGAGGAACCATCTTCTCCACTGTGGTCTTCCGGTCATCTGTCAGGTGTTTCGCCTGGTGAGCAATACAGTGTCTCTGGAACGTAACTCGCTTCAGACACTACTGGACTTTGTTCTTTGAGATCTTGCAGTGCTGCTCCGCCAGGTAGAGTAGGAGATACAAGGAATGGGCTTTACACGTGTCAAAGTCAATTGCACAAAGGAGTAGATCGTCCATGCATTGTAGCAGGGTTACTTCTGCATGTTCTGTGACCCAGTTGGTGAGGACTGTGGACATTGCTTTGGTGAACTGTGGAGGGCTGTTCTGGGCCCACTGTGGCATCACTGTCCATGTGTGGTGTCCCCCCTGGTGCATTAAAGCAAACAGGAACTGGTCTTCCGGACGAAGGGGAACACTGGAGAAAACATTAGCCAGGTCGGTCACTGTGAACACTTTTGCTGTGGCAGGCACATTTGAGAGCAGAGTGTGCGGATTCGGCACAATTGGAGTTTCAAACACCGTGACGTCATTCACAGCTCTCAGGTCATGTACCATTCTGAACTTGGCTGGCTCTCCTTTTACAGTCTTTTTCTTGACGGGGAAAGCAGAGGATTGCAAGGCGATGTGCAAGGAACAATGATTCCTATTTCCAGGTAGACCTTCAGTTGGTCAGAGGCAGCTTGACTCTAGGCCTGGCCTGGGCCTTACGAGGGTACGGGGTACCTGGCTTGAGTGACACCCATACTGGGGCAACTTGAGGTTTTTCTCATGTCCTGGGGTCCCTTAGACCATAGACTTTCTGGTACTACGTCCAATACCTCCTTGAGTAGGCCTCATCGGTTGTTTAATGTTCTTGTAGGGCCACCAGCATAACTCTTCTTGGGTCAGGGATGAAGAAAGTGTCACTGTCCCATCTTCCTGGAACACTGTGGTTGCCTTCAGCTTCTGCAGTAGGTCTGTCCCCATTAGGTTGAGTGGGCAGGTTCTTGACACCACAAACTGGAACAGGATAGAGTGTCCTTGCTGAGTGCACACGCTCAGTGGCTTTGTAAGCTGAGAATGTCTGACTTGACCATCAATGCCCATGCGAGGCAGAGAGGATTCTGATAAGCAGGTGGGATCAGCGAGTTCCACAGGTGGCATCACACTTCTGGCTGCACCACGTTGGATCTGACAACGCCATCCACTTTAAGGGTAATTTGAGGTATTGGTCCTGCAGATGAAGTTTTACATGTCAGGAGCATAGTGTCTTGCGGACCTGGCTTGCTTGCCTCTGTCCTATGGACGGGGTACTTCACTGCTTTCTGCACTTCTTCCTTGACCTGTTTCTCTGGACCAACTCTTGGTTTGCATGGGTCCAGTCTCTTCGGGGGCATGGGCGCTTTGCACTGGTTCTGGAAATGGCCAAACTTGCCACAGATGTAACACTTGACACTTCTTCTGTCTTCGTAGGGTGGTTGCGCTTCCAGGTTAGTGTCGCCATGAGAGGGGCTGTCTTCTGCACCCTTGGTTGGGACTCAATCCGTTTGGCTACTGTGGACAACATGATGGGTACTGTACTGGCAGCGGGGTCCGGCCTGCTGATTGAAGCTGCGGTGGTAAGATGGGGCCTGCAGGTGGGGGGGTGCCATGAGACTGGGGGCTGCATCCAACCCAAGGTCTTGGGGCATTACAGGGGCTGCGGCTGCATCTGCCATCACTTCTTCCCTCTGTTCTGACATAGCTTCTCCCCTTTGCTAACCTTATTGAGGTCGGTGTCTCCTCTCTGGAGTCTGCAGCGGTTCTTCCGGTATGTTGATTGGCACTTTGCAGTGTCTTCACCTCTGGCTCCCCTTCTGGTATTCTCAGCAGCACGGCACCCATTTCCTTCTCTGCACTCTTTGTGGTGCTTTAATGGCAGCAGTTTTGGTGACAATCGGCAATAAACAGTCTCCTAGGCGCACATAAAACATTTTGCTGGGTCAGTCCACTACTATTGACCTGCTCTCAGGCCTAGCCACTATCAGTGGTTTCCTAATTGGCTGTCTCAGTCGATGCACAAAGGCCTGTGCCAACATTTGCCTGTGTATCTGGTCATGAATGGTGAAGCCCAAGTCTTGGAATACTTGCATTACTCTATTACTCTGCCATGAAACTTCTTTACAGACTCTGTCTTGTCTTGGCTCACGTCATGTAAGCTGAGGGCTTGTCCTGCCAATCTGCCTTTGGCCCACTCTCTGAGCTGTTCAATTAGCTGTGGCCCTGACTCCCAAGCATGTACATCTAATTCTGCTGGAAGTTTGAATTGTTCCTTCATGATTGGCCAGAGTGCATCACCTGCTTTTGTTTCCATTTATGTCCCAGAGATCATTCCAGGTGGCGGCATATGTTTGCTGGTTCTGCTACATTCTTCAGTAAAATGGCATAGGATGCATCCCTTGCTCTGGAAGATTGTCATCTGACTTGAAGTGTAGTGTAATGGTGGTGCCTGTATCTGCCCCTGCATTCTTGGTGCCTGCGGGTTTCTGTTTCTAGTACTGGACAGCAGGTATGATGTTCCCTCTTCATCTTCATCAGAGGAATAGTTGTGATAGCGTGTACAGGGGTCATACACTGGCTGATTTTGGACTTAGAAGTTGTTTTATTATGTGAGGATGTCTCCCCCTTGCTGAAGCTATGATGGATTAGGCTTATAGTTCTATGTTGGTGTGAATGTAGGCAGATCTGACCGGTGCTGAAACTGTACATTATCAATACATGGTGATATCAGTCCTCCCCCCTCTGCACCCAGGGCTGAGCTGTCTGCTACTTTATGTGTCTGGGGGCTGCCCACTGCAGGGGTGATTTTCACCTTCTTTCCCGGATATCACAATTGGCAATGGCTGGACTGTGCCAGGGACATGGAAGGGGAACCTTGTGCTGTAAGCACCACATTGTTTGAATTGGGCGTTGGCCCAGCCGGCAACGAAGTATAAGAAAGAAGAAGAAGAAGGAGGAGGTGTTGAGTGAGAAAAAGGAATAGAAGGAGGGGAGAGAGAAATGTGGAGATGAGTGAAGAAGGAGGAAAGAGGTGTGGAGAAGGAGAAGGAGGAGATAGAGGGAGACAGAAAGGTGTAGTGAAGAGAAACGAGGAGAATTAGGGTGTTCAGAAGGAGGTGGAGAGAGAGAGAGAGAGTGAGGAGAAGAGGGCGGAGAAGATGGGAGGTGTGAAAGAGAAGGAGGAGAGAGAGAGAGGGTGAGGAGAAGAGGGGGGAGAAGATGGAAGGTGTGGAGGAGAGGGAGAGAGAGAAGAGAAAAGTGTGGAGAAAGAGGAGAGGAAAGGAGAGTGAGAGAGAAGAATGAGGAGAGAAAGAGTGACAGAGAAAAAGGAGGATAATAATAATTATAATAATAATTTTTATTTATATAGCGCCAACATATTCCGCAGCACTTTACAATTAAGCGGGGACATGTACAAACAATAAATTCAATACAGGTTAAGACAATTTAAACAGTGACATTAGGAGTGAGGTCCCTGCTCGCAACCTTACAATCTACAAGGCAATGGGGGGACACAATAGGTGAAAAGTGCTTGTTATTTCAGGTCTGGCAATTATAATACATAGGGATTTTCGTATAAAGCTGCATGATCCGGTCATCAGCCCGTGTGTTTAAGTGCAATAGTCAAGTATCAAGTGCAGTTATCGTGTGCATGGAGGGTGTGGAGACAGATGAATAGTAGGGTGCAGATTTAGAGTGATATTTGGAAGGAGGGAACAGGGCAAAGTTAGTTTACTGAGTAGTTGATGTAGTAGGCTTGTTTGAAGAGATGGGTTTTTAGAGCGCGCTTGAATAGGTCGGGGCTAGGTATCAGTCTGATCGTCTGGGGAAGTGCATTCCAGAGAGCTGGCGCAGCACGAGAGAAGTCTTGGAGACGGAGGTGTGAGGTTCGGATTATGGGGGATGCTAGTCTTAGGTCGTTTGTAGAACAGAGGGCACGTGTAGGGCGATAGACAGAGATGAGAGAGGAGATATAAGGCGGTGCAGAACTGTGGAGAGCTTTGTGGGTGAGAGAGATGAGTTTATACTGGACCCTGTAGTGAATGGGTAGCCAGGATAGAAAAGAACGAGAACAATAGAGTGGAGCAATGATGCCTTCTCCCTGTAGGGAGGGACGGGGCGCGCCACATACTGTGCAAAAAAAACAACTCCCTATACCATGAATTCTGCTAAAAGCAGACTGCACAGATCCAATATTTCCCATCTTATACACACCAAAAAACACTTCCTGGTTTGCTCACATAACTTTCTGTACCACCTAAACGATGTAAGCTCTGCTGCCACTTCATACCATGTATTAGTATTCAGTAATTTAACATCAGCTAACTTCCCTTATTTTCCTTTCTACGTCATGCCATTCCGCAGCTTGAAGTCTGCCATTCTTATGAATTTCACATACTTTATACCTTCCAAAATTCTTCACATACTTAACACCTTCATGTTCTGCCACTATCACTATCACAAGGGGCTGTTTTCTCTCCAGGAAGTAAAAGGCTTTCCTGTTTCTTGGCCACCTTATTCCCCATGGCAAAAACAAAAAATGAAAAACACACAAAAAGGAAAAAGAAAACAACACCAAAAAACTTCTAAAAATGAGTATATAAAACTCCAAAAAAAACCTAAAATGATCAAAAACTCAAAATTTTGATACAAAGGAAAAAAAACTTCTTTTAAACAAAAAGTAAAGAGCCAGAAAGGAAAAGACTTTGGAAAACTTTAAAATGTAAAAAAGACAGAAGGACAGAAGGAAAACCTTCAAAAAAATAAAAAGTTGAAACGGCTTCTCTCTCTTTCTTTTTTCCTAAACTCTCTGCGCTTAAATGCAGTCAGAGACACACTTCCCCTTTTCTTATGCTATTGTATCCAATGTCACTAAAATCACATATCTGAAAACACGTATGTCGCATCAAAAATAATAGATACAATTTGTTTCACTTCTTCACAAATAGCTACACATAGCCAGCATTGCAGAAACAGCCATGAAAGCCATGAAAAAAAACAGATGTGACAGTGTGATTAACAATGCATATATCTCTGCTACAGCAGCTGGAAAAGAGGAAGTTCAGGAGAGAGAAAAAAAAACAAAAACACAAAAAACTTTCTTTACAATTGTATGCTCTTAAAGCAGCAATACTTGACAAACAGAAACAGATACAGATAGACAATCCAGGAGATGCCCCTTTAAATTCTGTGACACGTGCAGGTTGCGCTGGGAACAGACTACTGCCAATCGCACTGGGCACACCTGTGCCCGGGCCGCCTGAGTGAGAATCACAACAAGCGGGAAATCTACCACCCCGGTCCGGTCGTCCTAACTGGATCGCCGGCACTACGGGAATCTGCAGTAGCCCTCTAAGTTATCACTACCCGTGCCTGGAACATGGGACTACCTGCCCCGGAACTCTACCTGTTCCTCCTATGCACGGGAATCCTGCAATAACTTATCGAGCAATTTGACCTCCTGCGGTCTGTTACCCAGCCACCACAAAACAGTCACTGTTCCTTCATTCTCCCAGATTTTACACAAACACAGAACACATACACGGCACACAGCAGACACCTCCCAGGGTTTGGATACGTGGATACGGGCTTGGACTTTTGACACTACCTGGGAATGCGGTGGTGACCACACCTGACCGGAAAGAGGCATAGACCCGGACTGGGCACAGGGGACTTTCAGGTAAGATGATAACATTTTCTTACCTTACTTATGGAGCTGCGCAGTCTCCGTCCCGTGAACCAAGGCCGTGGCCAACACCTCCATCTCTCCGGTCAGCAGGGTCCCCGTGTGCGTTTCGTCCCTTGCCTCGCTGTTGGGGCGCCATTTGATATGGAAATTTGGGTTGGATAAATTTATCCCTGTGTGTGCTGAGGCCGCTCCCAATAAGACTGAGTATTTTGAGCACTGATCAAGAATGGACTGTACACCGTTGTGACAGAACAACATTCCATCAATACTGATACTTTATTGTACATACATAGTTTTATATTTTCATATAGAAAGGAGTGGTTAGGGGTTGTTAGGGGTGGTTAGTTAATTACCATATTGTCTAGCTCCTCTGTCATTGGTTATCTAAACATATATGGAATATTATGATTAATGCACATATGGGTGCTGATTAGTGTTGAGCGATAACGTCCGATACTTGAAAGTATCAGTATTGGAAAGTATCGGCCGATACCGGCAAAGTATCGGATCTAATCCGATACCGATACCCGATACCAATACAAGTCAATAGGACTCAAGTATTGGACTGTATCCCTGATGGTTCCCAGGGTCTGAAGGAGAGGAAACTCTCCTTCAGGCCCTGGGATCCATATTAATGTGTAAAATAAAGAATTAAAATAAAAAATATTGCTATACTCACCTCTCCGACGCAGCCTGGACCTCACCGAGGGAACCGGCAGAGTTCTTTGCTTAAAATGCGCGCGTTTACTTCCTTCCGTGATGTCACGGCTTGTGATTGGTCGCGTGCCGCCCATGTGGCCGTGACGCGACCAATCACAGCAAGCCGTGACGTAATTTTCAGGTCCTGAATGCCTATTTCTAGGCATTCAGGATTTTAAAATTACGTTCCGGCTTGTGATTGGTCGCGTCGCGGTCACATGGGCGACGCGACCAATCACAAGCCATGACGTCACGGGAGGCAGGAAACGCGCGCATTTTAAAATTACGTCACGGCTTGTGATTGGTTGCGTGCCGCCCATGTGACCGCGATGCGACCAATCACAGCAAGCCGTGACATAATTTCAGGTGCTGTATGCCTAATTCTGCATTCAGGACCTGAAATTACGTCACGGCTTGCTGTGATTGGTCGTGTCGCGGTCACATGGGCGGCACGCAACCAATCACAAGCCGTGACGTAATTTTAAAATGCGCGCGTTTCCTGCCTCCCGTGACGTCACGGCTTGTGATTGGTCGCGTTGCCCATGTGACCGCAACGCGACCAATCACAAGCCAGAACGTAATTTTAAAATCCTGAATGCCTAGAATTAGGCATTCAGGACCTGAAAATTACGTCACGGCTTGCTGTGATTGGTCGCGTCGCGGCCACATGGGCGGCACGCGACCAATCACAAGCCATGACATCACGGAAGGAAGTAAACGCGTGCATTTTAAGCAAAGAACGCTGCCGGTTCCCTCGGTGAGGTCCAGGCTGCGTCGGAGAGGTGAGTATAGCAATATTTTTTATTTTAATTCTTTATTTTACACATTAATGTTGTTTCGATACCGATACCCGATACCACAAAAGTATCGGATCTCGGTATCGGAATTCCGATACCCGCAAGTATCGGCCGATACCCGATACTTGCGGTATCGGAATGCTCAACACTAATGCTGATTAAGCAACTAAAATGTAGCTCTGCATCTAGGACAAAGTTGAGACATCTGATCAGCACTTAATACATCTGGCGTTGTTCTGCTTTCGAGATGGAAAACCCAATACAATCTGTCTGGCTTATATCAGTTTATGTCAGCCATTTTAGGCCATTGATTATAATGTATATATTAGCTGTGAGTATATGAGTATATATGATTACAGAGGAGTATACATGCAAGTGAGATCTACATGATATATATATTTCTATCACACAGACAGTATGGGGAACGAACAGGGGAATGTATGTGGACACAGTGTTAGGGCTAGCGGAACGCACCAAATAATTAGAATAGATAGAGTAAGGTGCGTTCGCAGCCCTGGGTCCACCGTGCAGAGATGGAACCTGCTGCTAAGTAATGTCAGACTATATGGCGGTACAATGTGGATACACACACGGGTTAACTTCATCCTTTGTGGAGGGAGCGAACCCTGTTGCATCACAGGGCCGCGGTACTGCACCAAGAGTGCAAGCAAGGAGTCCCAGAACTCAATCCCAAGACACAGGATTTGAGTTCATATAGACCTCTTGCGCTCGACACCGCAACTGGGGTGTCAGAGAGAAAGAAATAATATTAATAAAGATGCATGAGAGTGTGTGCGATGCCACACTGGCGGACGCCACTAACCACCCAGGCTTGGGTCAGGAAAGTGTTGTAAAAGCACATAGCGCCGCACTGGCGGTCACAGCAATAGACGCTGTTTTGTGTGTTACGTGCTGATGGCTAAGTCGGGTGCTAGATATCATTCATCCACCTTACGCGAGCAGTCATTCAATAGGGATGGGATATTTAAGGACGACTTGCACTCATCAACACACACACATATACAAATGTACACTAGCGCATGGCCGTGCGGTCATGCAAACCCTTTATTGCTGCAGCATGTACATGACCTTCCCAGAAGGACCAATGGGAAGCTGCCACAGAAGTTGAGCACCTTCAGGACCTTCCTGGAGGACCAATGGGATCTGCTGCAGTATCTGAGCATGTGACCCTCGATCTCCAATGGTAGATCTTGCCCTGGGCATGCTCAGAAGGGGAAAAGCAGGACTTAGTCCCAAAAGCTTCTGCTCGCCGCTGCCCAGCACTGGCTTCAATGGCAGAAGCTGGAAAAGCAGCAGTAACCCTATGCACAGAGTGAGACTGAGCAAGACACTGGGACCGACGTCTCCGCTGAGCAGACTCCACTGCGGCTGGAGAAGAATGGGAGACCGCAGCGGAGATTGTTCGAGATTCCCCCTGTGCAGAGGCGGGAACTCGACACCTCACACACAGTATGAGTAGCGATGTGAAAAATGTATGTGGACAGAGTACGGGGAGTGAGGGTGATGGGATGAGTGCGTACACAGTATGGGGAGTCAGGTGAGCAGGCAGTAAAGAAAGTGAGGGGGTAAATATATGAGGAGCAGTATGGCAAAAAGGGGATGTGAGAGGAGACAGTATGAGGAGGGAGGGGAATAGTGTGAGGAGACAGGATTGGGGGAGAAAAGTGAGTGGGCACAGAATAGAAACTGAGTAGTGGGGGCGTAGCATGGAGAGACAGTGTAAGGGCACAGCCAGGAGGGGACTGTATACCAAGGAGGGGGAGTGTGATGAGAGAGTACAGTATAAATTCTGGGCCCTATAGGGGGACACAGTATGAGAGGACAGTGTGAAGAGGGGGCCAGTATGGAAAGGATAGGTCAGTGTGAAGAGCATGCACCATAAGAGGGACAGTGTGAGAGTCATATTTTGTGCAGACAATACAGTGAGGGGCAATTTTTTTTTCAAGAGCATTATAATGACACTTGTATCTTTAAGGGCATCATGTGGAGATTTTCTACAAAAGAGTGGAGAAGATGGAAGTCTGCAGAGACGAGCTGTGGATGAGAAAACTCATCATGGGGTCTGGACAAGATGAAGAAAAGAAGGAGAATGACTCCAGAGATTATGTCATCTATAAGGTACCTGGATGTAAATGTTATTTATGATACTGACTAATTCTCATGTTTTTATTTATGTTAGGAACATTAAAGGGGATGTCAAGGTTTGTAATGAGTCTGCAGTCATTGTTTGTGACTGAAGACTTCTGAGTTCTCACAGTGCGCACTGAACGCTGTCAGGCTTCTCTCGTGCTGGTGATTTACATACATGTGGTCACGTGCTGACTAGGCATGTGTGGCCCCACTCAATGAAAATGAACTGAATGAGGCCAGGCACGTCTAGTCGGAATGTGGTCAGAGATATACAAATCGCATGCTTGTGCTGACATTACTGTCCTCCAGCACGGGAGAATCCTAAAAGTGTGCAGTGCATTAGTTGTAAGAATTCAGAAGCTGCGATGTCAGGATTCAGCTCAGCAGGTTCCAGTACTCATCACATGGACACTTCACTCATATGCGACTTTCATACTTATGGTCCTGTGACAACGAGCTTCTCTTCCTGCTTCTCTCAGTTTTTCACTGAATATTGAGAGCATTAGGGAGAGGAGCTCATCGGTACATGACTAAGTGTGCAAATTGCATATGTGCTTGGGGAAGGGGGCAAAATGAATTCTTGACCGGGGGCCAGAAAACCTAGATACACCTCTGGGGTGTCCTATACTGTTATTGCGTTTGCAGTGAGTGGCATGGCTGCCCAACACCCCAATACCCCTTTGAAGAGACGTACAAGAGGGCCACCTGAAAGCAATATTCTCATTATTAGGAAATTGGTACTCTCATACTGTTTGCCTATGCAGTGAATGCAAGGCCTGGCCAAAATTTAGACGCACCCCAATACCTCTTTGAATAGACGTACAGGAGGGCCACCTGAAAGCAATGTTCACATTATTAAGAATTTGGTTCTCCCACACTGTTTGCCTATGCATTGAATGCAAAGCCTGCCTCAAATTTAGACGCACCCCAATGCTTATTTAAAGTGACATACAGGAGGGCCTCCTGAAATCAATGTTCCCGTTATTAGGAAGTTGGTACTCCCATATTTTTGCCTATGCACTGAATGCAAGGCTTGCCCCAAATTTAAACGCACCCCGATAGCTCTTTGAACAGATGTACAGGAGGGCCACCTGAAAGCAATGTCCCCATTATTCAGAAGTTGGTACTCACATACTGTTTGCCTATGCAATGAATGCAAGGACTGGCCAAAATTTAGACACACCCCAATTCCCCTTTGAATAGATGTACAGGAGGGCCACCTGAAAGCAATAATCCAATTATTCGGAATTTGGTACTCACATACTGTTTGTCTATGCAGTGAATGCAAGGGCTAGCCAAAATTTAGACGCACCCCAACACCCTTTTGAAGAGACCTAGAGGAGGGCCACTGGAAAGCAATGTTCCCATTATTAGGAAGTTGGTACTCCTATACTGTTTGCCTATGTTGCGAATGCAAGAGCTGCCAAAAATTTGGAGGCACTACAATGCCTCTTGGTAGAGACATGGAGGAAGGCCTCAAAAAAAATGTTCCCATTAGAAAGGAGTGGGTCTGCCATAGTGTTTGCTTATGCAGTGAATGGAAGGGCTGCAAAATATTTGGATGCACTACAATGCCCCTTGGTAGAGACATGGAGGAGGGCCTCATCAAAAAATGTTCCCAAAGCAGGAGCAGGTCTCCTATACTAGCAATGCCCATGCACTAAGTGTCTGGGATAACAAACATTTACCCATGGGGAGTATACAGTGTTGAAAAAAGTATTTATTCAACCACCAATTGAGCAAGTTCTCCCACTTAAAACGATGAGAGAGGCTTGTATTTGACATCATAGGTAGACCACAACTATGAGAGTCAAAATGAGAAAACAAATCCAGATAATCACCTTGTCTAATGTGGCACAATTTATTTTGCAAATTATGATGAAAAATAAATATTTGGTCACCTAAAACATTCAAGATTTCTGACTCTCACAGACCTGTAACTTCTTCTTAAAGAGGCTCCTCTGTCCTCCACTCATTATCTGTAGTAATGGCACCTGTTTGAACTTGTTATCAGAATAAAAAACACCTGTCCACAACCTCAAACAGTCACACTGCAAACTCCACTATGGTGAAGACCAAAGAGCAGTCGAAGGACACCAGAAACAAAATTGTAGCCCTGCACCAGGCTGGGAAGACTGAATCTGCAATAGGCAAGAAGCTTGGTGTGATGAAATCAACTGTGGGAGCAATAATAAGAAAATGGAAGACATACAAGACCACTGATAATCTCCCTCGATCTGGGACTCCATGCAAGATCTCACCCCATAGGGTCAAAATGATCACACGAACGGTGAGAAAAATCCCAGAACCACACAGGGACTCAGATCCTGCAGTGCCAGACAAGTCACCCCTGCTTAAGCCAGTACATGTCCAGGCCCATCTGAAGTTTGCTAGAGAGCATTTGGATTATCCAGAAGAGTATTGGGAGAATGTCATATGGCCTGATGAAAGCAAATTAAAAATGCTTGGTAGAAACAAAACTCATCGTGTTTGGAGGAGACAGAATGCTGAGTTTCATCCAAAGAACACCATACCTAATGTGAAGCATGATGGTGGCAACATCATGCTTTTATGAAAGAATGAATGGGGCCAACTATCATGAGATTTTCAGTGTAAACCTCCTTCCATCAGCAAGGGCATTGAAGATGAAACATGGATGGGTCTTCCAGCATGCTAATGATTCCAAGCACACCACCAGGGCAAGGAAGGAGTGGCTTCGTAAGCAGCATATGAAGGTCCTGGAGTGGCCTAGCCAGTCTCCAGGTCTCAACCCCATAAAAAACCTTTGGACGGAGTTGAAAGTCTGTGTTGCCCAGTGACAGGCCCAAAACATCACTGCACTAGAGGAGATCGGCATGGAGGAGTGGACCAACATACCGCCAACAGTGTGTGCCAACCTTGTGAAGACGTACAAAAAACGTTTGACCTCTGTCATTGCCAACAAAGGATAGATAACAAAATATTTAGATGAACTTTTGTTAATGACCAAATACTTATTTTCCACCATAATTTGCAAAATAAATCTTGCCAAATCAGACAAGATGATTTTCTGGATTTGTTTTCTCATTTTGACTCTCATAGTTGTTGTGTACCGCGGTTGTCAATTACTGGCCACTCTTTGTACTCTACCAAGGGGCATTGTAGTGCATCCAAATATTTGGCACCCCTTGCATTCACTGCATAGGCAAACACTATGGCAGACCCACTCCTTTCTAATGGGAAAAATGTTTTATGAGGCCCTCCTCCACGTCTCTACCAAGAGGCATTGTAGTGCCTCCAAATTTTTTGCAGCTCTTGCATTCACCACATAGGCAAACAGTATAGGAGTACCAACTTCCTAATAATGGGAACATTGTTTTCCGTTAGCCCTCCTGTATGTCTCTTCAAAAGGGTGTTGGGGTGCGTCTAAATTTTGGCTAGCCCTTGCATTCACTGCATAGACAAACAGTTGGTGAGTACCAACTTCCGAATAATTGGAACATTGCTTTAAGGTGGCCCTCCTGTACATCTATTCAAAGGGGAATTGGGGTGTGTCTAAATTTTGGCCAGTCCTTGCATTCATTGCATAGGCAAACAGTATGTGAATACCAACTTCTGAATAATGGGGACATTGCTTTCAGGTGGCCCTCCTGTACGTCTGTTCAAAGAGCTATCCGGGTGCGTTTAAATTTGGGGCAAGCCTTGCATTCAATGCATAGGCAAACAATCTGGGAAAATATTGGTGGCTGACTAAATACTTTTTTCCCCACTGTACATGAACATACTCTATGAAAATTTTTGTTAAGGGCATCATAAACACCCTTTAAAAAATGATGTGGGTGTTGCCTCATTGACCATGGTCACCCTGGTGATACAGTGGAGGTGGATGATAAGGATGAGGAGGAGGAGTACACAAGAAAATAGCGAAAATCATGAAGCATATACCAATGTGTGGGTGTGAATAGGTGCATGGGAATAGACCTCCCAAAAAAAGACACTGAGTTTGAGTTTATATTACGCTGCTATCATTCGGTGATGTTGAGAAGTCTAGCCCAATCCATCATTTGTTTATTTTTATAAGAGTCAGCATGTCAGCATTTTCAGTTGACAGGCAGATGCGCTTAACAGTTATAATTCCACCAGTGGCAATAAAAACCCTCTCTGACAAAACGCTAGCAGAAGGGAAAGCCGGACCTCCAAGGCGTAGAGAGTCAGTTCATGCTACGTGTCCAACTTGGATACCCAATACTTATAAGGCCAAGAGGAATCACGAAGGACATTGGTACAGTCAGCAAGGTACTCTCTCAGCATCTTCTCAAACTTTAAGAGTACCCCGCACCGCAGGGCCTGTGCGATAGGAGGGTCTGAGAAAACTCTCCCAGAACTTTGACATGGTTCCCCGGCTTCTGCTGGATTGGAATTGTTTCTCTCTCCCCTGTACTACTTGGTTGTCCAAAGAACTGTGACCTCTGCTGCCAGCATTCTGCAACAAGGTCCTTCTGGTGCTGCCCCATTTTAGTAAACCTGCCTGACTCGGGAATAAGAGATAGAAATTTCTGCTTGAAGAGTGGGTCTAGAAGAGTCACTAACCAGTAATGACTGTCACCCAAATTTTTGAGAACACGAGGGGCATGATCAAGGCAGTATAATATAAAGCCATCTATGCTTGCCAGACTGCTAACAGGCAAGACTTCCATGTCCTCACCAATAACATGACTGACCATGCTCTCCTCCTCGTCCCTGTTCTCAGGCCATCCACACTGAACAGATGGTATGACAAATGTTCAGGTAGTACCGTCTATAGCGCATGAAACCAGCTCCTGTTCTTCCTCCTCCTCCTCTTCCTCTTCATCACCTGATCCACATTGAAATGAGATGAGGCTGGGCTGTGTGTAATGATCATGTTTGGTTCCTTGCTCCATCTCATTGTGCTCTGCCTGCAATGCATCTTCTTTTATTGAGAGCAGAGAGCATTTCAGAAGACAGAGAAGTGGGATAGTGAACCAATTATGGCGTCATCTCCACTGACCATCTTGGTGGAGTCCTCAAAGTTTTGGAGGATGGTACATATGTCTGACATCCATGTCCACTGCTGAGGTCTTATGCGTGAAGTCCGAACTGAATAACGACGGCCTTGTTGATGCTGGTAGTCAACAACTGCCCTCCTTTCCTTCCAAATCCTTCCCAACATCTGCAGTGTATAGTTCCAAGAATGGGGACATCACACACCAGTCGGTGAGCCGGAGGCTGCAATCGCTGCTGAAGCACGGTAAGGGTGGCGGAAGCTGTAGCTGACTTTCTAAAATGGGCACACAGGCGGCATACTTTCACTAGCAGATATGAAAGGTTCAGGTAGGTTTTGAGAAACCGCTAAACCACAAGGTTAAGCACATGGGCCAGGCATGGTACATGTGTGAGCTCACATTGCCTCAGAGCTGCCACCAGGTCACGACCATTGTCACACATGACCATGTCTGGTGGTAGGTTAAGCATTGTCAGCTACAAAACTGCCTGCTCTTTCAGAGATGTCCCCAACTCTTCAGCATTGTCACTTAAGCATATTAGCTTAAGCATAGCCTGTTGCTGCTTGGCTGAGGCACTGCTGCAGTGCTTCCATATTGTGACTGATGTGGTCATTTCAGAGATGGAGGCTGAAGAGAAGAAGGTGCAGGAGCTGTAGACTGTGGGTGCAAGCCTGATTGACATAGGGCCTGCAATCATCGGCGTCGGGAGGACATGTTCCATCCCAAGGTCTGACTGGATCCCGGCTTCCACTATATTAACCCAGTTTGCTGTCAGCGAGATGTACCGGCCCTGCCCTCAAGCACTTTTCCACGTGTCCATGGTTAGATGGACTTTCCCAGTAACTGCATTGTTGAGGGCACAGCTAATGTGGGACATGTGCTTGTGTAATGCAGAGACGGCAAACCGGGAGAAATAGTGGCAGCTGGGGACCGAGTATTGAGGGCCGCCCACCACCATCAGGTTGCGGAAAGCTTCTGTCTCCATGAGCCTGAAAGGCAACATTTCAAGAGCAAGCAGTCAGAAAATGTGTGAATTTAGCAGCGTGGCCTGTGGGGCGCTGGCTGTGCATTTGCGCTTGCATTCAAAGGACTGGTGTATGGACAACTGAATGCTGCACTTGGACAAGGAAGTGGAAGTTCTTGATGATGGTGGAAGTTGAGTTTGTGCAATGAATGGTGCAGGGCAGGAGGCATCTTCACATGCACCATGGACAGGGGATTCGCTTACATGCACAACAGTGGAAGAAGCAGTGGTGTCACCTGCAAACACTGTTCCTGGACCCTGGGATTCAGCCCACAAAGTCAGGTGCTTTGCTGCCATGTGCCTGATCATGCTGGTGGTAGTAAGGCTGGTAGTTTTGCTACTCCTGCTGATGCTGCCTGTCAAGTGATGCAAATGGCCTTTTGGAGGTTATCGGCAGAGTCTATAAAAAATAACCAGACTCGTGAAGACCTAGCAGTTGTACTGGCAATTTCCGTCATGTTCGTGTTTTGGGGAATAGTTGCCCACTATCTGTCTGCGGCCACCACACTGCTTCTTCCTGTCTGTTGGGGTGCCATGCCTCCCTCCCCCTGTGTGCTGCTGTCCTCCTGCAAGGTTGGGTCAGTTACCTTATCATCCACCACCTCGTCTTCTACTTCCGCACCCTGGTCCTCCTCCTGACTTTCTGGGAATTTGTCTCATCATTGTCCACCTCTTGTGACACTTTCCCTCTGTCACCTTGCTGTGACCATGGCTGCTCAAATATTTGGCATCGTTACATGCGATCTCCTCTTGCCTCGCTTCAAGTGGACCAGGCAAGAGGCCCGAATCTCTAAATGGATAAGTGAACAGCTCTTCGGAATATCCAAGTGTGGGATCAGTTGTCTCTGTGCACTTGGCATGGTGGAAGGAAGGAGGATCAGTGAGGAATATGCTGAAAAAAAGAGAATGGACAGCACCTCCAAAAATCATGCAATGATCTAATGCCGCTAGGCAAAAATATATATAACTGAACATGAGTTTCTTAGTTTAACATTCTGATCAGACTGTATGAAGCCCACTGCCACGTCACGGCAAACCTCGTAGTGGGTCTTCACGCCCTAACTGAGCAGAGACGTGCGCAGACTATCGCCACAGTGGCAATGTAGCAGCAGGGCAGGCGGTCTGGTGCCCCACAGCACCAATGCTGCAAGAGTGAGTCCCTATGAATTCCAGACCATGCCATCCCACCAGCACAAAACCACAGCAACAATGTCCGCCACACAGCACCCACACCAAATGAAAGGCCACTAAAACTCACCTTCCTCCTGCTCTTCAGTAACAGCAAAAAAGGCTAGACCCATTAATTTCCAGTTTCCTGCTGACTAAAATCACCTGTGCCAAATGGGAGGAGTGCACATCCTAAGAAAAAAAAGAACAGATCATGCAATATACTGAAAAAAAAAAGAATGGACAGCACATCCAAAAATCAAATAATGATCTAATGCTGCTAGGCAAAAAATATACACTGCTCAAAAAAATAAAAGGAACACTTAAACAACAGAATATAACTCCAAGTGAATCAAACTTCTGTGAAATCAAACTATTCACTTAGGAAGCAACGCTGTTTGACAATCAATTTCACATGCTGTTGTGCAAATAGAATAGAGAGCAGATGGAAATTATTGGCAATTATTAGGGTTGAGCGAAACGGATCGGTCAATTTCATAAATCGCCGATTTTCGGCAAAGTCGGGTTTCGTGAAACCCAAGCCGATCCCAGTGTGGGATCGGCCATGCAGTCGGCGATCTTCGCGCCAAAGTCGCGTTTCATATGACGCGTTCAGCGCCATTTTTCAGCCAATGAAGGTGGACGCAGAGTGTGGGCAGCGTGATGACATAGGTCTCGGTCCCCACCATCTTAGAGAAGGGCATTACAGTGGTTGGCTTGCTTTCAGCGGCGTCACAGGGGCTATAAAGGGGCGTGCACGCCGACCGCCATCTTACTTCTGCTGATCGTAGCATAGGAAGAGGTTGCTGCAGCTTCGTCAGAAGCAGGGATATTGTAAGGGAGGAAATATAACCCCCCAAACCGCTTGTGCTGTAGCGATTTCCACTGGCCAACACCACCTTTTCTTTACAGGGACAGTGGAGGCTAGATTTCTGTGCAAAAGCTCTGTAGCTTATAAGGCTCCCTGATAGCTGCATTGCTGTTTGTACGCGGCTGTGCAAACCAACTGCTTTTTTCAAAGCAAAAATCCTGTTGCTTCTTTCTGCACAGTTCTCTTGTTTCTTTGTTTGTCCACACTTTTGTGCGCAGCAGTCCTTTTTACTGCTGGCTGCCATACTTGTCCTGAGATCATTGTTATTGTAGCACAGTCCCTTTTTTATATATATATCTGCTAGCCACTGTCTGCCACTGAAGCTGTGTAGTGTAATACAGTGGGCCTGATTTTCCCAACAGTCCCCACACCTTTAAAGGGAAATTTCTATTGCCACTAAGGGCATATGCGTCAGTCCTGTTTGTGGCATATCTGTCAGCCACTTTCTGACACTGAAACTGTGTAGTGTAATACAGTGGGCCTGATTTTCCCTGCAGTCTCCCACACCTATAAAGGGAAATTTCTATTGCCACTAAGTGCATCTGTGTCAGTCCTGTTTGTGGCATATCTGTCAGCCACTTTCTGACACTGAAACTGTGTAGTGTAATACAGTGGGCCTGATTTTCCCAGCAGTCTCCCACCCACACCTATTAAGGGAAATTTCTATTGCCACTAAGGGCATCTGTGTCAGTCCTGTTTGTGGCATATCTGTCAGCCACTTTCTAACACTGAAACTGTGTAGTGTAATACAGTGGGCCTGATTTTCCCAGTAGTCTCCCACCCACACCTATAAAGGGAAATTTCTATTGCCACTAAGTGCATCTGCATCAGTCCTGTTTGTGGCATATCTGTCAGCCATTTTCTGACACTGAAGCTGTGTAGTGTAATACAGTGGGCCTGATTTTCCCAGCAGTCTCCCACCCACACCTATAAAGGGAAATTTCTATTGCCACTAAGGGCATCTGCGTCAGTCCTGTTTGTGGCATATCTGTCAGCCAATTTCTGACACTGAAACTGTGTAGTGTAATACAGTGGGCCTGATTTTCCCAGCAGTCTCCCACACCTAAAAAGGGAAATTTCTATTGCCACTAAGTGTATCTGCGTCAGTCCTGTTTGTGGCATATCTGTCAGCCACTTTCTGACATTGAAACTGTGTAGTATAATACAGTGGGCCTGACTTTCCCAACAGTCTCCCACACCTATAAAGGGAAATTTCTATTGCCACTAAGTGTATCTGCGTCAGTCCTGTTTGTGGCATATCTGTCAGCCATTTTCTGACACTGAAGCTGTGTAGTGTAATACAGTGGGCCTGATTTTCCCAGCAGTCTCCCACCCACACCTATAAAGGGAAATTTCTATTGCCACTAAGGGCATCTGCGTCAGTCCTGTTTGTGGCATATCTGTCAGCCAATTTCTGACACTGAAACTGTGTAGTGTAATACAGTGGGCCTGATTTTCCCAGCAGTCTCCCACACCTAAAAAGGGAAATTTCTATTGCCACTAAGTGCATCTGCGTCAGTCCTGTTTGTGGCATATCTGTCAGTAACTTTCTGACACTGAAACTGTGTAGTTAGTGTAATACAGTGGGCCTGATTTTCCCAGCAGTCTCCCACCCACACCTATAAAGGGAAATTTCTATTGCCACTAAGGGCATCTGCGTCAGTCCTGTTTGTGGCATTTCTGTCAGCCACTTTCTGACACTGAAACTGTGCAGTGTAATACAGTGGGCCTGATTTTCCCAGCAGTCTCCCACACCTATAAATGGAAATTTCTATTGCCACTAAGTGCATATGCGTCAGTCCTGTTTGTGGCATATCTGTCAGCCACTTTCTGACACTGAAACTGTGTAGTGTAATACAGTGGGCCTGATTTTCCCAGCAGTCTCCCACACCTATAAAGGGAAATTTCTATTGCCACTAAGTGCATCTGCGTCAGTCCTGTTTGTGGCATTTCTGTCAGCCACTTTCTGACACTGAAACTGTGTAGTGTAATACAGTGGGCGTGATTTTCCCAGCAGTCTCCCACACCTATAAAGGTAAATTTCTATTGCCACTAAGTGCATCTGCATCAGTCCTGTTTGTGGCATATCTGTCAGCCACTTTCTGACACTGAAACTGTGTAGTGTAATACAGTGGGCCTGATTTTCCCAGCAGTCTCCCACCCACACCTATAAAGGGAAATTTCTATTGCCACTAACGGCATCTGCATCAGACCTGTTTGTGGCATATCTGTCACCCACTTTCTGACACTGAAACTGTGTAGTGTAATACAGTGGGCGTGATTTTCCCAGCAGTCTCCCACACCTATAAAGGGAAATTTCTATTGCCACTAAGTGCATCTGCATCAGTCCTGTTTGTGGCATATCTGTCAGCCACTTTCTTACACTGAAACTGTGTAGTGTAATACTATGGGCCTGATTTTCCCAGCAGTCTCCCACACCTATAAAGGGTGATTAAAATTCACAACAAGTTTATGTACACCTTCTACCTGGTTTTACAGTACCACATAATGGTTGTTAGTTTGGTTACATTTTTCCAAGAATGAGGAAGTCTGGTGGAAGAGGTCGTGGCCGTGGGCGATCATTGCCAGCTGGTAATGATGGTAGTGGTGGTGGAGCATCAGGTGGTCGTGGGAAAAGCAAAATAGCACCTAAGTCTCAAGTTTTTGAGCCAGCGTCATCGTCTGGCTACACAAGGCCTCAAACACTCCCTTTTCTGGGAGTAGGAAAACCACTTTTAAAGCCGGAGCAGCAGGAAAAAGTTTTGGCTTTCCTTGCTGACTCTGCCTCTAGCTCTTTCGCCTCCTCTTCGGAAAGTGCAAAATTTAAAAGCAGCGCGTCGTCAGTGGATGCTCCCGGTCAGGAACAAGTCGCTTCCTTGTGTCCTTCACTCAGAACAACAGTGAAGGATGCGTCAGGCGACACAACAGGTTACTCCATGGAGGTCTTTACACATACCGGGCCTGGGTTAGAAAGGGAAATTGTTAACAGGCCATGCCCATTACAAGATGAATCGGACATGGAGTGCAGAGATGCACAGCCACAGCTAGATTTTTATGCTGTTCCATTGACTCAGATCACAACATTGCCCTCGCAGTGTACTGAGCCACAATCTGACCCTGATGAGACTATGGTGCCCCTTCCCGAACGCTATAGCACCGGCTTACACGGTGACACAGAGGAAGGTGCACAGGACATAGAGGAGAAGGTGATAGATGACCCAATTGTTGACCCAGATTGGCAGCCATTGGGGGAACAGGGTGCCGCTGGCAGTAGCTCTGAAGCGGAGGAGGAGGAGCCGCAGCAGGCATCAACATCGCAACAGCTTTCATCTGGCAGGCCCGTATCTGGCCAAAAATGTGTGTCAAAACCAAAAACAGTGGTAGCACAGCGTAGGTATTCGATAGGAGGAAGAGTGCAGTCTGGCAATTTTTTAACCAAGATTCGAATTATCAGTGCAAAGTGATCTGTAAGAAATGCTCAAGGACCTTTAGCAGAGGTCAGAATGTCAAAAATTTAAATAAAACTTGCATGCATAGACATTTAACCACCATGCACTTACAAGCCTGGACTAACTACCAAACGTCCCATAATGTTGTTGCACCCGCTCACAATGAAGCTAGTCAGCAACGCTACATTCCTTCCCTCACTGTAAGCTCACCGTTTACGACACCACCTGCCTCAAATGTGGAGTTATCCTCACAAGGCCAAAGCAGTCAGGGAATCACCAGGTTATTGGTAGGAAACACTGTATGTAGGCAACAACAAGAATACCATCACCAACCCTCTCTCGGTCTGCCATGTCCACCACCACCCCCGCTAGTTCCACCATATACAGCTCTCCAGTCCAGCTCACCCTACAAGAGACTCTCGTTAGGAAAGGAAAGTACTCGTCCTCTCATCTGCGAACACAGGCTTTGAACGCCCACATTGCTAGACTAATCTCGTTAGAGATGATGCCCTACCAGTTGGTTGAAAGCAAAGCTTTCAAAGCCCTGATGGCCAATGCAGTACCACGCTATGACCTACCCAGTCGACACTTCTTTGCAAGAAAAGCCATCCCAGCCCTCCACCAGCATATCAAAGACCGCATTGTCCATGCACTCAGGCAATCTGTCAGTAGAAAGGTGCACCTCACAACAGATGCATGGACCAGTAGGCATGGCCAGGGACATTACGTGTCCATCACGGCACACTGGGTAAATGTGGTGGATGCAGGGTCCACAGGGGACAGCCATATTGGGACAGTTCTGCCTAGCCCACGGTCTAGGAAACAGTTGGCTGTAGGCGATCGCCACCCCTCCTCATCCTCTTCATCCTCCAGCAGAAGTGAGAGCTCGTCCACAGACCGCAGTCGCACGACCACTCCATCCGCAGCTGCCAGTGTTCCACACGAGGTGTCCCATTATGGAACAGCTAGTGGTAAGCGTCAGCAGGCTGTGTTGGAAATGAAGTGTTTGGGCGACAACAGACACACCACGGAAGTTCTGTCCGAGTTCTTGCAGCAATAAACTCAGTCATGGCTGGGCAGTGTACATCTTGAGGCAGGCAAGGTAGTCAGTGATAATGGAAGGAATTTTATGGCTGCCATAGCCCTTTCACAACTGAAACCCATTCCTTGCCTGGCTCACACCTTGAACCTGGTGGTGCAGTGCTTCCTGAAAAGTTATCAGGGTTACCCGTCCTGCTCCTGAAGGTGTGAAGACTTTGCTCACACATCCGACGTTCGCCCGTACACTCCAGCCGTATGCAGAACCATCAGCGATCTTTCTAGCTTCCCCAGCACCACCTAATAATCGACGTTGCAACAAGATGGAACTCCACACTGCACATGCTTCAGAGACTGTGCGAACAGAGGCGTGCTGTTATGTATTTGTGGGAGGATACACATACACGGGCAGGCAGTTGGATGGCAGACATGGAGTTGTCAGGTGTGCAGTGGTCGAAGCTACAAGACCTGTGTCAAGTCCTTCAGTGTTTTGAGGAATGCACACGCCTGGTTAATGCAGACGACGCCATCATAAGCATGAGCATCCCCCTAATGCGTCTGCTGATGCAAAGTTTGACGCACATAAAGGAGCAGGCGTCTGCAGCCGAGGACGAGGGAAGCCTTGATGACAGTCAGCCATTGTCTGCTCAGGGAAGTCTCCTGGACGAGGTGGCGGACGAAGAGGAGGAGGACGAGGAGGATGATGGGGATGAATATTTATGGGAGGAGGAAGCTTCTCGGTGGGCAATAGAAACTGGTGGCGTTGCAAGGTCAGGTACAGGGTTTTTGAGGGAGAAAAGTGATGTTGATTTGCCAGAAAGTGCACCTCAACCCAGCACAAGCAGTGAATTGACACCTGGAACATTGGCCCACATGGCGGATTATGCCTTGCGTATCCTAAAAAGGGACCCCCGCATTATCAACATGATGACCGATGACGATTACTGGTTGGCCTGCCTCCTGGATCCACGCTATAAAGGGAAATTGCAAAATATCATGCCACATGAGAACCTTGAGCAAATATTGGCTACAAAACAAGCAACTCTTGTAGACCGTTTGGTTCAGGCATTCCCAGCACACAGCGGCGGTGATGGTTCTCACACGAGCTGCAGGGGGCAACATGGCAGAGGTGTTAGAGGTGCACAAATCAGAAGTGGCATTGGACAAAGGGGTTTTATGACCAGGTTGTGGAATGGTTTCACAATGACCGCAGACACGACAGGTACTGCAGCATCAATTCAAAGTGACAGGAGACAACATTTGTCCAGTATGGTTACGAACTATTTTTCCTCCCTTATCAATGTTCTCCCTCACACGTCATTCCCATTTGATTACTGGGCATCCAAAATAGACACCTGGCCTGAATTGGCAGAATATGCATTTACAGGACACCTAGCTTTCCTGTAAAAAGGTCTTGCTTTTGGACTCGTCTTACTGACTGCTCCAATTTCTCCATTTGCAGCTGCGGTATGTCCACCATAGGCCATTTTTACACCTCCCTAAATGGGCTGACTCCCCCCACGGGGCCGTGGTCACCACTTGGCGCAAGCACCCGTGCGAGTGCTGTTTGGCTGAACAGGTGGGTGTGCCCACTTTTGGGCGATGGCACTGGCACAGGGTCCCTCATAGTACAATGAAGTGTCTCTGGCGGTGGTGGTGCACACCCAATGTCAGACACACCGTCGTAACATGAGGGGCCCTGGGCCAGTACCGCCGCCCATGAGAGAGTGTTCCCCCCCCAGCTCAAACAGTGCTCTACCACTTGCAAAATTACCTCTCACTGCTCCACCACTGTTTAGTCTGTGCTGTTAAATCCTTCAATGGCACTGCCAATACCAATTTGTTGACATGATGGATGCTAGTAAAAATATTCAGGGGCCCTGTCCTACATTTACACCAGTTAATACTTTGCGCCAACTGCCACTGTCTGCAAGTCAGCAGAGGAGCCCACCCCTGTACCTAGGTATGCCACCTGTTTATTTGTGAAAAAAATTTTTTGCCAGACATTAACCTCACTTTATTATTTTGGCCTACTAACTGTGTCAGACACACCTTATAGTTGTCCTCCACTGAACAAAGCTAGGCCGCCTGCGTACTCCTGCAACCTATTTTTAACTGCATTTTGCCTATTACTTTTTTGGCCCTACTAACTGTGTCTGCCCCTCGTTGCAATCGTCCTCCGCTGAACACACCAATGCTGCCTGTGTACCCCTGTAACCTATTTAAAACTGCATAGAGCCTACTTTTTTATTTTAGGACTAGTAAGTCTGCGCCACTCCTTCCAATTGTCCTCCGCTGACCACACCAATGCTGCCTGTGTACCCCTGTAACCTATTTTAAACTGCATAGAGCCAACTTTTTAATTTTAGGCCTAGTAAGTCTGCGCCACTCCTTTAAATTGTCCTCCGCTGACCACACCAATGCTGCCTGTGTACCTCTGTAACCTATTTTAAACTGCATAGAGCCATCTTTTTTATTTTAGGCCTAGTAAGTCTGTCTGCGGTCCCTCCTTGCAATCGTCCTCCGCTGACCAAACCAATGCTGCCTGTGTACCCCTGTAACCTATTTAAAACTGCATAGAGCCTACTTTTTTATTTTAGGACTAGTAAGTCTGTGCCATTCCTTCCAATTGTCCTCCGCTGACCACACCAATGCTGCCTGTGTACCCCTGTAACCTATTTAAAACTGCATAGAGCCTACTTTTTTATTTTAGGACTAGTAAGTCTGTGCCATTCCTTCCAATTGTCCTCCGCTGACCACACCAATGCTGCCTGTATACCCCTGTAACCTATTTTAAACTGCATAGAGCCAACTTTTTTATTTTAGGCCTAGTAAGTCTGTCTGCGGTCCCTCCTTGCAATCGTCCTCCGCTGACCACACCAATGCTGCCTGTGTACACCTGTAACCTATTTAAAACTGCATAGAGCCTACTTTTTTTATTTTAGGCCTAGTAAATTTGCGCCACTCCTTCCAATTGTCCTCCGCTGACCACACCAATGCTGCCTGTGTACCCCTGTAACCTATTTTAAACTGCATAGAGCCAACTTTTTTATTTTATGCCTAGTAAGTCTGTGCCACTCCTTCCAATTGTCCTCCGCTGACCACACCAATGCTGCCTGTGTACCCCTGTAACCTATGTTAAACTGCATAGAGCCAACTTTTTTATTTTAGGTCTAGTAAGTCTGTCTGTGGTCCCTCCTTACAATGGTCCTCCGCTGACCAAACCAATGCTGCCTGTGTACCCTTAGTAACATATTTAAAACTGCATAGAGCCTACTTTTTTTATTTTAGGCCTAGTAAGTCTGCGCCACTCCTTCCAATTGTCCTCCGCTGACCATTGAGCGCCCCCAGACACGGGGCAATGGGGTACTCGGTACCTCTGTCTCGGTTCTGGGGATGTCACGGTGGCCTGACCCGGTCCGTGGCCCTGCTAAGGGGCGTCCATTTAAAGGTGTAGGTGGTGGTGGTTTAGGTCACGGTAAATAACGAGAACACAAGGTTGCAGTCTCTTTACCTTTTACTGTAGACTTCGGCATCCACAATCCAGAGCACTGCTAACAGGGCTTGCTGAGACCAGCCGGTCCGAAGGCACATCCAGAGTTCCCTTTGCAGGTGGAAATCAGTAGCCTTCCTACTTGCACCTGTGTGTTGTAGTACCTCCCAGCTGAGCACCACGGAATAGTCCTCACAACTCTTGTATCTGTTTCTGATGTTCTCTCTCTCCGTCCCATAGTTTGGATAGGATGCACCCATATGACGGGGGTAGGCCTGGAGCTATTTTATAGGGACCCTAGAGACGCCCCTCTCCCACAATTTGCCTCCGTTGTCTGCTTAGGTGAAAAGGTGAGACAGACAACCTAAAGTTAACTGCCCTGCCGTGCTTGAAGTAAAGCGTAGAGCCAGTACTCCCTCGGTGTTCCGGCCACCGGCTACGCGCCTCAGAAGGATGTTGCTACGATCTTAGGGCACGATTCCTCCCGGTATTATCTCCTATGTTGCTGTGATCTCGTTTCTCACTTCTCCACAATATACTTCGCTTCTTGTCCTTTCTTAAGATACCACCGCAATGACGTGCAGGCGCGGCTCCGTAACGATCTGCCTCTTGCTAGGCCTCTGTCAGGATCCCACCCCTGACAGGGACCCCCCCTGAATCATTCCCCCGCAACACCCTCTCTCACTGGATGTTGCCTGGGCAAAACCCAGTCAGCTTTCTCTCTAACTTCCTATCCAACCCCCAGTTTTACCAGAGTGTGAGGAGTGGCCTAATACATAGAACCTTTTGCTCCCCCTGGTGGCCGGAGTGTGAAGTGTAATGTGTGACTGTGAAACCTGGTCAGGTGAACTCCTTTAGTACAATCAGACGTACCATCACTCCCCTTAGCGGCAGAGTGACAATACTGCACGACCAGGACTCTGGGGCGCTGCACTCCCCCCCTCTTAAATCCAGTACTCCCGGACTGGGAAAAGAAGAACAACAATACATGTTAGCAAAAGACATACAAAATTTTGAAATGCTGTAAACAATTAAATATAACAGTGCTTCCCTTTATGGGAGGTGAGGACACTTGAACGTTACAAACAGAAACATATTTACATAGTGCTTAAGATTTTAAATAACACCTATTAAATAACTGACTATAAATAACTATCATTACCCAACCGGGCATACTATCTACTATCTACTAAGTGCAAACTTTTCTGGAACAATAATTTAACTTTTTCCTTTAAGGGCGTAAAGGCAGGTACCCACTAAAGGCATATTATAAAACTTTACAGTATTAATTAACTTTTCTTTATTTCTCTTTTCCAAGTGCAAAATCTATGAACCATCTCTCTATGGCTCTCCGGAGGACTCACTAACCCCTACGGGTTCACTTTATTGAAACTCAGCTTTCAATTTCCTTCGTCCTCAATTCCTAAGATTCATCATTAAACAATTATCATGACTATCTAGCTAACTACATATTATTTCTATGCAACACATTATCACTGTTCAACTTTCTTAAGGCAACATTATAGTTTAATCTAAGTGCAACAATTAGACATTCCCTTTAAGAGGGTACCAAGTCTCTTCTGAGGTAGTGCCAATTCTCTATTTGCAAGTCCGTTTAAAAGCAAGAACTTCTGCGCTGTACTCAGGAACAGTCTCTTCAAAAATCTCTTCTTTTTGTAAAACCAGTAGGGGGCACCTTTAAGAAGGTGCAAACTATATACAGCAACAGTTTGTGAATCATTCACCGTCCATGATTCGGCAGTCTTTGATAAACGTGGTAAACTTGTGCAAAAACATAAAACAATAGGGATCCCGGGTCAACAAAGGGATCCCTTTAGGAACTAACCCTGGTCGGGTTTAAAGCAGCAAAACAGCAGGAAAACAAACAGTTAAAAATTTACATCTTCATAGTTCCGAGGTTTATTCTCATAGTAAGTTGCAAGGCATCAGTCGGTAGCGGACGCTTCCTGACTGGGAAAGCTTCGATTCCGTGTCCTCATCCGATGCGGTGTCAGTATCAGCGGTTCATCTCTCAGGTGCGGCCAGGTCATCAGGGGCCTGAATTCGAATGTCAGTTTTGGTAGCAAGTTCAGTAGCGGCAATAATGCACACAGTAGTGATAGTAGTAGAATTTGTCAGGTCAGAGTTAGTCGTAGGCAGGACAACAGGTGGCGCCACTGCAGGCTCACATCGTTGGATGTTCCGAGCGCACCACCCTTGCGCACTCCGATGGCGAGTGTAGGTCACCTGGTCCCCTTTAAATAGAAATTGGTTGTCGCATCTGTTGCGGGACGGGGTCTTTACGTTGTAACTGGTAACGAAGACTTTAGTCGGCAGTCCTGGTTCCTGTATATAGCCCCAACCCCGTTTCGGGTGAAAGGCTAGTACAGTCCCCTGTTTTACCAAGTTTTTCTTACCGCGTTCAGCCTTTGGTTCTTGTACTTTCGGTGGGTCACTTTGTTCTGTCTCTTTTCGGTTTTTCCAGTGTAGAATTAAGCATTGTTTATATTGTTCCCAGGTGAGCACAGCAATGCTGTGGCCCTCCTGTCTGACCCCGTCTGGTCCAATCCTTGGGGTATCCCATTGGAAGATCACCCCCTCTGAGCTCACATCTAGTGGTTCCCCCATAGTTGTCGGTAACGGAGGCAACAGCTTCTCCATAGTGTCAGGGGTTATCACTACCAGCTCAGCGGCGAGGAATCGGTCATTGCCGGGATGGGGAGCGGTCACGGGAGCAGGATCGGTTGGTGAGGCAGGAACGCTTTCCATACCTGCGTCTGATGTGGTTCCACCGATGCCGGTCCGTTTTGTTGACGAGGACACTGGAGTCGGCAGCGGCTCGGAACGCGGTTTTTCAGATGCGACCCTCTGGGACAGCTCCGACTTCCATTGCTTCACATCAGCTGGCTCCATGTTCGGGATAGGTTGGCTCGGCTCCTCCGCCTGCGGCTCCAATAGGTCCGGATCCTCCAGCTGCGGTGGGTTCGGATCTGCCTCCGGTCGGTGGGGAGAACCCAGGGTCACTTCGTCGTCGTTCAGGTACCCGCTGGTGACCCTCGCTGTTTCGCGATCGGCAGCTGCACACACACATGGTTCCGCCATCTTCTGTGGGTCGAGCTCCTTCCCCACTTGGTTCCCACCGTTGCAAATAAGGGGGCGGTTCTCCTGTACTTCGGGGCATGTCGTCTTCTCGCAGCAGTAGTCGGAGGGGGTGGTCATCACTTTTGGCGCCGCTTTGGTAGTCTCCTCCCATGGCAAGCCCTTCTTCTCCTGCGTTCCTCGCGGCGCTGTAATGGCGGTGGTTTTGGTGGGAATTTTTGGCGGCAAATAGCAATACACAGTCTTTGCAATAAATCACAATTCAAGCACAATTCAGTCACAGTTCCAAGGCACACATGACCTGATTTTCAGGCTTAAGTAGATCCTGTTCGTGACGCCAAGTTTGGAGCGCCCCCAGACGCAAAGCAATGGGGTACTCGGTACCGGGTCCCTCTATCTCGGTTCTGGGGATGTCACGGTGGCCCGACCGGGTCCGTGGCCCTGCTAAGGGGCGTCCAATTAAAGGCGTAGGTGTTGGTGGTTTAGGTCGCGGTAAATAACGAGGACACAAGGTTGCAGTCTCTTTACCTTTTACTGTAGACTTCGGCATCCACAATGCAGAGCACTGCTAACAGGGCTTGCTGAGACCTGCCGGTCCGAAGGCACATCCAGAGTTCCCTTTGCAGGTGGAAATCAGTAGCCTTCCTACTTGCGCCTGTGTGTTGTAGTACCTCCCTGCTAAGCAACACGGGATAGTCCTCACAACTCTTGTGTCTGTTTCTGATGTTCTCTCTCTCCGTCCCCCAGTTTGGATAGGACGCACCCGTTTGATGGGGGTAGGCCTGGAGCTATTTTATAGGGACCCTAGAGACGCCCCTCTCCCACAATTTGCCTCCGTTGTCTGCTTAGGTGAAAAGGTGAGACAGACAACCTAAAACCAACTGCCCTGCCATGATTGAAGTAAAGCGTAGAGCCAGTACTCCCTTGGTGTTCCGGCCACCGGCTACGCGCCTCAGAAGGATGTTGCCACGATCTTAGGGCACGACTCCTCCCGGTATTATATCCTATGTTGCAGTGATCTCGTTTCTCACTTCTCCACAATATACTTCGCTTCTTGTCCTTTCTTAAGATACCGCCGCAATGAAGTGCAGGCGCGGCTCCGTAATGATCTGTCTCTTGCTAGGCCTCTGTCAGGATTCCACCCCTGACAGGGACCCCCCTGAATCATTCTCCCGCAACACCCTCTCTCACTGGATGTTGCCTGGGCTAAACCCAGTCAGCTTTCTCTCTAACTTCCTATCCAACCCCCAGTTTTACCAGAGTGTGAGGAGTGGCCTAATACATAGAACCTTTTGCTCCCCCTGATGGCCGGAGTGTGAAGTGTAATGTGTGACTGTGATACCTGGTCCGGTGAACTCCTTTAGTACAATCAGACGTACCATCACTCCCCTTAGCGGCAGAGCGACAATACTGCACGACCAGGACTCTGGGGCGCTGCAACCACACCAATGCTGCCTGTGTTCCACTGTAACCTATTTTAAACTGCATAGAGCCAACTTTTTTTATTTTAGGCCTAGTAAGTCTGCGCCACTCCTTCCAATTGTCCTCCACTGACCACACCACTGCTGCCTGTGTACCCCTGTAACCTATTTTAAACTGCATAGAGCCAACTTTTTTATTTTATGCCTAGTAAGTCTGTCTGCGGTCCCTCCTTGCAATCGTCCTCCGCTGACCAAACCAATGCTTCCTGTGTACCCCTGAAACCTATTTAAAACTGCATAGAGCCTACTTTTTTATTTTAGGCCTAGTAAGTCTGCGCCACTCCTTCCAATTGTCCTCCGCTGACCACACCAATGCTGCCTGTGTACCCCTGTGTTGTGAATTCCGTTCTCGGGCTCCCTCCTGTGGTCGTGAATGGTACTTTGGTGAGTTCTGTCCTTGGACACCCTCTGGTGGCTTTGAGTGGAACTGCTGATCTTTGAGGTTGGCTTTCTCAACTGCCCTCGTTTATTGCTGCTGCTGGCTTTCCTATTTAACTCTGCCCAGGTCGTTAGTTCATGCCAGCTGTCAATGTCTCAGTACTGGTTCAGATCTCTCTTGGAATTCTCAGATGACCTGTCTACTCCAGCAGAAGCTAAGTCCTTGCTAGTCATTTGCTGTTCATTGGTTTTTGAATATATTTTTCAGTACATGCTATGTTTCTAGCCCAGCTTGCTATTATGATATTTCCTTGCTAGCTGGAAGCTCTGGGGGTGCAGAGCTGCACCTCCACACCATGAGTCGGTGTGGAGGTCTTTTTGCACACTCTGCGTGGTTTTTGTAGTTTTTTATACTGACCGCATAGTTCCCTTTCCTATCCTCTGTCTATCTAGAGAAGATTCGGCCTCCTTTGCTAAAATCTGTTTCATTCCTATGTTTGTCACTTCCCTATTAACTCACAGTTAATATTTGTGGGGGGCTACCTTTACTTTGGGGAATTTCTCTGAGGCAAGGTAGGCTGCTACTTCTATCTTTAGGGGTAGTTAGCTCTTAGGCTGTGAAGAGGCGTCTAGGGAGAGTTAGGTACGCTCCACGGCTATTTCTAGTGTGTGTGATAGGATTAGGGATTGTGGTCAGTAGAGTTACCACCTCCTCAGAGCTTGTCCCAGGTTTTTCTGTTTTAACCATCAGGTCACTTCGGGTGCTCCTAACCACCAGGTCCATAACACCCCTGTAACCTATTTTAAACTGCATAGAGCCAACTTTTTTATTTTAGGCCTAGTAAGTCTGCGCCACTCCTTCCAATTGTCCTCTGCTGAGCACACCAATGCTGCCTGTGTACCCCTGTAACCTATTTTAAACTGCATAGAGCCAACTTTTTTTATTTTAGGCCTAGTAAGTCTGTCTGCGGTCCCTCCTTGCAATCGTCCTCCGCTGACCAAACCAATGCTGCCTGTGTACCCCTGTAACCTATTTAAAACTGCATAGAGCCTACTGTTTTATTTTTGGCCTAGTAAGTCTGTGCCACTCCTTCCAATTGTCCTCCGCTGACCACACTAATGCTGCCCGTGTACCCCTGTAAACTTTTTTAAACTGCATTGAGCCAACTTTTTTGATTAAGGCCTACTGTTATGATCTGGTGACCTTGGAGCCGCAGGAGAGACTTTCTCAGGAGTAGGTGATACCTGTACTGACCGCAAACCCTAATCTAACACCGCAAGCAGAAGTAGCCGTGGGATGTACCTAACACGTCCTAGACATCTCGACACAGCCAGAGGACTAAATACCCCTATAGATGGAAATGGGAATTCTATCTTGCCTCAGAGCAGAACCCCAAAGGATAGGCAGCCCCCCACAAATATTGACTGTGAGTATAAGAGGAAAGACACACGCAGGCAGAAAAACAGGATTTAGCAAAAGAGGCACTTCTAGCTAAATAGAAAAGGATAGGACAGAATTCTAAGCGGTCAGTATTAAAATCCTAAAAACATCCACAGCAGATAATACAAATATTCCACATCTAACTAAAGACATAGGAAGTATATCTGCATCTCCTGAGAATCCAGCATTAGGGTTGATCGACGTTCATTTTTTTAAGATCGAGTCGGGTTTTGCGAAACCCGACTTTGCCCAAAGTCGAGTCGAGTGCAGTCGGCCGATTATCGCTAAAAGTCGGGGATCGACCGAAACACGAAACCCAATGCAAATCAATGGGGAAGCATAGTCGGCAGTGAGTGGAGGCCAGGAAAACACCTACAGTGCCCATTTTAATGCCAAAAACATCCATTCTTGTTTCTGAAGCTTGTCAATCTTAATTAACTTTATAATAATAGTTGGGCATTGGAAATTGGGGGTCATTTGGCAAAAGTTGTGGGGGGTACGGCTGGTTCAAGGTTTTAGTGGGCCCAGGAAACGTGGACTACGTCACGGCGGTGGAGCAGTGAGAGGTAAGTATGTCAAGTTTGCAAGTGCTGTGATCCTAAGCAAGCAGGGGGAGCCCACTCATTGGCATTGGCACTGGCACAGGGCCCCTCAAAGTACAGCGGTGTGTTTGCATGGTGGGGGCGCCTCCCACCAGCAGCGACACTTTTGCGTACTCTGAGGGGCCCTGTGCCAGTGACGTCGCCAACGAGTATGCCCCCCACCTGATGAAGGAACCTGCACTTTCATCTGCACCTTCCTCTTTGTCCCTGTGTAAGGTGGTATAACATGCGGGAAGGGGAACCTTACTTTCAGCAGGGTCAGATTCTGGCTGTGTAGAGTGCAAGGGGAATGTAGAGGTCTAGGTCAATGTACCAGCAGACTCATCTAGCAGTGGCTGGGCAATGGGCAGGATGAGGAGGAAACACAGATATAGGGCCAAAGAATAAAGTAGGCTAAATGCAGTTCAAAATTGGTAACAGGACTAAACAGGCGGCATTGCTTTGTTCAGTGGAGTAGCAAACCCAGGAGCAGCAGACACTGTTTTAAGGGCCCAACCACACTAGTAGGCCACATGCAGTTTAATATCTGCTACTATAGGCCAAAAGCCTAAAGACTGAAGCTCAGCTTTATACAGTGGAGGACAACACCAGGGAGCGGCAGACACCGTTAGTAGGCCGTAACCACCAATTTTTGGTTAAAAAAGCACTTAATGAGAGCCAGAAGGTTGAAGCTCAGCTTTATACAGTTGAGGACAACACCAGGGAGCGGCAGACACCGTTAGTAGGCCTTAACCACCAATTGTTTTTTAAAAAAGCACTTAATGAGAGCCAGAAGGTTGAAGCTCAGCTTTATACAGTTGAGGACAACACCAGGGAGCGGCAGACACCGTTAGTAGGCCGTAACCAAAGTTGAAGGCCAAATGCAGTTTAATATCTGATACTATAGGCCGAAAGCCTAAAGTCTGAAGCTCAGCTTTATACAGTGGAGGACAACACCAGGGAGCGGCAAACAGAGTTATTAGGCCCCAACCACCAATTTTTTGTTAAAAAAGCACTTAATGAGAGCCAGAAGGTTGAAGCTCAGATTTATTCAGTTGAGGACAACACCAGGGAGCGGCAAACAGAGTTATTAGGCCCCAAACACCAATTTTTGGAAAAAAGCACTTAATGAGAGCCAGAAGGTTGAAGCTCAGATTTATACAGTTGAGGACAACACCAGGGAGCGGCAAACAGAGTTATTAGGCCCCAACCACCAATTTTTTTGAAAAAAGCACCTAATGAGAGCCAGAAGGTTGAAGCTCAGATTTATTCAGTTGAGAACAACACCAGGGAGCGGCAAACAGAGTTATTAGGCCTCAACCACCAATTTTTTGAAAAAAAAAGAACTTAATGAGAGCCAGAAGGTTGAAGCTCAGATTTATTCAGTTGAGGACAACACCAGGGAGCGGCAAACAGAGTTATTAGGCCCCAACCACCAATTTTTTGAAAAAAAGCACTTAATGAGAGCCAGAAGGTTAAAGCTCAGATTTATTCAGTTGAGGACAACACCAGGGAGCGGCAAACAGAGTTATTAGGCCCCAACCACCAATTTTTTGAAAAAAAAGCACTTAATGAGAGCCAGAAGGTTGAAGCTCAGATTTATTCAGTTGAGGACAACAACAGGGAGCGGCAAACAGAGGTATTAGGCCCCAACCACCAATTTTTTGAAAAAAGCACTTAATGAGAGCCAGAAGGTTGAAGCTCAGATTTATTCAGTTGAGGACAACACCAGGGAGCGGCAAACAGAGTTATTAGGCCCCAGCCACCAATTTTTTGAAAAAAGCACTTAATGAGAGCCAGAAGGTTGAAGCTCAGATTTATTCAGTTGAGGACAACACCAGGGAGTAGCAAACAGAGATATTAGGCCCCAACCACCAATTTTTTGAAAAAAAAGCACTTAATGAGAGCCAGAAGGTTGAAGCTCAGATTTATTCAGTTGAGGACAACACCAGGGAGCGGCAAACAGAGTTATTAGGCCCCAACCACCAATTTTTTGAAAAAACACTTAATGAGAGCCAGAAGGTTTAAACTCAGATATATTCAGTTGAGGACAACACCAGGGAGCGGCAAACAGAGTTATTAGGCCCCAACCACCAATTTTTTGAAAAAAGCACTTAATGAGAGGCAGAAGGTTGAAGCTCAGATTTATTCAGTTGAGGACAATTTGAATTAGGGACTGCAGACAGACTTAGTAGGCTGTCCCCTGTGGACCATGCATCCACCACATTAACCCATTGCGCCGTAATGGACACGTAACCTTCCGTGGCCATGCCTACAGGTCCATGCATCTGTTGTCAGGTGCACCTTTGTACTCACAGATTGCCAGAGTGCATGGACAATGGAGGTGGTGCTGGTGGAGGGCTGGGATGGCTTTTCTTGCAAAAGAAGTGTCGACTGGGTAGCTCGTAGCGTGGGACAGCGTAGTCCATCATGGCTTTTTTAATATTACATAAAATAAAGAAATAGGCTCTGTGCACTTTAAAATAGGTTCCAGGGGTACATAGGCAGCATTGGTGTGGTCAGCGGAGGAGGAGGATTGCAAGGAGGGACCGCAGACAGGCTTACTAGGCCTAAAATAACTAAAAATAGGCTCAAGGCAGTTTTAAATCGGTTACATGGATACACAGGCAGCATTGTGGTCAGCGGAGGAGGAGGATTGCAAGGAGGGACCGCAGACAGGCTTACTAGGCCTAAAATAAATAAAAATATGCTCAAGGCAGTTTTAAATCGGTTACATGGATACACAGGCAGCATTGTGGTCAGCGGAGGAGGAGGATTGCAAGGAGGGACCGCAGACAGGCTTACTAGGCCTAAAATAACTAAAAATAGGCTCAAGGCAGTTTTAAATCGGTTACATGGATACACAGGCAGCATTGTGGTCAGCGGAGGAGGAGGATTGCAAGGAGGGACCGCAGACAGGCTTACTAGGCCTAAAATAACTAAAAATAGGCTCAGGGCAATTTTAAATCGGTTACATGGATACACAGGCAGCATTGTGGTCAGCGGAGGAGGAGGATTGCAAGGAGGGACCGCAGACAGGCTTACTAGGCCTAAAATAAATCAAAATAGGCTCAAGGCAGTTTTAAATCGGTTACATGGATACACAGGCAGCATTGTGGTCAGCGGAGGAGGAGGATTGCAAGGAGGGACTGCAGACAGGCTTACTAGGCCAAAAATAAATAAAAATAGGCTCAAGGCAGTTAGAGTTATCTCGCAGGGGTACACAGGCAGCATTGTTGTGGTCAGTGGAGGAGGATTGCAAGGAGTGTCTGACACAGTACTCACAAAAAATAAGTAGATGTTAATGTCTCGCAAAACAACAACAACAAAAAAAAGTGTGGCATACTTAGGTACAGGGGTGGGCTCATCTGCTGAGTTTCTGACATAGTCATTTGGCAGTAAGTATTTACTGGTGTCAATATAGGACACTGACCCTGACTACTTTAACTAGCATGATAGATGTCAACAAATTGGTATTGTCAGTGCCAGGCATTGAATGATGTCAGCGCATAGACTAAACATTGGTGGAGCTGTGAGAGATAATTTTGCATGTGGTAGAGCACAGTTTGAGATGGGGGGGTGAACTCTCTTGTGGCCGGCGGTACCGTCCCAGGGCCCCTCATGTTACAACGGTGTTTCTGGCGTTGGGTGCGCGCCACCACTGCCAGAGACACTTTATTGTACTATGAGGGACCCAGTGGCAGTGCCGTCGACCAAAAGCGGGCACACCCACCTCTTCAGACAAACGCCACTCTAACGGGTGCTTGCGCCAAGTGGCGAGACAACGGCCCCATGGGGGGAGTTTTCACATTGAGGGAGGTGTAAACATGTCGTATGCTGGACAAACAGCTGCTGCAAATTAAGAGATTGGAACACTCAGTAAGACCAGTCCACAAGCAAGACCTTTTTATAGGAAAGCTAGGTGTCAGCCGGGAAAGGTGGGGCAAAATAATTTGAAATCCAGGAGTGGTTCATTTTAATGAAGGTTAGATCATCCACATTTTAGGTAGCCAAACGAGTCCTTTTTTCAGTTAATATTGAACCAGGAGCACTGAATACTCTTTCTGATAGCACACTAGCTGCTGGGCTAGCAAGCTCCTGCAATGCATATTCTGCCAATTCAGGCCAGGTGTCTAATTTGGATGCCCAGTAATCAAATGGGAATGACGGTTGAGGGAGAACATCGATAAGGGATGAAAAATAGTTAGTAACCATACTGGACAAATGTTGTCTCCTGTCACTTTGAATAGATGCTGCAGTACCTGTCCTGTCTGCGGTCATTGCGAAATCACTCCACAACCTGGTCAGAAAACCCCTCTGTCCAACGCCACTTCTGATTTGTGCACCTCTAACACCTCTGCCCTGTAGCCTCCTGCAGCTCGTGTGAGAACCATCACCGGCGCTGTGTGCTGGGAATGCCTGAATCAATCGGTCTACAAGAGTAGCTTGTTTGGTTGCTAATATTTGTTCGAGGTTCTCATGTGGCATAATATTTTGCAATTTGCCTTTATAGCGAGGGTCAAGGATGCAGGTCAACCAGTAATCGTCATCGCTCATCATTTTAATAATGCGTGGGTCCCTTTTGAGGATACGTAAGGCATAATCCGCCATGTGGGCCAAAGTTCCAGTAGTCAAATCTGCAGTTGTGCTGGTTTGAGGGGCAGTTACAGGCAAATCTACGTCACTTGTCTCCCTTAAAAATACAGAACCGGCCTTGCAACGCCACTAATTTCGGTTGGCCCAGGAGAAGCTTCCTCATTAAAAAAGTACTCATCCCCATCATCCTCCTCGTCCTCCTCCTCCTCTACGCCCGCTACCGCGTCCTCTACACGGCCCTGACCAGACAATGGTTTTCGGTGGCACACAATGAGAGACAGAGGCCACACACAGGACTGGCACAGAGGCAGACTTGCCAATCTTTATCTCCCACTACTAATTTTTTGTTTTACAGGGAGATTTTACCCCCCCCCCCAAAAAAAAGGCCCAGTATTACACACTGGTTTTCGGTGGCACACAAGGAGAGACAGATGCCACACACAGGACTGGCACAGAGGCAGACTTGCCAATCTTTATCTCCCACTATTAATTTTTTTTTTACAGGGAGAATTTACCCCCCCAAAAAAAATGGCCCAATTTTACACACTGGTTTTCGGTGGCACACAATGAGAGACAGATGCCACACACAGGACTGGCACAGAGGCAGACTTGCCAATCTTTATCTCCCACTATTAATTTTTTGTTTTCCAGGGAGAATTTACCCCCCCCCAAAAAAGGCCCAGTATTACACACTGGTTTTCGGTGGCACACAATGAGAGACAGATGCCACACACAGGACTGGCACAGAGGCAGACTTGCCAATCTTTATCTCCCACTATTATTATTTTTTTTTACAGGGAGATTTTACCCCCAAAAAAATGGCCCAATATTACACACTGGTTTTCGGTGGCACACAATGAGAGACAGATGCCACACACAGGACTGGCACAGAGGCAGACTTGCCAATCTTTATCTCCCACTATTAATTTTTTGTTTTACAGGGAGAATTTACCCCCCCAAAAAAGGCCCAGTATTACACACTGGTTTTCGGTGGCATACAAGGAGAGACAGATGCCACACACAGGACTGGCACAGAGGCCGACTTGCCAATCTTTATCTCCCACTATTATTTTTTTTTTTACAGGGAGAATTTACCCCCCCCAAAAAAATGGCCCAATATTACACACTGGTTTTCGGTGGCACACAATGAGAGACAGATGCCACACACAGGACTGGCACAGAGGCAGACTTGCAAATCTTTATCTCCCACTATTATTTTTTTTTTTACAGGGAGAATTTACCCCCCAAAAAATATTGCCCAATATTACACACTGGTTTTCGGTGGCACACAATGAGAGACAGATGCCACACACTGGACTGGCACAGAGGCAGACTTGCCAATCTTTATCTCCCACTATTAATTTTTTGTTTTCCAGGGAGAATTTACCCCCCCCCAAAAAAAAGGCCCAGTATTACACACTGGTTTTCGGTGGCACACAAGGAGAGACAGATGCCACACACAGGACTGGCACAGAGGCAGACTTGCCAATCTTTATCTCCCACTATTATTATTTTTTTTTACAGGGAGATTTTACCCCCAAAAAAATGGCCCAATATTACACACTGGTTTTCGGTGGCACACAATGAGAGACAGATGCCACACACAGGACTGGCACAGAGGCAGACTTGCCAATCTTTATCTCCCACTATTAATTTTTTGTTTTACAGGGAGAATTTACCCCCCCAAAAAAGGCCCAGTATTACACACTGGTTTTCGGTGGCATACAAGGAGAGACAGATGCCACACACAGGACTGGCACAGAGGCCGACTTGCCAATCTTTATCTCCCACTATTATTTTTTTTTTTACAGGGAGAATTTACCCCCCCCAAAAAAATGGCCCAATATTACACACTGGTTTTCGGTGGCACACAATGAGAGACAGATGCCACACACAGGACTGGCACAGAGGCAGACTTGCAAATCTTTATCTCCCACTATTATTTTTTTTTTACAGGGAGAATTTACCCCCCAAAAAATATTGCCCAATATTACACACTGGTTTTCGGTGGCACACAATGAGAGACAGATGCCACACACTGGACTGGCACAGAGGCAGACTTGCCAATCTTTATCTCCCACTATTAATTTTTTGTTTTACAGGGAGAATTTAACCCCCCCCAAAAAAAAGGCCCAGTATTACACACTGGTTTTCGGTGGCACACAAGGAGAGACAGATGCCACACACAGGACTGGCACAGAGGCAGACTTGCCAATCTTTATCTTCCACTATTAATTTTTTTTTTACAGGGAGAATTTACGCCCCCCCCAAAAATGGCCCAATATTACACACTTGTTTTTGGTGGCACACAATGGACTGGCACAGAGGCAGACTTGCCAATCTTTATCTCCCACTATTAATTTTTTTTTTACAGGGAGAATTTACCCCCCCAAAAAAATGGCCCAGTATTACACACTGGTTTTTGGTGGTACACAAGGAGAGACAGATGCCACACACAGGACTGGCACAGAGGCAGACTTGCCAATCTTTATCTCCCACTATTAATTTTTTTTTTACAGGGAGAATTTACAAAAAAAAAAAAAGGCCCAGTATTACACACTGGTTTTCGGTAGCACACAAGGTGAGACAGATGCCACACACAGGACTGGCAATCTTTATCTCCCACTATTTATTTTTTTTTTGTTCAGGGAGAATTAAAAAAAAACAAAAAACAATATTACACACTAGGTTTTCTGTGGCACACAATGAGAGACAGATGCCACACACAGCACTGGCACAGAGGCAGACTTGCCAATCTTTATCTCCCTGCAGTAATCTCAGAAAAGTATGGCAGGCAGCTATAAAAAGGACTGCTGCACACAAGAGTGTGGACAAACAAACAAGATAGCTGTGCAGAAAGGAAGGAACAACAGGATTTGTGCTTTGAAAAAAGCAGTTGGTTTGCACAGCGGCGTACACACACAGCAACGCAGCTATCAGGGAGCCTTCTAGGGCATCCCATTGAGCTACAGCGCTGAGGAAAAAAAAATGTAGCTTCCACTGTCCCTGCAAACAAAAGGTGGTGTTGGACAGTGGAAATCGCTACAGCACAAGCGGTTTGGGGGTGAATGTACCCTGCTTAACACTGTCTATCCCTGCTTCTGACAAAGCGGCACCTCTCCCTACGCTCAGATCAGCAGCAGTAAGATGGCGGTCGGCGGGAACGCCCCTTTATAGCCCCTGTGACGCGGCAGAAAGCAAGCCAATCACTGCAATGCCCTTCTCTAAGATGGTGGGGACTGAGATCTATGTCATCACGCTGCCCACACTCTGCGTCCACCTTCATTGGCTGAGAAATGGCGCTTTTAGCGTCATTGAAACGCGACTTTGGCGCGAAAGTCGCGTACCGCATGGCCGACACCACACAGGGATCGGGTCGGGTTTCATGAGACGCCGACTTTGCCAAAAGTCGGCGACTTATGAAAATGAACGATCCGTTTCGCTCAACCCTATCCAGCATGACTGAAAAATCCAAACAAAGTCTAAGCTGGACAAAAACACAATAAATTGCACTGAATTGCAAAGCACACTGCATGTGTGCACAGAGACAATAAACCAGACACTTATCTTAGCTGAATTTGCAGCAGGGCATGAGGAGCCAGAGAGAGATGCAATCCCTCCAAGTACAATGGACAACTGGCACAGACTCATGGATCCTGCACACCTAAATACCTAATAGAGCTGCAATCAGCAGAAACACCTGCCCGGATTACAAACCCAAGACAACTGCACTACCACCAACAACCTCCGGAGGGAGCCCAAGAGCAGAATTCACAACAGCCTACTACCTGTGTCTGTCTGCGCCACTCAATACAGCTGTCCTCTGAAAAAAGGTGAGCTTCAATTGTAAGTTTTTCAGCCTATAGGAATTTGAAAACTGCATTGGGGCTACTAGTTTGGTTGGGCCTCCAAACGGTGTTTGCCGCACCTTGGTGTTCTCCTGGTTTTTTATCCTGAGCTTCTATCTTGAGGCTTTCGGCCTGTATTTAGAATATTAAACTGCATTTAGGCTACTAGTTTGGTTGGGCCAACTTACGGTGTCTGCCGCTCCTTGGTGTTCTCCTGTTTTTTTTTCCTGAGCTTCAAAAAGCTACATAAAAAACAGCACCAAAAACTGCACCAAAAACTGCATCAAAAACAGCACCAAAAAACTGCAGCAAAAAAAGCACCAAAAACTGCATCAAAAACCGCATCAAAAAGCTACATCAAAAACAGCACCAAAAACTGCATCAAAAACAGCACCAAAAACCTGCAGCAAAAAAGCACCAAAAACTGCATCAAAAACCGCATCAAAAACTGCACCAAAAACTGCATCAAAAACCGCATCAAAAAGCTGGAGCAAAAAAAGCACCAAAAACTGCATCAAATACTGCACCAAAAACTGCATCAAAAACCGCACCAAAAACCTGCAGCAAAAACTGCATCAAAAACCGCATCAAAACTGCACCAGTTTTTTATGCAGGTTTTGATGCAGTTTTTGGTGCAGTTTTTGATGCGGTTTTTGATGCAGGTTTTGGTGCTGTTTTTGATGTAGCTTTTTGATGCGGTTTTTGATGCAGTTTTTGGTGCTTTTTTTGCTGCAGGTTTTTGGTGCTGTTTTTGATGCAGTTTTTGATGCAGTTTTTGGTGCTTTTTTGCTGCAGGTTTTTGGTGCGGTTTTTGATGCAGTTTTTGGTGCAATTTTTGATGCGGTTTTTGATGCAGTTTTTGGTGCTTTTTTGCTGCATGTTTTTGGTGCGGTTTTTGATGTAGTTTTTGGTTCAGTTTTTGATGCAGTTTTTGGTGCTTTTTTTGCTGCAGGTTTTTGGTGCGGTTTTTGATGCAGTTTTTGGTGCTGTTTTTTATGTAGCTTTTTGTTGAGGTTTTTGATGCAGTTTTTGGTGCTTTTTTTGCTGCAGGTTTTTGATGCCGTTTTTGATGCAGTTTTTGGTGCTTTTTTGCTGCAGGTTTTTGGTGCAGTTTTTGATGCGGTTTTTGATGCAGTTTTTGGTGCTGTTTTTGATGTAGCTTTTTGATGCGGTTTTTGATGCAGTTTTTGGTGCTTTTTTTGCTGCAGGTTTTTGGTGCTGTTTTTGGTGCTTTTTTTGCTGCAGGTTTTTGATGCCGTTTTTGATGCAGTTTTTGGTGCTTTTTTGCTGCAGGATTTTGATGCAGTTTTTGGTGCAGTATTTGATGCAGTTTTTGGTGTTTTTTGCTGCAGGTTTTTGGTGCGGTTTTTGGTGCAGCAAAAAAGCACCAAAAACTGCATCAAAAACCGCATCAAAAACTGCATCAAATACTGCACCAAAAACTGCATCAAAATCCTGCAGCAAAAAAGCACCAAAAACTGCATCAAAAAGCACCAAAAACTGCATCAAAAAACGCATCAAAAAGCACCAAAAACTGCATCAAAAACCGCACCAAAAACCTGCAGCAAAAAAAGCACCAAAAACTGCATCAAAAACTGAACCAAAAACTACATCAAAAACCGCACCAAAAACATGCAGCAAAAAAGCACCAAAAACTGCATCAAAAACCGCATGTTTTTGGTGCGGTTTTTGATGTAGTTTTTGGTTCAGTTTTTGATGCAGTTTTTGGTGCTTTTTTTGATGCAGGTTTTTGGTGCGGTTTTTGATGCAGTTTTTGGTGCAGTTTTTGATGCGGTTTTTGATGCAGTTTTTGGTGCTTTTTGCTGCCGGTTTTTGGTGCGGTTTTTGGTGCAGTTTTTGATGCGGTTTTTGATGCAGTTTTTGGTGCTTTTTTTGCTGCAGGTTTTTGGTGCGGTTTTTGATGCTGTTTTTGATGCAGGTTTTTGGTGCGGTTTTTCATGCAGTTTAGTTTTGATGCAGGTTTTGATGAGGTTTTTGGAAAATAAATAAACGGAAAATGTGCATGATTTGAATGGAAACATGCATGAAAAATAACGGACAAAAAACGTTCCTATGAGTTTTCCGTCCGGCGGAAAGTTTTTTTTTATGAATCCTGCAAAAAACGGATGAAATGTGTGGCCATCAGGCGCAATCCAGCGCTATTACAACTCTATGAGAAAAAACGGATCTGGCGGAAAAAAATGGATCCGGCAGGAAAAAACGGATCCGGCGGAAAAAAAACGGATCTAGCGGAAAAAAACGGATCCGGTGGAAAAAAACCGATCTGGCGGAAAACAGCGGATCCGACTGAAAAAACGGATCTGGCGGAAAAAAACGGATCCTGCAAATGTGCTCGCAGGATGCATTTTTTTTCCCCATAGACTTGTATTAGCGACGGATCGCGACGAATGGCCACACGTCGCGTCCGTTCTGCAACGGATCCGTCGAGTTTTGGCGGACCGTCGGCACGAAAAAACGTTCAAGTGAACGTTTTTTTGTCCGTCGCGTCTGCCATTTTCTACTGCGCATGCGCAGCAGAAACTCTGCCCCTCCTCCCCGCACTTCAGAATGGGCAGTGGATGCGTTGAAAAACTGCATCCGCTGCCCACGTCGTGTACAAATTTCACAACGTGCGTCGGTATGTCGGCTCGACGCATAGCGACGGACCCGTACTGACGCAAGGGTGAAAGAGGCCTTTATGAGCGTTGAATTTAAAAAAAAAAAATGGAAAAAAACGGCGTGGGCTCCCGCGCAATTTTCTGCGCCAGAGGGGGAAAGCCGACGGCCGGGGGCCAATATTTGTAGCCTGCTATGAATATCAGCTCGCAGCTGTCTGCATAGCCTTTACTGGCTATTAAAATAGGGGGACCCCCCCAAAAAAATGACGTGGGGTCCCCCTATATTTTATAGCCAGAAAGGCTACGCAGACAGCTGCGGGCTGATATTCATAGCCTAGAGAGGGGCCATGGATATTGGCCCCCCCCGGCTACAAATACCAGTCCGCAGCCGCCCCGAAAATGGCGCATCCGTAAGATGCGCCAATTCCGGCACTTAGCCCCTCTCTTCCCACTCCCGTGTAGCGGTGGGATATGGGGTAATAAGGGGTTAATGTCACCTTGCTATCGTAAGGTGACATTAAGCCGGGTTAATAACGGAGAGGCGTCAATAAGACGCCTATCCATTATTAATCCAATAGTAAGAAAAGGGTTAATAAAACACGCACACATTAGGAAAAAGTATTTTAATATTCTTCATTTCACCATACTTACCATACTTCAGCGCCTGCAAAAAACGTAAAATAATAAACCGCATACTACCTGTCCGCCGTAGTCCAATTAATAACGAGTGTCCCACGACGATCTCCCCTATAGAACAGTGACATCGGGTGACGTCACTGCTCTATAGGACCCTCAGTGACACACTGACAGGAGACAATGGCTCCTGCAGTGCATCACTGAGGTTACCTGAGTTCAAAGTGTCACTTTATATAATTGCTGCATGGGAAAATGTCTCATACAGCAATGCCATAAAGTGAGACTAGGGACTTTTTTTTTTACAGCAGCGGAGGAATACAGTGGCGGAAGGATACCTTCCTCCCGTCATTGTGTTTCTGAGCCCCTAGAGAGCGGTCGCATTATTTGATGCTGCTGCTCTCCACGGGAGATCGTCGTGGGACACTCGTGGATTTCTGCGGACAGGGAGTATATTGGTTGTTTGTTTTTTTCACATTTTTTATAGATGACACTGGCTTCGGGGATCAAAATGACAAGTAATGGTGAGTATGTAATCTATGTTTAATGTAATGTATGTCATGTATGTAATGTATGAATGTACTGTATGTCTATATGTATGTATGTATGTAGAATGTATGTATGGAGTATTTTTTTTTTTTTCATTCAACACATTAGCCGGATGATGGGACTACTACTGTCCCATCATTGGCTAATGTGTCAATCACTGTCAGTGTAGCAGGCATAGCCCGATGGGACTTGTAGTCGCATCGGACGATGCCCGCACTGAGACCCCTGCACGCCGCAGAGACCCCCCCCACGCCGCAGACACCCCCCCCCCACACCGCAGAGACCCCCCAGCACGCCGCAGAGACCCCCGCACGCCGCTGAGACCCCCGCACGCCGCATAGACCCCCCAGCACGCCGCATAGACCCCCTAGCACGCCGCATAGACCCCCCAGCACACCGCATAGACGCCCCAGAACGCCGCAGAGAGCCCCTCACGCCGCATAGATCCCCCAGCACGCCGCATAGACGCCCCAGAACGCCGCAGAGAGCCCCTCACGCCGCATAGACCCCCCCTCATGCCGCATAGACCCCCCCAGCACGCCGCAGAGCCCTCCCACGCCGCATCAAGCCCCGGCACGCCGCATCAAGCCTGGGCATACAGCGCCGGCCGCATAGAATGAGATCCCTGGCAGGCCCGCACAGACCCCGCCCGCACAGAGACACGCAGTCTCCGCCCACGCACCGCCCACTTTACATTATAGTGATTTTAGCACTGTGGGGACTTCCGATTCCGATACCCGATACCACAAAAATATCGGATCTCGGTATCGGAATTCCGATACCGCAAGGATCGGCCGATACCCGATACTTGCGGTATCGGAATGCTCAACACTAATCTTCAGGCTTTCGGCCTATATTTACAAATTTTAAACTGCATTTGGCCTACTAGTTTGGTTGGGCTCTACTAATGGTGTCTGCCGCTCCTTGGTGTTCTCCTCCACTGAACAAAGCTGAGTTTCAATCTTCAGGCTTTCGGTCTATATTTACAAATTTTAAAATGCATTTGGCCTACTAGTTTGGTTGGGCCCTTCTAACGGTGTCTGCCGCTCCTTGTTGTTCTCCTCCACTGAACAAAGCTGAGCTTCAATCTTCCGGCTTTCGGCCTATATTTACAAATTTTAAACTGCATTTGGCCTACTAGTTTGGTTGGGTCCTAATAACGGTGTCTGCCGCTCCTTGATGTTCTCCTCCACTGAACAAAGCTCAGCTTCAATCTTCCGGCTTTCGGCCTATATTTACAAATTTTAAACTGCATTTGGCCTACTAGTTTGGTTGGGTCCTAATAACGGTGTCTGCCGCTCCTTGATGTTCTCCTCCACTGAGCAAAGCTGAGTTTCAATCTTCAGGCTTTCGGCTTATATTTTTAATATGAAACTGCATTTGGCCTACTAGTTTGGTTGGGCCCTACTAACAGTGTCTGCCGCTCCTTGGTGTTCTCCTCCACTGAACAAAGCTGAGCTTCAATATTCAGGCTATCGGCCTATATTTACAAATTTTAAACTGCATTTGGCCTACTATTTTGGTTGGGCCCTACTAACGGTGTCTGCCGATCCTTGGTGTTCTCCTCCACTGAACAAAGCTGAGCTTCAATCTTCAGGCTTTCGGCCTATATTTACAAATTTTAAACTGCATTTGGCCTACTAGTTTGGTTGGGCCCTACTAACGGTGTCTGCTGCTTCTTGGAGTTCTCCTCCACTGAACAAAGCTGAGCTTCAATCTTCAGGCTTTCGGCCTATATCAGATATTAAACTGCATTTGGCCTTCTTGTTTGGCTGTGCCTATAATGGTGTCTGCCGCTGCTTGGTGTTGTCCTCCACGGAAAAAAGCTGAGCTTCAATCTTCAGGCTTTCGGCCTATATTTTTAATATGAAACTGCATTTAGCCTAATAGTTTGGTTGGGCCCTACTAACGTTGTCTGCCGCTCCTTGATGTTGTCCTCCAAGGAAAAAAGCTGAGCTTCAATCTTCAGGCTTTCTGCCTATATCAGATATTAAACTGCATTTGGCCGACTAGTTTGGTTGGGCCCTACTAACGGTGTCTGCCGCTCTTTGGTGTTCTCCTCCACTGAACAAAGCAGTGCTGCCTGTTTACTCCTGTTACAAATTTTGAACTTTATTTGGCCCACTTTATTATTTGGGCCTACTAACAGTCTGCCTCTCATTACAGTTGTTCTCCACTGAACAAAGCAATGCCACCTGGTTAGTCCTGTTACCAATTTTGAACTGCATTTAGCTCACTTTATTATTTGGCCTATATCTGTGTTTCCTCCTCATCCTGCCCATTGCCCAGCCACTGCTAGATGAGTCTGCTGGTACATTGACCCAGACGACTACATTCCCCTTGCACTCTACACAGCCAGAATCTGACCCTGCTGAAAGTCAAGTTCCCCTTCCCGCATACTATACCACCTTACACGGGGACAAAGAGGAAGGCACAGATGAAAGTGCAGGTTCCTTCATCAGGTGAGGAGGGCATACTTGTTGGCGACGTCACTGTCACAGGGCCCCTCATAGTGCACAAAAGTGTCTCTGCCAGTGGGAGGCGCCCCCGCCGTCAAACACAACGCCATACATTGAGGGGCCCTGTGCCAGTGCCAATGCGAATGAGTGGGCCCCCCCTGCTTGCTCAGGATCACAGCACTTGCAAAGTTGAAATACTGACATCTCCCTGCTCCACCGCCATGATGTAGTCCGCGTTTCCTGGGCCCACGAAAAACTTGAGCCAGCCCTACCCCGTCCACAACTTTAGCCAAATGACCCCCAATTTTCAATGCCTAACTATTATTATAAGGTAAATTAAGATTCACAAGCTTAAGTGACACGAATTGATGTTTTTGACGTTAAAATGGGCACTGTAGGTGTTTTCCTGTCCTCCAGAGAGGGTCATTCCAATTATGTGTACTTTTCTTTTGTTTATTTTGGTTTTATCACAAATGCTGAATTTTGTACAGCGAAATGGCTTTTGGTGATCTGTGTGTGATTTTTCTGGCCTGATTTTGGTAAATCCGCTGGTAAACCGCACTGCAGATTACCTGTGGAATTACCACTGATTTACCACTTTTTTTGCGGATTTTGTGTGGATTCCACCTGCGATTTTACACCTGCAGATTCCTATTATGGAGCAGGTGTAAACCGCTGTGGAATCCGCACAAAGAATTGACATGCCGCGGAATAAACAACGCTATGTTTCCGCGAGGTTTTTTCCGCAGCATATGCACTGTGGATTTTGTTTTCCATAGGTTTACATGGTAATGCAAACTCAGGGAAAACTGCTGTGAATCCGCAGCATCCAATCTGCTGCAGATCCACAGCAAAATCTGCAACGTGTGCACATACCCTCAAAGTGGGTGTACTATTTTTTTATTTTTTAACCTTTATGGTTTATCGTTCCATGGTCTGATGAGGAATGTTCAACTGCCATCAAATAACTTCAATTTTCAAGGCATTTAATGGCCAAAGTCAAATGAACTGCCGATTCACGTTTTAGCAGATTCACTCATTGCAAGAAAATAAAATTGTTGTTTGTACAGATGTGCCATAAAGTATTCATTAGAAAAAAAATGCACAAACAAATGTGCAAAATCTGCACTGTGATAATAAAGCCCACTATGCTAAAGCTTTTTTGAGAACACAGAGAGGTTTGGAGTCAACGTTATATCTTAGGCCACATGCCCATGTTGCGGAAAGTGGTGCTGATTTTTCTGGACTGATTTTGGTAAATCCACAGGTCACATGCACTGCGGATTTCCTACAATTTTTTTGCAGCTTTTGTGCGGATTCCACCTGCGGTTTTACACCTGTGGACTCCTATTATGGAGCAGGTGTAAACCGCTGCGGAATCCGCACAAAGAATTTACATGCTGCGGAATAAACAACGCTACGTTTCCGCAAGGTTTTTTCCACAGCATGTGCACTGTGGATTTTGTTCTTCATAGGTTTACATGGTACTGTAAACTCAGGGAAAACTGCTGCGAATCCGCAGCGGCCAATCCTCTTCATTAGAGATTAAAACCATTTTAGTATCTTTAAAAGACAAAACCTTGTGTAGCTTTGAGGAGCCTACAATGAGCAAAACAATATCATAGTAATCCAGATGAAGATAGGAGGTTACAATCCATGACTTATACAGTATATGACATATTTACTTATATACACAATATATAGCTGGACATCCTGATTGCCAACGTTTTTTTTAAAACAACGTACATGGGTTCTTATTTAAAAATCAATGTGACTAACAGATTTCAGAAAATTGAAATGTTGAACTATTTTCTTTAACATTTATAAGGTTTATCATACTATGATATGGAGGGAGTAAATTGCATTATTATTTTTTATCTCATTGCTCACAAGCACCTAGAGACAAACATTCCATAAAATATTCTCATAAATCAAATTTAACAGAGCTAAACAGATAATGAGGATTGCAAAAATGTCACACTTTGGCAGTAGTTTAGTGGAAAGTGACCTATATTCATATTAAAGAGATATGATCTATATGATAAAGCACATAGAATCATTACATTGTCCGTACTGAGAAGCTGGGGGCACATCTGCCTCATATCTTTCAAAATCCATTTGCTGTAATTTAAAAGAATCACTAAAGCTATTGTACAGCATGCTAAAAGCAAATATGCCTATTTCCAGATGATTTTCTGCATCATACTATATAGCTATATAAAAGCAATGTGATGCTAGATATACCATGCAGCTTGTTTTAAAAGGAACACAATAAGGTAATTAAATACTAGCATAATATAGATCTAAGAGTCAAAAGTAGTGCTAATTAGTTTTTATTATGCTTGCCAATAGAGTGCCAATGTATTTCACAGCACTTTTACAGATTTTTTTCGTCACAGTACCCATTGGAGCTAAATGTTTACATTCCCTATCAGTATGTCTTTGAAGTGTGTTAGAAAGCATGAGTATCTAGAGGAGATCCACACAAACACGGAGAAGATGCAAACTTCTTACAGATGTTGTAATTGTTGGGGTGTTTAACAATGCAAACTGCGGAGCCACCATGCTACCTTAAATACAGTCATAGCCAAAAGTGTTGGCACCCTTGAAACTTTTCCACAAAAAGGATGTATTTCTCCCAAAAAATGATTGCAATTACAAGTTTTGTTATACACATTTATTTATTTTGTGTGCATTGGAACAACACAAAGCAAGGGGAAAAAAAAAGGCAAATTGAACATAATTTTACACAATACCCTCAAAATAAAATGGACATACTAGTTGGCACTATTCCTGAGTTGTGGGTAAACAACTTTGTTTTAAGCAAGTGATGCTTGTTCAAACACCTATGGCAAGTAACAGGTGTGGGCAAAATGAAAATCACAGCTAAAATCAGATAAAAAGTAAAGAAGTTGACTTAATCCTTGCATTGTGTGTCTGTGTGTGCTACATTAAGCATTCAGAAGAGAAAAAGGAGTAGAGAACTGTTTGAGAAATTGAGAACCAAAATTGTTGAAAAATCTCAACAATCTCAAGTTTACAAGTCCATTTCCAGAGTTCTTGAGTTCCTTTGTCCACGATGTGCAAAATAATCAAGAAGTTTACAACCCATGGCACTGTAGCTAATGTTCTTGGACATGAACGGCAGAGAAAAATTGATGAAAAGCTAAATGACAAGATAGTCCGAATGGTCGATAAGCATGCCCAAACAAGTTCTGAGGAAATTCAAGCTGTCCTGCAGGCTCAATGTCCATTAGTGCAAAGGTGAACAATCCATTGACATTTGATTGAAATGAAATACTATGGCATGAGACCCAGGTGGACCCCACTGCTAATGCAGAGATATTAAATAGCTAGACTGCAGTTTGCCAAAATATACGTAAGTTAGCCAAAAGCCTCTTGTGAACAGATCACACCGAGATAAAGCTTTTTGGTAAAGCACATCATCATTTCACTTTTTACTGAAAATGGAATGAGGCCTACAAAGTACCTACATTCAAATATGGTGAAGGTTGAAAGATATTTTGGTGTTGTTTCTTCACCTCTGGCACTGGATGCCTTGACTGTGTGCAAGGCATCATGAAATCTGAAGATTACCAAAGGATTCTGGGTCCCAATGTATTGCCCAGTGTCAGAAAGATGGGTTTGCATCCTAGGTCATATGTCATGAGGGTGTCAAATCCCCCTGGAAGATCTGGAGTTAGATAGTCATGTCAGGTAATGAATCCCAGGTCTTCTTTAAAGATGGAGTGATTTGTGTCCCATAATAAATGGATTTAGCTGGTTCTGGTGCAGAAGAGGTTAATGACCCTTTATATGATTGGTCAAAAACATGCAGCTCCAGAGTACCCCATGCATCAGGGTCTGGGCACTGGGAGGGTTTGAGAAAACTGTCCCAGACCTTTGATAGTGTTCCCCTTCCTCTGCTGCATCGGGTGTGTCTCCGTCTCCTCTACTCGATTGTCCAAGGAATAGTGACCTCTGCTGACAGCGTTGCCAGACAGGAGATTTTTTAAAATAATTCTTCAACTAGGACCTTCTGGTACTACAACATTTTATTAGACCTCTCTGCCATGGGAAGGAGAGATGGAAAGTTCTCCTTTTTTCATGGGTCTAGAAGGGTGACCAGCCAGTAATTAGTGTTGGCCAAGATGCGTAGAATGCAAGAGACCCTGGAAAGGAAGCAGAACATAAACTCAGCCATATGTGCCAGACTGCCAACAGCCAAGACTATCCTGTCCACACCAAGATGATGACTGTCCATCTTCTCCTCCTCATCCTCCTCCTTGTCCTTCCTCTTCTCCTCATCTTCATGCCAACCACGCTGAACAGATGGGATGAAGGTGGTGTGGGTCTGTAGCACAGAAAACCAGCTCCTGTTCCTCCTCCTCATTATCACCCAATCCACGTTGAGAAGATAAGATGAGGCTTGGCTGTCTGACATCACCCAGTATAGATTCTTGTGCCATCTCAACTAGCTCCACCTGCAAACTCTTCTCTTTAATTGTGAGCAGCAAACGTTTCAGTAGACAGAGAAGTGGAATGGTTACAATGAATATGGCATCATCGACGCTCGTCATTTTGCTAGAGTCCTCAAAGTTTTGGAGAACCACTCAGATGTTAGACATGCATGCCCACTCATCAGTTCTTATGTGCTGAGGCTGACCTGAATACCAACCGGCATGTTGCAGATGGTATTCAAATACTACCCTCTGCTGCTTGCAAAGCTTTGCCAACATACAGTATTTAGTGAGCCGTGTGCATGTTATCCGGTTTAAAATGAGAGAGGCCTGTAATTGACATCATAGGTAGTCAAAATGAGAAAACAAATCCAGAAAATCACCTTGCCTGATTTGGCAAGATTTATTTTGCAAATTATGGTGTAAAATAAGAAATTGGTCACCTAAAAACATGTAAGATTTTTGGCTCCCACAGACCTGTAACTTCTTTAAGAGACTCCTCTGTCCTCCATTCATTATCTATAGTAATGGCACCTGTTTGAACTTGTTATCAGTATAAAAGACACTTGTCCACAACCTCAAACAGTCACACTCCAAACTCCACTATGGTGACCAAAGAGTTGTCGAAGGACACCAGAAACAAAACTGTAGACTTGCATCAGGCTGGGAAGACTGAGTCTGCAATAGGCAAGTAGCTTGATGAAATCAACTGTGGGAGCAATAATAAGAAAATGGAAGACATACAAGACTACTGATAATCTCCCTCGTTCTGGGGCTCCATGCAATATCTCACCCCGTGGGGTCAAAATGATCACAAGAACGATGAGCAAAAATCCCACAACCACATGGGGGACCTAGAGAATGACCTGCATAGAGCTGGGACCACCGTAAAAAAGGTGGCCATCAGTGACACACTATGCCGCTAGGGACTCAGATCCTGCAGTGCCAAATGTGTTCCCCTGATTAAGCCAGTACATGTCCGGGCCCATCTGAAATTTATTAGAGAGCATTTGAATTATCCAGAAGAGTATTGGGAGAATGTCACATGGTCTGATGAAACCCAAGTAGAACGGTTTGGTAGAAACAAAACTTGCCGGGTTTGAAAGAGACAGAATGCTGAGTTGCATTCAAAGAACACCATACCTACTGGGAAGAATGGGAATGGCAACATCATGCTTTGGGGCTGTTTCTCTGCAAAGGGACCAGGACGACTGATCCGTTTACATGAAAGAATAAATAGGGCCATGTATTGTGAGATTTTGAGTGCAAGTGCAGCGCCCCAGAGTCCTGGTCATTGCAGTACTGATGCCCCACCGCTAAGGGGGGCTATGGTACGTCCGATGGCAATGAAGGAGTTCACCTGACCAGTTATCACAGACACCAATACACTTCACAGTCTGGCCTCCAGGGGGAGCTAAGGGTGCTATGTATTAGGCCACTCCTCACAATCTGGTAAAACTGGGGGTTGGATAGGAAGTTAGTCAGAAAGCTGACTGGGTTGGAACCAGGCAACATCCTGTGGCAGAAGATGTTGCAGGGGAAGATTCAGGGGGGTCCCTGTCAGGGGTGGGATTCTGACAGAGGCCTAGCAAACAGAAAGAACGTTACGGGACCGCGCCTGCACCCCGTTGCGGCGGTACCCAAAGAAAGGACAAGAAGCGAGGTTTATTGTGCTGAGTGAGAAACGAGATCAACGCAACAAGGAGAAACACCAGTAGGAGTCATGCTGTAAGTCGAGGCAACATCCTACTGAGGCGCGCAGCCAGTGGCTGGAACGCCGAGGAAGTATTGAGCTCCAGGCCTTACTTCAAACCTACGGCAGGACAGTCAGTTATAGGCGGGCTGTCTCACTCAAATCACCTAAGAAGACATAGGGGGCAACATTTGGAGAGGGGCGACTCTAGGGTCCCGGAAGACCTCCGAGCCTACCCGTCATACGGGTGCGTCCTAGCCATATCATCTGGGGGGATGAAGCAGAACATCATAATCGAGTTGTGAGGGAACTTCAGAAACAGACACAACAGTTGTGGGGACTATCCCGTAAGCACAGCAGGGGAGGACCACAACACACAAGCGCTAGAAGGTAGGCACAGATTTCCACCTGCAAAAGGAACCCTGGAGGTGCCATTGGACCGGCCGGACTTACGCAGCCCGGTCAACCGTATTCCGGATTGAGGATCTTGAAGCCTTCAGTAAAGAGGTAAAGAGACTGCAACCTGGTGGCCTTGTTATTTACTGCGACCTGCACCGCACCATAACATCATCACCATCCACACCTTTCATTGGGCGCCCCTCAGCAGGGTCACGGATCGGGTCTAGCCACCGTGACAACCCCAGAACAGAGACTCAGAGGCCCGGTACCGGGTACCCCTCGGCCCTGCGGCAGTGGGGGCGCTCCAACTTGGCGTCACGAACAGGATCTACTTAAGCCTGAAGAATCAGGTCATGTGTGCCTTGGAACTGTGATTTATTGTGTTTGGACTGTAACTTATTGCAAAGACTGTGCAGTGCCACTTGCCACCAAAAACCGCCGCCATTACAGCGCTGAGGAGAGCGCAGGAGGAGAAGAGGGGCGTGGAATAGGCGTGGACCAGCTGAAGAGCACGAAAGACAATGGCCGCCAAGTCTAAATATTTTTGTAGCTTGAGGACGTGTCCGTCAGCAGCCGAGATCCGCCTCCTGATTCTCAATGGTGGGCGGAGGCAGAGAAAACGAAACCGCCCACGAAGGAGAGAGAAAAAGAAAAAGACCAGGAGGAGACCCATGTGGAGGACGCCATGACCAGTCGCTCAGACCAGGAATGCGGGGTCAGAGCCGAGGACTCCCCCAGCCACCCGGACGAGCACAGTGGTCGCTCGCCGTGATTGGGACCGGCCTCCTGCAGATTGAAATGGAAGGCCTGATTGAACAACTCCTCCAGCTGCGGATGGAGGCGCCGGTGGAGGACCTTCCAACGCCTGACCCTGCATTGCTGCCGGAACTCCAGCTGACGTTCCCATCGACCATACCGCCAGCGGAGACGACCAAGGAGGAGGGGCCTGCATCGACTGGTGAGTCCGCCGACCCTGTCCCGCTGGCTGAGGGTCTGTTGATAGGCCCCGTCCCGGCACGCCCTCTCCCTGGGACCCATAGACTCCAGTGCCTGTTACCATGGGAGGAGGCAACGGGTATGGAACATTTCCTGAAAGCCCCGATTCCACCAACTACCCTGCTGTGTGAGGTCCGTGCGGAGCGCACAGTGTGCCGCTGGGTGAACCCAGGATCCAACCTCATGGGGTTCCCCGGGGTGAAGACACAGGAAGGGGAGATGGTGCAGGCCCTGAGCTGGGAGGATTACCAGGCCCAGCTGGAACAGCAGTGGGAGGAGAAGGAAAAGGCGTACCAGGCCGGGCTAGAGGCCCACCACCAAAAAGACTTGGCGGTCAAGGACCGGGCCCCCAAGGACCCCACCGCTCACCAGGCCCCACGCAGGCAGGGCACCGTCGTCGCCTTCAAGCTCCGCGGAGGCTGGGGCTTTATAAAAGAGCCGGGCCTGTACGCCAAAGTCTTCGTCAACCGGCGGGATATGGAGTCTCATCTCAGAGAAGGCCATCCAGACCGGGATCTTTACCCGGGGGACGAAGTTACTTACACCTGGCATTTTGGGGAAAAGGGGTGGTTCGCCCTGAATGTCCATAAGAAGCGAAACCCCGTGACACCCCCGATTGAGGTGCCGGTAAAGCTGTCCCCCGTAGCGAAGGTGCCCCCTTGTGGTCAGCCCACGATTATCACCAAGACCACCGAGGTCACTCCAACGTGCACCATTGTCAAAACCACGACCTGCAGCATCGTCACCTCAATCACCGTCGTGGCCAAGGAGGCGCCTCCTCAGGTGGTCGGTGCCCCTGCTGCCCCAGAACTGAAGACAATGGGTACGCAGACCCCCAGATGGGACAACAAACCCCCTTACGCAGTACAAGGTGGCAGGCAATATTCAAAGGGGTTGCCTCCGCCGGTGCTGCCTCCTGAGTGGTTCAAGTAAATGTCCCAATATTTTGAACCTGTAAATAGTTAACTGTTCGTCTTTTTGGCTGTTTTGCTGCTACAACCTGACCAGGGTTACTCTTAAAGGGATCCCTTTGTTTACCCGGGATCCCTTCTTCTGCTTTTGTTTTTGTTTCTCGATCATCACTGTTGAAAAGTACTGCTGGATCATGAACACTGCATGATTACAAACTCATTGTAAATAGTTTGTACCTTCTTAAAGGTGCCCTCTTCTGGTTTTACAAAGAATAGGACTCTTTGCGAAGAAACTGTTCCTGGAAGCAGTATCGGAGTCCTTGCTGCATACGGACTTGCAGCTTGAGAAGTTGCACTACCTCATAGAGACTTGGTCCCCTCTTCAAGGGGAACGTTCATCAATAGCACTTAAAGAATGATGATGCTTTAAAAGGAGGTACTAATAATGCTTACATATAAAAGTTATATGTAGTGAGCTAGTTAATTGTGAGAAATGTTTAATGATGTTGCTAGAAGAATGAGGACAGGAAGTGAACCCATATGGGGTTAGTTGGTGAGTCCTCCTAGGAGCCATACCGAGATGGCTCAGTGATCTTGAACTGAGAGAAGGTTGATAAGTTCTATACTGTGTATAGTAGCAGAAAGGCAGTAGGCCCGGACGGAAAGGGGCGGTCCTGCAACAGAGCGAGAGGCAGTAGGCTTGGGGCAGATAGACAGGCGGTCCTGCAGATGTAATAATGGGAAGTGAAGAAAAAGTTGATTAGCCTTATAGTGTTTTATAAGAAGGTCTTTAGTGGATTCAGCGTGTACATCCTTAAAGGCAACGTTAAATTATTGTTCAAAAATTTGCACTTAGTAGAATACCCGGTTGGGTAAGAAAAGTTATTTATAGTATGTTATTTAAAGTATTTAACCATGTTTGTAACGTTCAAGTGTCCTCACCTCCCATAAAGGGAAGCTCTGTTCAAATTTGCTTATTGTTATTGCATTTCAAAATTGTATGTCTTTTTGCTGACATGTATTGTTGTTTTCTTCCCAGTCCAGGAGTACTGGAATTAACCGGGGGGGAGTGCAGTGCCCCAGAGTCCTGGTCGTTGCAGTACTGATGCCCCGCCGCTAAGGGGGGGCTATGGTACATCCGATGGCAATGAAGGAGTTCACCTGACCAGGTATCACAGACACCAATACACTTCACAGTCTGGCCTCCAGGGGGAGCTAAGGGTGCTATGTGTTGTGAATTCCGTTCTCGGGCTCCCTCCTGTGGTCATGAGTGGTATTGTGTGAGTTCTGTTCTGGGGCTCCCCCTGGTGGCCTTTAGTGCTTACTGCGGGTTTGTAGCTGGAATCCAGCTGCCTCGATTTCTGCTAGTCTGGCCTCTATTTAACTCCACCTGGACCTTCACTTTTTGCCTGCTGTCGTTGTATTCAGTACTGGTTCTGATCTCTCTGTACTTTCCTTGTGACCTGTCTCCTCCTGAGAAGCTAAGTCTTGCTAGTTCATGTTTGCTCATTATTTCCTTGAAAATGTTTCTCTGTATATGATGAGTTCTGTCCAGCTTGCTTATATGTAATATTCTCGCTTGCTGGAAGTTCTGGGGTGCAGAGTTGCGCCCCTCACATCGTGAGTCGGTGTGGGGGTTCTTGTAATCTCTGCGTGGATTATTTTTGATAGCATTTTATACTGACCGCACAAATCCCTTGCTGTCTTCTGTCTATTTAGTGTTAGCGGGCATCATTTGCTAAAAAACCTGTTTTCATTTCTACGTTTGTGTTTTCCCCTTAACTCACCGTTATTATTTGTGGGGGGCTGTCTAAAACTTTGGGGTGATTTCTCTGAGGCAAATGAGGCTTGCTTTCTCTCTAGGGGTAGCTAGTTTCTCAGGCTGTGATGAGGCGTCTAGGATTTTAGGTAACGCTCCACGGCTGCCTATAGTGTGTATTGATAGAATCAGGGTTGCGGTCAGTATAGCTCCCACATCCCCAGAGCTTGTCCTAAGGATTTCTGTTACTTAGCAGGTCAGTTTGTGATCCTTGCCACCAGGATCATAACAGACAGGATGCTGCTTTTCTGACTCTGAGGGACAATTTGAGCTAGCGATTTGCTTTATTGTGCTTTACCCAGGCTACTTTAGCAACCGCTGTGTGAGAAGCTTTCTTTTGCCTTGCAGCACTGTTCACGGCTGTATGAGAGGTCTCTGTGTGTGAGTGCAGCTCACGCTGTAGTGTGTTCTGCAGCCACCTCCGGTTGTAGTCCACTCAGCATGCGTCACTGCCTCATACATTGTCCTTTTTTGCATAAGTGCTGCTCATTTTTCCAGATTTCTCATATTAGTGTGGTTCTATCCGTATCCAGCTAGATTGCTTGAAAACACTATATAGGAGTAGATAGAGGAGTTTTTCTGCAGCCTTGCAGCGCTGTTCTCGGCTGTCTGCAAGGTCTCTGTGTATGAGTGCAGCTCACACTGTAGTGTGTTCTGCAGCCACCTCTGGTTGTAGTCCGCTCAGCGTGCGTCACTGCCTCATACATTGTCCTTTTTTGCATTAGTGCTGCTCATTTTTCCTGATTTCTCCTATTAGTATTTTTCCATCCGTATCCAGCTAGATTGCTTGCAAACACTATATAGGAGTAGATAGAGGAGCCTTTCTGCTTGCTTGTGCCCTGCAGCCCCAGCCAGATAAGTATTAGCCTATTTTTTGGAGCCTCATCTAGAGTTGAGCGACTTTCATTTTTTTAAGATCGAGTCGGGTTTTGTGAAACCCGATTTTGTCCAGAGTCGAGTCGAGTGCAGTCGGCCGATTATCGCTAAAAGTCGGGGATCGACCGAAACAGGAAACCCAATGCAAGTCAATGGGGAAGCATAGTTGGCAGTGAGTGGAGGCCAGGAAAACACCTACAGTGCCCATTTTAATGCCAAAAACATCCATTCTTGTTTCTGAAGCTTGTCAATCTTAATTAACTTTATAATAATAGTTGGGCATAGGGAATTGGGGGTCATTTGGCAAAAGTTGTGGGGGGAGTAGGGCCGGCTCAAGTTTTTCGTGGGCCCAGGAAATACGGACTACGTCACGGCGGTGTTGCAGGGAAAGGTAAGTATTTCAACGTTGCAAGTGCTGTGATCCTGAGCAAGCAGGGGGGGCCCACTCGTTCGCATTGGCACTGGCACAGGGCCCCTCAAAGTACAGCGATGTGTGTTTGCATGGCGGGGGCGCCTCCCACCAGCAGCGACACTTTTGCGTACTCTGAGGGGCCCTGTGCCAGTGACGTCGCCAACGAGTATGCCCCCCCACCTGATGAAGGAACCTGCACTTTCATCTGCACCTTCCTCTCTGTCCCTGTGTAAGGTGGTATAACATGCGGGAAGGGGAACCTTACTTTCAGCAGGGTCAGATTCTGGCTGTGTAGAGTATAAGGGGAATGTAGTGGTCTAGGTCAATGTACCAGCAGACTCATCTAGCAGTGGCTGGGCAATGGGCAGGATGAGGAGGAAACAGATATAGGGCCAAAGAATAAAGTAGGCTAAATGCAGTTCAAAATTGGTAACAGGACTAAACAGGCGGCATTGCTTTGTTCAGTGGAGTAGCAAACCCAAGAGCAGCAGACACTGTTTCAAGGGCATAACCACACTAGTAGGCCAAATGCAGTTTAATATCTGATAGTATAGGGCGAAAGCCAGAATGTGGAAGCTCAGCTTTGTTCAGTTGAGGACAACACCAGGCAGGGGCAGACAGACACCTTTAGTAGGCCGGAACAGCCAATTGCATTTTTAAAAATGGTAATTTGGAACAGAAGGTTGAGGCTCAGCTTTATTCAGTTGAGGACAACACCAGGCAGGGGCAGACAGACACCTTTAGTAGGCCGGAACAGCCAATTGCATTTTTAAAAATGGTAATTTGGAACAGAAGGTTGAAGCTCAGCTTTATTCAGTTGAGGACAACACCAGGCAGGGGCAGACAGACACCTTTAGTAGGCCGGAACAGCCAATGGCATTTTTAAAAATGGTAATTTGGAACTGAAGGTTGAAGCTCAGCTTTATTCAGTTGAGGACAACACCAGGCAGGGGCAGACATTCACCTTTAGTAGGCCGGAACAGCCAATTGCATTTTTAAAAATGGTAATTTGGAACAGAAGGTTGAGGCTCAGCTTTATTCAGTTGAGGACAACACCAGGCAGGGGCAGACAGACACCTTTAGTAGGCCGGAACAGCCAATTGCATTTTTAAAAATGGTAATTTGGAACAGAAGGTTGAAGCTCAGCTTTATTCAGTTGAGGACAACACCAGGCAGGGGCAGACACCTTTAGAAGGACGGAACAGCCAATTTTTTTAAAAACAGCAGTTAATCAGAGCCAGAAGGTAGAAGCTCAGCTTTATTCAGTTGAGGACAACTTGAACTAGGGACTGCAGACAGACTTTGCAGGCTGTCCCCTGTGTGGACCATGCATCCAATACATTAACCCATTTAGCCACAAAGGACACGTAACCTTCCGTGGCCAGGCCTACAGGTCCATGTGTCTGTTGTCAGGTATACCTTTGAACTGACAAATTGACAGAATGCAAGGACAATGCGGTCTTTAACATGCAGGTGGAGGGGTGGGATGGCTTTTCTCGCAAAAGAATTGTCAACTGGGTAGCTCATAGCGTGGTATATCGTAGTTCATCCTGGCTTTATTAATATTAAATTAAATAAAAAAATAGGCTCTAGGCACTTTATTATTGGTTCCAGGGGTACACGGGCAGCAGTGGTCAGGTGAGTGGAGGCCTAGTGGAAGGAGGGACCTTAGACAGGCTTCGAAGGCCTAACACAATAAAATGGGCTGGCTGTAGGCACTTTAAAATTGGTTCCAGGGGTACACGGGCAGCAGTGGTCTGGTCAGTGGAGGCCTAGTGGAAGGAGGGACCGCAGACAGGCTTCGAAGGCCTAACACAATAAAATGGGCTGGCTGTAGGCACTTTAAAATTGGTTCCAGGGGTACACGGGCAGCAGTGGTCTGGTCAGTGGAGGCCTAGTGGAAGGAGGGACCGCAGACAGGCTTCGAAGGCCTAACACAATAAAATGGGCTGGCTGTAGGCACTTTAAAATTGGTTCCAGGGGTACACGGGCAGCAGTGGTCTGGTCAGTGGAGGCCTAGTGGAAGGAGGGACCGCAGACAGGCTTCGAAGGCCTAAAATAACAAACAATAGGCTCATGGCAGCTTTACAGTGGTTACATGGATACACAGGCAGCTTGGTGGTGAGTGGAGGAGTATTTAAAGTAGGGACCGCAGACAGGCTATCAAAGGCCTAAAATAACAAACAATAGGCTCATGGCAGCTTTACAGCGGTTACATGGATACACAGGCAGCTTGGTGGTGAGTGGAGGAGTATTTAAAGTAGGGACCGCAGACAGGCTATCAAAGGCCTAAAATAACAAACAATAGGCTCATGGCTGTTTTACATCGGTTACATGGATACACGGGCAGGCAGCTTGGTGGTCAGTGGAGGAGTATTTAAAGTAGGGACCGCAGACAGGCTATCAAAGGCCTAAAATAACAAACAATAGGCTCATGGCTGTTTTACATCGGTTACATGGGTACACGGGCAGGCAGCTTGGTGGTCAGTGGAGGAGTATTTAAAGTAGGGACCGCAGACAGGCTATCAAAGGCCTAAAATAACAAACAATAGGCTTATGGCAGTTTTACAGCGGTTACATGGATACACGGGCAGGCAGCTTGGTGGTCAGTGGAGGAGTATTTAAAGTAGGGACCGCAGACAGGCTATCAAAGGCCTAAAATAACAAACAATAGGCTCATGGCAGCTTTACAGCGGTTACATGGATACACGGGCAGGCAGCTTGGTGGTCAGTGGAGGAGTATTTAAAGTAGGGACCGCAGACAGGCTATCAAAGGCCTAAAATAACAAACAATAGGCTTATGGCAGTTTTACAGCGGTTACATGGATACACGGGCAGGCAGCTTGGTGGTCAGTGGAGGAGTATTTAAAGTAGGGACCGCAGACAGGCTATCAAAGGCCTAAAATAACAAACAATAGGCTCATGGCAGTTTTACAGCGGTTACATGGATACACGGGCAGGCAGCTGGTGATGAGTGGAGGAGTATTTAAAGTAGGGACCGCAGACAGGCTATCAAAGGCCTAAAATAACAAACAATAGGCTCATGGCAGCTTTACAGCGGTTACATGGATACACAGGCAGCTTGGTGGTGAGTGGAGGAGTATTTAAAGTAGGGACCGCAGACAGGCTATCAAAGGCCTAAAATAACAAACAATAGGCTCATGGCAGCTTTACAGCGGTTACATGGATACACAGGCAGCTTGGTGGTGAGTGGAGGAGTAGTGCAAGGAGTGTCTGTCCCAGTACTCCCAAAATATAAATAGATGTTAATGTCTCGCAAAACAACCAAAACAAAAAAAAAGGTGGCATACTTAGGTACAGGGGTGGGCTCATCTACTGAGTTTCTGACATAGTAATTTGGCAGTAACTATTTAATGGTGCCAATATAGGACACAGACACAGACTACTTTAAGTTGCATCATAGATGTCTACAAATTTGTATTGTCAGTGCCAGACATTGAATGATGTCAGCGAATAGACTAAAGATTGGTGGAGCTGTGCGACATAATTTTGCACGTGGTAGAGCACATTTTGAGCTGGGGTAGGGGGGAACTCTCTTGAGGCCGGCGGGACCGCCCCAGGGCCCCTCATGTTACAACGGTGTGTCTGACGTTGGGTGCGCACCACCACCGCCAGAGACACTACATTGTACTATGAGGGACCCAGTAGCAATGCCGTCAACCAAAAGCGAGCACACCCACCTCTTCAGACAAACAGCAGTCTCACGGGTGCTTGCGCCAAGTCGCGATACCACGGCCCCGTGTGGGGAGTTTTGCCATTTAGGGAGGTGTAAACATGTCGTATGCTGTACAATCAGCTGCAGCAAATTAGACATTAGAAAAGTAATTCACAGGCAAGAGCTTTTCATAGGAAAGCTAGGTGTCGGCCGGGCAAGGTGGGGCAAAAGATTTCGAAATCCAGTTGTGGTTCATTTTAATGAATGTTAGATCGTCAACATTTTGGGTAGCCAGACGAGTCCTTTTTTCGGTTAATATTGAACCTGCAGCACTGAATACTCTTTCTGATAGGACACTTGCTGCCGGGCAAGCAAGCTCCTGCAATGCATATTCTGCCAATTCTGGCCAGGTGTCTAATTTGGAGGCCCAGTAATCAAATGGGAATGACGGTTGAGGGAGAACATCGATAAGGGATGAAAAATAGTTAGTAACCATACTGGACAAATGTTGTCTCCTGTCACTTTCAATTGATGCAGCAGTACCTGTCCTGTCTGCGGTCATAGCAAAATCACTCCACAACCTGGTCAGAAAACCCCTCTGTCCAACGCCACTTCTGATGTGTGCACCCCTAACACTCCTAGTCTGCTGCCCCCTGGAGCTCGTGTGAGAACGATCACGTGCGCTGTGTGCTGGGAATGCCTGAAGCAAACGGTCAACAAGAGTTGATTGTTTGGTTGCTAATATTAGTTCCAAGTTCTCATGTGGCATAATATTTTGCAATTTGCCTTTATAGCGTGGATCAAGGAGGCAGGCCAACCAGTAATCGTCATCGTTCATCATTTTCGTAATGCGTGTGTCCCTTTTTAGGATACGTAAGGCATAATCCGCCATGTGGGCCAAAGTTCCAGTTGTCAAATCTCCGGTTGTGATTGGTTGAGGGGCAGTTGCAGGCAAATCTACGTCACTTGTGTCCCTCAAAAAACCAGAACCCGGCCGTGACACGCAACCAATTTCCTGTGCCCCCGGGAAAGGTTCGGCATTAAAAATATACTCATCCCCATCATCCTCCTCGTCCTCCACCTCCTCTTCGCCCGCTACCTCGTCCTGTACACTGCCCTGACCAGACAATGGCTGACTGTCATCAAGGCTTTCCTCTTCCTCTGGTGCAGACGCCTGCTCCTTTATGTGCGTCAAACTTTGCATCAGCAGACGCATTAGGGGGATGCTCATGCTTATTACGGCGTTGTCTGCACTAACCAGCCGTGTGCATTCCTCAAAACACTGAAGGACTTGACACATGTCTTGTATCTTAGACCACTGCACACCTGACAACTCCATGTCTGCCATCCTACTGCCTGCCCGTGTATCCTCCCACAAATAAATAACAGCACGCCTCTGTTCGCACAGTCTCTGAAGCATGTGCAGTGTTGAGTTCCACCTTGTTGCAACGTCTATGATTAGGCGATGCTGGGGAAGGTTCAAAGACCGCTGATAGGTCTGCATACGGCTGGCGTGTACAGGCGAACGTCGGATATGTGAGCAAAGTGCACGCACTTTGAGGAGCAGGTCGGAGAACCCAGGATAAGTTTTCAATAAGCACTGCACAACCAGGTTTAAGGTGTGAGCCAGGCAAGGAATGTGTTTCAGTTGGGAAAGGGAGATGGCAGCCATGAAATTCCTTCCGTTATCACTCACTACCTTGCCTGCCTCAAGATCTACTGTGCCCAGCCACGACTGCGTTTCTTGTTGCAAGAACTCGGATAGAACTTCCGCGGTGTGTCTGTTGTCGCCCAAACACTTCATAGCCAATACAGCCTGCTGACGCTTGGCAGTAGCTGGCCCATAATGGGACAACTGGTGTGCAACAGTGTCATCTGCCGATGGAGTGGTTGGCAGACTGCGTTCTGTGGAAGAGCTGTAGCTTCTGCAGGAGGACGAGGAGGAGGAGGAGGAGGAGGGGGTGCGAACGCCTACAGCCAACTGTTTCCTAGACCGTGGGCTAGGCACAACTGTCCCTAAATTGATGTCGCCTGTGGACCCTGCATCCACCACATTCACCCAGTGTGCCGTGATGGACACATAACGTCCCTGGCCATGCCTACTGGTCCATGCATCTGTAGTCAGGTGCACCTTTGTACTCACAGATTGCCTGAGTGCATGGACGATGCGCTGTTTAACATGCTGGTGCAGGGCTGGGATGGCTTTTCTGGAAAAAAAGTGTCGACTGGGTAGCTCGTATCGTGGTTCAGCGTACTCCATCAGGGCTTTAAAAGCTTCGCTTTCAACTAACCGGTAGGGCATCATCTCTAACGAGATTAGTCTAGCTATGTGGGCGTTAAAACCCTGTGTACGCGGATGCGAGGATAAGTACTTCCTTTTTCTAACCAGAGTCTCATGTAGGGTGAGCTGGACTGGAGAGCTGGAGATCGTGGAACTTTCGGGTGTGCCGGTGTACATGGCAGACTGAGAGACGGTTGGAGACTGTATTGTTTCCGCCGGTGCCCTAGATGCAATATTTCCTCCTACAAAACTGGTGGTTCCCTGACCCTGACTGCTTTTGGCTGGCAAAGAAACCTGCACAGATACTGCCGGTGGTGCGGAAAATGGTGGCCTTACAGTGACGGAAGGGATGTTGCGTTGCTGACTAGCTTCATTGGCCGAGGGTGCTACAACCTTAAGGGACGTTTGGTAGTTAGTCCAGGCTTGAAAATGCATGGTGGTTAAGTGTCTATGCATGCAACTAGTATTTAGACTTTTCAGATTCTGACCTCTGCTTAAGCTAGTTGAACATTTTTGACAGATGACTTTGCGCTGATCAGTTGGATGTTGTTTAAAAAAATGCCAGACTGCACTCTTCCTAGACTCGGATCCCTTTTCAGGGATTGCAGACTGAGCTTTAACTGGATGGCCACGCTGTCCTCCAACAGGTTTTGGCTTTGACACGCGTTTTGGGCCAGATACGGGCCCGGCAGATGGAACCTGTTGCGATGTTGATGCCTGCTGCGGCCCCTCCTCCACCTCCGCTTCTGAACTACTGCCGCCTGCACCCTGTTCCCCCAATGGCTGCCAATCGGGGTCAATAACTGGGTCATCTATTACCTCCTCTTCGAGCTCGTGTGCAACTTCGTCTGTGTCACTGTGTCGGTCGGTGGTATAGCGTTCGTGGCGGGGCAACATAGTCTCATCAGGGTCTGATTGTGGATCTGTACCCTGAGAGGGCAATGTGGTGGTCTGAGTCAAAGGAGCAGCATAGTACTCTGGCTGTGGCTGTGCATCAGTGCACTCCATGTCAGAATATACTTGTAATGGGCATGGCCTGTTAAATGTTTCACTTTCTAAGCCAGGGACGGTATGTGTAAAGAGCTCCATGGAGTGACCCGTTGTGTCGCCTGCTGCATCCTTCTCTCTTGTTGTAGTTTTTGCTGAGGAGGACAAGGAAGCGACTTGTCCCTGACCGTGAACATCCACAAGTGACGTGCTGCTTTTACATTTACCAGTTTCGGAAGAGGAGGCAAAAGAGCTAGAGGCTGAGTCTGCAATGTAAGCCAAAACTTGCTGTTGCTGCTCCACCTTTAAAAGCGGTTTTCCTACTCCCAGAAAAGAGAGCGTTCGAGGCCTTGTGTAGCCTGACGACGAAACTGGCTCCACAGCTCCAGACTTAGGTGGAATATTTTTATCCCCACGACCACCTGATGCTCCACTACCACTACCATCATTACCAGCTGACAATGAACGCCCACGACGACCTCTTGCACCAGACTTCCTCATTGTTTTAAAATCTTAACCAAAGTAACTTTATTTGTTGCTGTCAAACAACTTACACGGTGAGCTATAACTTCAGTATGATTTCAATATCCCTTAACAGGTTGGTGAGACCACAAGGAAAATCAGGCACAATGTTACACACTCTGTTTTCTGTGGCACAAAATCACAGAGATGACACACACGCAGGACTGTCACTCAAGCACTAATGTCAATATTAATCTCCCACCTAATTTATTTATTTTTTTTTTTCAGGGAGACTTTAGAAACCAAATAATATTAAAAAAACCAAAAAAATAAATAGCCTTTCTATGGCCCACTGAATGAGAGAGAGAGGTGGCACACCCAGGAGTCAAGACTGGCACACAAGCTGAAAGGGCAATATTACTCTCCCACTGTTTTTTTAAGTTTTTTATTTTTTATTTTCAGGGAGACTTTAGAAACCAAATAATATTAAAAAAACCAAAAAAATAAATAGGCTTTCTATGGCCCACTGAATGAGAGAGAGGTGGCACACCCAGGAGTCAAGACTGGCACACAAGCTGAAAGGGCAATATTACTCTCCCACTGTTTTTTTTTTTTTTTTTTTTTTTTCAGGGAGACTTTAGAAACCAAATAATAAGAAAAAAAATAAATAAATAAATAGGCTTTCTATAGCCCACTGAATGAGAGATAGCACACACAGCAGTGGCACACAAGCCCTGACTGAGGCCAATATTTTTCTCCCACTGATTGATGTAGTGTTTTTGTGTTGAGGTAGATTTTAGAACACAAATCAAGGAAAAAAAAATGCTTTCTATGGCCCACTGAATGAGAGAGGTGGCACACCCAGGAGTCAAGACTGGCACACAAGCTGAAAGGGCAATATTACTCTCCCACTGTTTTTTTATGTATTTTTTGTTTTTTAAGGGAGACTTTAGAATCCCAATAATATTAAAAAAAAAAATAAATAGGCTTTCTATGGCCCACTGAATGAGAGAGGTGGCACACCCAGGAGTCAAGACTGGCACACAAGCTGAAAGGGCAATATTACTCTCCCACTGTTTTTTTATGTATTTTTTGTTTTTTAAGGGAGACTTTAGAAACCCAATAATATTTAAAAAAATAAATAAATAGGCTTTCTATGGCCCACTGAATGAGAGAGGTGGCACACCCAGGAGTCAAGACTGGCACACAAGCTGAAAGGGCAATATTACTCTCCCACTGTTTTTTTAAGTTTTTTTTTTATTATTTTCAGGGAGACTTTAGAAACCAAATAATATTAAAAAAACCAAAAAAATAAATAGGCTTTCTATGGCCCACTGAATGAGAGAGAGGTGGCACACCCAGGAGTCAAGACTGGCACACAAGCTGAAAGGGCAATATTACTCTCCCACTGTTTTTTTTTTTTTTTTTTTTTCAGGGAGACTTTAGAAACCAAATAATAAGAAAATAAATAAATAAATAAATAGGCTTTCTATAGCCCACTGAATGAGAGATAGCACACACAGCAGTGGCACACAAGCCCTGACTGAGGCCAATATTTTTCTCCCACTGATTGATGTAGTGTTTTTGTGTTGAGGTAGATTTTAGAACACAAATCAAGGAAAAAAAAAATGCTTTCTATGGCCCACTGAATGAGAGAGGTGGCACACCCAGGAGTCAAGACTGGCACACAAGCTGAAAGGGCAATATTACTCTCCCACTGTTTTTTTATGTATTTTTTGTTTTTTAAGGGAGACTTTAGAATCCCAATAATATTAAAAAAAATAAATAAATAGGCTTTCTATGGCCCACTGAATGAGAGAGGTGGCACACCCAGGAGTCAAGACTGGCACACAAGCTGAAAGGGCAATATTACTCTCCCACTGTTTTTTTATGCATTTTTTGTTTTTTAAGGGAGACTTTAGAAACCCAATAATATTTAAAAAAATAAATAAATAGGCTTTCTATGGCCCACTGAATGAGAGAGGTGGCACACCCAGGAGTCAAGACTGGCACACAAGCTGAAAGGGCAATATTACTCTCCCACTGTTTTTTTATGTATTTTTTGTTTTTTAAGGGAGACTTTAGAAACCCAATAATATTTAAAAAAAAAAAATAAATAGGCTTTCTATGGCCCACTGAATGAGAGAGAGAGGTGGCACACCCAGGAGTCAAGACTGGCACACAAGCTGAAAGGGCAATATTACTCTCCCACTGTTTTTTTTTTTTTTTTTTTTTTCAGGGAGACTTTAGAAACCAAATAATAAGAAAAAAAATAAATAAATAAATAGGCTTTCTATAGCCCACTGAATGAGAGATAGCACACACAGCAGTGGCACACAAGCCCTGACTGAGGCCAATATTTTTCTACCACTGATTGATGTAGTGTTTTTGTGTTGAGGTAGATTTTAGAACACAAATCAAGGAAAAAAAAAATGCTTTCTATGGCCCACTGAATGAGAGAGGTGGCACACCCAGGAGTCAAGACTGGCACACAAGCTGAAAGGGCAATATTACTCTCCCACTGTTTTTTTATGTATTTTTTGTTTTTTAAGGGAGACTTTAGAAACCCAATAATATTTAAAAAAATAAATAAATAGGCTTTCTATGGCCCACTGAATGAGAGAGGTGGCACACCCAGGAGTCAAGACTGGCACACAAGCTGAAAGGGCAATATTACTCTCCCACTGTTTTTTTAAGTTTTTTTTTTTTATTTTCAGGGAGACTTTAGAAACCAAATAATATTAAAAAAACCAAAAAAATAAATAGGCTTTCTATGGCCCACTGAATGAGAGAGAGGTGGCACACCCAGGAGTCAAGACTGGCACACAAGCTGAAAGGGCAATATTACTCTCCCACTGTTTTTTTAAGTTTTTTTTATTTATTTTCAGGGAGACTTTAGAAACCAAATAATATTAAAAAAACCAAAAAAATAAATAGGCTTTCTATGGCCCACTGAATGAGAGAGAGGTGGCACACCCAGGAGTCAAGACTGGCACACAAGCTGAAAGGGCAATATTACTCTCCCACTGTTTTTTTTTTTTCTTTTTTTTTCAGGGAGACTTTAGAAACCAAATAATAAGAAAAAAAATAAACAAATAAATAGGCTTTCTATAGCCCACTGAATGAGAGATAGCACACACAGCAGTGGCACACAAGCCCTGACTGAGGCCAATATTTTTCTACCACTGATTGATGTAGTGTTTTTGTGTTGAGGTAGATTTTAGAACACAAATCAAGGAAAAAAAAAATGCTTTCTATGGCCCACTGAATGAGAGAGGTGGCACACCCAGGAGTCAAGACTGGCACACAAGCTGAAAGGGCAATATTACTCTCCCACTGTTTTTTTTTTTTTTTTTTTTTTCAGGGAGACTTTAGAAACCAAATAATAAGAAAAAAAATAAACAAATAAATAGGCTTTCTATAGCCCACTGAATGAGAGATAGCACACACAGCAGTGACACACAAGCCCTGACTGAGGCCAATATTTTTCTCCCACTGATTGATGTAGTGTTTTTGTGTTGAGGTAGAATTTAGAACACAAATCACGGAAAAAATAAATAGGCTTTCTATGGCCCACTCAGTGAGAGATGGCACACACAGGGATGGCACTGTAGCAGAAATGCCAATCTTAATCTCCCACAAAAAAAAAAAAAAAACAGGGACTGTCCTACAATTACTATCTCCCTGCAGTAATCTAAGCCAGGTATGGCAGGCAGCAATAGGAGTGGACTGATGCACAAATTAAATAAAAAGTGTGGACAAACAAAAAAGATAGCTGTGCAGAAAGGAACAAGAGGATATGTGCTTTGAAAAAAGCAGTTGGTTTGCACAGTGGCGTACACACAGCAATACAGCTATCACGGAGCCTTCTAGGGCAGCCCAATGAGCTACAGCGCTGAGGAAAAAAAAAAAAAAAATAGCTTCCACTGTTCCTGCACACCGAAGGTGGTGTTGGACAGTGGAAATCGCTACAGCACAAGCGGTTTGGTGGTTAGTGGACCCTGCCTAACGCTCTCCCTGCTTCTGACGAAGCGGCAGCAACCTCTCCCTAAGCTCAGATCAGCAGCAGTAAGATGGCGGTCGGCGGGAACGCCCCTTTATAGCCCCTGTGATGCCGCAGACAGCAAGCCAATCACTGCAATGCCCTTCTCTAAGATGGTGGGGACCAGGATCTATGTCATCACGCTGCCCACACTCTGCGTTCACCTTCATTGGCTGAGAAATGGCGCTTTTCGCGTCATTGAAACGTGACTTTGGCGCGAAAGTCGCGTACCGCATGGCCGACAAGCACAGGGGTCGGATCGGGTTTCATGAGACGCCGACTTAGCCAAAAGTCGGCGACTTTTGAAAATGATCGACCCGTTTCGCTCAACCCTAGCCTCATCTATTGCATTGTAGGTTACGTTCATGCATTGTAATCGCTTCAAAAAGTTTGTGATACTATCAGTTTTACATCTTTGGGCACATCCAGTGTCTTTTTGTGAAAAAAAAAAAAGTTAATAAAGTTCACCAAACACTCCACTCCACCAAACACTTCCTCCTTTTTTTTCCTGTTTGTCTACGCCCTGACACAGCGGTTCCGTGCTATGAGCCTTTGGGAATGTCGATATGGTGAGCTGGACTTTGTTTTCTCTTACTTCGTTTATTGGTGTCTCCGTGCTCGCCTAGACTCCCAGCATATAATTCTGGCAAAAGGATTTACTTTGATTTCAACGTCAGCACAATAGATTTTCATGTGACAAAATGGATATGTCGAAAAGACAAAATAAAGCAGAAAAATTGTTTGCATCGTTGGCCACGGAGGAAGCTCCAATGACTAGAAATAAGGATGGACTATTTGATAATTTACTGTCCTTAATGCTTAAGGAAAACCGCCTTTGGTGGGATCTCAGCTCATTGAAAAACTATAAAGAAAAAAATGTTATACCAAGAGGACTGAGGTTGAAAAAAATCCCTAGCACTGTGTTCTCAGACACTTTTGTTCAAGAGTGGAACACAATTTTATCTGACTGTTCGCTAAAATTAATTACCCTGATAATACAATATGAGGAAAATTCCTTGATTCAGCTGCAAAAAGACATTGAAACTACGACTAAAGAGGCAAAGGACAAAACAACATCGGCACAATTCGATGAGTTTATTAATACCAGTAACTCTAAAATCTCCAAAGCGGAAGAAATTATTATGGACATGAAAAAACGCAAGTTGGATCGTGATCTTTATGACTATGCCAACGAACAAGTCTACGAGTGGGGAAGGTGGGATAAAATGAACCAATCCCAAAAATCAATTCTAAAACCCCACAGAAACCGCATCTACAGAAATCGTATGCGGAGACAGGTCACTTTCAGCTCCTCAGATTTGGACACTTCAACTGGAGTTACAGAGGACTCTGACTCTGAACCTATGCAGAGCTCAAAAAACTCCTATTTCAAGAAAAGCAAACCTCCATTAATCAACAAAAGAAGGTTTACCGAAGAAAAGGAAGGAAACATCGAAGTAAACAGCAACCTTCCGAGATATCAGCTCAGACGTCAGCGTTAGGACACTTCAATGTTGTCAATATGTCTTCCATTTCTCTTACAGGTGACCAACAAGAACTCTTATCGTATGGCCTCAATTTTGTACCAAGCTGCAACTTCAATCTTTTTTCTACGATATGTGATGTGAATAGATTCATCAGAAACATCGCACTAAAATTGCATTTTGGGAATGATTCAACAGGGGCAAAATGTAATATCAACCCCCATGACAATGTGTTCAGGTCTCTTGACTTTGCGGATCAACTGTCACTCACATGTTTATTAGAATTGCAGGAAGAAAATCTAAAGGCCAGCAGGGATCCAACCATTCCAAATAATATAATGAAGGTGCCCAACCCACATTTTTACCCTGTCCAGGCACGTAAATCTGCTATGGATAGATTTCAAAATGTGATAGAATCTCAACTAAAAAACCTTTTTGAGGGTATGCGGGATAGACACCTGCATAACAGTAATCTCAAACCTAGATTACAAAAAGCATTACATGAACTACAAAACAACGACAACCTTGTCATTAAAAATTCTGACAAAGGTGGGTCCGTTGTTGTAATGGACAGGGTTAATTATATTACATGGGTTGATGACATGCTCTCAGATCCAACTGTGTACAGATGCCTGCCCGCTAATCCTACCCCACAAATACAAAACAGAATTTACACTCTCATAGATGAGGGGTTTAGTATGGGTATTTTCAACAAAAAGGAAAGTGATTATCTTAAAGTGTCTAACCCAGTGACTCCAATCCTATATGCTTTACCCAAAACCCACAAAGAAAAATATCCACCACCTATGAGGCCGATAGTTTCGGGTATTGGGTCTCTGGGTGAGAGGCTGGGAGAGTGGTTAGATCTGCTCCTCCAGCCCCTCGTCCAGAGAACACCCGGCTATCTCAGGGATAGCACAGATGTCCTTAATTTCATGGAGGGGTTTATTTGGCAGTCGAATTTTTCTTGGATTACCTCAGATGTCACTTCATTATATACTTCTATACCATATGAAGTAGCACTATTTGCGCTCAAATTTCACATGCAAAAATATAGTGACTTTTCTATGGACCTCCAGTCCTATGTCTTAGAGGTTACTTCTTTTCTTATGACCACTAATTTTTTCTGTTTCAATCAAAAGTACTTCATGCAAGTTAGCGGTGTCTCAATGGGCGCTAAGTACTCACCCTCTATCGCTAACTTGGTAATGAGTTGGTGGGAGGAATCCTACATTTATAATGATGACAACCCTTATAAAGATTGTATATGTTGGTACGGTAGGTACATCGATGATTTGATTCTAATTTGGAACTCCGATGTATCTACCGTACAGGATCTAACAAATTATTTCAATTGTAACCCCTTCAATCTTAGATTTATCTCACGTCATGATTATGTTTGCATAGAGTTTTTGGACCTGAAATTGAGAGGCATACCCAATACCCCCATTGTCACCTCCACCTTCCGTAAAACTACAGCAGGAAACACAATCCTGCGTGCAAACAGTCACCATCCCAAACACACAATTAAAAGTATTCCTGTGGGTGAGATGGTGAGGGCAAAACGAAATTGCAGCACACAGAAAGATTATTTTCAGGAGGTTGAGGGTATAAAAGAGAGACTCACACAAAGAGGCTACAGTGACTGGCATTTAAAAAGAGCCGAAAAAATTGTTGCCCGACGACCACGTTTTCATAGCAAAGTAAACCAAAGTCAACTTCCACAAAATCCGATCACTGTAGTCTTCCAGTATAGTAATCAATTCAACTCTATTAACCCCTTCCCGATCCATGACGCCTATGCGGCGTCATGGAATGATCGCATCCCTGCAGATCGGGTGAAAGGGTTAATTCCTATTTTACCCGATCTGCAGGGAGAGGGGGAGTTGTACTTCAGCCTAGGGGGGGTGGCTTTGCCCCCACGTGGCTACGATCGCTCTGATTGGCTGTTGAAAGTGCAACAGCCAATCAGAGCAATTTGCAATATTTCACCTATGAAAATGGTGAAATATTGCAATCCAGCCATGGCCGATGCTGCAATAGCATCTGCCATGGCTGGAAATCATGTACTGGCCCCCCCCACCGCCCCCGATCTCCTCCCCAGTTGTCCGTTATGTGGCCCGGTCCTCTCCGTCCTCCTGCCCGCTCCCCCGTCCTCCTGCCCGCTCCCCCGTGCTCCTGTCCGCTCCCCCCGTCCTCTGATCCCCCCCCCTGTGCTCCGATCCACCCTCCCACCACCCCCTCATACTTACCGATCCTCCCGAAGTCGGTCCGTCTTCTCCCTGGGCGCCGCCATCTTCCAAGATGGCGGGCGCATGCTCAGTACGCCCGCCGAATCTGCAGGCTGGCAGATTCGTTACAGGTACATTTTGATCGCTGTGGTAGGTTCTACCACAGCGATCAAAATAAAAAAATAATAAATAAACCCCCCCCTTTATCACCCCCATAGGTAGGGACAATAATAAAATAAAGAAAATATTTTTTTTTCTTTTTCCACTAGGGTTAGGGTTAGAACTAGGGGTAGGGTTAGGGGTAGGGTTAGGGTTACGGGTAGGGTTAGGGTTAGGGGTAGGGTTATGGCATGTGCACACAGAGCGCCTCGGCCGCGGATCCGCAGCGGATCCGCAGCGGATCGGCCGCGGATCGGCTGCGGATCCGCAGCGGATCGGCAGCGGATCGGCCGCGGATCCGCAGCGGATCGGCCGCGGATCCGCAGCGGATCGGCCGCGGATCCGCAGCGGATCGGCAGCGGATCCGCAGCGGATCCGCAGCGGATCGGCAGCGGATTGGCCGCGGATCTGCAGCGGATTGGCAGCGGATCCGCAGCGGATCGGCAGCGGATCCGCAGCGGATTGGCCGCGGATCTGCAGCGGATTGGCCGCAGATCCCCAGCGGATTGGCAGCGGATTGGCCGCGGATCCGCAGCGGATTGGCCGCTGCGAATTCGAAGCAGTTTTCCATCAGGTTTACAGTACTATGTACACCTAAGGAAAACCAAATCTGCTGTGCCCATGGTGCGGAAAATTCCGTGCAGAAACGCTGCATTGTATTTTCCGCAGCATGTCAATTCTTTGTGCGGATTCCGCAGCGTTTTACACCTGTTCCTCAATAGGAATCCGCAGGTGAAATCTGCACAAAAAAACACTGGAAATCTGCTGTAAATCCGCAGGCAAAACGCAGTGCCTTTTACCTGCAGATTTTTCAAAAATCGTGCGGAAAAATCTCACACGAATCCGCAACGTGGGCACATACCCTTAGGGTTAGGGTTGGAATTAGGGCTAGGGTTGGAAATAGGGTTAAGAATAGGCTTGTGGTTAGGGTTACGGATAGGGTTAGGGGTGTGTTGGGGTTACAGTTGTGGTTAGGGTTGGGATTAGGGTTACTGTTGGGATTAGGGTTAGGATTAGGGTTGGAATTAGGGTTACGGTTGTGTTGCGGTTAGGGTTGTGGTTAGGGGTGTGTTGGGGTTAGGGTTGTGATTAGGGTTATGGCTACAGTTGGGATTAGGATTAGGGGTGTGTTGGGGTTAGTGTTGAAGTTAGAATTGAGGGGTTTCCACTGTTTAGGCACATCATGGGTCTCCAAACGCAACATGGCGCCACCATTGATTCCAGCCAATCTTGCGTTCAAAAAGTCAAATGGTGCTCCCGCCCTTCCAAGCCCCGACGTGCGCCCAAACAGTGGTTTACCCCCACATTTGGGGTACCAGCGTACTCAGGACAAACTGGGCAACAACTGTTGGGGTCCAATTTCTCCTGTTACCCTTGCAAAAATAAAAAATTACTTGCTAAAACATAATTTTTGAGGAAAGAACAATTATTTTTTATTTTCACGGCTCTGTGTTATAAACTTCTGTGAAGCACTTGGGGGTTGAAAGTGCTCACCACACATCTAGATAAGTTCCTTCGGGGGTCTAGTTTCCAAAATGGGGTCACTTGTGGGGTGTTTCTACTGTTTAGGCACATCAGGGGCTCTGCAAATGCAATGTGACGCCCGCAGACCATTCCATCAAAGTCTGCATTTCAAATGTCACTACTTCCCTTCCGAGCCCTGACGTGTGCCCAAACAGTGGTTTACCCCCACATATGGGGTATCAGCGTACTCACAACAAACTGGGCAACAAATATTGGGGTCCAAATTCTCCTGTTACCCTTGTGAAAATAAAAAATTGCTTGCTAAAACATCTTTTTTGAGGAAAGAAAAATGATTTTTTATTTTCACGGCTCTGCGTTGTAAACTTCTGTGAAGCACTTGGGGGTTGAACGTGCTCACCACACATCTAGATAAGTTCCTTGGGGGGTCTAGTTTCCAAAATGGGGTCACTTGTGGGGGGTTTCTACTGTTTAGGCATATCAGGGGCTCTGCAAACGTAACATGATGCCCGCAGACCATTCCATCAAAGTCTGCATTCCAAAACGTCACTACTTCCCTTCCGAGCCCCGGCATGTACCCAAACAGTGGTTTACCCCCACATATGGGGTATCAGCGTACTCAGGAGAAACTGGACAACAACTTTTGGTGTCCAATTTCTCCTGTTACTCTTGCAAAAATAATAAATTCTGGGCTAAAAAAATATTTTTGAGGAAAGGAAACACATTTATTATTTTCACGGCTCTGCGTTATAAACTTCTGTGAAGCACTTTGGGGTTCAAAGTGCTCACCACACATCTAGATAAGTTCCCTTGGGGGTCTAGTTTCCAAAATGGAGTCACTTGTGGGGAGTTCCTACTGTTTAGGCACATCAGGGGCTCTGCAAACGCAACCTGATGCCCGCAGAGCATTCCATCAAAGTCTGCATTTCAAAACGTCACTACTTCCCTTCCGAACCCCGACGTGTGCCAAAACAGTGGTTTACCCCCACATATGGGGTATCAGCGTACTCAGGAGAAACTGGACAACAACTTTTGGGGTCCAATTTCTCCTGTTACTCTTGCAAAAATAAAAAAATTCTGGGCTAAAAAAATATTTTTGAGGAAAGGGAACACTTTTTATTTTCACGGCTCTGCGTTATAATTTTCTGTGAAGCACTTGGGGGTTCAAAGTGCTCACTACACATCTAGATAAGTTCCCTTGGGGGTCTAGTTTCCAAAATGGGGTCACTTGTGCGGGAGCTCCAATGTTTAGGCACACAGGGGCTCTCCAAACGCGACATGGTGTCTGCTAATGATTGGAGCTAATTTTCCATTCAAAAAGCCAAATGACGTGCCTTCCCTTCCGAGCCCTGCCGTGCACCCAAACAGTGGTTTACCCCCACATATGGGGTATCATCGTACTCAGGACAAACTGGACAACAACATTTGGGGTCCAATTTCTCCTATTACCCTTGGGAAAATAAAAAATTCTGGGCTAAAAATCATTTTTGAGGAAAGAAAAATTATTTTTTTATTTTCATGGCTCTGCGTTATAAACTTCTGTGAAGCACCTGGGGGTTATAAGTGCTCACTATGCATCTAGATAAGTTCCTTGGGGGGTCTAGTTTCCAAAATGGGGTCACTTGTAGGGGAGCTCCAATGTTTAGGCACACAGGGGCTCTCCAAACGCGACATGGTGTCCGCTAACGATTGGAGCTAATTTTCCATTCAAAAAGTCAAATGGCACGCCTCTCCTTCCGAGCCTTGCCGTGCACCCAAACAGTGGTTTACCCCCACATATGAGGTATCGGCATACTCAGGAGAAATTGCCCAACAAATTTTAGGATCCATTTTATCCTGTTGCCCATGTGAAAATGAAAGAATTGAGGCTAAAAAAATTTTGTGTGAAAAAAAAGTACTTTTTCATTTTTGCGGATCAATTTGTGAAGCACCTGGGGGTTTAAAGTGCTCACTATGCCTCTAGATGAGTTCCTTGGGGGGTCTAGTTTCCAAAATGGGGTCACTTGTGGAGGAGCTCCAATGTTTAGGCACACAGGGGCTTTCCAAACGCGACATGGTGTCCGCTAACGATGGAGATAATTTTTCATTCAAAAAGTCAAATGGCGCTCCTTCCCTTCCGAGCCTTACCATGTGCCCAAACAGTGGTTTACCCCCACATGTGAGGTATTGGTGTACTCAGGAGAAATTGCCCAACAAAATTTAGGATCCATTTTATCCTGTTGCCCATGTGAAAATGAAAAAATTGAGGCTAAAATAATTTTTTTGTGAAAAAAAAAGTACTTTTTCATTTTTACGGATCAATTTGTGAAGCACCTGGGGGTTTAAAGTGCTCACTATGCTTCTAGATAAGTTCCTTGGGGGGTCTAGTTTCCAAAATGGGGTCACTTGTGGGGGAGCTCCAATGTTTAGGCACACGGGGGCTCTCCAAACGCGACATGGTGTCCGCTAAAGATTGGAGCCAATTTTTCATTGAAAAAGTCAAATGGCGCTCCTTCCCTTCCGAGCCCTGCCGTGCGCCCAAACAGTGGTTTACCCCCACATATGAGGTATCAGCATACTCAGGACAAATTGGACAACAACGTCCGTGGTCCAGTTTCTCCTTTTACCCTTGGGAAAATAAAAAAATTTTCGCTAAAATATCATTTTTGTGACTAAAAAGTTAAATGTTCATTTTTTACTTCCATGTTGCTTCTGCTGCTGTGAAACACCTGAAGGGTTAATAAACTTCTTGAATGTGGTTTTGAGCACCTTGAGGGGTGCAGTTTTTAGAATGGTGTCACTTTTGGGTATTTTCAGCCATATAGAACCCTCAAACTGACTTCAAATGTGAGGTGGTCCCTAAAAAAAATGGTTTTGTAAATTTTGTTGTAAAAATGAGAAATCACTGGTCAAATTTTAACCCTTATAACTTCCTAGCAAAAAAAAAATTTGTTTCCAAAATTGTGCTGATGTAAAGTAGACATGTGGGAAATGTTATTTATTAACTATTTTGTGTCACATAACTCTCTGGTTTAACAGAATAAAAATTCAAAATGTGAAAATTGCGAAATTTTCAAAATTTTTGCCAAATTTCCGTTTTTTTCACAAATAAACTCAGAAATTATCGACCTAAATTTACCACTAACATGAAGCCCAATATGTCACGAAAAAACAATCTCAGAATCGCTAGGATCCGTTGAAGCGTTCCTGAGTTATTACCTCATAAAGGGACACTGGTCAGAATTGCAAAAAACGGCAAGGTCATGAAGGGGTTAAGAAAATAATTAAAAACAATCTCATTATCCTCAAGGAGGACCCTGACATAGCCGAAATTCTGAGAAACGGATGCAGAATTGTGTCCAGAAAGGCACCGTCTTTAGGTTCTAGTCTCTCACCGAGCTCTTTCAGCACCCTTTCTGCACAGCCTTCCCATTGGCTCAGCACGAAAGGCTTCTATAAATGTGGTGCTGTAGCATGTAAAACATGTAAATTTTCGTGGAAATGCTGTAACTTTACTGATGCTACTAATCAGAACATCTATTCCATCAAAACATTTTTGAATTGTAACACTAAAAATGTGGTTTATATAATGGAATGCACAGTGTGTCATCTTAAATATGTTGGGAGTACTATACGTTCTCTCAAAACACGAATTCGTGAACATATTTATGATGTCGAGAATGTTAATGCCAACAGAAATATATCACAAGTCTCACAACATTTTATTAGTTGTCATCAGTCCAACCTTGAGTCATTAAAAATCTATGCAATTGAAAAAATCCATAAACCATTTAGAGGAGGAGATATTGAAGTGACCCTAAGAAATAGAGAAACATGGTGGATCTTTAAGCTCGGAACTAGAATTCCACATGGATTAAATAAAAGGAAAGATCTGAGGCTACGTTCACACGATCCGGATTTTGATCCGGATCCGTAGCGGATTTTCAGCTGCGGATCCGGATCAGTTTCCCATGTTGGTTACAGTACAATGTAACCCAATGGAAAACCAAAACCGCTGTGCTAACGATCCGTTTTTCCGCTGGAAAATCCGCGCGGATTTTCCAGCGGAAAAAAGAAGTAGCATGTCAATTCTTTCAGCGGATTCCGCACCGGTTTTCCAGCAGCTCCAATAGGAAACTGCTATTGGAAACCCGCAGTGGAAAACGCTGAAGAAAAAGGATCAGAAAACGCAGCTCAAATTCACTGCGGAATTTAGCTGCCGTTTTCCAAAAACGGGCAGGAAAAAAAAAGGATGGAAATCCTGATCGTGTGAACGTAGCCTAATGCTTTTTTACTAGAATTTTGATAGTTTAGTTATTTTTATAGTTCAGTGATAGTAAAGTTGTCCCTCCTATATTAGGTCATCAAATATGCGGGCTATACCTCCTGCACAGCTCTTGCCCAACATTTATATAATAATTTCCCCTTTTAAAAATAAATAGTTACTGATGCATTTTCCTGGTCCTCTTTGTTCAGCGATCGCGCTGTTATCGTTACGGTGTCCGCAGCTGTATTTCAATCCATTCTGGCTGAGATAACCCTTAATTTACGACAGTCCTGAGCGAGATTGTTCCGCTCCTTTACCCAGTGTTATTTCTGAGTCTGTAACATTCCAAACATGACTCTGATACCAAAGAAGCCCGTAGCTCTGCTGATCACGAGTCCTATATGCACACCATATCTCCGAACCAGCAAAGTACTTGCCGACTTTGATGAAAGTTCGTGTCTCATTTGAGATAGTTCTCTCTTTATTCAATTAAATTCAATTTCCACCAGATAACAATGTCGGCTTATGGCTGCAGGGGCATACTACAGCTCACAATTTAAATTTTCAACATTTTTTCCTTTTGGGGCTCTCTCATTATGATTGCTATATTAGGATTGTTTGTGGTGTATTTACTTAGATTATTTAAATTCCGTATGCAGTTATATTTATATCTATTTAAAGATGACCAAAAAAGTCTGTACCTTCGTCGATTGTGAGTCTCACATGTACACTACACCCATAGATAAGGAGAGCATTTGCCGATATTTATAAAAGCATGTGCATTACCATTTATAGCTTTTTCTTTTCAATTAAAATTAACTCCTATCAGAAATCAATGTTGACACATTGCTGTAGGGGCATATTACAGTTTTTTAGTTCAATCCTCAATATATTTTTTGTCCTGTTGGGGCTGGCTAACTGTGATTGTCACATCAGAATTCCTTATAGTCTTATTCATGTAAATTATTTAAATTTTGTATGCAGCTATATATTCATATATTTATTTATTTGATATGATTCTATTTCATTTTGCTTCTTTTTTGTCACTTTTGTTATTTTCGTATTTTGTATTTCCTTATTTAGTTGGAGCATTTGTCTCAATTTTAGAACTTTTTTTGTCTTGTTCTCATGCTCATGTGTACACACTTTGTTGAATTAATCAACTTAATTAATTATAACACCGGTGTGCCGACCGGATACTAATATATAAGCACGAGACCTGACATGTACCAGGTATCATGATTAAGGGTGCTTAGCCACCAGAAACGCGTTGATCTTGGTTTTTAAATGTGCTGATGTTTTATCCTTACACGCTATTTTGGTAGTGGAATAAAGTTATGGATTTTTCACTGCATCGTTGAGCTGGATCTTCCTCCTTTTTTTTCCTGTTTGTCTACGCCCTGACACAGCGGTTCCGTGCTCCGAGCCTTTGGGAATGTCGATATGGTGAGCTGGACTTTGTTTTCTGTCACTGCCTCATACATTGTCCTTTTTTGCATTAGTGCTGCTCATTTTTCCTGATTTCTCCTATTAGTGTTTTTCCATCCGTATCCAGCTAGATTGCTTGCAAACACTATATAGGAGTAGATAGAGGAGCCTTTCTGCTTGCTTGTGCCCTGCAGCCCCAGCCAGATAAGTATTAGCCTATTTTTTGGAGCCTCATCTATTGCATTGTAGGTTACCTTCATGCATTGTAATCGCTTCAAAAAGTTTGTGATACTATCAGTTTTACATCTTTGGGCACATCCAGTGCCTTTTTGTGAAAAAAAAAAAAGTTAATAAAGTTCACCAAACACTCCACTTTACAGTTCTGTAGGCCACATTAGCTCACATAAAAGTCTAGTCCACACTTTATAAAATTAGTGTTTCTTATACCTGTTAGCAGCTGTTCAGGAATAAGCACACTAAGCCCTTAGTACTTTTCTGCCTATCTTTATCAGTCTACCAAGATGAAGAAGGCAGGGAGTAAGGCACGTGGTCGTGGGCGCGGAGTTTCTACAGGGAGAGGACGTGGGGATTCTGTGCCTGCTGCGGGCACCAGTGACTCAGCATCCCCCAGTTTTACCAGGGAACAGTCCTTTATGCGCAGCTTTGTTGGAGCTCGCCGTACCCCACTGCTGCGGAATGAACAAATTGAAGCCATTGTTTGATGGATGGCAGCTAACGCATCGACTTCAATTAGTTCCAGATTCTCTCAGGTCCAGAGCACTGAAGATCACCCATCTGTCTCTTCACCACCTGCCAAATTGCCCAGGCAGTGAGAGAGCCCTGGACAGGAGCAATCTCTACTTCTGTTCTCTGAATCTGTCGGCTTGGAAAGAGGGGGCCAGCCAAGCAGCATTTGAGAATTTGAAGAAGGGGTAATATGCAGTAATGCGCAACAGGTTTGTCCCTCTGAATCTGAAGAGGCGGGTGGGCCAGTGCCTATGGTCAGCACACCTCAGTACGCATCTGATGATGAGACTCAGGTGCCACTTTCCAGTGCGTACTGTGCTGTCGATACTACCCAGGAGAAGCAGTCATTTGAAGAGGGTAGTGTAGATGATGAGGTCCTTGACCCATCATGTCGTGAGGTACAGGAAGGTGGTGGGAGCAGCTCTGAGGAAGAGATTGGCCAAAAACGGAGGGAGAGGGAGGGGGCAGACTGGGTTGCCTGTAGCCTCCACTTTGGCACCCATTAGGAGCATGCCTCTTCCAAAACCCAAAACGGGCGCTCCCAAGACTTGCAGTGCCTGGTCCTTTTTTGACACAGTTGCAGATGACATTTGCTTTGTCAAATGCAAGCTGTGTAATCAGAAAGTGAAAAGAGGGAAAAGTCTCAGAAACCTCAATGCCACAAATATGTGAAAACATGTGCGGACCAAGCTCGTGGTGGAGTTACAAAGACACACTGAAGACCTAGGCCAACCTACAGCGCCACCTACCACCTCTTCAGCTCGTGTTGTAGCCTCTTCCTCCAGCTCACACACAGCTGGTTCGGCTTCCTCACAGGATCGCCATGGAAGAACCTCTGGCACTGTTGTACAGAGACACGGTGTCATTCCACCCACAGCACCACGTTCCCTGTCATCCTCACACTCCCAGGCCAGTTTACAGCCATCGGTAGCACAGGCATGGGAGAAAAGGCACCCATACTCGGCAAACCACCCCTGAGCACAGGCTCTGAATGCTGGCATTGCAAAACTACTGTCCCTTGAAATGCTATCTTTCAGGCTGGTGGAGACTGACACCTTCCATAACTTCATGGCATTGGCAGTCCCACAATACAATGTGCCCAGCCGCTTTTGTTTCAGCAGGCAAGCCGTCCCTGCCCTGCAAAAGCATGTGGAGGGAAAAATTAAACATGCGCTGCTAAACGTCGTCAGTAGCAAGGTCCACCTGACCACCGATGCGTGGACCAGTCACCATGGACAGGGACGATACCTTTCACTCACTGCCCATTGGATAAATGTTGTGGAGCCGGGGACAGATCTTGAGAGTGGCGCTGTACGTGTTCTGCCAACTCCAAGGATTGCAGGAATCCAGTCTGTACACATTGACTCCTCCTCATACTCCAGTTCCTCAGAATCACCGCTGCAGGAGCCGTCACAGTCTACCTCCACATGGACCCGTGAACGCTTACCTGTTACGACCGATATGAGTACAGCCGTGGCCAAATGGCAACAGGCCATATTGAAATTAATTTCTTTGGGGAATCGAAGCCACACAGCGCAGGAGCTCTGGAATGCCATCAAGCAGGAGAGCGATGTGTGGTTTGTGCCAGTGAATCTCCAGCCAGGCATGGTAGTGTGTGAAAGTGGCCGAAATCTGGTGGCAGCTCTGGGCCTAGGCAACCTCACTCACATCCCATGTCTGACACATGTGTGTCATGGTTCCCAATGGCAAGGGAACGTCAGAGAACTTAAACAACAGACTAGCTCTTGGGTGATGGAATCTCGAGCTGACCGTGAGCTAAACCTATCACACAACTAGCAGTGGCCGGGTGGCGTACCTACGTTTTATCCCTAGACGCCTAGCGCCAGCCGGAGGACTAACTAACCCCAATAGAGGAAAAGACAGACCTGGCTTACCTCTAGGGAAATTCCCCCAAAAAGGAGACAGAAGCCCCCCACATATATTGACGGTGAGTTCAGAGGAAAAGACATACGCAGTATGAAGGTAGGTTCAGCAAAGCGAAGTCCGCTTACTAGATAGCAAGAAGATACAATAGGGAACTTCACGGTCAGCTGAAAACCCTATTAAAATACCATCCCGAAATTACTTTAAGACTCATGTGTCAACTCATGACACCGAAGTGGCAATTTCGGCCCACAAGAGCTTCCAGCTACAGAAAAATAACATAACTGTGAACTGGAACAAAAATGCAAAACAAACTTAGGACTAAGAGTCCAACTTAGCTGATAGTAGTCTAGGAGCAGGAACATGCAACAGAAAGGCTCTGGTTACATTGATGGCCGGCACTAGAATAACTGAGCAGCAAGGCTAAATAGGATACACCCATATCCTGATGGAAGCAGGTGAACAGAGAAAGTGAAGCACACAAGTCCAGTACCACCAGTGACCACCGGGGGAGCCCAAAAACCAAATTCACAACAGTACTCCCCCCCTCAAGGAGGGGGCACCGAACCCTCACAAGAACCACCAGGGCGATCAGGATGAGCCCTATGAAAGGCACGGACCAAATCAGAGGCATGAACATCAGAGGCTGTCACCCAAGAATTATCCTCTTGACCGTAGCCCTTCCACTTGACCAGATACTGAAGTCTCCGTCTGGAAACACGGGAGTCCAAGATCTTCTCCACAACGTACTCCAATTCACCCTCAACCAACACCGGAGCGGGAGGCTCAACGGAAGGCACAACCGGTACCTCATACCTGCGCAATAATGACCGATGGAAGACATTATGGATAGAAAAAGATGCTGGGAGGTCCAATCGAAAGGACACGGGGTTAAGAATCTCCAAAATCTTATATGGGCCGATGAACCGAGGCTTAAACTTAGGAGAAGAAACCCTCATAGGGACAAAACGAGAAGACAACCACACCAAGACCCCAACACGAAGACGAGGACCAACACGACGACGGCGGTTAGCAAAATGCCGAGTCTTCTCCTGGGACAACTCCAAATTGTCCACCACCTGTCCCCAAATCCGATGCAACCTATCCACCACAGTATCCACTCCAGGACAATCCGAAGACTCCACCTGACCGGAAGAAAAACGAGGATGAAACCCCTAATTGCAAAAGAAAGGAGAAACCAAAGTGGCAGAACTAGCCCGATTATTGAGGGCAAACTCCGCCAACGGCAAAAAGGCAACCCAGTCATCCTGATCCGCAGACACAAAACACCTCAAATAAGTCTCCAAGGTCTGATTAGCTCGCTCGGTCTGGCCATTAGTCTGAGGATGGAATGCAGACGAAAAAGACAAATCAATGCCCATCCTAGCACAGAACGCCCGCCAAAATCTAGACACGAACTGGGTCCCCCTGTCAGAAACGATATTCTCCGGAATACCATGCAAGCGAACCACATTTTGAAAAAACAGAGGAACCAACTCGGATGAGGAAGGCAACTTAGGCAAGGGCACCAAATGGACCATCTTTGAAAAACGGTCACACACCACCCAGATGACAGACATTTTCTGAGAAACAGGGAGATCAGAAATAAAATCCATAGAGATGTGAGTCCAAGGCCTCTTCGGAATAGGCAAAGATAACAACAATCCGCTGGCCCGAGAACAACAAGGTTTGGCCAGAGCACAAACATCACAAGACTGCACAAAAACTCGTACATCTCGAGACAGGGAAGGCCACCAGAAGGACCTAGCCACCAAATTATACGCCCCACGGAGATCAATCTTAGAGAACCACTTAGCCCCCTTTATTCGAGCAAACAAATCAGTCAGCAGTGGCAGAGGATACTGATATTTGACTGTAATTTTATTCAAGAGTCGATAATCAATACACGGCCTCAAAGAGCCATCTTTTTTAGATACAAAGAAAAAACCGGCTCCTAAGGGAGATGAAGAAGGACGAATATGTCCCTTTTCCAGGGACTCCTTAATATATTCTCGCATAGCAGCATGTTCAGGTACAGATAGATTAAATAAACGACCCTTTGGAAATTTACTGCCCGGAATCAGATCTATGGTACAATCGCAATCTCTGTGAGGAGGTAGTGAACCAAGCTTAGGCTCCTCAAAAACATCACGATAATCAGACAAAAATTCCGGAATCTCAGAGGGAATAGATGACGAAATGGAAACCAAAGGTACGTCCCCATGAGCCCCCTGACATCCCCAGCTTAACACAGACATAGCTTTCCAGTCAAGGACTGGGTTATGAGATTGTAACCATGGTAATCCGAGCACCAAAACGTCATGTAGATTGTACAACACAAGGAAGCGAATCATCTCCTGATGGTCTGGATTCATACGCATAGTCACTTGTGTCCAGTATTGTGGTTTATTACTAGCCAATGGTGTAGAGTCAATACCCTTCAGAGGTATAGGAACTTCCAGAGGCTCTAGATCAAACCCACAGCGCCTGGCAAAGGACCAATCCATTAGACTCAAAGCGGCGCCAGAGTCGACATAGGCATCCGCGGTAATTGACGATAATGAACAAATCAAGGTCACAGACAGAATAAACTTAGACTGTAAAGTGCCAATTGAAATAGACTTATCAACCTTTTTTGTACGTTTAGAGCATGCTGATATAACATGAGTTGAATCACCACAATAGAAGCACAACCCATTTTTTCGCCTAAAATTCTGCCGTTCGCTTCTGGACAGAATTCTATCACATTGCATATTTTCTGGAGCCTTCTCAGAAGACACCGCCAAATGGTGCACAGGTTTGCGCTCCCGCAAACGCCGATCAATCTGAATAGCCATTGTCATGGACTCATTCAGACCTGTAGGTGCAGGGAACCCCACCATAACATCTTTAATGGCATCAGAGAGACCCTCTCTGAAATTCGCCGCCAGGGCGCACTCATTCCACTGAGTAAGCACAGACCATTTACGAAATTTTTGGCAGTATATTTCAGCTTCATCTTGCCCTTGAGATAGGGCCATCAAGGCTTTTTCAGCCTGAATCTCTAAATTAGGTTCCTCATAAAGCAACCCCAAAGCCAGAAAAAACGCATCCACATTGAGCAACGCAGGATCCCCGGGTGCCAATGCAAATGCCCAGTTTTGAGGGTCACCCCGCAGCAAGGAAATTACTATCTTAACCTGCTGTGCGGGATCTCCAGCGGAGCGAGATCTCAGGGAAAGAAATAATTTACAATTATTTTTGAAATTCAGGAAACGAGATCTATCCCCGGAGAAAAATTCTGGTATAGGAATTCTAGGTTCAGATATAGGAGCATGAATAACAAAATCCTGTAAATTTTGAACCTTATTAGCAAGATTATTCAAACCTATAACCAAACTCTGAGGATCCATTTTAATCAGGTGAGATCAGAGCCATTCAAGGATTAGAAGGAGAGAGAGAGACAAAGGCTGCAATTAGAGCAAAAATGCAACTGAGTCAACTAAAAAGCAAACTCAGAAGGAAAAAAAAAAAAAAAAAATCTGCAGACTTCTTTTTCTCTCCTTTCTTCTGCCAACGGTTTTAACCCTTGGCCGGCCATACTGTCATGGTTCCCAATGGCAAGGGAATGTCAGAGAACTTAAACAACAGACTAGCTCTTGGGTGATGGAATCTCGAGCTGACCGTGAGCTAAACCTACCACACAACTAGCAGTGGCCGGGTGGCGTACCTACGTTTTATCCCTAGACGCCTAGCGCCAGCCGGAGGACTAACTAACCCTAATAGAGGAAAAGACAGACCTGGCTTACCTCTAGGGAAATTCCCCCAAAAAGGAGACAGAAGCCCCCCACATATATTGACGGTGAGTTCAGAGGAAAAGACATACGCAGTATGAAGGTAGGTTCAGCAAAGCGAGGTCCGCTTACTAGATAGCAAGAAGATACAATAGGGAACTTCACGGTCAGCTGAAAACCCTATTAAAATACCATCCCGAAATTACTTTAAGACTCATGTGTCAACTCATGACACCGGAGTGGCAATTTCGGCCCACAAGAGCTTCCAGCTACAGAAAAATAACATAACTGTGAACTGGAACAAAAATGCAAAACAAACTTAGGACTAAGAGTCCAACTTAGCTGATAGTAGTCTAGGAGCAGGAACATGCAACAGAAAGGCTCTGGTTACATTGATGGCCGGCACTAGAATAACTGAGCAGCAAGGCTAAATAGGATACACCCATATCCTGATGGAAACAGGTGAACAGAGAAAGTGAAGCACACAAGTCCAGTACCACCAGTGACCACCGGGGGAGCCCAAAAACCAAATTCACAACACATGTGCTCAATTGGTTGTGCAGAGTTTTTTGAGGGACTATCTGGATCTGATGCACTGCTGCACAAGATCCGCCTAGAGTGCGCTCACTTGCGGCATTCCAGCATGGCAAAATCGCGCATTGCAGCTCTGTAGTGTCGATTCCGCCTTCCGGAACATCGCATCATATGTGACTTACCAACCAGGTGGAATTCAACATTACATATGTTGGAGCGGTTGTGTGAGCAGCAGGCAGTAGTAATGGAGTACCAGCTGCATCAGGCACAAACAAGTCACACTGCGCGCTGTTCACACTTCACCACCACTGAGTGGGCCTCTATGAAGGACATCTGCCAGGTTTTGTGTGCCTTCGACGATTCCACGCAAATGGTGAGTGCAGGTGATGCACTAGTCAGCATGACTATCCCCCTTATCTGCCTGCTTGAAAAAACACTGCAAGCACTAAGGGATGATGTTGTGGAAGAGGTGGAGGATGAAGAGTCACCAATTCCATCTGCTTCTGGACAGTCTGCGCATTGTGGTTCCTCACAAAGGCCTAGGCAGGGGACACTTTGTGAGGAGGATGAGGAGGAGTCAATGGAGGAGGAAGACATCTGTCCAGAGGAGGGAGTTACACAATCCTCTAGTAGTCAGTATGTAGAGCGAGGGTGCGGTGATGCAGAGCAGGCAGAGATGACGCCTCAAGCAGGGGACAGCATTTCTGCAGCACATGGTTGATTTCATGCTGCAGTGCCTGAAAAACAACCGCTGCATCGCCCACATTCTCAACACAGCTGATTATTGGGTCTACACCCTCCTAGATCCTCGCTACTGGGACAACTTACAAAGCCTCATAACACCGTTGACCGTAAAAATGCGGGAGTACCAAGACACACTGGTGCATTCCATCATGTTCTCCATTACAACCGAGAGCAGTGCTGCTAGTGCTTTACAAAGCAGCTCAGTGCATCGAGTCAGTGGAGGAAGCTCTGCACAAAGAGGGAGCAGAAGCAGTGCCTTAGCACAAGGCAAGACCAGTATGGTCCAAATGTGGCAAAGTTTTGTGTGCCCGCCACAAATATCTACACCATCACAGATGGCTCCAGTCAGCAGGAGGCAATGTTTCCGTCAGATGGTGACAGACTAAATGTCTTGCCCTCTCAGTGTACTCCCAGACGGCTCTTCCCCCTTCAAGTTTTGGGTCTCTAAGCTGGATACATGGCCAGAGCTAAGCCAGTATGCATTGGAGGTGCTGGCTTGCCCTGCTGCTAGTGTATTATCGGAATGCATCTTTAGTGATTCAGGTGGTGTACTAACAGACCGTCGCATGCGACTATCCTCCAATGACGTTGACCGGCTTACTTTTCTGAAAATGAACAAGGCCTGGATCTCGCAGGATTTTGCCACTCCTCTTCCAGATTAAATAATTGGTTGGCAACAGTATCCTGGTCTCCTGTTGTGTTCATATTTCTACCACCTGAACTGTAATCCCTGGGCTCCAACACTGCCAGTTGATGCTCAGAAGTGCCGTCTGCACAGTCAACACATGACCCAGTGTTATTGGGTTTCAGTAACGTCAGCTGATCCCTGCTGTGTGTCCGGCAATGTTTCCTGCTCCCTCCACATTCACATTACATCAGATATTAAACTTGCTCCAGTTAGGCCTCAGCCTACACTCTGCTTCTCCTGGATTCCCTGGGCTCCAACACTGCCAGTTGAAGCTAGGAAGTGCTGTCTGCACAGTCAACACCTGCTCCAGTGTTATTGGGGTTCAGTAATGTCAGTTGATCCCCTGCTGTGTATCCGGCAATTTCTCCTGCTCCCTCCACACTAAGACTACAACCGATATTAAACTTGCTCCAATTAGGCCTCGGCCTACACTATGCTTCTAGCATTGACCCTGGGCTCCAACACCGCCAGTTGCTGCTCAGAAGTGCTGTCTGCACAGTCAACAGTTGCTCCTCTTTTATTGGGGTTCAGTAATGCCAGCTGCTCCCCTGATGTGTGTGCAGCAATTTCTCCACTCTGTTTCTAGCATTGAACCTGGGCTCCAACACCACCAGTTGCTGCTCGGAAGTGCCGTCTGCACAGTCAACACATGCTCCAGTGTTTTGGGGTTCAGTAACGTCAGCTGATCCCCAGCTGTGTGTGCGGCAATATCTCCTGCTCCCTCCACATTGACACCACTACAGATTTTAAACTTGCTCCAATTAGGCCTCAGCCTACACTCTGTTTCTTCTGTAATCCCAGGGCTCCAACACCGCCAGTTGCTGCTCAGTAGTGTCTTTGGCACAGGTACTCCCTCCTGCCCAGCCTGGTTCCAGCACGCCAGCTGTTTCCGGGTAGTGTCAAGGTCACTTTGCCTCCAATACGTTGTCCTGTCGGGTTGCGGTCGGGTTAGCCAACTCTATGGTGCCTGCAGTTTAGGTGCTTCCTATGTGGGCTGCGGGAACTGGCAATCAAGGCTGGTTCCATAGTGCCAATAGGACAAGCTCCCCCTGTAGGACTGTGGGTTTTCAGTAACTACGGCTGGCTCGCGGCCTAGCAATTTTTTTTTCAAGTGGACCTTCTGCTGCCTATCTGAGTTCCAGCACCAGTAGCTGGTTCTTTGGAAGACAATCTTGAATAGGTCCCCCTGGTTCCAGTACCATCAGCTGTTTCCAGGCAGAGCCTTTGGCTTAGGTGCCTCCTTCTCAGTATCTGAGTTCCACCAATGTCTGGTGGTCCTTGGTAGTGCTTTCTGGAACGGGTACCTCATGCTTAGTAACTGGTTTCCAGTACCGTCAGCTGGTCCTCGGTAGTTCCATTGGCTCTTGTACCTTCGGCTACCCATCCGGGTTCCAGTACCTTCAGCTGGTTCCGGGCAGAGCCTTTGGCTTAGGTGCCTCCCTCTCAGTATCCGAGTTCCACCAACGTCTGGTGGTCCTTGGTAGTGCTTTCTGGCACGGGTACCTCCTGCTTAGTAACCGGGTTCCAGTACCGTCAGCTGGTCCTTGGTAGTTCCATTGGCTCTTGTACCTTCGGGTAGCCATCCGGGTTTCAGTACCGTCAGCTGGTTCTCGGCAGTTCCTCAGCCTTCTTGTACCTTCTGCTACATTTTCAAGTTTAAGCTTTTGGAAATGGTTTTTGCTAATCACTCTGGATCTCCCTGACGACGACTCTAAAGACGACGACCCTAAAGACCACCACGAAGAAGATGCCGACCCCGGAGACGCCGACCCCGGAGATGCCGACCCTGGAGACGATGACCCTGAAGACCACCCCGAAGAAAACCAAGAAGCAGAAGAACAAGAAGCTGCAGAACAAAAAGCAGAAGAACATTAAGCATAAGACTAAAAATCAGAGCAAAAGATATTGTCTAAATTATAAGAAGACTAAGCAGTGTATGGGGTGACTCCGTTCCTCCTCGTGGTGCCCCTGGAAAAAACCTGCTGCTGCCAGCCAAACTGAACGCGGACAAATCCTGTTGTAAATCTTTTGTGACAGGCAGCACGGAAGGTGTAATCTTCAAACTTTTATAGATAACAACTACAGGAATGCCTGTCACAAATAAGAATATAATGAAGAAGAAGAATATGAAGAAGATGAAGAAGTAGAATATGAAGAAGAATAATAGTTGAATAAAAATAATATGAAGAATGTAAAAAAAAGAATAATAGGAAGAAGGTGAAGAAGAAGAAGATGAATAAGGTGAAGAAGAAGCTGATGAAAAAGATGCTGCTGCTGAGGATGAGGAAGAAGAAATTGTGGGAGAAGTAAAAAAGAAGGTGAAGAGCATGGAAGTAGTGAAACATAAATATCTGACAAAATATAAAAAATCTTAACATAGTCAATATCTTTGTAACACCGAACGTCTTAAAAAAAAATAATTTGTGCTATACCATTTTCTTGGGATAAACCTCTATGCCTTTAATGTCTCCTCCACCTCCCCCAATACATTCTACATTATTCTTAGTTGTTTTCCTTCATGTAGAATTAACCTTCAAGGAAAGGAAGGGTTTATTTTAATTCCGATATTTTTGTTTCATTGACTTGCATTGGTATTGGGTATCGGTATCGTCGATATTCGATATTTTTTTGATATCGGCCAATCCAATCCGATACCGATATTTCCGAATATCGGAAGGTATCGCTCAACACTAGTGATGATTGAATAGTGAAATAACTAATCTAATGCAAGTCAATGCGAAAGCCGAATATTTTTCTGCTGTGCCCAGCAAACAGGTTGGGGGCATAGCTGAAATTGATAGGAAAGAGCATGGGAAAACTAAATGGGAAAAGCATGGAGAAGATGCCTGCATGCCTTTCTGACTTACATATGGTATCTGGAAATAATGTTGTCAGACTATTGCGCCAGTTTTATGAATTTTTTAAAAGATCTACCAAACCAAATAGTTACCAAGATAGTGAAATACATATTCCCTATCCCTTTATAATGTCATTTCAAACATGCATATTTGAATTTTGGGCTTTGCCCGCCACCACCACTATGTTTACTGCCATGTTATTATACGGCCCTCGCTTCCAATTTGCAGAGTTCCAGCAGGTGCCATGAAACCTGAGTTTAGTAAGGGCCCTTAGGTGGCCCTGTATTTGAGAAAGCTCTCACTCCAACATACGGGAGATCCTTCCCTCATGCCAAATATTTAGCAAAATGGTGAAATACATATTCCCCATCCATTTTCAATTCCATTTCAAGCATGCTCATTTGAATTTTGGGCTTTGCCTGCCACCACCACCATGTCTACCGCCTTGTCATTATGCAGCCCTCACTTTTATTTTCAGAGGGCTACCAGGTGCTGTGAAACCTGCATTTTGTAAGCTTCACAATTCATTTTTCCCACCAGATCCCTATGGAACCACTGTCATAACGGGTTAGCCATTGTAAGGTGAATATAATACAGGAGTTGGGGAAGCTGCATGATCAATGTCAGGAAATTGGATTCTACCAGACACCAAAAGCATTAGAATTAAATTATGAATGCAGTGTATGCAAGCAAGGGCCTGTATTGTGGTCAGTCTGTCAGGCTTGAAATCTATGTCAGGAACATATACAAGCCTCATTTTACTTGGAAGCAGCCTCCTCAAGGGAAAGAGACAGGAGTGCCATTGACCATTCTGCGCAAGACCAAGCACTTATTCTGGAAACTACCCAACCAGACAGGATGTATCTTTTGCATGGTTTTGAGCAAAAATTGAGTAATTACAGGATATGTCCCAGAGAGTGTCAATGTCTGTGGAGTGAATTACTCATGTGACAGGCAATGCTACAGAGCTCAGTTAAAGGACTTAGTGTGGCGATTACCATGTTCCAATATGTGGAAGGCTGTGACCTAAACAGGTCTGTGGAGCATTTTAACCCAGTCTCTTAGACTTGTTTAAAATGTACAGAGACTGGCCAATACACCACCACCTTTTCTGTAAGGACCAAAATGTAGAAAATGTAAGGGAAGCAACAGTTTAATAAATATACAGAAATCTCAATTAGGATCCTAGAAAAGTCAGCAATGTTTATTGTCCAGCACTGGACAATGTAAAGTGCTAACAAATATGTATGCCCTATCTAACTAACAATTCATGAACAGACATATAGCTGACAAGGGACAACTGAACACTGCGCTGGGACAACAAACTGGACAGGGTTGCTGACTGTTGTGTCTGTGCAACTGCAGATTGTGGACAGGAGAACTCAGCTCCTTCTTCCTGGACAGCAGAGAGGGAATGACATAACACAGGGGAAGGGGGAGTGGTTTCACCATCAGACGCATATTTTGTATTCAGGCGTTCCACCCATCTACTGGGGTGCAGCATACAGTTGCGCTCTTACAATATTCAATATATAACACCGATAAATGCAACAGCTTACTAGAAAAAAACCTTATTAAAATGTAACCTTTATTGCGTATAATAAAATAGAAACACAGAATCTAGTTACCCCCTCAATAGAAATGCCTCAATATAATGGACTGTGAGATACCAGACAAAAACAACCATTAACCTCCTCTAGTCTCTTTGTATCGCTAATGTAGTATCAATCTAACTAATAACCACTTCTGCTAAAAAAAATGGATGCAGAGGTAGGCCCGTTCTAATACCTCACAGAAAAGAAATAATAGCACCAAAACCAGTTGCTTTTTATAAAAATGACATAATTGTGTTTACATATGACAACAGTCTCACTCAGCCGAAGTGTAGAAATGAGTGATCTGTCCATAGATACCAATCTATCTGGATGCCTACCTAGATGCGGAGGTTGATACCCTAAGAAAAACGAGAATGGCAATCCCGCTCGTGTGATGGCTGTCCCTATCCTAATTACACCCTATAAGGCTTCAATCAGAAACAGAGGACCAGACAGCCTGTGCCAACTAAATGATAGAGTGCTGGAGTAATATGTGCACAGATATTAAATATATATAACTAGCAAAAGGGTAAAGATATATAAATGTGGAAAAAAGAAGACAGTACAATCAATCTCAGCCACTCATAACTAATGCACATACTGTACAAATCAGTGAAATGCGGTCACAAAGGTTATTGGTATCTAGGTACTATAACAGCACGGTAATTTTGACTATGTCATCATCCCCAAACCATTTGAAAACACAGGGATGATAAGATGCTAACATAGAACAACATACCCTCACGGTAGTAGATTATTTCAACAGATGTAATTGCACACCAAGGCCACCACATAAAGAGCATTCTAAAATATTATCAAATAGCCAATAAGGACAAAAAAGTCCTAATGATACATCTATATTTGTCTGCTAGAATGTGGTGCTGCATACAGGCGGTTGGAGATCATGATTATATGACTCCTCAAATGAAGAAAACAGACTCGTGACGCATTTTCCCCACACACGGGTTCATCAGGAGAGATTCTTGGCAGCATGGCAGTGGAGAGTTGTCCAAAAGATGAGGCTGCACACAGTTGTGCTCAAAAGTTTACATACCCAGGCAGAATTTTTGATTTCTTGGCCTTTTTTCAGTGAATATCAATGACTAGGTGTTTCCAGCCAGCTAACGCTCGGCACGCTCATTGCTATCTAATTAACGCTGCTGGTGATTAAACTAAAGTAAATAATGACAACATTCAATAGCGCTTACGCAGGTGGTAAATTAACTTAAAATGAAGTTAATAACAATAGTGTGGTGATGTGTTGGGGCGGGATTTTGTGTGGTGATGTAATGGGGGGCGGGATTATGTGTGGTAATGGGGTGGGGGCGGGATTATGTGTGGTAATGGGGTGGGGGGCGTGATTATGTGTGGTGATGTGTTGGGGGCGAGATTATGTGTGGTGATGTGGTGGGGGCAGGATTATGTGTGGTAATGATATTATGTGTGGTAATGTGTTGGGGGGTGGGATTATGTGTGGTAATGGGGTGGGGGGCAGGATTATGTGTGGTGATGTGTTGGGGGGGCGGGATTATGTGTGGTGATGTGCTGGGGGTGGGATTATGTGTGGTGATGTAGTGGGGGGGCGAGATTATGTGTGGTGGTGGGCGGGATTATGTGTGGTGATGTGGTGGGGGGTGGGATTATGTGTGGTGAAGGGGTGGGGGGCGGGATTATGTGTGGTGAAGGGGTGGGGGGCGGGATTATGTGTTGTAATGTGGTGGGGGGTGGGATTATGTGTGGTGAAGGGGTGGGGGGTGGGATTATGTGTGGTGATGTGGTGGGGGGCAGGATTATATGTGGTGAAGGGGTGGGGGGAGGGATTATGTGCAGTAATGTGGTGGGGGGGCGGGATTATGTCTGGTGATGTGGTGGGGGGCTGGATTATGTGTGGTGATTGGGTGGGGGGGCAGGATTATGTGTGGCGATGTGGTTGGGGGGCGGGATTATGTGTGGTGATTTGGTGGGGGGGCGGGATTATGTGTGGTGATGGGGTGGGGGGGCAGGATTATGTGTGGTGATTGGGTGGGGGCATGGGATTATGTGTGGTGATGTGGTGGGGGGCAGGATTATGTGTGGTAATGTTATTATGTGTGCTAATGTGTTAGGGGGCGGGATTATGTGTGGTGATGTGGTTGAGGGCAGGATTATGTGTGGTAATGTGGTGGGGGGATGGATTATGTGTGGTAATGTGGTGAGGGTCTGGGATTATCTGTGGTATTGTGGTGGAGGCTGGGATTATGTGTGGTGATGTGGTGGGGGGCAGGATTATGTGTGGTAATGTTATTATGTGTGCTAATGTGTTGGGGGGCGGGATTATGTGTGGCAATGTGGTGGGGGGTGGGATTATGAGTGGTGATGTTTTTTGGGGGGCGGGAATATGTGTGGTAATGTGGTGGGGGGTGGGATTATGTGTGGTGATGTATGGGGGGTGGGATTATGTGTGGTAATGTGGTGGGGGCGGGATTATGTGTAGTAATGTAGTGGGGGGCGGGATTATGTGTAGTGATGTGGTGGGGGGTGGGATTATATGTGGTGATGTGGGAGTGGGATTATGTGTGGTGATGGGGTGGGCGGGCAGGATTATGTGTGGCAATGTGGTGGGGGCGTGATTATGTGTAGTTATGTGGTGGGGGGTGGTATGTGTGATGATGTGGTGGGGGGTGAGATTATGTGTGGTGATGTGGTGCGGGGGCAGGATTATATGTGGTGAAGGGGTCAGGGGAGGGATTATGTGCAGTAATGTTGTGGGGGTCGGGATTATGTGTGGTGATGTGGTGCGGGGGCAGGATTATATGTGGTGAAGGGGTCAGGGGAGGGATTATGTGCAGTAATGTGGTGGGGGGCGGGATTATGTGTGGTGGGGGAGCGGGATTATGTGTGGCGATGTGGTGGGGGACGGGATTATGTGTGGTGATGGGTTAAGGGGTGGGATTATGTGCGGTGATGGGGTGGGGGTGGGATTATGTGTGGTGATGTGGTGGGGGGCGAGATTATGTGTGGTAATGTGGTGGGGGGTGGGATTATGTGTGGTAATGTGGTGGGGGGGCAGGATTATGTGTGGTAATGTAGTGGGGGTGGGATTATGTGTGGTAATGTGGTGGGGGGCGGAATTATGTGTTGTAATGTGGTGGGGGGCGGGATTATGTGTGGTAATGTAGTGGGGGGCGGGATTATGTGTGGTAATGTAGTGGGGGGCAGGATTATGTGTGGTAATGTGGTGGGGGGCGGGATTATGTGTGGTAATGTGGTGGGGGGTGGGATTATGTGTGGTAATGTGGTGGGGGGGCCGGATTATGTGTGGTAATGGGGTGAGGTGTGGGATTATGTGTGGTACTGGGGTGGGGGCAGGATTATGTGTCGTGATGTGTTGGGGGTGGGATTATGTGTGGTAATGTGGTGGGGGGCTGGATTATGTGTGGTAATGGGGTAGGGGGTGGGATTATGTGTGGTAATGGGGTGGGGGGGCGTGATTATGTGTGGTAATGGGGTGGGGGGGGCGTGATTATGTGTAGTGATGTGTTGGGGGCGGGATTATGTGTGGTGATGTGGTGGGGGTGGGATTATGTGTGGTGATGTGTTGGGGGGTAGGATTTTGTGGTGATGTGTTGGGGGATGGGATTATGTGTGGTGATGTGTTGAAGGGGCGGGATTATGTTTGGTGATGTGGTGAGGGGGGCGGGATTTGTGGGGGGCGGGGTTGTGTGTAATGATGTGGTGCGGATTGTGTGTGGTAATATGGTGGGGGTGGGATTTTGTGTAGTAATAGGGTGGGGGGCAGGATTATGTGTGGTGATGTGGTAGGGGGCAGAGCTACTGTGCAGGGGGCAGGATTAGCAAGTAATCACGATGCCTCTTATATATAGATAACACCAAAACTTTTTCTCCTCTCATGGTTAATGGTTGGGTGAAGCCATTTATTGTCAAACTGCTGTGTTTTCTCTTTTTAAATCTTAATGAAAACCCAAAACTTCCAAATGACCGTGATCAAAAGTTCAAATACCCTGGTGATTTTTGCCTGATAAAATGCACAGAAGTTGACACAAATGGGTTTGACTGGCTCCTAAAGACAGACTCTTACATCTTTCATCCAGACACGTCATTGTGAGTCATAGGGAATTCAAAATAATTGTCAACAGATCTATGGGAAAAAGTAGTTGAATTGTATACAACAGGAAAGAGATACAAAAAGATATCCAAGAAATTGATAATGCCAGTCAGCAGCGTTCAAACTGTGATTAACAAATGAAAAATCAAGGGCTCTGTAGAAAGAAAACTACGGTCAGGTAGACCAACAAAAACGTCATCCACAACTTCCAGGAAACTTGTTCGGGATGGAAAGAAAAGCCCACAAATAACATTAGCTGAAATACTAAACTCTCTGAAAACTAGCAGTGTGACTGTTTCAAGATGCACAATATGTGGGCACTTGAAGAAAAATGGGCTGCATGGTCAAGTCTCCAGAAGAAAGCCATTACTGCGCAAATGCCACAAAGTAACTGGATTACAATACGCAAAACAGCACAGAGACAATCCTCAAAGCTTCTGCAACAAGGTCATTTGGAGTGATTAGACCAAAATTTAATTTTTTGGCCACAAACATGTTACATTTGGAGAGAGGTCAACAATTCCTATGATGATAGGAACACCATTCCTATTGTAAAGCACAGAGGTGAATCGCTAATGTTTTGGGGATGTGTGAGCTACAAAGGCACAGGAAACTTGGTCAAAGTTGATGGAAAGATGAATGCAGCATGTTATCAGCAAATACTGGAGGCAAATTTGTAATCATCAGCCCGGAAGTTGCACATTGGACGTACTTAGATGTTCCAATATGACAATGATCCAAAACACAAGGCTAAGTCGATCTGTCACTTCTTTTAAAGACGGTCATGAGGAGGTGAAGTGCAGTGATGCCCGAACATTTGAGCACACATGACCAGGACAAAGCCATGTTGGGGAAGGTCAATTCATGTCTGAAGAGGTGGAGGATAATTATGATGCACAATAGCCATCAGGTCAGTCTAAAATCGCAAGTCAGAAGGAGGACCAGATTGAGCACTTGGAAGATGATGTGGTTGATGATGAGGCCACTGATCTAACCTTTCACGGTGGCACACCTAGAGAGCACAGCAGTGCAGACAGGGATTGGTCCGTAGCCCAAAAACAGGCAAGATCCCCCCACACTCAGCTAGATAACATGCCAAGGACACGTCGTTTCCCTGTAATTTGCATCATCTGCCAAACCAAGCTAATAAGAGGCAAGAACACTGCCAACCTGAGCACCACCAGCATGCAAAAGCACATGTCAGCTAAGCACCCAGTAGGTGGGTGGAGCGCCTGGGTACAAAATCGTGTCTGATGGTGAAACTACTGCTCTTTTCCCTGTGTAAGTGCTTTCCCAACCTGCTGTCCATGAAGTAGGCGCTGATGCCTCCTGCCCACAACCTGCAGTTGCACAGACACAACAGTCAGCAACCATGTCCAGTCCATTGTCCCAGCACAGTATTCATTTGTCCCTGCCCCAGACGTTTAATAGAAAGAAGAAATATCGACCCATGCATCCACAGACCAAAACACTAAGCATCCACATAGCCTGATTGGTTGCCCTGCAAATGTTGCTGTTTCGGCTTGTGGTAACTGAGTCTTTCCACAACCTCTTGGCGGTGGCAGCCCCAAGGTACTGGCTATTACCCAGCCTCTCCCCTATGTCAAGACCTTCACTGGCTTCCTATCATCCAGAGACTCCAGTTCAAAAACCTTACTATGACATACAAAGCAATCCACAACCTGTCTCCTCCACACATCTGTAACATGGTCTCCCAGTACTTAAATACACACAACCTTAGATCCTCACAATATCTCCTTCTCTACTCCCCTCTCATCTCCTCTTCCCACAACCACATCCAAGACTTCTCCCGTGCTTCCCTCATACTCTGGAACTCTCTACCCCAACACATCAGACTGTCGCCTACTGTAGAAACCTTCAAAAAGAACCATGAAGACACACCTCTTCCAACAAGCCTACTGCTTGCAGTGATCCTCAACCTACTGAACTTCCACACATCCAGATCTACCCTTCCATAGTGTATCCTCACACTTCCCATGCAGACTGTGAGCCCTCGCGGGTAGGGTCCTCCCTCCTTCTATATCTGCAAGTGCCTTGTTTTTTGCTCATGTTTATTGTATTTGTTTATATTTGCCCCCTTTTCACCTGTAAAGCGCCAAGGAATAAATTATGCTATAAAAAATGTATAATAATAATACTAATAATTACCATCCAACACTATTTTTTTCAGTGTGCCATCAGTGCATTACATATGCAAGCATTACAAAATATCAGCCATGCTCTGGCCAATGAAGTTACAAGGAAGGTCTACTTTACCACAAATACGTGGACAAAATGCATGTCCCACATGCAGAACTTGGTTGAACAGTGTTTTTTAAAAACATACCCTGACTTGCCAGACCTACTTGCCAAGGTGTTGTGTGTCAGCGCAGATTTCTAAAAGTCATCTCAGGCTTTCAGGGGATTACCTTTGCTGCAGAAGTGCTTTAATTATCCTCATCACCTACTGATTTTTGACCTGCCCACATGCTATAATTCGACCTTTAAATTTTAGAGGGGACTTGTATAGACAATAAAAGACATTACAGAATTGCAATATTCACATTAACAATAGATACCAAAAGGAATGAGGGCCCTGCTCGCAAGCTTACAATCTATGAGGAAATAGGGGAGACATGAAAGGTGGATGGTAACAATTGCTTTCATTGTTCTGACCAGCCATAATGTAAGAAACCAGGTGTTCATGTAATGCTGCATGAACCGGTTACCAACCATTATGTGTAAAATTACAGACACAGAGGGCTATTAAATGCATAAAGAAAGTGAGTACAAAATACAAGGATCCTGGTTATGAAAAAATGTTTGAATGGGCAACACAGGGATAGTTAGATAAATGTGTTGAGGCTATGGGAGGTTCATATGTTGGCAAGGCTTACCGAGCAGCAGAGAGCAGTGTCTGAATTCCAGCTTCTCAGAGTAACACTCAGTGGCCATACCAGTGTCCTTCCTTATTCTTCAGTTCTCTTTAACTATTGGTTGTCCAAGCTCCACATTTGGCCCAACCTCTCCTTCTACACTTCAGAGGTGCTCCCATGCTCTGCTTCAAGTGTGCTGTCTGACTGGGTTTTTAGTTTAGCTGGTGCAATCATAATGGATAGACACACACAGCTGTCAATGGAAAATGCAGACAGGCTGACTCTTCTAAAACTGAACAAAGGCTGGATTTCCGGCAACTTTGAGAGCCCTATGGATGACAGCAACATAATTTAAAAGCAGCCCAAATGTTTTGTTTTTCTATAAGTTGTCTTAACATCTATTCCTTTTCATCGAAACCTTTTTTGTTAATGAAATCACCTCCTCCTGCTTCTGCAACAAGTACTTAGTGGTCATATATGTATACCCCACGTCACTAATGTTTTTTACTTTGTGAAAACTTGGCACATTTTGCCATGGTGATACTTGAACTCCCTATTGATTCCCTTGATATAACACACTCCAACAGCAGAGTAATGAAGATTATTACCCCTGCTAAATTGTCACGTATAATTATCTCTACCCGGATTGCACCAGTCGCTGAACTGCTAGGCAATCATTAAGTATTTTAAGCAATAAAAAAGAATATTATTTAGCATTTAGATTTTAACATGGATGTTACTATATTCTGCCACTGAGGAATATTATTTTGCGGTAAAAAAGAAAAATTATAGGCTGCTACACAGGAATATTATTTAGCTCCCAAAAAATGGTTTTGTAACGTATATGCTGGTACTACCTAATATTATTTCACTCTACAAATAGCTGATTTTTATATTTTGGTAGTGGATGAAACCTTCCCTAATTCACCCTAATCCCACAGTCTGTTCCTAATACTAACTACTATACAACACAGTAGAAAATAGCAGAGATCTGCAGCATGAACTTGCAATGATGATAGCACCCAGGTACCTACCTTTCATCCTCCCTCCTATTAAATCTTTACCTACTTAAATCCCCACCTAACAAACAAGTAATCTCTTCACAATCTTCAGCTCTTAAAAGAGTTTTTTGGAATAAATAACGCTCACTATAACCTCCTATCATTCTCACTAAGCTCCTTTCACTCTCACTATGCTATAGCTATGCTCTCCCTATGCTTTTTCCGGCTGCAATATGAGCAAGATGGCGCCGGCAGCCTGTAAATAGTCACTGGATATATATGAATATATGACTCTCTAAGGCCAACCAATCACAGTAATGCCACAGCAAAGATGGCGCTGGCATTACTGTGATTGGCAAGCCAGGCCAGCATTTTCACTGGCTGCAAATAAAGGGCCAAACATGCTGGGTGGGTCACTTGAATACACCAAGGCGAATACCTAATTACTCACTGAGTAACTAATAGCCCGAATACCGTACTATTTGTGCTAGTAACGGATAGTGCCAAATGTATTCGCTTATCACTAATCATAATTGCTGGGTGCATATTGGGTTAAAGAGGAATCTATCTCATTTAAAAATCTAAGTGCTTCTCTCATGATTGACAGTATCATCTAAAGGGTTCTTGATGCGATTCCAAAACCAATAAGCACTAATAGTGTATGGAATCATGGGCACTTTTGCCCTGACAAAGGAGCGGAATCATGAGCACTTTTGCCCTGACAAAGGAGCTATTCACTTAATTATCAGGACTACCAAAGGGCGTCACTTAGGACTAAGACTTCTTATTTGCCACTGTTAAAAGGATATTTAGGTGTTCATAGATATTTTTTTAAATCTGAGCTACTCTACTGTCTCTCTTCCACAACTAGTTTAAATTTTAAGGATATTATTGCAAATGATTAAAGATGAGAGAATACATTTACTGGACCCTGTCCATGTTAATAATCTATGGACATCGAATAGGAACCTTGCAAATTGCCTCCCACCCTCCGATATTCTCATGTCCTCTTTGGATTAGCTATTCTATTAGCAAATTCAACAGAAGAGGAGCTCAAGTTGCTGGCAAAGTGGAGACAGTTCATATGGCCTGGGTTTGGCAGCCAAGGTGTACATGTTGTGGCCACTGGACTAAGGTCTTGTAAATCAATTTACTCATCCTTACAAATTATCGGGCTTTTTTTTTTACTATTTATCTTTCATCAGTAAATTGACGAGAACATTGCTGATTAGTGTTGAGCGATACTTTCCGATATCGGAAAGTATCGGTATCGGAAAGTATCGGCCGATACCGTCAAAATATCGGATCCAATCCGATACCGATACCCGATCCCAATGCAAGTCAATGGGACGAAAATATCGGAATTAAAATAAACCCTTTATACACTTGTAGGTTCATTCTACATGAAGGAAAACAACTAAGAATAATGTAGGATGTATTGGGGGACGTGGCGGAGACATTAAAGGCACAGAGGTTTAGCCCAATGTAATAGAATAGCAGGATTTTTTTTTTTTGGATGACGTTCGGCGTTAGAAAGAATTTGACTATGTTAATTTTTTTTTTTTTTTTATGCCACATATTGATGTTTCACTACTTCAACGCCCTTCACCTTCTTTTTTTCTTCTCCCACGCTTTCTTCTTCATTATCCTCATCATCAGCTTCTTTGACATCAACTTCTTCACCTTATTCATCTTCTTCTTCATCTTCTACCTATTATTTTTTGGGTTACATTGTTCATATTATTTTTATTTTACTATTATCTTCATCATATTCTACTTCTTCATCATATTCTTATTTGTGACAGGCATTCCTGTAGTTGTTATCTATAAAAGTTTGAAGATTACACCTTCCGTTCTGCCTGTCACAAAACAGTTACATTTGTCCGCGTTCAGTTTGGCCTGCAGCATCAGGCTTTATCCAGGGGCACCACGAGGAGGAACGGACTCACCCCCATACACTGCTTAGTCTTCTTCTGCTTATAATTTAGATAATATTTTTTGCTCTGATATTTAGTGTTATGCTTAATGTTCTTCTGCTCTTTGTTCTGCAGCCTCTTGTTCTTCTGCTTCTCGGTCTTCCAGGTCGTCGTCGTCTCCAGGGTCGTCGTCTCCAGGGTCATCGTCTCCCGGGTCATCGTCATCGGGGTGGTCTTCAGGGTCGTCGTCTCCGGGGTCGTCGTCATCACGGTGGTCTTCAGGGTCATCGTCTCCAGGGTCGTCGTCATCACGGTGGTTGTCGTCTCTGGTGTCGTCGTCATCTTAGGGGTGTTCTTCCGGGTCATCGTGTTTAGTCTCTTGAACTTGGAAATGTAGCAGAAGGTACAAGAAGGCTGAGAAAATGCCGAGAACCAGCTGATGGAACTGGAACTCGGATGGCTACCCGAAGGTCCAAGAGCCAATGGAACTACCGAGGACCAGCTGACGTTACTGGAACCCGGTTACTAAGCAGGAGGTACCCGTGCCTGAAAGCACTACCAAGGACCACCTGACGTTGGTGGAACTCGGATACCCAGAGGGAGGCACCTAAGCCAAAGGCTCTGCCCGGAACCAGCTGACGGTACTGGAACCAGGATGGGGAGCAGAAGGTACAAGAGCAAGTGTCTGCGTGGCTTTTGCAGGACACGATGCCGGCTGCACAGCAGGGGAACAGCTGGCGGTGCTGAACCCCACTGACACATTGGCTGGTGTTTTTCTCTGTGCAGCTAGCAGTACCGGGCCCCAACTGGCGGTGTTGGAGCCCGGGGTCAGCAGGAGGAGGAGAGGGAGCAGAGTGTAGGCCGAAGCCTGCACTGGCGGCAGCTTTTGGGTCTGTTGTGCCTGCGTGGCAGTTGCAGGACACGTTGCCGGCTGCACAGCAGGGGAACAGCTGGCGGTGCTGAACCCCACTGACACATTGGCTGGTGTTTTTCTCTGTGCAGCTAGCAGTACCGGGCCCCAACTGGCGGTGTTGGAGCCCAGGGCTCTGCAGGGGGAGCAGAGTGTAGGCCGAAGCCTAATTGAACCAATTTCAAAGGTAACCTTTAACCCCCCCTCAGGGGTTACAAAGTAGAAGAGCCACAGCTTATGCAGCAGTAGTGCTGCACAAGTCAAAGGTTGCTCTTTTAATTTCGCTCCTTGCACACGCTGAGTGAAACACGTATAACATTTAGCCCTTTATACAGTCAAACTGTGTTGGAGGCGCGAGTTCCCTTTGTAATGAGACGCAGCACAGATGTCAAGAATCCCACCTTGGTGCTGGGTGCAGCCTCCTGAGCATTGTTATTTGCTGTACAGGAGTCTGCGCTGTCGTGTTATCCCCTGGCCTAGCGCTGTTAGCGCTGCCCATGTTCTGGCATCATTTAATGTCGGCCGGTGCGTTTCGCGATGACCATGAATCCCAGCCCCGCAGTGTCTTAACATTGTTAAAACACTGCGGGGCTGGGATTCAGGGCCTGGCGCAGCACATATGTTCGCCTCTCACACTCGGGTCCTTACACCCGCTTCAGACTGTGCGGCGTCATCTGATCCCTTATCGCATGCCACGGCCATGAAGCCGCACAGTCCGCAGAAGGCGGAAGGAGATGAGGGACAGGCGAACTGATGCACTGATCATGCCCATCAATCACACCCTCGCAGTCCCAATAACTAAGACAACGAGGGGCGTTGTGTGGGTCAGGGCGGCCGCAGAGGCGCAGGCAGCCAAACCATGATGCCAGAAGACGGGCAGCGCTACCAAGGGGGTTGCAGCGTGTCATTACAAAGGAAAGTCACACCACCGGGACGGTTAAATGGTCACACAGAGGACACATTTTAGACGTGTTTTCAGTTCCACATGTGCGAGGAGAATACGTTTATGAGCCACCTTGCACACATGCAGCATTACCGCTGTACAAGGTGGCCTTTAAAACGTACAAACGCCTGGGGGAGGGGGGACAGGTTCCCTTCAATTTCAGTTCTTGTGTCTGCGTGGCTTTTGCAGGACACGATGCCGGCTGCACAGCAGGGGAACAGCTGGCGGTGCTGAACCCCACTGACACATTGGCTGGTGTTTTTCTCTGTGCAGCTAGCAGTACCGGGCCCCAACTGGCGGTGTTGGAGCCCGGGGTCAGCAGGAGGAGGAGAGGGAGCAGAGTGTAGGCCGAAGCCTGCACTGGCGGCAGCTTTTGGGTCTGTTGTGCCTGCGTGGCAGTTGCAGGACACGTTGCCGGCTGCACAGCAGGGGAACAGCTGGCGGTGCTGAACCCCACTGACACATTGGCTGGTGTTTTTCTCTGTGCAGCTAGCAGTACCGGGCCCCAACTGGCGGTGTTGGAGCCCAGGGCTCTGCAGGGGGAGCAGAGTGTAGGCCGAAGCCTAATTGAACCAATTTCAAAGGTAACCTTTAACCCCCCCTCAGGGGTTACAAAGTAGAAGAGCCACAGCTTATGCAGCAGTAGTGCTGCACAAGTCAAAGGTTGCTCTTTTAATTTCGCTCCTTGCACACGCTGAGTGAAACACGTATAACATTTAGCCCTTTATACAGTCAAACTGTGTTGGAGGCGCGAGTTCCCTTTGTAATGAGACGCAGCACAGATGTCAAGAATCCCACCTTGGTGCTGGGTGCAGCCTCCTGAGCGTTGTTATTTGCTGTACAGGAGTCTGCGCTGTCGTGTTATCCCCTGGCCTAGCGCTGTTAGCGCTGCCCATGTTCTGGCATCATTTAATGTCGGCCGGTGCGTTTCGCGATGACCATGAATCCCAGCCCCGCAGTGTCTTAACATTGTTAAAACACTGCGGGGCTGGGATTCAGGGCCTGGCGCAGCACATATGTTCGCCTCTCACACTCGGGTCCTTACACCCGCTTCAGACTGTGCGGCGTCATCTGATCCCTTATCGCATGCCACGGCCATGAAGCCGCACAGTCCGCAGAAGGCGGAAGGAGATGAGGGACAGGCGAACTGATGCACTGATCATGCCCATCAATCACACCCTCGCAGTCCCAATAACTAAGACAACGAGGGGCGTTGTGTGGGTCAGGGCGGCCGCAGAGGCGCAGGCAGCCAAACCATGATGCCAGAAGACGGGCAGCGCTACCAAGGGGGTTGCAGCGTGTCATTACAAAGGAAAGTCACACCACCGGGACGGTTAAATGGTCACACAGAGGACACATTTTAGACGTGTTTTCAGTTCCACATGTGCGAGGAGAATACGTTTATGAGCCACCTTGCACACATGCAGCATTACCGCTGTACAAGGTGGCCTTTAAAACGTACAAACGCCTGGGGGAGGGGGGACAGGTTCCCTTCAATTTCAGTTCTTGTGTCTGCGTGGCTTTTGCAGGACACGATGCCGGCTGCACAGCAGGGGAACAGCTGGCGGTGCTGAACCCCACTGACACATTGGCTGGTGTTTTTCTCTGTGCAGCTAGCAGTACCGGGCCCCAACTGGCGGTGTTGGAGCCCGGGGTCAGCAGGAGGAGGAGAGGGAGCAGAGTGTAGGCCGAAGCCTGCACTGGCGGCAGCTTTTGGGTCTGTTGTGCCTGCGTGGCAGTTGCAGGACACGTTGCCGGCTGCACAGCAGGGGAACAGCTGGCGGTGCTGAACCCCACTGACACATTGGCTGGTGTTTTTCTCTGTGCAGCTAGCAGTACCGGGCCCCAACTGGCGGTGTTGGAGCCCAGGGCTCTGCAGGGGGAGCAGAGTGTAGGCCGAAGCCTAATTGAACCAATTTCAAAGGTAACCTTTAACCCCCCCTCAGGGGTTACAAAGTAGAAGAGCCACAGCTTATGCAGCAGTAGTGCTGCACAAGTCAAAGGTTGCTCTTTTAATTTCGCTCCTTGCACACGCTGAGTGAAACACGTATAACATTTAGCCCTTTATACAGTCAAACTGTGTTGGAGGCGCGAGTTCCCTTTGTAATGAGACGCAGCACAGATGTCAAGAATCCCACCTTGGTGCTGGGTGCAGCCTCCTGAGCGTTGTTATTTGCTGTACAGGAGTCTGCGCTGTCGTGTTATCCCCTGGCCTAGCGCTGTTAGCGCTGCCCATGTTCTGGCATCATTTAATGTCGGCCGGTGCGTTTCGCGATGACCATGAATCCCAGCCCCGCAGTGTCTTAACATTGTTAAAACACTGCGGGGCTGGGATTCAGGGCCTGGCGCAGCACATATGTTCGCCTCTCACACTCGGGTCCTTACACCCACTTCAGACTGTGCGGCGTCATCTGATCCCTTATCGCATGCCACGGCCATGAAGCCGCACAGTCCGCAGAAGGCGGAAGGAGATGAGGGACAGGCGAACTGATGCACTGATCATGCCCATCAATCACACCCTCGCAGTCCCAATAACTAAGACAACGAGGGGCGTTGTGTGGGTCAGGGCGGCCGCAGAGGCGCAGGCAGCCAAACCATGATGCCAGAAGACGGGCAGCGCTACCAAGGGGGTTGCAGCGTGTCATTACAAAGGAAAGTCACACCACCGGGACGGTTAAATGGTCACACAGAGGACACATTTTAGACGTGTTTTCAGTTCCACATGTGCGAGGAGAATACGTTTATGAGCCACCTTGCACACATGCAGCATTACCGCTGTACAAGGTGGCCTTTAAAACGTACAAACGCCTGGGGGAGGGGGGACAGGTTCCCTTCAATTTCAGTTCTTGTGTCTGCGTGGCTTTTGCAGGACACGATGCCGGCTGCACAGCAGGGGAACAGCTGGCGGTGCTGAACCCCACTGACACATTGGCTGGTGTTTTTCTCTGTGCAGCTAGCAGTACCGGGCCCCAACTGGCGGTGTTGGAGCCCGGGGTCAGCAGGAGGAGGAGAGGGAGCAGAGTGTAGGCCGAAGCCTGCACTGGCGGCAGCTTTTGGGTCTGTTGTGCCTGCGTGGCAGTTGCAGGACACGTTGCCGGCTGCACAGCAGGGGAACAGCTGGCGGTGCTGAACCCCACTGACACATTGGCTGGTGTTTTTCTCTGTGCAGCTAGCAGTACCGGGCCCCAACTGGCGGTGTTGGAGCCCAGGGCTCTGCAGGGAGAGCAGAGTGTAGGCCGAAGCCTAATCGAACCAATTTCAAAGGTAACCTTTAACCCCCCCTCAGGGGTTACAAAGTAGAAGAGCCACAGCTTATGCAGCAGTAGTGCTGCACAAGTCAAAGGTTGCTCTTTTAATTTCGCTCCTTGCACACGCTGAGTGAAACACGTATAACATTTAGCCCTTTATACAGTCAAACTGTGTTGGAGGCGCGAGTTCCCTTTGTAATGAGACGCAGCACAGATGTCAAGAATCCCACCTTGGTGCTGGGTGCAGCCTCCTGAGCGTTGTTATTTGCTGTACAGGAGTCTGCGCTGTCGTGTTATCCCCTGGCCTAGCGCTGTTAGCGCTGCCCATGTTCTGGCATCATTTAATGTTGGCCGGTGCGTTTCGCGATGACCATGAATCCCAGCCCCGCAGTGTCTTAACATTGTTAAAACACTGCGGGGCTGGGATTCAGGGCCTGGCGCAGCACATATGTTCGCCTCTCACACTCGGGTCCTTACACCCGCTTCAGACTGTGCGGCGTCATCTGATCCCTTATCGCATGCCACGGCCATGAAGCCGCACAGTCCGCAGAAGGCGGAAGGAGATGAGGGACAGGCGAACTGATGCACTGATCATGCCCATCAATCACACCCTCGCAGTCCCAATAACTAAGACAACGAGGGGCGTTGTGTGGGTCAGGGCGGCCGCAGAGGCGCAGGCAGCCAAACCATGATGCCAGAAGACGGGCAGCGCTACCAAGGGGGTTGCAGCGTGTCATTACAAAGGAAAGTCACACCACCGGGACGGTTAAATGGTCACACAGAGGACACATTTTAGACGTGTTTTCAGTTCCACATGTGCGAGGAGAATACGTTTATGAGCCACCTTGCACACATGCAGCATTACCGCTGTACAAGGTGGCCTTTAAAACGTACAAACGCCTGGGGGAGGGGGGACAGGTTCCCTTCAATTTCAGTTCTTGTGTCTGCGTGGCTTTTGCAGGACACGATGCCGGCTGCACAGCAGGGGAACAGCTGGCGGTGCTGAACCCCACTGACACATTGGCTGGTGTTTTTCTCTGTGCAGCTAGCAGTACCGGGCCCCAACTGGCGGTGTTGGAGCCCGGGGTCAGCAGGAGGAGGAGAGGGAGCAGAGTGTAGGCCGAAGCCTGCACTGGCGGCAGCTTTTGGGTCTGTTGTGCCTGCGTGGCAGTTGCAGGACACGTTGCCGGCTGCACAGCAGGGGAACAGCTGGCGGTGCTGAACCCCACTGACACATTGGCTGGTGTTTTTCTCTGTGCAGCTAGCAGTACCGGGCCCCAACTGGCGGTGTTGGAGCCCAGGGCTCTGCAGGGGGAGCAGAGTGTAGGCCGAAGCCTAATCGAACCAATTTCAAAGGTAACCTTTAACCCCCCCTCAGGGGTTACAAAGTAGAAGAGCCACAGCTTATGCAGCAGTAGTGCTGCACAAGTCAAAGGTTGCTCTTTTAATTTCGCTCCTTGCACACGCTGAGTGAAACACGTATAACATTTAGCCCTTTATACAGTCAAACTGTGTTGGAGGCGCGAGTTCCCTTTGTAATGAGACGCAGCACAGATGTCAAGAATCCCACCTTGGTGCTGGGTGCAGCCTCCTGAGCGTTGTTATTTGCTGTACAGGAGTCTGCGCTGTCGTGTTATCCCCTGGCCTAGCGCTGTTAGCGCTGCCCATGTTCTGGCATCATTTAATGTCGGCCGGTGCGTTTCGCGATGACCATGAATCCCAGCCCCGCAGTGTCTTAACATTGTTAAAACACTGCGGGGCTGGGATTCAGGGCCTGGCGCAGCACATATGTTCGCCTCTCACACTCGGGTCCTTACACCCGCTTCAGACTGTGCGGCGTCATCTGATCCCTTATCGCATGCCACGGCCATGAAGCCGCACAGTCCGCAGAAGGCGGAAGGAGATGAGGGACAGGCGAACTGATGCACTGATCATGCCCATCAATCACACCCTCGCAGTCCCAATAACTAAGACAACGAGGGGCGTTGTGTGGGTCAGGGCGGCCGCAGAGGCGCAGGCAGCCAAACCATGATGCCAGAAGACGGGCAGCGCTACCAAGGGGGTTGCAGCGTGTCATTACAAAGGAAAGTCACACCACCGGGACGGTTAAATGGTCACACAGAGGACACATTTTAGACGTGTTTTCAGTTCCACATGTGCGAGGAGAATACGTTTATGAGCCACCTTGCACACATGCAGCATTACCGCTGTACAAGGTGGCCTTTAAAACGTACAAACGCCTGGGGGAGGGGGGACAGGTTCCCTTCAATTTCAGTTCTTGTGTCTGCGTGGCTTTTGCAGGACACGATGCCGGCTGCACAGCAGGGGAACAGCTGGCGGTGCTGAACCCCACTGACACATTGGCTGGTGTTTTTCTCTGTGCAGCTAGCAGTACCGGGCCCCAACTGGCGGTGTTGGAGCCCGGGGTCAGCAGGAGGAGGAGAGGGAGCAGAGTGTAGGCCGAAGCCTGCACTGGCGGCAGCTTTGGGTCTGTTGTGCCTGCGTGGCTGTTGCAGGACACGTTGCCGGCTGCACAGCAGGGGAACAGCTGGCGGTGCTGAACCCCACTGACACATTGGCGAGGTGTTTTTCTCTGTGCAGCTAGCAGTACCGGGCCCCAACTGGCGGTGTTGGAGCCCGGGCTCTGCAGGGGGAGCAGAGTGTAGGCCGAAGCCTAATCGAACCAATTTCAAAGGTAACCTTTAACCCCCCCTCAGGGGTTACAAAGTAGAAGAGCCACAGCTTATGCAGCAGTAGTGGTGCACAAGTCAAAGGTTGCTCTTTTAATTTGGCTCCTTGCACACGCTGAATGGAACACGTATAACATTTAGCCCTTTATACAGTCAAACTGTGTTGGAGGCGCGAGTTCCCTTTGTAATGAGACGCAGCACAGATGTCAAGAATCCCACCTTGGTGCTGGGTGCAGCCTCCTGAGCGTTGTTATTTGCTGTACAGGAGTCTGCGCTGTCGTGTTATCCCCTGGCCTAGCGCTGTTAGCGCTGCCCATCTTCTGACCTCATTTAATGTTGGCTGGTGCGGTTCGCGATGCCCATGAATCACAGCCCCGCAGTGTATTGACATAGTTAAAACACTGCGGGGCTGGGATTCATGGCCTGGCGCAGTACATATGTTCGCCTCTCGCTTGGGTTCTTACACCTGCTTCAGACTATGTGGCGTCAGCTGATCCCTTATCGCATGCCACGGCCATGAAGCCGCACAGTCTGAAGAAGGCGGAAGGAGATGAGGGACAGGCGAACTGATGCACTGCTCATGCCCATCAAACACACCCTCGCACTCCCAAGAAATAAGACACCGAGGGGCGTTGTGTGGGTCAGGGCGGCCGCAGAGGCGCAGGCAGCCAAACAATGATGCCAGAAGACGGGCAGCGCTACCAAGGGGGTTGCAGCGTGTCATTACAAAGGAAAGTCACACCACCGGGACGGTTAAATGGTCACACAGAGGACACATTTTAGACGTGTTTTCCGTTCCACATGTGCGAGGAGAATACGTTTATGAGCCACCTTGCACACATGCAGCATTACCGCTGTACAAGGTGGCCTTAAAAACGTACAAACGCCTGGGGGAGGGGGGACAGGTTCCCTTCAATTTCAGTTCTGGTGTCTGCGTGGCTTTTGCAGGACACGATGCCGGCTGCACAGCAGGGGAACAGCTGGCGGTGCTGAACCCCACTGACACATTGGCGAGGTGTTTTTCTCTGTGCAGCTAGCAGTACCGGGCCCCAACTGGCGGTGTTGGAGCCCGGGGTCAGCAGGAGGAGGAGAGGGAGCAGAGTGTAGGCCGAAGCCTGCACTGGCGGCAGCTTTGGGTCTGTTGTGCCTGCGTGGCTGTTGCAGGACACGTTGCCGGCTGCACAGCAGGGGAACAGCTGGCGGTGCTGAACCCCACTGACACATTGGCGAGGTGTTTTTCTCTGTGCAGCTAGCACATCTGGGCCCCAACTGGCGGTGTTAGAGCCCAGGGTCAGCAGGAGGAGCAGGGGGAGCGGAGTGTAGGCCGAAGCCTGCACTGGAGCAAGTTGAAAGGAAACCTTTAACCCCCCCCCCAGGCGTTTGTAGCTGGAAGAGCCATCGTGTACAGCACTAATGCTGGAAAAGGTAAACTTAGCTCTTTTAATTATGGTCCTTGCAGATGCTGAACCTAACACTTATGAAATGTGTCCCCTCACAGCGTTCAACCGTCCGGTAGGTGGAACTTTCCTTTGTCATGTGACGCAGCACAGCCGTCATTTTTACCCCCTTGTCGCCGTGCGCCGCCTCCTCAGCGTTGTTTGAATCTGTCCCGGAGCCTGCGCTGTTAGGTTACCCCTTGGCCATGCACACATTTTGCGCTGCCCGTCTTCTGACATCATTTGCTGTCAGGCTGGCTGCGCCTGTGCTGGTGCGCTGTCCGAGATTCAGCCTCGCGGTGTCGTCTAATGTAATCCCACCGCGGGCCTGGGATCCGTGTCCATGCGCAGTGCATATCCTCGCCTCTCACTCCCCTCCCTACGGCTTCTTAAGACTGTGCGGTGTCACGGCCGTGGCATGCTATTAGGGATCAGCTGACACCGAACAGTCTTTAGAAGCCGTAGGGAGGGGAGTGAGAGGCGAGGATATGCACTGCGCATGGACACGGATCCCAGGCCCGCGGTGGGATTACATTAGACGACACCGCGAGGCTGAATCTCGGACAGCGCACCCGCACAGGCGCAGCCAGCCTGACAGCAAATGATGTCAGAAGACGGGCAGCGCAAAATGTGTGCATGGCCAAGGGGTAACCTAACAGCGCAGGCTCCGGGACAGATTCAAACAACGCTGAGGAGGCGGCGCACGGCGACAAGGGGGTAAAAATGACGGATGTGCTGCGTCACATGACAAAGGAAAGTTCCACCTACCGGACGGTTGAACGCTGTGAGGGGACACATTTCATAAGTGTTAGGTTCAGCATCTGCAAGGAGCACCACGAAAAGAGGCACTTTTTCCCTTTGCATCATTACTGCTGCACAAGGTGGCTCCTTCAGTAACAAACGCCTGGGGGGGGGGGGACAGGTTCCCTTAAATTTAACTTGTTGTGCCTGCGTGGCGGTCGCAGTACACGTTGCCGTATACACAGCAGGGGAACAGCTGGCGGTGCTGAACCCCACTAACACATTGGCGAGGTGTTTGGCTCTGTGAGTACAGCACTTCTGGACGGCAACTGGCGGTGTTGGAGCCCAGGGACAGGTGGAGGAGGAGGAGGTTGGAGGAGGTAGGAGGGATTGCCACACACACAGCAGGGGAACAGCTGACGTTACTGAACCCCAATAACGGAGGAGGGACTGTTGACTGTGCGTACAGCACTTCTGGACGGCAACTGGCGGTGTTGGAGCCCAGGGGCAGGTGGAGGAGGAGGAGGTTGGAGGAGGTAGGAGGGATTGCCACACACACAGCAGGGGAACAGCTGACGTTACTGAACCCCAATAACAGAGGAGGGACTGTTGACTGTGCGTACAGCACTACCAGGCAACAACTAGCAGTGTTGGAGCCCAGGGACAGGTGGAGGAGGAGGAGGTGGAGGAGGTAGGAGGGATTGCCACACACACAGCAGGGGAACAGCTGACGTTACTGAACCCCAATAACAGAGGAGGGACTGTTGACTGTGCGTACAGCACTTCTGGACGGCAACTGGCGGTGTTGGAGCCCAGGGGCAGGTGGAGGTGGAGGAGGTTGGAGGAGTTAGGAGGGATTGCCACACACACAGCAGGGGAACAGCTGACGTTACTGAACCCCAATAACAGAGGAGGGACTGTTGACTGTGCGTACAGCACTACCAGGCAACAACTAGCGGTGTTGGAGCCCAGGGACAGGTGGAGGAGGAGGAGGTGGAGGAGGTAGGAGGGATTGCCACACACACAGCAGGGGAACAGCTGACGTTACTGAACCCCAATAACAGAGGAGGGACTGTTGACTGTGCGTACAGCACTTCTGGACGGCAACTGGCGGTGTTGGAGCCCAGGGGCAGGTGGAGGTGGAGGAGGTTGGAGGAGGTAGGAGGGATTGCCACACACACAGCAGGGGAACAGCTGACGTTACTGAACCCCAATAACAGAGGAGGGACTGTTGACTGTGCGTACAGCACTACCAGGCAACAACTAGCGGTGTTGGAGCCCAGGGACAGGTGGAGGAGGAGGAGGTGGAGGAGGTAGGAGGGATTGCCACACACACAGCAGGGGAACAGCTGACGTTACTGAACCCCAATAACAGAGGAGGGACTGTTGACTGTGCGTACAGCACTTCTGGACGGCAACTGGCGGTGTTGGAGCCCAGGGGCAGGTGGAGGTGGAGGAGGTTGGAGGAGGTAGGAGGGATTGCCACACACACAGCAGGGGAACAGCTGACGTTACTGAACCCCAATAACAGAGGAGGGACTGTTGACTGTGCGTACAGCACTACCAGGCAACAACTAGCGGTGTTGGAGCCCAGGGACAGGTGGAGGAGGAGGAGGTGGAGGAGGTAGGAGGGATTGCCACACACACAGCAGGGGAACAGCTGACGTTACTGAACCCCAATAACAGAGGAGGGACTGTTGACTGTGCGTACAGCACTTCTGGATGGCAACTGGCGGTGTTGGAGCCCAGGGGGAGGGGGAGGTGGAGGAGGTTGGAGGAGGTAGGAGGGATTGCCACACACACAGCAGGGGAACAGCTGACGTTACTGAACCCCAATAACAGAGGAGGGACTGTTGACTGTGCGTACAGCACTACCAGGCAACAACTAGCGGTGTTGGAGCCCAGGGACAGGTGGAGGAGGAGGAGGTGGAGGAGGTAGGAGGGATTGCCACACACACAGCAGGGGAACAGCTGACGTTACTGAACCCCAATAACAGAGGAGGGACTGTTGACTGTGCGTACAGCACTTCTGGACGGCAACTGGCGGTGTTGGAGCCCAGGGGCAGGTGGAGGAGGAGGAGGTTGGAGGAGGTAGGAGGGATTGCCACACACACAGCAGGGGAACAGCTGACGTTACTGAACCCCAATAACAGAGGAGGGACTGTTGACTGTGCGTACAGCACTTCTGGACGGCAACTGGCGGTGTTGGAGCCCAGGGGCAGGTGGAGGTGGAGGAGGTTGGAGGAGGTAGGAGGGATTGCCACACACACAGCAGGGGAACAGCTGACGTTACTGAACCCCAATAACAGAGGAGGGACTGTTGACTGTGCGTACAGCACTTCTGGACGGCAACTGGCGGTGTTGGAGCCCAGGGGCAGGTGGAGGTGGAGGAGGTTGGAGGAGGTAGGAGGGATTGCCACACACACAGCAGGGGAACAGCTGACGTTACTGAACCCCAATAACAGAGGAGGGACTGTTGACTGTGCGTACAGCACTACCAGGCAACAACTAGCGGTGTTGGAGCCCAGGGACAGGTGGAGGAGGAGGAGGTGGAGGAGGTAGGAGGGATTGCCACACACACAGCAGGGGAACAGCTGACGTTACTGAACCCCAATAACAGAGGAGGGACTGTTGACTGTGCGTACAGCACTTCTGGACGGCAACTGGCGGTGTTGGAGCCCAGGGGCAGGTGGAGGTGGAGGAGGTTGGAGGAGGTAGGAGGGATTGCCACACACACAGCAGGGGAACAGCTGACGTTACTGAACCCCAATAACAGAGGAGGGACTGTTGACTGTGCGTACAGCACTACCAGGCAACAACTAGCGGTGTTGGAGCCCAGGGACAGGTGGAGGAGGAGGAGGTGGAGGAGGTAGGAGGGATTGCCACACACACAGCAGGGGAACAGCTGACGTTACTGAACCCCAATAACAGAGGAGGGACTGTTGACTGTGCGTACAGCACTTCTGGATGGCAACTGGCGGTGTTGGAGCCCAGGGGGAGGGGGAGGTGGAGGAGGTTGGAGGAGGTAGGAGGGATTGCCACACACACAGCAGGGGAACAGCTGACGTTACTGAACCCCAATAACAGAGGAGGGACTGTTGACTGTGCGTACAGCACTACCAGGCAACAACTAGCGGTGTTGGAGCCCAGGGACAGGTGGAGGAGGAGGAGGTGGAGGAGGTAGGAGGGATTGCCACACACACAGCAGGGGAACAGCTGACGTTACTGAACCCCAATAACAGAGGAGGGACTGTTGACTGTGCGTACAGCACTTCTGGACGGCAACTGGCGGTGTTGGAGCCCAGGGGCAGGTGGAGGAGGAGGAGGTTGGAGGAGGTAGGAGGGATTGCCACACACACAGCAGGGGAACAGCTGACGTTACTGAACCCCAATAACAGAGGAGGGACTGTTGACTGTGCGTACAGCACTTCTGGACGGCAACTGGCGGTGTTTGAGCCCAGGGGCAGGTGGAGGTGGAGGAGGTTGGAGGAGGTAGGAGGGATTGCCACACACACAGCAGGGGAACAGCTGACGTTACTGAACCCCAATAACAGAGGAGGGACTGTTGACTGTGCGTACAGCACTACCAGGCAACAACTAGCGGTGTTGGAGCCCAGGGACAGGTGGAGGAGGAGGAGGTGGAGGAGGTAGGAGGGATTGCCACACACACAGCAGGGGAACAGCTGACGTTACTGAACCCCAATAACAGAGGAGGGACTGTTGACTGTGCGTACAGCACTTCTGGACGGCAACTGGCGGTGTTGGAGCCCAGGGGCAGGTGGAGGAGGAGGAGGTTGGAGGAGGTAGGAGGGATTGCCACACACACAGCAGGGGAACAGCTGACGTTACTGAACCCCAATAACAGAGGAGGGACTGTTGACTGTGCGTACAGCACTTCTGGACGGCAACTGGCGGTGTTGGAGCCCAGGGGCAGGTGGAGGTGGAGGAGGTTGGAGGAGGTAGGAGGGATTGCCACACACACAGCAGGGGAACAGCTGACGTTACTGAACCCCAATAACAGAGGAGGGACTGTTGACTGTGCGTACAGCACTACCAGGCAACAACTAGCGGTGTTGGAGCCCAGGGACAGGTGGAGGAGGAGGAGGTGGAGGAGGTAGGAGGGATTGCCACACACACAGCAGGGGAACAGCTGACGTTACTGAACCCCAATAACAGAGGAGGGACTGTTGACTGTGCGTACAGCACTTCTGGACGGCAACTGGCGGTGTTGGAGCCCAGGGGCAGGTGGAGGAGGAGGAGGTTGGAGGAGGTAGGAGGGATTGCCACACACACAGCAGGGGAACAGCTGACGTTACTGAACCCCAATAACAGAGGAGGGACTGTTGACTGTGCGTACAGCACTTCTGGACGGCAACTGGCGGTGTTGGAGCCCAGGGGCAGGTGGAGGTGGAGGAGGTTGGAGGAGGTAGGAGGGATTGCCACACACACAGCAGGGGAACAGCTGACGTTACTGAACCCCAATAACAGAGGAGGGACTGTTGACTGTGCGTACAGCACTTCTGGACGGCAACTGGCGGTGTTGGAGCCCAGGGGCAGGTGGAGGTGGAGGAGGTTGGAGGAGGTAGGAGGGATTGCCACACACACAGCAGGGGAACAGCTGACGTTACTGAACCCCAATAACAGAGGAGGGACTGATGACTGTGCGTACAGCACTTCTGGACGGCAACTGGCGGTGTTGGAGCCCAGGGACAGGTGGAAAAGCAGAGGAACACAATGTAGGCCGAAGCCTGAGAAAGTCGAAAGGGAACCTTTAACCCCCCCCCAAGGCGTTTGTAGCTGAAAGAGCCAGCTTGTGCAGCACAAAAGATGCAAAAGGAAAAGGTGGCTCTTTTCATCATGCTCCTTGCAAACACAGAACTAAACACTTATAAAATGTGTCCCCTGCAACCGTAAAACCGTCCCGGAGGTGGGACTTTCCTTCGTAATGTGACGCAGCACAGCCGTCATTCCTACCCCCCCGGCGCCGCGCACCGGCTCCTCAGCGTTGTTTTATTCCGTCCCGGAGCCTGCGCTGTTATGTTATCCCGTGGCCAGGCACACTTAGCGCTGCCCGTCTTCTGGCATCATTTGGTGTCAGGATGGCTGCGCCTGTGCGGCCGCGCTGGCAGAGAGCCCGCCTCGCAGTGTCTTCTGATTTAATCCCACTGGGGGCCTGGGATCCATGGACATGCGCAGTGCATATCCTCGCCTCTCACTCCCCTCCCTACGGCTTCTTAAGACTGTGCGGTGTCACGGCCGTGGCATGCTATTAGGGACCAGCTGACACCGAACAGTCTGAAGAAGCCATAGGGAAATGAGTGAGAGGTGGAGGTTCAGATATGCACTGCGCATGTCCATGGATCCCAGGCCCCCAGTGGGATTAAATCAGAAGACACTGCGAGGCGGGCTCTCTGCCAGCACGGCCGCACAGGCGCAGCCATCCTGACACCAAATGATGCCAGAAGACGGGCAGCCCTAAGTGTGCCTGGCCACGGGATAACATAACAGCGCAGGCTCCGGGACGGAATCAAACAACGCTGAGGAGCCGGTGCGCGGCGCCGGGGGGGTAGGAATGACGGCTGTGCTGCGTCACATTACGAAGGAAAGTCCCACCTCCGGGACGGTTTTACGGTATCAGTGGACACATTTTATAAGTGTTAAGTTCTGCGTGTGCAAGGAGCTAAACAAAAATAGCTACCTTTTCCTTGTGCAGCATTACTGCTGCACAAGGTGGCTCTTTCAGTAACAAACGCCTTGGGGGGGGGGGACAGATTCCCTTACATTTCAGTTGTTGTGTCAGCGTGGCGGTCGCATGACACATTGCCGGCTACACAGCTGGGGATCAGCTGACGTTACTGAAACCCAATAACACTGGGTCGTATGTTTTGACTGTGCAGACGGCACTTCTGAGCCTCAACTGGCGGTGTTGGAGCCCAGGAATTTAAGTTCAGGTGGTAGAAAGATGAACACAACAGGAGACCTGGATAACGTATACAGTGACCTAATTATTTAATCAGGAGGAGGAGTGGCAAATTCCTGCGAGATCCAGGCCTTGTTCATTTTCAGGAAAGTAAGCCGGTCAACGTTATCGGAGGATAGTCGCATGCGACGGTCAGTTAGTACACCACCTGCAGCACTAAAGACACGTTCCGATAATACACTGGCCGCAGGGAAAGACAGCACCTCCAATGCATACTGGCTTAGCTCTGGCCATGTATCCAGCTTTGAGA